>NC_143522.1:6927919-7593919 GCF_031878675.1 Megascapheus bottae
TGCACTGGTCTTTTTTTTTTTTTTTTTTGCCAGTCCTGGGCTTTAGCTCAGGGCCTGAGCACTGTCCTTGGATTTTCTCAAGGCTAGAGCTCTACCACTTGAGCCTCAGCACCATTTCTGGCTTTTTTCTATGTATGTGGTACCGAGGAATCGAACCTGGGTCTTCATGCGTGCTAGGCAAGCACTTTAACCACTAGGCCAAACTCCCGGCCCTGCACTGGTCATTTTTAAAGAATAGGATCTTGCCGGGTGCCAGTGGCCCACACCTGTAATCCTAGCTACTTAAGAGTCTGAGATCTGAGGATCATGGTTCAAAGCCATCCTCAGCCTAAAAGTCCTTGAGACTCTGTCTTCAAATAACCACCTGAAAACCAGAAGTGGCACTGTGTTTTAAGGGGTAGAACACCAGCCTTGAGCTGAAGAGTTCAAGGTTAGCAAATGGGATCTTGCTTCCTACCGTGTCCATGCCTGTATTGCACTTCCCACCATGGCTGGGATACCACCACTCTCAGCTGCTTTTACAGAGATAGAGTCTAGTGGGCATTCTTGTCTGAGCTGTATTGATACCTCAGTCATCCCACCTTAGCCTCTCACATGGGTAGGAAAACAGGTGCTCATTTTGCACCTAGCTTTGGATGGATAGAGTTCTACCTTTGCTTGTTATACTGCTGCCATCCCATTAGTCATTCTTTCTACTCCCCCACCCTTTCGGTTGTTCAGTTTATATGTCATTGACCAAGACTAGTCACTGGCACTTAATAGGATCAAATGAAATGCTACTTTACTTCCTTAACCCCACTAACTGTCAAAAGTGCCTCTTTCTCCTAATGCCCATGGATATACTTTGTTTTTAAACATTTTTTACCATATTTTTGTAACTTTCAAGAGATTGTTAATTACACACAAAGGCTTAATTATAGTAGAATTTTAGATATATTAGGAAGTGTTAAATTGCTAAAATGGCTAAAATTTTCCTTGTGATAATCAATTGTTTTTTGGTTTTTTGTCTGGGCCTGGACACTGTCCCTAAGCTCTTCAGCTCAAGGCTACCGCCCTACCCCTTGAGCCACAGCACCACTTACAGTTTTCTAGTAGTTAATTGGAGATAAGAGTCTCACATCTTTAGTGCCCAGGCTGGCTTTGAACCATGATCCTCAGATCGCAGCCTCCTGAGTAGCTAGGATTACAGGTGTGAGCCACCACCCCCAGCTCAATTGAGTGTTTTTTATTTGTCATATACTGCTGAGTGTTTTTTCTTGCATTATCTCACTACTTAAAAGCAGTCCTGTAAGATGCACTATTTTTGTTTTACACATTTGGAAATGGGTGTTTGGAAAGAACGTGACACTAAAATTTTGTACAAAGCCAAGATTTAGATTCTGTTCTAATTCCAAAACTAAAGCTACTGCTTTCTTGTTTTATGAATTCTGTGGACTAGAGTGTTTAGGTTCCCAATTACTAGTCCTTTAACCTTGAGCTTTTTGTTTGTTTTAGAGACCCATCCATTTTGGATAGCTTAGATTTGAATGAAGACGAGCGTGAAGTACTCATTAACAATATTAATAGACGTTTGACCCCCCAGGCTGTCAAAATTCGAGCAGGTGAGTTCTGAGATGACTTTCAGAATATTTTGTGTACATCAAAAAAAAAAGCCAAAGAAATGAGACTTACCAAAACAGTGCTGTGTCAACAGTTGTAATTTTTTTTTTTTTTTTTTGCCAGTCCTGGGCTTGAACTCAAGGCCTGAGCACTGTCCTTGGACTTTCTCAAGGCTAGAGCTCTACCACTTGAGCCTCAGCACCACTTCCAGCTTTTTTTCTATGTATGTGGTACCAAGGAATGGAACCTGGGTTTCGTGCATGCTAGGCAAGCACTCTACCACTAGGCCAAACTCCTGGCCAACAGTTGTAAATTTTTAACACTTTCTTTTCTTCCAAGTGCTATGATTATAGGTGTGTACTACCATACACAGCCATAATCTGATACTTTTAGTTATGAGAATGAATAGCTGGGATTGATTTCAAATAGAGTGAAAGATTCCATAAATATTTGCATATTAGTATATCTGCCACCTCCGATTCTTTTTAAAGTTTGAATTTTTGGGGAATGGGGAAGGGAGTAAGTTGGTTGTGGGGCCTGAGTTTAGGGCATAGGCACTGTCCCTGACCCTCTTTGGGCTCCAGGCTAGTGCTCTGCCTCTTGAGCCACAACGCCACTTCTGGTTTTTGAGTGGTTAATTGGAGATAAGAATTGCACAGGTACTTTTCTGCCCAGGCTGGCTTTGAACTGCAATCCTCAGATCTCAGCTTCCTCAGTTACTAGGATTATAAGTGTGAGCCACCAGCACCTGGCTTATGTCTTTTTTTTCTTTTTTCTTTTAGTCAGTCCTGGGACTTGAATTCAGAACCTGGGCAGCTTTTTCTAGTATGTGGTACCAAGGAATCAAACCCGAGTCTTCATGCATGCTAGGCAAGCACTCAACCACTAGACCAAATTCCAGCCCCATGTCATTTTTTTTTTTTTCTTTGCCAGTCCTGGGCTTGGGCTCAACGCCTGAGCACTGTCCCTGGATTTTCTCAAGGCTAGGGCTCTACCACTTGAGCCACAGCATCATTTCTGGCTTTTTGCTACGTATGTGGTACCGAGGAATCGAACCTGCGTCTTCATGCATGCTAGACAAGCACTCTACCACTAGGTCAAACTCCCAGCCCAACCATGTCATCTTTTTAATGTTTTTATTTTTAGATATTGAAGTGGCTTGCTATGGTTATGAAGGCATCGATGCTGTAAAAGAAGCCCTGAGAGCAGGTTTGAATTGTTCTACGGAAACCATGCCCATCAAGGTGAGTCATCAGTTTTCTCTACCCTGACTAAAATCACTTCCTAAACACATCAATACCTCGTTTTGGTTCTTTTTTTTTTGTTTTTGCCAGTTCTAGGGTTTGCCAGTTCTAGGGTCTGGGCACTGTCCTTGGACTTTCTCAGGGCTAGAACTCTACCATGTGAGCCACAGTACCTCTTCTGGCTGTTTCTATGTATGTGGTACCAAGGAATCGAACCCAGGTCTTCGTGTATGCCAGGCAAACACTCTACCACTAGGCCAAACTCTTGGTCCCGGTTATTTTTATGCTGGGGATTGAACCTGGTGCTACTGAGCTATAGTCCCAGTCTTTCTTGTCTTGTCCTTTGCTTTAACATGTTGGATTGAGGGTATGGTTTGATGGTAGAATCCTTACGGCATGTTGGTGGCCCCAGGATGGATCCCCAGTACTGTAAAAACAAGATTGTTTCATAACAAAAGTATTTCTTTCTATTACAATTGAGGTATTAAATATCCTGTTGGTACTTCTGGAGTAGGTTTACATCTGCATGGTAGGTTTTTTGTTGTTATTGTTGCTCCTATTATAGATGCAGTAGATTGGAATTCCTTTTGTGAATGGGCCAGTTGTGTCCAAAACAGTACCTTGAAATGGGTAACATTCTCTCGCCAATACACATAACTTTATGAGGTTAAATCTGCATCCATCATTAGCAGGGAAATTTTAACTGATTGACTATTATGCAGAATCTCATAGTAGGAATTTTTCCATGAGTTTATACTCGCCACCAAAGATTATAATCTTCAGTATAGCAGAAAATTATATGTGTATTGGATTGTTGTATTAAATGAACAAACTTTCAAATTGCTGAACTGTAGAACTGGAATATGAGTTTTGGGGTGGTATGTTAATGCAGCATATTAATAACATACTAGTAGTTGTATAGTTATAGTCAATTGAATTTTTGTCTATCTCCTTTAGATTAATCTAATAGCTCCTCCAAGGTATGTAATGACTACAACAACTCTGGAGAGAACAGAAGGCCTCTCCGTCCTCAATCAAGCTATGGCTGTTATCAAAGAAAAGATTGAAGAAAAGAGAGGAGTGTTCAATGTCCAAATGGAGGTAGGATCTTCAGTACCTTCATGTCTAAAATACTTGATCACTGCCTTTTAACACAGATTAAAAGTAAGCTAAACATAAAATAGTCATCAACACCAGCGTTTACTAAAAGAAGAAAGCTAGCAGCACTAGAATGCCACTGCAGAATGAAGACTCAGGCCTCCAGTCTGATAGCATTAAAGTCCTGTCCATCTCTCCTTTACACAAGAAAAAAAAATTGAAATAAGGAAATTTGTCAGACGTGTGGTTGCATGCCTACAGACTCAGAACTTGGGAAGCTGAGGTACAAATATTTCAGGCTTGAGGCCATCCTTAGCTATATAATGAGAGCTCTGTCTCAAAAAAGTAAACCTAGCCAGGGTACAGGAATTTGACCTAGTGGTAGAGTGCTTGCCAGGCATGCATGAAGATCTAGGTTTGATTCCTTGGTATCACATATATATAGAAAAAGCCAGAAATGGTGCTGTGGCACAAGTGGTAGAGCTCTAGCCTTGAGAAAGTCCAAGGACAGCACTCAGGCCCTGAGTTCAAGTTCAGGACTGGCAAAAAAAAAAACCTAGCTGGACACTGGTGACATGAACCTGTAATTTTACCAACTCAAATGGCTGGGGCCTGGAGGATCTTACTTCAGAGCAGCCCAGCTAAAAACAAGTCCAGGGGCCAGGAGTATGGCCTAGTGGTAGAGTGCTTGCCTAGCATGATACACAAAGCTCTGGGTTTGATTCCTTGGTACCACATGTACAGAAAAACCCGGAAGTGGTGCTGTGGTTAAAGTGGTAGAGCAGATCTCAAGGATAGTGCCCAGGCCTTGAGGTCAAGCCCCAGGACTAGCCCCCCAAAAAGTGAGATTCTAGGTAACCAACAAAAATGCTGGATCCCCCCCCCCCAAAGGGAGGGGGGGCTGGACCAAAAGCCTAGCTCAAGTGATAGAAAACAAACCATGAGCAAAAAAGCCAACTAAGAGGTAATGACCTGAGTTCTAGCTCCACTACCAGTTCCAAAAGAAAAAAAAAGTAAAGGCTTCCTCGTTTCAAGAATAATATATGACCCAGGTTCTGGTGGCTCACACATGTAATCCTAGCTACGCGGGAGGCTAAAATCTGAGGATTATGAGGATTGTGGTTCGAAGCTAGTCCAGACAGAGTCTGTGAGACTCTTATCTCCAGTTAACCACCAGAAAATTGGCAGCAATGATGTAGCTTGAGCAAAAAGCTCAGGGACAGCACCTAGGCAGGCCCCAAGTCTACGCCACACAACTGACACACATATGCACAACAATAACAATATATGTATATAATATTTGTAGTAAGTTCTTCTCTGAAGAAAGTTGCTCAAGGATGTATTTATAGGATATTTGTGGTATTGAAAATTATAACTACTATTTCTAATACTTTTAGGTTATAAAGGTAATACTGTGCCTTTTAGTGTGTGTGTGTGTGTGTGTGTGTGTGTGTTATAATACATACATACACATAGAGAGACACACACTTATGTACTACATAGTTCTCATAAATTTCTTCCACTTTTAGCTAATGAGTTTATTAGTTCAACAGTTGAAGTAGATATGGCAAAGTATTTAAGAGTTTAAATTGGTTAACCTGTTTAGTGGTTAACAACTTCACTTTGAAATTATACCTGTCTTCCACAGCCCAAAGTGGTCACAGATACAGATGAGACTGAACTTGCAAGGCAGCTGGAACGACTTGAGAGAGAAAATGCTGAAGTGGATGGAGATGATGATGCAGAAGAAATGGAAGCCAAAGCTGAGGATTAATTTTGTGGGAAGCAGAGTACAACTTAAGGAACACGAAGCAGCCCCTCCTAGCTGCACACTCTAGACTTGAAAGTTTTCCAGTATTGAAAACTTCAAAGCTAAATATTTCTTTTTTTTTCCAAGTATTTAAATGTTCCAACAGACCAGAGTATCAAACGCCCTCTTAAATGTCAGCTGTTTCCATACAGTAGCTCCAGCACACTATGTTTTAAGCGTATGGCTTAATTTGACTAGAAACAATTAAGCTAAAACCGTTCTTAAAAGTGATATCCGTTTCTTATGTCTCAAGATTGACACCCTTGATAGTTTAGAGCCTCCATGAGATTTATGAGGGCATCTAAAACAGTAGCAATCCTAAACTTTCTATATAAAATGTATTCCAGCCAATGTCAAATAAATTTCTGGAATATTTAATGATAGGCTTCTTCCTTTGTGTCACCAGTTAAAAGTATCCCTAATGCTAAGACTAGTTCTATTGTCTTTATAGTTAGATGCAGAAACCGGAGTAGGTGGTCACAAGATATAGACAACTAAGCCTTGCGAAAGAAGGTTTAGAAAAAGTAATTTTACTTTATCCACAGTAAAATTGACCCTTTAAGGAAAAGTTTTAAAATGAAATTAAAGATTACATTGTTGGGCCAGGAGTGTAGCCTAATGATAGAGTGCTTGCCTGGCATGCAGAAAGCCCTGAGTTCAATTCCTTGGTACCACATACACAGAAAAGGCCAGAAGTGGCGCTGTGGCTCAAATGGCAGAGAACTAGCCTTGAGCAAAAGTGTCCAAGGACAGTGCCCAGGCCTTGAGTTCAAGCCCCAGGACTGCCCCCACCCACCAAAAAAAAAGACATTGCCTTTTTAACCTACTGGAGACTGATGACAACATGTTTGAGAACATTCATCACGCAGAGTTCTTGTTGGTATACCACACTGCTTTCTTGAATTTATAGTTTAAGATGATTAAAAAAAGAAAATCTTTCAAGAAGATGCTGCTGCTTTCTTTAGTCAATTTGAGTATTGTAACCCAACTTGTGGGGGCTTTTCTGTCCTTTATTATAGGTGAGTACCACTTAAATCTTTGGTTCTTTGTAACAACAGAGATCTAACATAGTTACAACAAGTTATCTTATGTTTGCATTATTTTTATTTTCAAGAACTACAGGTAACATCCCTAGTTACCATTGGAGTAGAAAAGACTGATTTACTTTGGCATGATTATCTTTATAGATTTAATCTCTTAGGATACTTGAGGTACTAGTTATAAAATTTTTGTTAGACATTGGTCTAGATGTTAAAGACTGTAGATTAAACTTAACCAACCCTGCTTAACTAGAAATAGCTCAGTAGTAACAGTACTGGAGCCATGTACATTGCCACACACCTATGGTTCAAACAACCTGGATCAAAAGCCTAAAATTTAAAAGCTAGCCTGTGCAACCCTTCCTTTTTAAAATTCGAGGAAGGATTCTCAGAAGTACGGTGTAGGAGTGACAGTTTATCTTTAATGTTATGGATAGGTTTGTATAGTATTTAGCAGACCGTACTATCTGATCCTGAGGTGCAACTTCCATTTTCAAGGTGAAGCCAGAGTTGTTAACCAGCAGGCTACATTAGATTTTGAAACTGTCGATGTACTCAAGATTGGCATATAATTTTCATTTTGTCTTTGGGACACCAGAATAAATATTTGTAATGTTTGTGGAACCAAGATGGAATGGTGATTCACACCTGAAATTCCATGCACTCAAGAGGCTGAGAC
This sequence comes from Megascapheus bottae, assembly GCF_031878675.1. NCBI lineage: Eukaryota > Metazoa > Chordata > Mammalia > Rodentia > Geomyidae > Megascapheus > Megascapheus bottae. Next base: position 6,935,390 of record NC_143522.1, read on the forward strand.
AAGTTTGAGGCCTGCGGAGCAATGTATCATGAGACTGGGTGTAAAAGGGCTGGTCTCACTGGTAGAGCAGTTACCAGGCATGGTCTAAGCCCTGGGCTCTCTGCAATACTTCAAAAGGGGAGAAAAGTTAAATATAACAGGAACTCCTTTGCTGTATATATGCAAGGGAAATTAAATTTTTTTTCTTCATGTGTATTGAGAAACTTTCAATAGCTGTAACTTGAAAACTTGGGTAGTCCCTATGGTGACTGGTTTTTATCCCCTGTGGGCTTATTACTGTAAATTGACGGTCCTAGTAAGACCAATATTTTCCTGGGTTTCTTGTAAAGCTAAAGTTAAAGCATACATAAACATTGCTGCCCTGAAAAGAACAAGATAACCATGATACACGTCCAGCTCTGAATAACATGAACACAATTGAGAGAATTGAAGTTTCCTAAATCATGGTTCTACCAGTCTTTTATTAAAGATACTGACAATTTCACATTTTATTTCTATGCCCTTGATTAAGGTGAAGTAATCAACAAAATTAGTGATAGCTTAGATGCATAATATGTTCATTGAAAATGTCAAAATATGAGCTTTCAAACCAGTTTTATATTAAAACAAGCCAATTCTTACATAATGTTCCCAGCATTTGATTGGAGCTACAGAGATGTGCTAATCCTCCATCAAATTAATAGGGGTTTTGTTTTGTTTTACTCAGCTGTCACTCCATTCTTTGGGCTCTAGGCCTGGGTGCTGTCCCTGAGCTCTTCAGCTCAAAGCTACTACCCTACCCCTTGAGCCACAGCACCACTTCCAGTTTTCTAGTTGTTAATTGGAGATGCCTTTACTGTCCTGGCTGGCTTTGAACTATCTTCAGATCAGATCTCAACCTCCTGAGTAGCTAAGATTACAGCCGAGAGCCACCACACCTGGCACTCCAATCAATCTTTTTTTTTTTTTTTTTTCTTGTGGGTCATGGGGCTTGAACTCGGCCTGGGTGCCATCCCTGCGCTCTTCAGCTCAAAGCTACTACCCTACCCCTTGAGCCAAGCCCCACTTCTGGTTTTCTAGCAGTTAATTGAAGAATCTCAGGTCTTTTGTGCCTGGGCTGGCTTTGAACCTTGATCCTCACATCTCATCCTCCTGAGTAGGATTACAGGCATGAGCTACCGTGCCTGAGAGTCCAACCAATCTTGACCTACCTACTTTTACACCAAGAGCAACTAAAATGGGTAAGGATTTTTAAAAGCTGTGAACACCTTGCCAACTTCCTGATTTACTTCAAGCTAATAACTGCCATCTATTTTCCAGGCCTGATCTCTGTCCCGTACAAAGGTGAGGCAAAGTTGTGCCAATTTGGAAGGAGGAAACAAACTAAAACTCAGATAAGCATCTGTCAGTATTCAAAAATAAAGTAATTACAGAAGCATTAGGCTTTGATAAAATACCAAGATAAAAAATGGTGCTTGGAAGTTCTCATAAAACATTAGGAATAGAAGAAACATTAGTTTGGGATTTCTGATCACTCAGGGTCAGGAGGTAGCTCAATCTACTTCAAAAGGACAAAGCTTTTGCCTAAGCACTTTTAAGGATCCACTCCCTTTAAATATAGCTATATATTTTATCTATTCATTGAAGTCCAAGCACTTTTACTTGGCAAGAATGCTGGAGTAGCTGTGCCAAATCACTGTATAAACTTGAAAGCAATAAAAATGTTTTTTTTAAATACTGTATGATAGACTTTTCTCTAGATTAACCTTCCAATCAAGGAAATTCCTTGGCATATATTTGTTTCAGTTTCAATGTTCATTTTAAAACCAGAAATGTATACTTCTATTTAACTCTTGAGATTTTATGTTGTCCCTTTAAGAGCGCTCTGACCCTACATCTACATCTCTTTCTGGGAAATTGTGTTTTTAATTGTACTGAACTTGGGGCTTGAACTCAGGGTCTACTCAAGGGTAGTATTCTACCCCCCTTGAACTACAGCTCCACTTCCAGCGATTTTTGGTGGTTAAGAGTCTCAGAGACTTCCTGGGCTGGCTTTGAACCACAGTCCTTAGATGTCAGCCTCCTGTGTATCTAGGATTACAAGCACAAGCTATCAGTGCCCAGCTGTTTGGAATTTTGTTTGTTTTACATGTCATGTTCCTCTGGGCAAATTCATGACCTCCTTTCTACATCTTGTAGTGCTTAAGCAGGATTTTTTCTTTTGCTGGTCCTGGGGCTTGAATTCAGGGCCTGAGCTAGACTGGCCTTGGATTTTCTTAAGGCTGGAGCTTTACCACTTGAGCCATAGCACCACTTCCAGCTTTTTCTATATATGTGGTACTGAGGGATCAAACCTGGGTCTTTATGCATGTTAGGAAACACTCTACCACTAGGCCAAAGTCCCAGCCTGAAGGCTTGTTTTCTAAAACAACAATATCCCCTATTCAAAGTTTTGCCAGCAACCCAACTTTTAAGATGAGATGTCTTAGTGACAGATCACGTGATACATTTCTGTAGTCAGCTTGCATACTACAGAGCTATCAGGATTTGGGAAACTTGTAAACTATAAACTTTGGACAGGAATTACAACCACCGTTGGTTTTCTATTCATTCCAGTGGAGATAATGAATTGGTATAATTTAAGAGACAGCAGCTACCTTGAGACTAGAATTTTATTTACTATTATAGCTTGGCTTATGTTAGTGTTCCAGCAAAGGAACTAAGGACACGACTGTGCTGGTGGGCAGGAGTCGGGATGCAACACCTAATGACTGTTTTAGCTTTCCAGGTTGGTAATGGGTAGATGGGGAAGGACGTAGCACCACCGAAGCTTGTCATCTGAGCAGCATCTTGAGCAGTCTCCAAAACAGTGCAAATGTACAGTGTTAACGTCTTTTCCATTGCTAGGAATCGAACCAGCACCTCAGGCCTGTTAGGCCCTCGACCACCAAGCAACATCCCCAGTCCAGCATCAAAGTCAACAGCACACATTCTCTAGGAAATCTGTCTGCAACCTGTGGTAGGAAAGTGGGAGGGCCCCTAATCCTACTCTCCCAGGTCCTTCCTGGTCAGGTTAGCTTTTTGATAGCTTCAATCCACTCTGCTCGTTCAGCCTTGCTGCTGGCCTGGATATAATAGTGCGTATCATCCTTGGTGATCACTTTGAAGAGATTTCCTTGGACATTTCCTTTAACCCCTGTGCAGAAAAATAAAAGTGGTTAAATATCCACTTTTGGCTGGAAGCAGCTGAAACTGGACAAAAACATAATGAAGTGCTTGTTTCTTACAAAGTAGGAAGACTTGGGTCTGGCATTTTCTCTTCTCCCTCCCTTACCAGCATCTTAAGGCTTCCACATTGCTGGATAGTACAGCTTCCTGCTCACCTTGAGCTAGCCACAGCCTATAGTTTTAGTCAGAGTCATACATTTAAGCATTTTGGGTTTAACTTCAAGTTAGTGGACGTTGACACCAATTTCCACGTCCCTAAGATGGAGAAAAATATTGCCTTCTACCATCACTGATTATTGTGAAATTAGTACGATAACACATGAAAGCGTTAATTCATGTTAAAGCACTATGTAAGTTTTAACTATTAAATGGAAGCTTAGGGGCCATCTGCACAGAAACTATAGGGAAATAATAAAGCTTAATAATAAAGCTTAGGGACATTCTTTGGAACAAAACCTTTCAGGAAGTTGTTTTTTTGAGGCTCCTGGGATTTGAACTTGGCCTTGAGCATAATTGGCAATTTAGGGCCTTTTCTTTTTTTTTTTTTTTTTTGGTCCGTCCTGGGACTTGAACTCTGGGCCTGGGCATTGTCCCTGATCTCTTGAGCTCATGGTTACTCCTTGAGCCACAGCTATACTTCCAGTTTTCTGGTAGTTAATTGGAGATAAAGAGTCATATAGACTTTTTAGTGCCTGGGCTGGCTTTGAACTGCAATCCTGAGATATCAGCCTTCTGAGTAGCTAGGATTATAAGCATGAGCCACCATACCTGACAATTTGAGGACTTCTTTTGGGTTAGGATCATACTCTGTAATCCACACGGGCTTCAAACTCACTTCAAGTGCTCGGATTATAGGTGTGCCTAACTCTTTAGTTGTGCTCTCAAAACATTCTCCCTCCCCCTCTGGCAGAGGGGAGTCCTGGGGCTTGAACTCAGGACCTGGGCACTGTCCCTGGATACATATTGCCCAAGGCTAGCATTCTGCCACTTGAGCCACAGCGCCACTTCCTGCTTTTTCTGTGTATGTGGTTCCAGGGAATCAAACCCAGGACTTAGTGCATGCGAGGTGATCACACTACCAGAAGGCCATACTCCAAGCCCCATCTTTCCTCTATTTCTGAAAATGGCTTCAAAACTCCCACCATGTCTCACTGAGGGAAGCCCTACTTGGCTCCCAAAGCTCTGTCCTGAGTTGCAGCAGAAAAGCCACCTATATCTTCAGGCCAGGGACAAAACTGCAACTTACCAGTGGGAACGCCATTATCTTCCAGGGCTGACACAAGTGAACCACGAAGAGAAAACCCACCTACTGGCCTGTTCTCTTCCTGCAGAGGGAAAGAGGCCTCATTAGGAATTTGGTGAATACATTTATAACCATCTTCAGTCAGGCCTACTAGACAAAGCACTTCAAGTTGCTTGTAGGAGAGATGAGGCCGAACTGGAGCATCATGTAGTCAAGTCACAGTACCAATGTGGAAGTTTGAGCCTCTTTGTTCCCTGCCAGCAGCCATGGTGTCAACCCCCGGTCTGTTTTGCATTCCTGGAGCTGGATTCCAACACTCAGACTCGGCACTCTACCAAGTGAAGCATGCTCTTATGTTCAACCCTTAGGTGCCTCTTTCTACCAGTCAGGGAAAAATAATGTGCTACCTGGACATTGGTTTCTCTCACTTATAACCCTACTCAAGAAGCTGATGTCTGAGGGACATCAATTTGAAGCCAGCCCAGGCAGGAAAAGTTCACGAAACTTCTCTCCAAAACCTCAGAAAAAGCTAGAAGTAGTGCTGTGGCTCAAGTGGTAAGACGTTAGACTTGAGCAAAAGCAGCTCAGGGGCAGCACCAGCTCTGAGTTCAATCCCCAGGACCAGCACCAAAGAAAAAGTGCTTACAATTCACATTTCTGAAAACGGATAGCTTTCCTAAACATTTAGACACTTTGTCTTCCCATGTGTGCTAGCATGAAATCGCAAGGCCCAAAGTCATGTTTCATGCTATCTGGATAATTCAGAGCTGTTTTACATTCACAGTGTCTCATGCCCCAGAGTTCCTTCCATTAATCATCAGTTTCATCCTGAGATGGGAGCAAAGCAAGAAAGAGAGGGCAAAACACAAAGCAGTTAAATAACGGTGTCAGCGATACCACCGCGATGCTCAGGGAGGGCAAATTCAAAAGAACAGATCTACTACTAGAGGGATGAGGGCAGCCTCAGAAAGGAGATGTAAGGTGGCCTTGTGAAGACCATGCACTCCGCCTGACAGGGTCTCAGGGGGCCTTAGCAAGCTCTTGACTTTGATTAGAAGTTCCTGACCAAAGACTCGGGGACAAGGAAACCCATCTCTTCACTATCTCATGGTCATTCACTCCTGACCCGGCACGCTTTAAACCATCATCCTTCGTCTCATCCTCCTAACTAGCTAGGATTGCTCCTTAAAACTCATATCTAATTAACTAGCCAAAATCCAGAAGTGGAGCTGTAGCTCAAGAGGTAGAGTGCCAGCACGGAGTGAAAAAAAAAAGCTAAGGGATAGCAAAAAAAGTGAATTATGACCAAAATATTATAGAATAAAAAGAAACCACAATGAGAGGTGGGAACAGAAGTAGGGCCTTTTGAGTAGAAAATGAAGGGAGTCTCAGCAGCAGCACCACCTCCTGCTCCCTACCCACAAAAGATACGTTTCCTCTCAGTGAAGACCCTTGCCCACAGGAGATGGGGAAGGACACACGAGAATCCACTGACTGCACAGCAACCCTGTGGCAGGAGAAAAGAAAATCTTGACCTGTGGCAGGAAAGATGGTGCCTGGGAGATGTGATAGGGAAGTCCCCAGAGCCCAGCCTGCCCTTCTGGAAAGGGTCTGGGAGCGTAACAGCCTTCAGGGAGCACACAGTATACTCACTTTGGAAGGGTCATAATAATGCAGGAAAGCTGGGTCCTTCCTCAGAACAAAGCGGCGCACCTTCCAGTTTTTAATTTTGTGCCCCTGAAACAAAAGGTTCAAGACTAACTGGTGATAGTTGTTTGTTTTTTCCTGTTTCTACACATCTACCTGTTGCCAAATTCCAACATTTCAGCCTGTCCCAAAGGGACTACATTCTAAAGACAACATGCAGAAAAGCCAAGGACTTCAATGACATGTCCTGGAGTTTGCTTGACAGGATCTCCCTGCTTAGTGACACCTTAACAAAAGCTCAGGTGGTAGAACACCAGCCAATGAGAAAAGCAAACATCACATAGAGGATTCGAGTCTTACTATCAGACAAGAGGGGAAAAAAACACTCTCACATGTAGTTGACAAAGCTAAGAAGTTAACACCAAGAGAAATGGGGTATATTACTCTGATACCACTTGGGGTATTAAGAAAGACAAGGAGGGGACCAGAGTTATGGCTCAGGAGTTAAGCACTGGCTTAACATGTACAAGGCCCTGGGTTTAACCCCCAACTGAAAAAATAAAAATACAAATAGAAGCAGGTGTCAACTGGACTGAAAGTTCATGGGCCCACCTGAACCCAAGGCCCTCACCCTGTAAGGATCAACTTAGTCCAAAAAACAAACCTATAGTTGCATTTTTATTTGTGTATTTTATATGTGTGTACACATACACAGTAAAATCATTACAGCATTCTAAACCAGAAAAGGAAATGATCTCCTTTAGTATATGATATAATCTAAAATGCATGCTATTGATGTGTGTATGTAAGAGAGAGAAAGGGAGACAGACAGACAGACAGACAGAAAAGAATGACTTTTTTGCCTTGCTCTAGGTCACAAACCTTCCTTAGCTCCACCTCTCCACACCTTCTTCATGTTCCTCCAGGGACCATAGTACCTCCCTCAACAAGGACCTTGTCAGGTCCTTAAGAAGAAAAAACATGGTAGACAGGAAGCTACAAGGATGGTAAAGAATCTAAGAGCAAGAAGGGGTATCAATGTGTGTGAAGTAATGCTCCTGTCTGGCGAATATAACTGTAACCCCTCTTAATTATAATAAAAATTTAAAAAGAAAAAGAATTTAAGAGCAGAGAAGGATCCTGCTATACAAGAAGCAGGTAGCAACATGTGAATCCAGGCAGTTACGCAGAAGCCACTTTTCTATGTAATAATTACATGTGTCTTAGTCTTTCTAGAACAACCTTTGTGCCTAGTGGGGGGGGGGGTTCTGAGAGTGAACACACCCATCTCTGACCTGCTTCCTGTGGATTGTGCTGACAAGGAATGTTCTCAGGCCTTGTCCCCCCTGTCTCCCCCTGGCTCATTCCTGCCTCCCCTGAATGTACCCACGGCCCACTGCCCATCTCCACCCAAAGGCAGCCATACCTGCTTGGCTAAATAACCTTGTTTGATCACTGTACCACTTAACTCCATGGTGATGAGACTAATTTCTTCCTTGGGACTTATCTTCTTTTTATAGCTCTCGGCCTGGAGGGAAAGGAGAGTGAGCACTTGTGACCAGAGACCCAAGCCCAGAATACGAGGACTGTGAGGGTTAGGGGAATTCTTCAATACCATGGGATAAAGGTAAAGCTGTACCCCATTCCCTAGACCCCTGGGCCCCAACACTGTGTATGCCCCCTCCCATTCTCCTTCTTCCTGTTTCCTTCCCTTTGTTCTCATAGCAAGAAGAACCCACCCTTAACTTACGAAAGTGTATAAAGCCGTGGAGTCATCCACAAACTGCTCAGCCAGATCCCCTGAGCGGATGGCGCCCACGCTCCGGACTCCCACAGGCCTGAGGAAATTCTCCTCCAGGAGCACTGAAGCCAGAGTCACAGCCTCCAACCGGCTAGCTGCAAAGCTGTTGGAGATGAGCCAATCCACCAGGGACGAGCCTGTACCAGGACAAGAGAGACACCTGTCAGACAGAGGCTGCAAGCCCAGTCACCACCACCTTACAGGGCTTGGTCAATGACTTCATTGACCTTAAGTTCCCGGGAAGCCTCAAAGCTCTCTATGCAAGTGCAGATGGGGCTCCACCAGCTACACAGAGCCACGGCCACACCCACATGCTGCCATGTCCTACCAACCTATGCTCATCAGACAGCTCTGGTCTCAATGTGGGCTGGTCAGACTCCTGGCTCACACACACACACACACACACACACACACACACACACACACACTCACCTCCATCACCAGGTCCCAAATTTCCCTCCATAGCCCAGCCCAGACCTGGGACAGTCAGGCTCACCCAGAAAGGTCTTTTTGTAGGTGCTTCCCTGCTCCATATTGGGACTTGACCGGATTCCACTGCTGCTGTCGTGCATCTTGTCCACGATGCGACTACATGGAGGGAATGTGAAGGAGAGGGGACCCTAAGTCACACTGATAGCTACCAGGGAGCAACTGTGATTGCGTGGTTCCTTATGGCCTGCCGCAGGCAGTCTAAACTCTTCCAGCTGCTTCTCCACCTCCTCCCCCCACCTCTGGAAATCCACCCAGGCCCCACCCTTCCCTGAAGCTCCTCCCTCGCCTGCCACAGCTCAGCAGCAGCCCCAGAACCAAAGCAAGTATGCCACCAAGACTGGAGGACTGCATGTGGAGTTTCATGAGCTCAGAAATGAACTCACTCCACATATGGAAATTCCTTCCACTACAGTCTCGCCTTCACCTGCCTGTCCTTCCTTCTCTAGGGGACAGTTGCTACCACTGGCAGATTGTGGCACAGAAGACCTCTGAGACGAGTCTTGTTTATTCCTGCAATGCCTCTGCTAAGCACCTAGCCCACTGCACAGCATACACAGCAGACATCAGTAACTACCTCTCCTTTTTTCTTTCTTTCTCTTTTTTTCTTTTTGCCAGTGTTGGGCTTGAGCTCAGGGCCTGAGCACTGGCCTTGGGCTTTCTCAAGGCTAGAGCTCTACCACTTGAGCCACAGCGCCACTTCCAGCTTTTTCTATGTATGTGGTACCAAGGAATCAAACCGGAGTCTTCATGCATGCTAGGCAAGCACTCTACCACTAGGCCAAACTCCTGGCCCCAACTATCTGTTTTTTTATTCCTTGAAATAGACACCTAACCTGGTGCTGGAGTCTCCTGCTTGTATTCCTAGCTACTCAGTGGGCTGAGATCTGAAGATTGAAGTTCAAAGCCAGACCTGGCAGAACAAGCCCACAGACTCATCTCCTATGAACCATTAAAAAGCCACAGTGGTTCAAGTAGTAGAGCAGCAGCTTTGAGTGTAAGGCCCTGAGTTAAAGTCCCAGTTCTCCTACAAAGAAAAATCTACATATCACGTACATATTCATGAGGTACTAAATAATTGTTTCAATGAACGAGGAGCCTCATCTAGCAAGAAGGCAATTCATTTGCTACCAGTAAACAATACACTATTCTTGCTAGGAGGCTGCAAATAAGAACAGTGTCTTGGTTGATGGAGATTCCTGGGAGCTATGTATAGTCCTAAGCACTATGCCTGAAATAACAGGGGGTTCTCTACCTCCATTACAGAAGTGAGCAGAAGTGGCAGGGGCCCCAAGAAGTTATATAGGAGAGGAGTGGGGAGATAAGGCCAATCCTGGGCAGAAAATACAGTATCACCAGGTTAGAGGCAGCTGATGACCAACTTGAAAGCACGAGGTGTTACCAGGAAGACCTTGTAGCACCACAGAGTCCCTTTCCCATTGCACTGAGGCCAGGATGGGTGAAGGGGCCAGGCAGGCTGGGCACTCACTGCAGACTGATGTGAGGGGGCAGCTTGAAGGAGTTTTTCAAGATGTGGAGTTGCTGCACCTTCCCCGGCTGCCCTGCATGGATCGCCCCTGTGATCTCAAAGGCCCAGGCGTCCCTCTCCTCTCTAGAACAGGCCTCCAGGAAGTACTCTGTGGAAGTCCGGGTCTTCAGCTTAATAAGGAGCTGTGGAAAGAGATAACCAGTCAGAACAGCACCCAGAAGCAGATCAGGCTGGGCGTGGTGGCTCACGCCTGTAGTCCTACCTACTCAGGAGGCTGAGATCTGAGGATCACGGTTCAAAGCCAGCCGGGGCACTAAAAAAAAAAAAGGTCCGTTATCCCCAATTAATCACTAGAAAACTGGAAGTGGTGCTGTGCCTCAAGGGGTAGGGTGGTAGCCTTGAACTTAAAAGCTCAGGGACAGCACCCAGGCCCAGAGTTCAAGTCCCACAACAGACAAAAAAAAAAAAAGCAGCAGATCAGGAAAGAATATTGGCAGGAGACAGGACACAGCCACAGCCAAGTCAAGCACCTACACTGTGTGGACTGTTGAAGCCCCTTGCCAACAATTACAGATTCGTTTGGAAATAATCCGGTGTCTGCACACATGTGGCCTCCTAAGAAAGACTCTCTCTCTTTCTTTATTTTTGTGCCAGTACTGGATTTGAGATCATACCCTGGGCCTGCCCTTAGCTTTTCCACTCAAGGCCAGTGCACTCTACCACTTGAGCCATAGTTCCACTTTTAGTATTGCTGATGAATAGATAAGAAATTTAAACTAATGAATTGGCCAGTAAAACTTTTGGGGGCCCAGGCTACCTTTGAACTTTGATCAAATCTCAGCTTCCCGAGTAACCACAGAATTACAGAATTACAGGCTTGAGCCACCAGTTATGAAGCTGCTGGGGTTTTTTTGTTTGTTCGTTAAATAATAGATCAGTGCCCTCCTCAAGTCACTTGAGATAGTCAGGTTTAGCTACTTGCTCAGTCACAAACATGTATTGTAGTAGAGCGGAGATTTGAACACAAATCATTCAATTATATCTGAGCTCTTTCCATTGCCCGCCTTCTCTACAGAGAGCACAGGAAGAGATACGGGGTGGAGGAGTGGCTGGGGCAGGAAGTTAGACAGCAGAGTCAATCACTTACTGGTCGGTTTTCATAGTCCAGGCAGGGGCAGGTGATGGTGCAGCCATCCAGAAGGATCCGGCCCTTGGGGGTTGCCATTCTTCGACCACCCTCAAGCTTGTAATACAGCAATGTATTCTGCCGAAGGATGAACCACCGTGCCTTCCAGTTGTGGACAATATGCCCCTAGGCACAGACAGGAAAGAAAGCAAGAGGAAATTATACACAGGGACACAAATCTTGTTGCTCAGGGCAACCCGACTACACAGGAACACAACTGTCCAACAGTGCTTCTTCTCAGGCTGACTCAAGTCATCTCTTTTGAGATGACTTCTGCTTCCCATTGGACTTCATTTTGTTTTCTTTTGCTCCAGTTGTAAATCATATGTGTGTATGAGTGTGTATGGGTGAGTGATGCTAGAGATTGAGCTACACCTCCAACTTCTCATCATAGATCTTGAAAGAAACTAACATATAAGGAAGGGAACAACCACTCCCCATGATCCTGCTATTAGGAGACAGCTATCATCTTTAACATTTTGTATTCTAGTATTTTTTTTTTGGTTTGCCTTTACTTCCTGATTTTTTTAAATTAGGACAATATTGCACAGAACTGTATTTTCTAGCCTTGGTTTTCTCTTGCTCAGCACTGTCTCACGACATTACATTTCTTACCATCTATTGTTTAATGATCACTATGTGAATGTATAATTTACTTGCCAATTTTCTGTTGTTTGTAACTGAGGCTTGTTTTAATTTTTTCTGCAATTATAAATCATTCTACAGTGGATATCCTTGTATGTATTTTAAAGTTCAAGATAGTTGGTGTAGGCAGAGAGATTGTTTCTAGAACAGATCAATGGAGGAAAGGCTGTGGAGTAATCAGAAAGGAATGAGCTTGACACACACTCCAAAAAAACCATTGTCTTAGCCAGGTGCTGATGGCTCATGTCAGGAGGCTGAGATTCAGAGGATCATGGTGCCAAGTCAGTCCAGACAAACAAGTCTAAAAGACTTTGTCTCCAAAATAACGAGCAAAAAAGGCTTGATGTGTGGCTCAAGTGGTAGAGTGTCAGCTGAACAAGCAAGCCAAGCAAGCTTGAGGCTGTAAATTAAAACTCCATACAAAAGAATGATGAAAGAAAACAAGGAAGGAAGGAAAGAAGGGAGGGAGGGAGGAAGGGAGGGAGGGAAGAAAGAAGGGAAGAGAGGGGAGAGAAAGACAGAGGGAGGGAGAAAGGGAGGGAAAGAAAAGCACCTTGGTATATTTTTCAGTTTAGACAAAGTTTTAATCCTGAGAGATGTACTTTACCTTCATCGAAGACCCTTTCCCTAATTCGCCCATTTCCATCCCTTCTCATATTTGCAGTATTGTGACCTAGTCCATGCCCGGCCTATGTTGTAAAGGGTTAGAGAATTAGAGTTGTGGAAGGAACACTGTACCAGAGCTATACTTGCATACTACTGTGCTTTGTTGGGCACCAACAATCTGAACCCAAGTAGAGTTTACTATGGCAACCGAAGAAAGCTTGTAACAATCTGACTGGAGGATGCTTTCTTCTTGACATAGAATCTACATGTAACCTGAAGGTTCACAGCTTTACCTGATACATGCAGACAAGTTTAATGAAACAACAACAACAACAAAAATTTGGATCTGACTCCTCAGCTATCCACAGGTCCTAGACTCAAGTCCCCATTTCCTGTAGGCACCCTACTTGAGGGGGTCTTGGCATAGCTGGTCTGGGGTGTCTGGGTGCTTAAAAATTGAAGGCAGGCAAGGAGCTCATCAGTGCCTGTAATTCTAGCTACTCAGGAGGCTGAGATCTGAGGACTGGAGTTCAAAGCCAGCCTGGGCAGGAAAGTCTAAAAGACTCTTATCTCCACAAAACTGGAAGTGGCACTGTGGCTCAAAAAAGCTCAGGGACAGCACCCAGGCCCTGAATTCAACTAGCATGTGTATCAGAACCAGCATGCATGCATGCATGTGCACACACACACACACACACACACACACACACACACACACAAATTTAAGGCAGTAAATTGCTAACATCCATAGCTGTGGCTGGTAAAGGGAAAGAAAAATACAATCTGAGTTGATGGAGCCATGGTGGTTTGGGGTGAAGAGAGAGAGGGCAGAACTATCTTAAACCCAAGCTGGTGTGTGATGGCTCATGCCTGTAATCTTAGCTAATCAGGAGGCTGAGATCTGAGGATCAAGGTTCAAATCCAGCCGAGGCACTAAAGACCGAGAGACTCTTACCATTAACCACTAGAAAATGGGAAGTGGCTCAAGGGGTAGGGTGGTAGCCTTGAACTGAAGAGCTCAAGGACAGTGCCCAGGCCCAGAGTTCAAGCCCCATGACCCCTCCCCCCAAAAAAAGAACCATCTTAACACTTAAAACCTAGGTGTTGCGGAATGAACTGTGTACCCTTTTACATTTATATTCTGAAGCTGTAACCACCCAAAACTTAGCATATGACTGTATTTGAAAATAGGGCCTTTGAAGAGTTAGGCAAGTTAAAATGGAGCCAAAGTCCAATCTAGACAGCTGCCCTTGTAAGAAAGAGGAGTTTGGACCCAGAGAAACACTAGGAATGTATCCAGACAAGGAAAACACTACAAACACAGCCACAAAGCCATTAGCAACTGAGAAAAAAATCTTCAGGAGGAATCAAACCTTTCTAAACCTTGATCTGAGCCTTCTGAGTTCCAGCCAAGGCTTTGCCATCTCAGTATGGCAGCCCTAGCACCCTAATAAGATAGGGAGAAGAGGAAGCAAGCTAGAGTTATAGGGGGAGAGGAATCTATCCAACAGATGTGAGCATAGGTACAGCATAGAGGTGGTGCTCTCTCTTGGACATAATGTTACACTTTTAGGAATCCCTTACACTTAGGGGAAAAGAAATAACCAAGCATCTGCCAATCATAGGCATAGAGCACTGATGGGTATATGACAGCAGCCATATGGCAAAGGATTTGATATGGCAAATTAAATCCTTTGCCAAGGACAACAGTAGCAGCACAGTTTTTTCTGACATCAAAGCCATGGAGTTAGTAAGGACAAGTGCTCAACAGGGCCAGCAAGAGATTCCCAGTAGAATCATCTTCTGATAAGAATGATGCCTGGGCCGGGAGTTTGGCCTAGTGGTAGAGTGCTTGCCTAGTATACACGAAAACCTGGGCTCGATTCCTTGATACTATGTACACAGAAAAAGCTGGAAGTGATGCTTGTTGTGGCTCAAGAGGTAGAGCTCTAGCCTTGAGAAAGCCCAAGGACAGTGGTCAGGCCCCAAGTTCAAGTCCCAGAACAGGCAAAAAAATTAAAAAAGAGTTTCATAGACTTTTCTGCTTGGGCTGGCTGTGAGCCATGATCCATCCTCAGCTCTCAACTCCCTAAGTAGCTATTTTAAAGATGAGGAAACAGGCCAAGAAGGCCTTGCCCAATTTTTTTTTTTAAAGGCAGAGATGGGATTTACTATGGGATGAACTTGATCACCTCAGAATCCTTTCTGTGAATGTGATACTCAGAAATAAGATGAAGTCACATAGAGCTAGGCACTAATGCAATATGACTGGTATCCTTAAAGAAGAGGAAAATGTTAAGCACTGAGAAACATACAGGAAGATGACAGTCATGTGATCATACAAGCAGCAGTGGCATCTATAAGTCAAAGACACCAAGTTTGTCAGCAAGACCCATAAGCTAGCCAGGCAAGGCTTCTCCCTGACCAGGCTCAGAGGTCCTGAATAAGGCCCTGCCACACCTTGACTCTGGCGCTTTCAGCCTTCAGAACCCTTTCTATGTATTTTCTATCATATGTATTTTTTTCTTTTACTCTTATCTTGTGTCTTTTTACTGTTTGGATTTTAGTACTATAAGCACTTACAAACATAACCATCATCTAACTAATCACTGGCTTACTTGGTCATGTTTGTATTTCCAGTTTCATAAATAGCATTTTATTCATAAAGTGTTCGCAGTATTTCCCTAGGATAGATACCTACCAGTGAAAGTCTCAGGGCAAGGCACTGCTCTGAGCCGTGAGGTCTGCAGCTCTCTTCCCAAGCAGAGCAGTCCAACTTGCTGCTCTGGGCTTCCTGCCCCTTGGTTTTCAGAGAGCCACGCCCACTGAGCTTCCTGCCTTTTGCTTAGAGCTTATTTCTTTCTTGTCTGGACCAGATTAAGTGCCAAATCGTTCATGCCTCTGCCTGCCTGACTCCAGCATGGCCCCTTGATGACTGTTCAGTTCCCTGGCTTCCAGCTCAGGCCTGTCCTACCTCTAGGCTATAAACTCTCCAAACCTTCCTACTCCTGCTGTTACAGCCCTGAACTCTCTCCTATGGATGTGACTTCTGCTCCTTCTGGAAGGAAAGGAGATACAGAGCAGTGATGGAAGGGTCAGAAGGCAGTGAGCACAGGGAGGGTACCAGGGCCATGCACAGGGCGGGAATGGGTGTGGCTTCCACTTGCCTCTGGGTCAGGCTCCAAATCCTAGATTTGGAGTTGGTCTGGATTGAGGAAGAAGGGTTTCAGCCTAGCCCTGTTCTTTCTGTTTTAAGGCAGATTCACTGACCTCTCCTCACTTGTCTGGATCCTCTAGCTAGGCCATCCAGAAGAAAATGCCCAGTCTTCCTGCCTGTCCATATTTTGGCACGACACTGATCAGCTCTCTATGTGGTAGGAAATCATGCAGATAACTCCGAGGGTGCAGGATAAGACTCACACAAGACCGATCTGAAGGGCTTGTCACCCAGTCAACGCCACTCCTCCACAGGCACTTACCAGAGCCCAGCCACCAACCATCAACCAGGACACACGCCATCCCCTCACAAGCTACAAGACAGTGAGAAGCAGCAGAAGTTCCTTCCTCGTGGTCACTCTGAGGTGCAGCCACCTCCACAGACCCTGAGGGACCATGCCAGATCAGTCATGATGACACAGAGTGGGCTTGCAGGACTGGGAATGTGGCCTAATGGTAGAGTGCTTGCCTAGCGTGCATGAAGCCCTAGGTTCAATTCCTCAGTACCACATACACAGAAAAAGCCACAAGAGGCACTGTAGATCAAGTGTTAGAGTGCTAGCCTTAGCACAGAGAGGCTCAGGGACAAAGCTCAGGCCCTGAGTTCAAGCCCCAGGACTGGCAAAACAAAAACAAAAACAGAGTGGGCTTGCAGTTGTCGACAGGCTTATATCCACTCTGAGCCTTGATCTGGACTCAGCCTCTTTGCTCCTAGCGTTGTGCAAATAGCACACCATCCTCCTGTATCAAATAGGGAAGCCACATAATGAGGACAAGGAAGAGGAAAATTCTTTGAACCTTTTTGCTGCTGAAGCTGAGCAATGAGAGGGATGAACCCCTTGTCCCTTATTCCCATCTCACACAGGTATAAAGCCAGATGAGCCAAAAAGTCTCAGACTCAGATTTATCAAATGTAAAGTTTGAGTTAATATCAAAGTTAGTTATTTTACTGGGTGCTAGAAATCAGACCCAAGGTCTCAGTGCCCGCTAGGCAAGTCCTCAACCACAAAGCTGCATCTCCAGCCCTCACAGTGATTTTTAAAATACCTGACTTTCAGCTGCCCTTTCAATTGCTTTCTACCTTGATCCTAGACATTGTATTTTTTTGACTGGACCCTTGCTTTTGATGAGGCTATGTGAGGTGATGGGGAAAGACTAAAAGCTTTCATCCCACATGAGCTCACACTAGGTCTGCACAATGAGTTTCATCTCTCTGACCCTCAATTTCCTCATCTGTAGCAATACCCATTATACATGGTACTTGGTGGATAGGATAAAGGTTGGAGGAGATGGTGGCAAACATGTTGCTTTAACCCACTGTACTTAAATAGTATACAACTTATAATTGCTTTTTCTCTTTAAATTGACATACTAGCTGTGCATATCACTGGGCTGTGATGCAACTTTTCAAAGCATGTGTGCGATGTGCAGTGATCAGAGCAGGATCATGGGTATATCTGCCGCCTCACAACCCTCGCGCCTCCGCTGTTTTAAAATACTCACTAAATTGTGAGCAGCCATAGTTATCCTATTGAGTTATACAAAACACTCCAAGTTTTCTTCTTTCCAACTGCACTCCTGTACTTTTGCACCTCCTCCCTGTCTCTTAGTCATGATATTCATGGTATTTTAGTAAAGGTGTGTGTGTGTGTGTGTGTGTGTGTGTGTGTGTGTGTGTGTGTTTGCATGCTCGTGGGTACTGGAGCCTGCTCCAGGATCTGCTGAATACTTGACCTGCCACTGAGCTGCACCCCAGCCCCAATACATTTAAGACACCCACAGTCCGTTCCTGCTGCCCTCCCCTCTCTCCCCCCCCCCCCACCGGCAAAGCTCAGGAACCACACTGAGAATTCACCCTGGCGGGTGCCAACCCCCTCACCCCCACCACCCTACCCCCGATTCCTACCCAAAACTCGGCTTTGGAACCAGCGTCTAAATACCCGTGGTCCCCACGGGCACCCAGCCCGGCGCAGAGGCGTCCCAGGCAGACGGAGCCCCCACACACTGGAGCTGGGGTGCGCGGGTCCGGGGCGCACGGGTGCCCTCCTGCAGGTGAGACGGGGCGGGGGAGCGGAGGCAAGCCCCAGCCTGGACACGGAGGCAGAGCTCCGGGAGCACTCACCCTCTTCACGAGAAAGCCCTCCTTCAGCACGCCGTCCTCCATGTCACCAAGCCTGGTGCGCCGGCTCCGATCCTCGCGCGCTCAGCCCGCGCCCAGGGCGCCCAGGAAGCCGCTCCGACTGGGCCGGGAGACGCCGGCCTCCCTGGCACACGTCCAGGGCGGGAGAGCGCGGCCTCCCGGGCAGGAAGTCGGCAGGATGTGTGCGGTGACGTTCCCAGCGGGAGGTGAGCCAGGGCCCCGGGTCAGTCCTCGGGGCACGGAGTCTGTCATCCCGCCTCCGCTGTCCCCCCACCTGGGGCGGGGGTGCCCATCCCGGCGCCCACCCCTCCTCACTGCTGCTTGCCTGGATTTCCACTGGTGGCTCCGGATTCCTGTGTATCCCTGGAAAGGTTTCAACAATCTGGAACCGTCCCTGAGCCTAGAGGAAATGGACTTGGAAACTGGACAGGGTGGAACTGAGAACTTTGGCCTGGCCCTCAGGCAGGAACAGGGAGGCGTCACAGGCGCGCGTACACACGGCAGGGCCCTTGACCAAACACACACAGCCTCCTCATTAGTGGGAAATTTAAGAAGGTACCAAGGAACTCAATCTATTTCAATATTATAAAAATGCAATATAAAAAATGAATGCCAACTGCACCCTAGTGGCTGTAATCTTAGCTTCTCAGAAGACTGAGATCTGAGGATTGTACTTTGTAAAGTCCATGAGACCTAGCTCCAATGACCCAGCGAAAAGCCAGAAGTAGAAGAGTGATTCAAATGGTAGAATGCCAAGCCTTGAGGAAATAATAAATAAAATGCAAAAGAGAATAAAATCCACAAGGAAGTAACTATCAAGACAGGATCAACACAGTGTCCTCTCAGGCCATATTGACACCTGAACCAAAAGGAAACATCTGTTTTGCTGATTGACCCTGGGTCAGTCACCTTTATCTCCCTGTCAAGCCTTCATTAGGTAAAGGGAAAGCCTTTCGAGGACTAGAAGGAAACAGAAGGTTCTAGAGTGAAATAAGGGAATCCAGCCTGTTGCAAAGGCAGGCGTATCTTTCAAAATCAACCACCAAGCTGACTCCTCATCCCACTCCCCAAATACCCCTATCCTGGGGCTTCTGCCAAACTACCACCCCAAGGAGCCCTGGGCACTGTGTTGCCAGAGAACTGGCCCACTGGCTTTTAGGCCTCCCAGTCAGTCCAAAACAATAAGGTTTCCACTTGCTTCCTAGTAGTAGGTATTAGGTTTTGTTTAATGTATTGCTACCCCGTGAGATGGGTTTATTATCTCAGCTTTCCAAGCATTCAAATAACTTGCCCAAAGTCACACAGCTCCAGAACATTGTAAGTGCATCTGCTTCTCAAAGGAACAGCCCAGCTCTGAAAGCTGGCTGCTGTCAGACCCAGGACAGGAGAGGTTAGGAGGCCTGATCTTCTCTAGTTGCTTCTGCTCTTCCCTCCCAGAGCATTAGAAGGGGAGGTGTTTTCTTTGGAAGTAAAAAAGATTTGTCCTTTCTCCTGGTGGGTCTCCTATCAGGAGCCAGTTAGGGCATCAGCACATCTAGAGCCTGCTTCTTCACAGGGAAATCCCTGGCGCAGCCCACCCCATCTGACTCACTAGACCCAGGGTGTGAGTCAGACCCCTTCCTTCCCTGGGCTGTGGTAGCCAGCAGCCACCAGGGAACCATGCTGACATAAGCCCAGTTCAACCACAGGGAGGAGGTTGGAGAAAGAAGGAAGCAGACAGCACTCAACAGCTGTGACTGGAGAAGACAAAGAAGATTAGGAAGCTCCAGAGTCAGGATTTTTCTTTTCATGTGAAACACTTCTATTGCTTAAAAAAAAAAAGTAATTGACCCCAGGGCTTCATGCATACTAAGTAATATTCTACTACTGGACTAACTACATCTCTAGCCCATAAACTTTGTCTTGGTCTTTCAGGTAGACAGCTCTCCCTCTCTGAACTGGAGGCTGATTTAAAAAAAAAAAAAAAAGAGTCATAACCCTCTCTCATAGTTTTTCCTTTATGTCATGAAGGGCCAGATGATATGCTAGCGGTGTAGGAAACTATTAGTGTTTGTGTGAAGGTGATTCAGAAGTCTGGTGTGAAATGCCACCATTAGATAGTCATTCCTTTAACCTCTGAAAAGGATCTTCTTAAGATACAGCGGAGAAGGTAAATCATGGAGCCTTTTTCACATGAATAACTCAATTCCATGAGTTTATCACAATCACAGAAACATAATTTAACCCTCCAAAAGCATTCTATTCAGATACTTCATTTTATAAATGAGAGACTTCCCCCTACACATCTAAGTTCAGAAAAATAGCTTGTCCAAATAATCTAGTTAGTGGCAAAATAGAGACAAACATAAAACAGAGACAAACATACACGCCAATGGAGTTATGTAGTTGGAGGTTGATTCCTGACAAAGATACTTCCTGCAAGAATGACCAGTCTGGGACAGGCTGGTAAAAGCATGATTGGGTTGGCCTAAAAGAACTTACTCTACAGAACTGGAAAAGACTTCAAAAAATACTTCTACAGGTTGGGCCAGGAGTGTGGCCTAGTGGTATAGTGTTTGTCTAGCGTGCATGAAGCCCTGGGTTTGATTCCTCAGTACCACACACAGTAAAAGCCAGAAGTGGTGCTGTGGCTCAAGTGGTAGAGTACTAGTCTTGAGAAAGCTCAAGGCCCTGAGTACAAGCCCCAGGACTGGCAAAAAAAAAAAAAATACTTCTATACTTCTATAGGTAATGAGTTAGCACATATAGCTCAAAAGCATGATCTTAATGACTGCATAAAATATCCTCATATATTTAATCATTTCCATTTTGGTTAAATGTCCCTCTTCTTTAAACTTTCTGTTTTTTTTTCCCTTGAACTCAAGATAATCCTGTCTCAGTGCTGAGATTATAAACATGTGCCACCAAGTCCTTCACTAAAATATAATTTTAGATCCAAAGATATACATTTTTAAATTATTTTTTGTGTGTGCATGCCAGTTGTGGGAGTTGAACTCAATGCCTAGATATTATCCCTGAGGTTTTGTTGCTCAAGTCTAGTGCATGAGCAGCCACTAGTACCAGGCAAGATTTTTTAGTTCTTGATAACTATCATTAAATTACATGTGTACCATGTGATATCCCTATAACAGTGTATGGGAAGGCCAGTCTTGTGGTGTCCCTCTGGCACCAAAGATAATATTTTTGGTCAACTGCTGATTTCGTCAGAACCAACAGGAATCATTCCCAGTGGCACAGTCTGTGTTATCTCTGCCAGGTGAAGCCCTGCTCTCTGGAAACAACCAGCTAGAGAAGTTCACCTTGGAAGAGACTCAGAACTGGGACGCTGCTGAGGAACAGGAAGGAAAATCCCAGGCTAGGACAGCATCCACAGGATCTACCACTTGTGGCGCATGCTTGTAGTCGTAGCAACTCAGGAGGCTGAGATCAGAGAATCATGGTTTAAAGCCAACCTAAGCAGGAAAATCCATAAGACTCTTAACTCCAATTCACTGCCAGAAATCTGGAAATGGAGCTGTGGCTCAAAGTCATAGAGCGCTAGCTTTGAGTGAAAGAGCTCAGGGACAGCAACCAGGCCCTAAGTTCAAGCCTCAAGACTAACAAAGAAAGAAAGAAGGAAGGAAGGGAAGAAAGAAAGAAAAGAGAAAGAAAGAAAGAAAAAAGGAAAAAGGGACAAGGAGTGCAAGGGCCTGGATAGCCAAGACACTCCCTGGAGCCACATAGAAGGTGAGCAGAGGTTGGAGGGGTCCCTCAGGGGAAGAGTGTGCATGTCAATCCCGAACTCTGCAAAAAGAAACAAAAAGAAGCTAGCGTAAAAAAAACAATTGGGAGGGGAAGAGGAGAGAAACTGGGTGTATAGGCAAAGTGTTGCCTAATTCATGCAATTCATTGTTTTATCCAAGAGCATCCATTCAGGTGAAATAAATACAGCCAGTCCCTCAACTCAGGATGATTCAACTCATTCAACTTTTCCATGGCACAAGAAGTAAAAAAACAGTCAATAAAGTCATTATCTTTTCCCTGGCTGTAACTATATAGTATGCAGTCTGATATTCTCAATCTCTCTCTCCCTCCCTCCCCCCACTAGTAGTTCTAGGGTTTTAACTCAGGGCCTTAAGCTTGCTAGGCAAGAACTCCACCACTTGAGCCCCTCCCTCCTTTTCTTTCTTTTCTTTCTTCCTTCCTTCCTTCTTCCCTCTCCTTCTCTCTCCCTTCTTCCTATCTGTCCTTTCTCTCTCTTCTTTCTTTTCTTTTGCTCTTCTTTTTTTTTTTTTGCCAGTCATGGGCTTGAGCTCAGGGCCTGAGCACTGTCCTTGGACTTTCTCAAGGTTAGAGCTCTACCACTTGAGCCTCAGCACCATTTCTGGCTTTTTTCTATGTATGTGGTACCGAGGAATTGAACCCGGGTCTTCGTGCATGCTAGGCAAGCACGCTACCACTAGGCCAAACTCCCAGCCCTGCTCTTCTTTTCTTTTCTTCCTTTCTGACAGTCTTGTTACATAGCCACTGAATTCATCATACTCTTGCCTTACTCTTGCCTCAGCTGTATAAGGGCTGGCATTCCACAGGAGTTCCACCATACCTTGCTACAATACTTTCTCAAAGCTGGGCAGTGCCGCAGGCCACAGCAGCCAGTCAACCATGCTATCACGGGGGAAAGAATGGATTCTGAACAGTATTGCTTAATTGATGTGTGGTAGGTATAAGCATTGAATGAATTTTCAGTTTATAATATTTTAAATTTATATCAGACTTACTGAGACAGAACCCTATCATAAATGAGGACTATCTACCTTCATTCTCTCATCTAGCATTTCCCTCACTCATTCCCACAGGAGAGCTGCTTTGAATCTTTCCTAAGTGAACCTTGTGGAGCTGACTGATCTAGTCCCCTGCTCCAGGCTAGCTGCTCCTTCCTGCAAACCCAAGGACTTCTTGGCTTAGAAGGCCTAGAACTCCTCCCTGCACATTCACACCCTGAATGCCATGTTTTGGTTCTACCAAGAAAGCTGGAAGAACTTGAGATTACAACTCTTCCTATGAAGCTTAGGCCCGGACCAGAGTCCAGATTCCCCACTGCAACAGTGCCGCAAACCCTTCCTGCTCTCCACAACTCAGCCTAAGAAGAAATGTTCCCCAGCTCGGGAAGTGCAGGGGGGGTAGGTGGAGCAGGAGTTTGATGACTCAGCCCTGTGAGCCAGCAGGGCCCAACCTGTTGGACATAGATAAGGGCCCCTCCCTCCCTCTCCTGCCTCCTTCCCTCCCTTTCCTTCCTTCACCTCCTTCTCTGAACATTATTGGTGGAAATTAGGCTTTCCTTTTGCTTCTTTTTTTTTTAATTGCCAGTCCTGGGCCTTGAACTCAGGGCCTCAGCACCACTTCTGGCTTTTTCTATGTATATGTGGTACCGAGGAATTGAACCCTGGTCTTTGTGCATGCTAGGCAAGCACTCTACCACTAGGCCAGACTCCCCCTTTTGCTTCTTTTGATGTTCTTCCCTGCATCGAAAATTTAAGAAGGCCGTGGCTCAGAGTCATACAGTTTCAGGAACAGGTGGGAAAGAAGGGACATAATAACCTCTGCCTGGGGCATCTGAGGAGCTCAGGGGGGAAGGGGGTGTCCTGAGTTAATCTTTGTGACGCTCAGGGGGGAAGGGGGTGTCCTGAGTTAATCTTTGTGACGGCGCAGGCACACCTGCCCTCCTGCATCGGAGGTGACCATCTAGCTGATGATCAGAACCAAGCCCATCCATGCCACAGGCTTAACAACAACCTTGGTTGTTTGGGATTGTTTGTGACACACATGTGCGCACATGCTCACACATGCTCACAAATACACACACACACACACACACACACACACCACACACACACACACAAACGTGGGAGAGCAAAGGACTCATGCTCAGTCCCTGGGTACAAAGAAGGACAGGCTCCACACAGGACTCCTTCCCTAGATGTTTTCTCTTCACACTCAGCCTCTGCCCATTTCTAAGCCACTCCCAGCAGTACTGCAAGTACCCAGATAGGGACTAGGGGTGGAAGGTCCTCTGTAGAGGAAGGGTAAATGGAAATGCTTCTTCCTCCAGAAGTTGTTTTTTTTTGGGGGGGGGGGAGAGGTGGATTATATTGGAACTTGAACTCTGGGCCAAGGCCCTATCCCTTAGTTTTTTATTGTTGTTGTATTCCCCACACTCCACTCTTCCCACTTAAAGCTTCTTCTCTATCATTTGAGCCATAGCTCCACTTCTGGCTTTTTGCTGCTTAACAGAAGCTAAGAGTCTCAAGGACTTTCTGCCCCAGCTGGCTTCAGATGACAATGTTTAGGTCTCAGCCCGAGTAGTTAGGATTACAGATGTGAACCCCCCCAGTGCCTGTCTCCCAGGGGCTTTGATTGGAGGTCTCCTTATGTTCAGAACTCTCTCTTTATAACCTAGATGGAAATCATTTAGGCAAAGAGCTGGCTGTGAGTGCTGGAAATCCTGGAGCTTCTAATCTTCCTTAGGCCAGAGTCCTTGTGCCAGCAGAAGACCAGCTTCTCCTGCTGTGGAGGAGACTCCAGGAGAACTACCACTCTGGGTGCTACGATTGGCTGCCCACCAATCCAGCCTGGCCTCACACTTGCATGCCGGGGCTGGCATGAAGTCTCCTGGATGAGTGGTCCGTGCAGCAGCCAGCTCCACCCATGGGAAGGGCTGCCAGGTGCTTGGTACAGCAATTTAGAAAACTAAATAAGAAGTGAAGGCACTCTCAACCATCTCCATCACTCCTCCGTTCATAAAGAACTAAGAAGCATGGGACCAGTTAAAGGTGGCTGTGAACTTCTGGGGTTTAAAAGTGGGAAAATTAAATATGGTAAAATTCTGATTCTGAGCAGTATTACTATTCCTATTCAGGAACTGCTCTAACCAGGAATCCCCAGAGGACCTGGAGTGGTGGAACAGCATGGTGAGCTGGTAAGCGCTCTATAGGCCAGCAAAAGGGACACAAATTGATTCACTCAGAGTGACTAAGGGCAAGGGATAGGAAGAATCCTGCAACAAAAATGTAAAGCAGCACTGGCTCAGAGACAGACAGGTGCAGGATCAGGCCCTGAGAACCCATGCCTCCTTAAATTTTGCACTCAGTGCAAAACTCAGTGCCTGCTCTAGTGTGAGTGGATGATCTCAGTTATCTGGAGCCTTTGATCCCCTTGAGGATGCCTGCCACCTTTGTTGTTCTAGAACTAGAATGAAGGCCATCTCCTCACATCAGAAATTTCAGATTCCGTTAAAGATAGAAGAAATGGGAGAAAATAGCAATGACTGATAGTACAGGCTGTGCATCTGTTCTTGGTAAGGCACCAGGCTGACTCTGGGAACGGGACTAACCAGCTCTTAGGTGAAACTGATCCCACCGGTCAGGGAACACCTTGAGTGAAAAAAGGTTAGATGGCTTTGAGTAAGCAATTCAAATCTTGAAACCTGAACCCAGGACCAGATACATGATTTGCAGGCCCTGAGGCAAACTAAAAGTATATACTCTGAGTTCAAAATTACTAAGAATTTCAAGGCAATAGCAGAATATTAGAAGAAAATGCGATGGCAGGCACTGGTGGCTCATACTTACAATCCTAGCTACTGAGGAGACCGAGATCTAAGGATGGCAGTTCAAAGTCAGCCTGGGCAGGGAAATCCCTGAGACACTTATCTCCAGTTAACCAGCAAGAAGCTGGAAGTGGAGGTGTGGCTCCAGTGGTAGAGTGGTACACTTAGGCAAAAAAGTTAAGCAAGAGTGAAAGAGCCCTGGAGTTCAAGCCCCAGGACTGACAAAAACATACAACAAAAAAAGCATGGGCCAGTATGATGGCTGAGGAAGAAAGATTGGGTGATCAAGGACCATCTAAGCTGGATAAGGAGATCCCCCCCTAAAAAGCCAACCAAAGCCAACCAAAGCCAACCAACCAATCAAATGAACACAGCACAGGACTCTTTAAAGTACAGGGGAGCACGTGCAATAGCCCGAGACTCAGGGTTGTCAAGAGGACAAAACGAATATAACTGTGTTAAAGCACTTAGCGCCAGGTGCATGGTAGGTCCATGAAAATGTTCATGATCTCATCATTGGCCAGCCCAATAGTTCCTCCCTGGACATCTGGGAGGAGCTATTTCAGATTGTGAATTTATGGGACTATTATTTCATCTTACCAAGGAGGAAATGGAGCCTCGGGTAGGAAGTAGAAGCACCTATGTTGGCTGAATGAGGCTTACCTGTTGCAGTCATACGCAGGCCTCCAGAGTGGCACTGGAGGGCCTATCTTTCAGGGCTGTCTTCTGTAAAGGCAAAAAAAAAAAGGTGACTACAGTGGTGAGTTAACTACATCTCTCTATATTGCCATAAGTCCATATGGACTATAAGGTAGAATCCTGTGATTAACTGGAAATGGAGTCTTGCAGACTTATCTACCTAGGATGGCTTCAAATCCTCCAAGGTCTCGGCCTCCTGAGATCACAGGTTTGAGCTGCCAATACCCAGCTATAATTGCATTTTTTCTAAGGATCAGATCAGAAGTTGGGTCTAGTGGTAGAGCACTAACCTTGAGAGGAAAATGCTGAACGAGAGCACGATGCCTTGAGTTGAACCCCCAGTACTGGCATTAGACAAATAATTAAAATCATTACATATTAAAAATAATAGGGCTGGAGGTGAGATGAGCAAGCAGGCCCTCCCACCCAGAGTGTGCAGCGCCAAGCCTCCTTTGTGCTCTTCCCATCCTTTCCCTCCAGATGTCACCTGATCCATTTGAGAAAAGAAATAGGTGGAATCTGGGGTGTCCAGCCTCAGCAAAGCCACCCCAAGAGCTCAGTTAGGCAACTGGTTTCCTATACTGGCTCATCCCCTTCCTTCTATACTTATTCCTCAAACCCACCTCAGTGACCCCTCTTCTCAACCCAAGTGAGGGTTGGCCCTTAGGTAACCACTAGTTAATAGTGGTTACTAGTGATAATAATATCTTCCATCTTTGGGGTCCTATGCAAAGTCACCCATGAATCCTAGCAGCCCTACAAGGTAAATTATATATATGTTGCATTGTAGGCAAAGGAACTTAACAACGTTGTTTAGGTCTCATATCAATTGCAAGCTCTTAATGTCTGAGGTGCCCTGACATGGTCCACCATGTCCTATGGAGATGAGCTTCCAAAAAGCAGACAAACACAGAGGCCCAGCGCTCCAACTCTCCAGAACTAACAGAATGAATAAATGAGTGAATGGAGACCAAGGCATTTCAAAGGGAAGTATAACTCCTGGTTTCCATCTGGGTCCTTAGGTCTGGAATATTCTATTGTTTCCTGAGGCACTTCTTCCCAGGATACTGCTGGCTTCTGGAAATGCACTTGAATACAAAATCTATAACCTATGCTGTGTAAGACTTTACAAAATAGACCTGTTGGAGAACTATCTGTGTTTCCCTCAGTGTACCTGGAACATTGTGGGAGAATGACATCTAGGTAAACGAAAGCCCTATATCCTATATACTAGCCTCAACACTCAGAGTATTTCCATTTTTCAGTTCCATCATCATTTATGTGTTTGTTGCTGTAGCAACAAATATTACTTATCTGTCCTAAGCAGAAGTTGGGGGAGAACCTTTGCTTGCAAGACTGAATGTTAAAAATTAAGTAAGCTGTCTCTAGAAACCTCTAGGGTAGTACTTACAATATGGTTTTGTGATTACTTCTTCATCTGTGGTACCCCTCAGCCACACCTCTCTGGACTTTACACTGGCAGATTTGTCACAACAGAGGCCTTCTGCTTCACTAACTCCTAGCACAGCCCCACCCATGGTGCTGGCAGAAGAGAGAGCTTCCAAGGGGACCAAGAAAGGAGGTAGGGAGGGACCGGGGATGGGGAGAAACTGTGCCCATGGTTAGAACTAAAGGACTTGGCAAGTACAGTGGCTTCAGGGTGTCTACAGTGAAGGAAAGAGGAAGTGCTTCGCCTGTGGAAAAATAGGAGAGAATTGTGGTGAGCACTGGTATGGGCTGGGCGCTGGCGGCTCCCACCTATAATCCTAACTACTCAGGAGGATGAGATCTGAGGGGCACAGTAAGAAGACAGCCCAGGCAAGAAAGTCTACGAGACCCTTATCTCCAATTAACCCCTAAAAACTGGCTGTAGCTCCAATGGTAGAGGGCTAGCCTTGAGCAAAAGAACTCAGGGACAGCACCCAGGCCCAGAGTTCAAGCCCCAAGTCCACTACTACCACCACCACCAACAAAAACTGCTATGGGAAGGAAGAGTTTCATGGTTTTCCTGGCAAAGCTGGCTTCAAACCATAACCCTCAGATCTCAGCCTCCCGAGTAGCTAGGATGACAGGTATGAGCTACCAGCACCCGGCGTTAACTCCATATTTTAACTTCCCCATCCCATCCTCTACCTCCCCCCTTTTAAAGCACCTGGTATTGCGCATTCATTTCTACAGACAATCTCAGCAGGAGGAGGAGGGTGGATTTGAGATCCATCAGTTTCCCCAATCATTTCATCTCAGTCTAGGACTGACTTGCACTTGAGTGCTTCTAGGTAGAATGGCTGCCTTCTCATGCCCTAGCTGGGTGGAAATAACATTCACTGGGATGGAAGAAGTAGTGTGGGGCCTCAGGGCAGCTGTGTGGGCACAAAGCTTGGAGTCCACACCTCCCCTCCGGCAGTACAGGAAAACCATGAAACTCTTATTTCCAATAAACTACTTCCAAAAAAGCTGGAAGTGGAGCTGTGGCTCAAACAGTAGAGTGCTAGCTTTGAGCGCAAAGAGGCTCAGGAATAGCACCCAGGCCCTGAATACAGGCCTCTCAGGACGGGCACATACATGCATCCATCCATCCATCCATCCATCCATCCATCCATCCATACATACATACATACATACATACATATGAAAATAAAATACGGAATGTAGTAAAGAAGAAAATGGACCCAATCCCCTAGCCCCACATCCTCCTCAAGATCTACCCACCATCACAAACCCAGTGTCTGGCATTCTCCCTCTGTCCCTTGACTTGAGCCAGGTCCCTGCAGTTTACATGAGGGAAGCCGCCAGGCCCACCTAGCTCTCCCAATCTTGTACTGATGAGTACAAGGAACTGCCCACGGCTATGATTCTGTGGCCTAGAGCAGTTCCTGTCCAGACCTGGTTCAGTTCTCCTTCGCTGGGGTTCTCTTTCTTGGTCTTCATTCTCTCAGGTGACCCTTGGGGAAAGGAAGTCCATCATCTCGAGAGGCTCTGCCGCTCTGTCTTACCCAGGAAGACCAAGTTTAATACTAAGAACGAGAACTTTTTTTATGTCGGTCATGGGACTTGAACTCTGGGCCTGGGTGTTGTCCTGAGCTCTTCAGCTCAAGGCTAGAGCCCTATCCCTTGAGCCACAGCACCACTTCTAGTTTCCTGGTGATTAATTAGAGATAAGAATCTAATGGACTTTTTAGTGCCCGGACTGGCTTTGAACCTCAACCTGAGTAGCTAGGCGTGAGCCACTGCTCCCAGCCAGAACTTTTTTTTTTGTCTCAGCAAGGCAAAATTTACTTCTCTGCAGAAGGGGGTACCATCAGCTGGGATAAGAGCATTTTAATGGCTGGTCTGTACTGCCGAAAACAAAAGAGCTCTAAGTGGTTTCTTCAAAATAACACATTAAAAACCAAAACACACTCAATAGCCCACATTTAAAATATTCAGTATGAAGTGGAAGAAAGTGAAGAAAGGGGTGACATTGTCCAAAAGCAAGTAATGTACTTATCACCTGACTTAGGAAATGGTACAACACCTTAATAATCACAGTAAAATTACACCAAAAGATATTCAGTTCAACGCTCAGATTATCTTTCGTAGACAGCTCATCAGAACAGCAGTCTCTACGGGAATGGTCCACACAGCAGAGAATATTGCCAGGCCTTCTCTGATCTCTGGCCTTATTGCTGAAGAAGAGAGAGAATTGGAGCCCTATCCTTGGGTTTTTCATTATAATCCCAGAAAGAAGTTAACAATATAAATCCAGGGATCCTAGCCCTAGGACTTTCAAAAGCATGGGAACCTCTGCAACTAGCCTTATAGGGGAGGGAGGCTGGGGGGAGGACTACTTTGAAGGATGCACTATTTTCCAAAGAACTGAAAGCCTATAGACTTCTGGGGCTTGTTGCAAGGAAGCAGAGGCCATCTACAATAGATTTGTACACAGCCAGGACCGCAGGGCATGAAGATAGGAGAGTGTGAGTTAGCTGGATGGAGGGACTGCTGCATGCTCTGGCTGTACCCTTCAGACCTCTGTTTGGGATGGAGTTGACAGGTTGAGGCAAGGCAAGGCAGGACATTGCCAAGGACTTGGAGATGTTTAAAGTCATCTTGCCTTTGCTAGGCTTGTCCAGGCCCCAAGACCCTTCCCTCTGCCCATTAACAGGAACTTACAAGAAAATGGGAAGTGGAGCTGTGGCTCAAGGGGTAGGGTGGTAGCCTGAGCTGAAGAGCTCAGGGATAGTGCCCAAGCCCAGGGTTCAAGCCCACGACTGACTATATATATATTGCGGCCATCAATTTTAAGAGAAGAATGGCTTGGTGGTCGATAGGGGGCAGCAGAGCCCCATGCGGCTGAGATAGTCACTGGTAGGTAGGTAAGTTCCTTAGTTTACAAGGGTAGTGGACAAAGCAAGACTAAAGTTGGTAGAAGTACTGCCAACAGCAGGCCTGGGGTTGGAGAAGTTGAAACAACCCTCCTTAGTCCTGTGCCTCCCTTTTGCTCTCCAGAATCCCCAAACTCACTCAGAGCTTCTTGTCGGCTGCCCACACCAAGAATTATCTGCCCTTGCAGATAATTTCTTCCTTCCAAGGATACTCTGACTTGAGGGGATTTGGATCCTACATCTAAAGTTTCCTCTCATCCCTATTTTAGGATTTTACAGGAACTAGAAAGTCCTATTTCTTGCCCTGATTATGGAACCATTCCGAAAAGTCTCCTGTTCATGTCTCCCGGGATCCCCAGGGAAGACATGTCTTCCCATCTTCCCCTTTAGTCCCAGCCCTTCCCTTCTAGGGCCTCTTTAAGGAGCTGTTCTCTACCTGGTGACCCGTGGACCAGAGCCCAAAGCTGTCTCTTGTTCAAGATCCCAGGAAAATCCACAAGTTAATACACACTCCTTATCTCATGCCTGGCATTTTTCTAAACAGACACATTTCATCTCCACAACTCACTCAGGGGAAACAACTGTTAGGACCCCTGTCTCCCAAATGAGGAACCAGAGGCCGAGAGAAATGAAGTACTTCAACCATGATCACACAGCTGCGAAGGGGATGAGCCAAATTTCCAGTTTCTGACTACCCTTAAACTTTCCATCCTTCTGTCTCAGTCTCCTAAGTGCTAGGATCATACTCGGTTTCATCTGAACGGCTTAATAGTTGGTCTCTACAATTGGAATTATCCCCATTAGAGTCAAAGGGATTGCAGTATAAGATCATAATCTGAAACAAAGTTAAAGCTCAAGACTTTGTTTTATGGAAAGTAAGAACCCATAGACCTGACTAACTTGCTCAACATTGTGACTTGCTCAACTGGACTTGAAGCTATACTAAAAATGGGACATAGAACCAATAGCTGTGATGTTATATAACATCTATGTAGGGCTTACCACAAGCCAAGTATCCACAATAAACCCTTTCTATTGTCTTATCTTGCAATTTCCCTGTGACTTAGAACCCTGGCATATAGTTGTGTTTACTTTTCCCTTTTCCTTACACATTCAAATACATTTTGCATATTCTTTCAATAAAGATATAGAGCTGGCACATGGAACAAAGGAGACACAGAAGTATGTGTCCTTTCAACTATTTCATATTATCTGTGCCGCCCCTCCCCCACTAGTGATTGGCAACGTCTGCGCAGTGCTTTACCATGTA
Source organism: Megascapheus bottae (assembly GCF_031878675.1). Classification (NCBI taxonomy): domain Eukaryota; kingdom Metazoa; phylum Chordata; class Mammalia; order Rodentia; family Geomyidae; genus Megascapheus; species Megascapheus bottae. The sequence goes on from NC_143522.1 coordinate 6,966,977, forward strand.
AACAAAGTTTCCCTGTAAATGATTAGATCTCAGCAATAACTTGCTAAGATAGGTTGGTCATAAATGAGTTTTGTCTCCATCTATAGATAGGGGAGTCTGGCTCCCCAGAAGTTAGGGAACTGGCCCTGAGTTAAGCATCTAAAAAAAGTAGTAGATCCTGGTGATCCAAAGCCTTTGAATTTCACCCCATGAACTTTCCGTCAAGAAAGAGCCCTGGGTGCTTAGAACATAGAATGTGCCAGAAATAGTTTGCCTTTTGCAAAGACAGACTTGCGGTCAGGAAACAGAAAAAAAAAAATTTCATGTTTCTTGAGTGTTTACATTTCAGAGTGGACTGCTCTTTCTCTGCCTGGGGCAGGTTTGTAAGCGTGCCTCTCCTCTGGGGCCTCAGCTGATCCCAGGATGCAAAGCCAGCCGTGGGGAAGCTCTGGGAACACTGGGGAGGAGGCTGAATTGAGTACTAGAGTGGCCATAACAAACTACTGCGAACTGGGTAGGTGGTTTACATGTACAGAAATGTGTTCTCTCACACTTTCAGAAGCCAGAAGTCTTAACAAATTGTCAGCAAGGTTGGCTGCTATGGAGGCTAAAGAGAAGCCTGTTTTCCATCTTTCTGCTAGCTTCTGAGCATCCTGGTAGTCCGTTAAGACCTTTGGTTTGTAGACATCTGGCTACATTCTCTACTTTCATCACAAGACCTCTCCTCTGAGTTTTCTCTTTCAGAAAGACACCAGTCATTGGATTTAGGGACCACACAAATCCACCACCTACTTTATTTAACTAATTCTTTCTGCGAAGACCCAGGTTTGAAATAGGGTCACATTCTGAGATTTGAGAAGAACATTCTTCAAACTGTGTCTTTCTGAATTTGTTCAAGAAATAAAGGAGGCCCTTCTAGAATATTCTGAACATGAATCATGCTCATTCTACAGAAATGAAAAGGAATGGAGAGAAAGGAATGGAGGTATCCTCAGAGTAGCTCACAGACTGCCACTGGCTGGTGCCAAGAAATAGCATCTGCTGGTTTCTGGGCCAGCATGCTTTCATTTTAGCATGCGAATGAGAATAGCATTAAGGGAAGGAGAAGGGAGAGAGACCTTTTGTTAGCTGATTCATGAGAGGAACGTGATTAAAAAAAATCAAAAGTAGCTGGGGTTGTGGTGATTTGAAACTATAAAAACTACAGAGGAGGCAAAGATGGGAGATCAGTGGTTCAAGGCCAATCCAGGCAAAAAGACTCTTTCTTGATCAATGACTGGGTGTAGTGGTACTTGCTTTTTAATCAAAGCTATCAGGAAGTATGATGGATAAGCACATCTGATATTCTCAGACATTCAAGGAAATCGAGGAGGATGGAACCCCAGGTCAGCCTAGCAATAAATAAGACTCTACCTTGAAAGAAACCAGTGCAAAGGTTCAAGGTGTAATTCAAGTGGAAGAGAACCTGCCTAGCAAATGGGAGGCTCTTGAGTTCAAATAAATTGGGAATAAATTTCACGTGGAACCTTTAGTCTAGACTAAAGGTCCAACTAAAATGGAAAATAAAGACAAAGTACAACATATCATCTAATTTAACAAAAAAGTGGAGTATGGGCAACATATTCCAAAAAAGGCTTTTTTAAAAAATGTGATATAAACGAAGACAGGTATGGTACTCAGGAGACAATATGTGGGAAATGAATTATGTGACATAGGCAGGGACAGGAAGGGGAAAAGGTAAAAGAGAAGGAAAGGATGACATTGTTCAAGAAAGAAATGTACTCATTACCTGACTTACCTCCTCTGTACAACACATTCATGATAGCAATTATTATATTTAAAAACATGTATCAAATGTCATTTAAATGATAGCACATCAGGATGAACCAAAACTAGCTTCTATCCATATTTTTTATACCATGCACCATACCACATCTCAAATAGGTGATGAAAAACAAGAAAAGGAAGTAGAAAAGCAAATAACTTCAACCGTGAGGAAAAGAAAACATTTTGACTATCAATGTAATAGATATTAAAGATGGTAGGGATGGATCTGATTCAGTTTTAAAAGCCTTTTGTATTACTGAGTGCAATAAAGCAAAAACAAAAATGAAAGCCACAGAAAAGGGAGAAATATATGTGGCCACAATAGCTTTCTATCCAAAATAGCAAAAGAATGGCTCCAAGTACCAAAGCCAGTCCCCTCCCTCTCTTTTAGGGTTAGTAGCCAAAGAAAAGTGAAGGGCTTACACTCATACCTTTACATAGAAAAATGAACAACCTTGCTGTGCCTCTCGAATTTGGCAGCTTGAACAGCATTTATGTTATTATAAAAATAAATTTCTGTGACACCATTTAATTTTATTTTTGTTATCCTTACAAAATATTTCAACTCAACCCCTCACTTGATGTATGCAATGCATCTTAATGTCATCCCTCTCTCTCCCCATCAGTCCCAACCCTACCCTTCCCCTCAAGTTTCCTACTTCCATTTTCACATAGGTGCATTGGATGTTATAGCTGTGTTTATCCACTCTTTCTTTCTCCATTCATCTACACCCTCCCTCCCACCACTTCATGCTCAGGTACATTTCAGCTTCCTGCTAGTAATTTCGTTAAACAGTCTGTTAGTTGTTCAAAGGGTATTACGGAAATCTACTCCTGTAACTCTCATACTTCAGTTCATTTGATCATATATATACAGATGACTCTAAATGTATGTCATGTTCACATGTTTATATGATCTAACTTCTCACGTGAGAGAAAACATGTGCCTTTGTCTCTCTGAGCCTGACTTCACTCAACTCAACATATCCTAAGCTAAAACTTAGTAAAACCTACAAAACAATTCCTACCTTGTGATTCCACAATCCTATTTCCAAGGATGTGGCTAAAGAAAATAATATAAAAGAGAAATAGAATCATTGCAGTACACTGTTCATTGTAGTATTGAGAGGGGGGGAGAGAGAGAGAGACAGAGATAGAGACAGAGACAGAGACAGAGACAGACAGACAAACTAACCACTAGCACAGTGATTTTGTGGGGCTGATGATAGCCTTCATATCTGAATATACCTGGAGGCTTACGGAATGAAGATTTGGGGTTCACACTTCAAATTTCGTAAAACAGATTCTGAGAAAGAGCCAGGAATGGCCACTCCTGTCAGCAGGCTCATTACTGCACTCACATTTCAGAAGCCACCAGACTCTAGGCAAACCACAGGCCAAGAGAGCAGTTAGAGGACTGTAAGCCAAGTAACAGATCCTGAACATGCACAGAAATAAATAAGATGGGGGTAATGGAACACTGAGGGGTCACCAGATGCTGGTATCAGCATGGTGGGAATTGGGGGACAGATGCCAGTTTCTGGCCCGGGAAATGTGAATTTCTGGTTCAGAGATGGGATACAATTCCTCCTTTCTTTCTAGGATTGGGAACAGGGTCTCCAGAGTCAGAAAACTCTCCCTTCAAGTGCCAGCCAGCACTGTGGTCTTGGACAGGTTACCTTTCCAAATGGTAGTTGCATCACCTGTGAGATAGACATAAAGACTGAGGGGATTTTAGACAGGAAGTATCCCATACCCAGAGCATTAAGAGAGATGGTAGCTAGTGCCACCACTGCCTTTCATTCTTGAGGAGACCATCCCTGAACAGACAGGTGATAGATATTAGTCCCAAAGCAGTGAGGAGCCACAGAATCTGGGATAGTCTCATGCTGTATTTTCCCAGCCATAAACCCAGTTTTCACTTGCCTCTCTGAGGTAATCTGGGAATGGCTTTGTACCTTATTTTGTGCTCTCATCTATATGGGTGTAATTCTCAGGCTTGTTCCTTGGGGTTGTGGTAGAAACTTCTGGGAATTAGCTTTTAAGCTTTAATCTGAACGATGTAGTAGCAGACACCGGTAATCCTATTTAGAAAGATCATAATAACGAGGAGGCAGAAGGATCAAAAGTTCAAGGCCAGCCTGGACTAAAAGTAAAACCCTATCTCAAAAAAGAAGAAGGGGAGGAAGGGAGGAAGAAAGAAATACTCTGTAAGATGGCACACTTGATCTGTCCCTGTGCCACCTCTCTAATCATCTGAAACCCTAGGCCCTGCCCCTTACTCCTTGAATATCAACCCAGATGGACTTGAGACCAGGTTCTCTGTGTTCCAGAAAGGACAGAAAATGTCAACAAACAAATAAAACAGAAATGTCCTTTTTCAACCAGCACAAAGAAATTGACCCTTGTTAGGGGGAAAAAACCGAATGTCCACTAAATGCATGGAAAGAGAGATCCCTCAGGACCAATGTGTTATTTCTGTGGTTCAAAATCCACCAGGTAAGCTTCTCCAGCTCTCAGTTCTTCCTCCTCCTCCTACCATCTCACTCATAGCTACACACGATGGTTCATTCTGAGCAGGAACTTAAACAAAACCCATTCTCTGGTTCATACCACACAAGCTCACATCTTCTCAGGATGTACCTACCAGCAGCCTCTAAACAATCTTGTACAACCCAGCTGGGCTGCCCCTCAAGGGTACAGCATCCTTCCCACCAGGGACCATCAGAACACACTGTTCTCTGCAGCCTTTCAGCCATCATTTATTAGCTGAGTAATTATGAGAAGCATCTGCATTTTCTCTATTGTGTGTTCATCACCAGCACATATCCAAAGAGCTAAAAATAAATGGCAAGAGGCTTGACTGGTTTGAAGCTAGATAGACCTGTATTTTTCTCAAAGATCAAACTCTGCTGTGGATATGGAGCACATGAAATGTACCTTGGGACCATGGTCTGTGCGGTCTGTGATTCGAATACGCAGGTATGTAAGATTTACACCGAAATCCAGCTATGAAATGTCTGTTCCCTCACTTGTCCGATGACTAGATCATGCTAGCTTAGAGAAATCACCACAGTCTGTCCTGGCACTGCCCTGGTTCTGTTTCCTTTGCTTGCCTGACACACTGAGCAAATGGGCTCCCTTCCCAGCGCCCTACTTCTTCCATCTGGCAATGGGTAGGAGGAGGTGAAGTCAGGGAGGAAGACAGAGTATTGATCTAATCATCGCAGTGTCCCTGATACCTCACAAACAGTATCTGAGATTGCCTTTTCTCTGATCCATTTTTTTTTTCCAATGAGAGGGCCAACATTCCAAGAATTATGGTAGAAAGACAAGATGGGCATAATATGCAGCAGAATGCAAAATTTAGATGAGTATATTTACTTTTTCATTTTTCTTTTTTAGTTTTTGACAGACAGGGTCTTGTGATACTTTCCAGACTGGAAAATTCATTGATTTCTGTGATTTTCCTGCCTTAGCCACAAACATACCTTGGACTAGAGGCACATACGACCATGCCTTGTTCACGGTGAACACGTTTAAATAAAGGACTCCACTGAAAAGAAATTTTCCCATTTGTGTCTGTTGTTCTAGGTCAATGTGGTAGATTGATTCGGAGTCCACATTCAGGTTATCTTGGTTGAGAGGAATTTCTGTTTCTCCAGGTCCTATAAGACAAACTTCATCTCCTGAAGGCTCAGCATGGGGCGCAGATGTCTGGCAAGGGATGGAAAGGGTTTGTGATGAAAAGCCAGTCTTCTAAGGTGCTGTCTTCCTTTCCCATTCTTCTCTTCTACAGATTTTAACACATAGGACATGCACTTCTAAGCTCCGAACTCATCTCAGTGAGCCCAGAGATGCTGATTAGCTTTCCATCACTAGAAACACAGAGCTGAGATAATCAACTTATAAAAAGAACAAACCACGATTCTGGTTCATAGTTGGGAGATTAGCCCCATGAGTTTGAGCCTGTGGCAAGGCAACATATCAGGGCAGGAATGCCTGGTGGAGCAAAACAGCTCACCTCATAACCATAAAAGATAGTTCAGGAGTAGAATACTTGACTACTTTGGGTGAGGCCCTAGCTGGATTCCCCAGTACTAGAAGAAAAAAAAAGAGGAAAGGGGCTGACTTTGAACCACAGTCTTCAGGTCTCAGCTTCCTGAGTAGCTAGGATTATATGTGTGAGCTACCAGTGCCTGGCTTCAGTTTGTTTTTTTTCTTTTAATCTTCATGCTCGGCACATAGAAAGAGGGCATCTCCAAGTATAGTTAAGAGAGAATATGGCTTGGCATTTGACTGATGAGCATGAGCATGGTAGGAATGACTTTGGTATTACTTTCAGGCACAGGCCATTCAGAGGACTTTTCCAATTCTTGCTCCATTTCTTCCTCTCTCTTCATTGCAGCTGGAAGCAAATACTGAAGGTGGTAGAGACTCAGCATAGCAGGGTTTTAGCTCTCTGCAACACCACTTGGAGATATGCCCAACACTACATAACTTTGCAAGAGGAGATGTATTTTTATTTCTGGATTAGAATTCCTCCCATTTCAAGATTGGTACTTTTATTTTTTTATTGGTTCATTTTCAAGCACAGGCTATTCTATCTTGATTGATGGAGCTGTCAAGAGATGCTTAGTTTTATGTATTTATCATTTTAGTCACCAGAAAAGCACTTGAATTTTAAAAATCCCAGGAAATGAATTGGTTGGACCAGTTTCCATTGAGTGCCAACCTCTTAGCTAATCAATTGGCCTTAGGATCATAGTTTTTGGGGAAGCTGGCACCCCTATTAGGACCACTGGGAAGGCACAGTTCCCAAAAGGAGCCTAGAGAGTCTGGAAGGAGGAGGGACAGAGGGATGACCAAGGTTAATACAGACAAGAATGCAGGCTTCAGAAGCCCAGGCACTGGGCGAGTTCTAGCAAACTTCTGGGAAAGGAATCCTGAGTCAGGATCTCTGGACACACTGGGAAGACTCCTTAAGGAATCTTGACTTACAAGATAGAATATAGGTAATTGGGGATATTTAATCTAGAAAATGGAAGACTTGGCCCAGAGTCTTTGCTTTTTTCCCCCCCAAAGAATCAAAGAAAGCCAGACTAGGCTCACAAGGTGTCATGGCAGGGCCTATCTATGGCAGCTTCAGGAAGAATTTCTAAGCATTCTGGTCAGCCAGGAAGTGCAGACTGCTAGGAGGGGATGTGCAGGCATCAAGTGGCTGCACCAACCCACTCTGGCTGAGGATGCTAAGGATGGCATTGCTGCATCTAGGCCCACTTGCCCTTTCTGCACATTCCTCTCCAATACCGAGTCTCAGAGTTACCTAATTTACTTTGGCCAAGAGGATCCCGGAGAGGCTAACTGCAGCTCAGGCTAAAGGAAACAGGGCATGACTTGTGTTGGATATGAACCACATTGTTTAGAAGCCCAAGTCAGACTCCCAGAATCCCTGGAGCTGTACAAGAGGACCATGGTAGGTACCCAGGATCCTGGAAACGATTGTTACCTATGTTCCTGTGGCTGGTGTGAGATGGGGGTTCATGCAGATGGACCATGCAGGTGAGAAGGTGAGGAGGGGAGAATCTCCCAGCTACTCTCCTGAGCACTCGGTGGGCTGAGGGGAAGACATCTCAGGCTTAGAGATAAGTTGTAGGCTGAAGCAATGGCTGTAGGTAGCATCGAAGTCTTCTCTCATTTTACAGATGAGACTCAAGTGGCAATGGGCCTGAAGTGCCTGGCTAGGGTCAGAATTCTGCTCTTCCTGTTTTATAGGAGGCACAGCCATATGGAGGATTGGAAAGAACACAAACCAGAGCCAGGACGCCTAGGTTTGAATCCTGACTCTGCTTCTTTCCAGTCCTGTGCTCTTGACCAAGTTTATCTTTCTGTGACCCCATTTCTTTGTTTTTTCTTTTTTTCCCCCCAAGGTAAGTTTCCTTTAATTTTGACATTGAAACAGCAGAGTGAACTTGTTTGTGGCTGAAACATCTTCTTTTCTCCCCCATGGGATAGAAACCTGGAGCTCTCATCTATCAAAAGAACAAACAGTCTGAGCCAGGTACCCCACTTCCCTGGACAAAGCCAAGGACAGGCATAAGGCCAGGAGGAAGGACACAACCAAACGAGCTCTGGTGATGACTGGCACATTTCCAGTAACATATAATTCTCAAAGTTGATGTAGTTACAGAAAGTGATAGCACTCATGTTAAAAAAATAAATAAAAAGGCCAGGAGTTTGGCCTAGTGGTAGAGTGCTTGCTAGCATGCACGACGACCCAGGTTCGATTCCTTGGTAGCACATACATAGAAAAAAGCTGGAAGTGGTGCTGAGGCTCAAGTGGTAGAGCTCTAGCCTTGAGAAAGTCCAAGGACAGTGCTCAGGCCCTGAGCTAAAGCCCAGGACTGGCAAAAAAATAAATATATAAATAAAAAGTCACAAACAGTAGCTCTCCAGCCTCTCCTCTGATGCGAATTCTGGGTGATTGCATCACAACTGTCACAGGGGCGTCGGCTCTTCCCCAGCCCCTACAAGGGGGAAAATGGTGTATCATGAAGATTTAAGCACTCCCAACACACTGGCTATGTCCCAGTTTTGGAGGGTGACCGTGAGCAGCACCGACAGGTCTCACTGGTAGGGATGGAGTAGGAAAAGAGCAAGGCATGGAAAACTGATCCCGGTCTATGGCTAGCACATGGTTTTCAGGGAAGACTCCTAGAGTGAAACTTATTTATGATGGGAGGGGGAGAAAAGTTTAGGAAATTAAAACCATATTATCTTCCTCTTTAAATATCTTCCTCTTTAAAATTTTTGTTTTTAATTTTTGGAAAGTATTTTTAGGGTAAAATAAATCTTTTCCTACCCTCTAACCTAAGCAGGTAGAATGTTTGCCACTACCTACTTTCTATTTGTTTTGCTAACAGGTAGATACATGAAAAGGTGAGTGGGGTTTCTAAGAGGAGGGCCATTAGATGGGCGAGGGAGCGGTGGGGTACCCAGTGCAGTTTACTACAAAGATGGCTTTGGGGGAGTCCAGAACCAACTGTACCCCTGAAGTCAAAAGGGCTCCTGCGGAGGTAGAGAATCTCCAAGACACCCTCTCCAAGAGGCCTCAGATCTGGCTTCTCCGGGCTTCCTGACTTGGGAGCCGGGCGGCAGATTCCAGGCCGAGTCTCCCTGGCGCTGACTTCCAGCCAGCGCCCCCCCCCCCCCCCCCCCCCGCCATCCCTCCCCGTACTGGCTGGGCACCGGAAGCCAAGGGGAGCCCCTGCCGCTGCGGGTGAGCCCTGGAGGGCGACCCCGGGAGCCAAGGCGCTCCGCGGGCCCGGGAATGGACGCGGGAGAGCTGCAGGGCGCCGAGTTCCGGCCGTGGCCGTTCGTCCGTCCGGCCGTCCGTCTGCTCTGGGCGGTCACTTGCTCGCAGGGCCCCACGGGCCACCCTGAGCCAGCGGGCTGTCCAGCACTGCCCATGCCAGCCGAATTCCGACGCCTCTGTTGTTATTTTTTCGGGGGTGTGGGGGGCGAGTGCCCCATCTCTAGACGTCTCGACGGGGTGCTCCAAATCCGCGGGGGCTGTCCTCCCAGCTGCCGACGGGGCGGGGCGGGGAGCGGGCGGGCGTGGTGGGGCGGGGGGCGGCAGAGTTCGGCGGGGCGCGGGGAGAAGTGCCCGCGTGGCGCTGGGACGCAGCGCGGCTCCTTCCCTGCGGCCTGAGACCCCTCCTGCCTCTCCCCATTTCTGGGTCTTAGATGCTGAGTAGAGGTGTCACCTCCCCCCCCCCCCCAGCTATTGTAAGGATTGGATTGGTAATCAGTCAATCCAAGATCAGACATAGACAAGAAGAAACAAGTATAAGATCTGAACCCAGAACAACCTGATCCCGAAACCCAAATTTTCCTGCCCCTCCCCTTCCCCAAAACCAACAAATGGAGATTTCTGGTATCATCCTAGCTGGAGCTTCCAAGTGCCAAGGGCGTGGGAGACTTCTGTCTTCACTCTCACGCGCCACCTCTCTCTTGGGTGGGGGGAGGCCTCTGCGGGGCTTGCTTCTGAAAACACTGAGGCACGGCGCAGTCACCGCGACGCTGAACTCTGTGCCAGAAGCCCTTGAATCAGATGCTGGAGGGGAAGACAGCTCAACTTTGAGCTCAAGAGTGGCCGCAGTCACCCTCTGGAGATGGGCCTGGCCCTGGGGCTCTGTGTCGAGGAGGCTAGGTGGAAAGGTCTCACTGTCCTTTCCTTGTAAGGCATAGTGGCAGGCCCATAGTCCTCAGATGGATGAGGTTCAAGGCTCGCTTGAGCCTACCTTGCGCAGCATAGAGACACTATCTCAAAAATTAAATAAGGGCCGGGAGTTTGGCCTAGTGGTAGAGTGCTTGCCTAACATGCACGAAGACCCGGGTTCGATTCCTCAGTACCACATACATAGAAAAAAGCCGAGAGTGGTGCTGAGACTCAAGTGGTAGAGCTCTAGCCTTGAGAAAGTCCAAGGACAGTGCTCAGGCCCTGAGCTCAAACCCCAGGACTGGCAAATAATATTAACAATTACAAATGGTTGTTTCGGTTTCAAGTACTTTCTTAGCCCCATGTGTAAAGGAAGCCTGGAGGACAGTAAAGGAAGCAAGAGACTAGGGGAAGAAACAGACCAGGGAAAGCATCTGGAAGGAGACAAAGGGTCTGCCGCAGGTTTCTTGGCCCGCCCACCTGGGATGTCTTCCGTCTGCCCAGTCCAGGGCCTGGATGCTGACTAGCTGAATCCTTGATCAACCTTCCCTTAGGCTGGCTGGGCTGTCTCCATCAGGGATATATAAATAGATTTTTGCTGTACCTATTTCCCCCCCTCACCAAAATTGCTGATGGTCTGACTTTTTCCTTAATCTTGGTGTAGGTGTAAGGTCAGGATGGTGTCCCTGTCTCCATCGTGGTGTACTAGGGGTTCATATCTGGGCTGGGGGGGCTGGGGTTAGATTCAGTCGCTGAGTCAGGTGTGTGAGGAATGGTATCACCCACTGTGCCTGGATGAAGTTTCTCAGCTGTGCAGAGCGGGTTGGGCTGGTTCATTGCTCAGTGGTGAGCAGCTACAGGAGACAACAGGGGTGGCTATGCGCTCCCGTCTTATCACTGCTCATCTTTGGCAAGGCAACCCTCTGATCTGAGCCTCAATTTATTCATCTGAAAAGCAGGGGAGGCTCATATTTCCTTCTTAGGAGAACATTAACATAGTTATCAGGTCCTCTGGGTATCAGTGGCTTGCACCTAGAGTCCTAGCTTCTCAGGAAGCTGAGTTCTGAGGATCATGGTTCAAAGCCAGCCCAGGCAGTAAAGTCCATGAGACTCCCATCTCATTTAACTACCACAAATCCAGAAATGGTGCTGTGGCTCAAGTAGAAGAGTACCAACCTTGAGTGAAAAAGCTAAGGGCCCTGCACACAAAGTGTGCTAGCGATTGTGTGAATGTGAGTTTGTATGTGTATGTTTTAGCCTCTCTGCTCCTCATTTTTCTCATCTGTAAAATAGTGATATTCAAATGCTTTGTACTATTTTGAGACCTGAAAAGGCATAATACTTGGAAAGCACTTAGAATACTGGGTAGCACATGAGCTTCTGCTAAGCACACAATGGGCATTCTTGTTCATCTGTACTGACTTGTGCAACTTTAATTATTGACATTCTATTCTAGAATCTGGAAACTGAGAATGGCACCTGAAAGCCTGTATCCTTTATATGGCACTAGCTTCACCATATCCCGTGACTTTCTGGTCCCTTCTGCCAAAGTCAGTGAAAACTGTTGTCCTTGCATTGAAGCCCAAGATTCAGCTGAGGCTGGCGGAGTGTGGAGAACCCAAACACCTATCCTACGCCCTGAAAGTGTGGTCCCAGTGACTGCATTAGGCACTGATGGTATAAAACCAATACCCACGGTCCCTGAGAAAGAGCACACAAATCAAGAGGCAGGAAAACAAACAAACAAAAAGTCAAGAAAACCAATCATCAAACAGACTTTTAAAAGTTATGAGAAGGGCTGGAGGTATAACTTAGTGTTACAATGCTTACATAATTCCCTGAGTTAGAACCCCAGCACTTAAAAATAAAGATAGTTTTAATGAACGGAAGCTTGTGTCCCATGGAGGACACACAAGAGGCCCTAATCCAGGCGGCAGGCTGGGAACTGTCCCTATGGGGAAGTGACACTTCCAGACCAGAGCTGCTCTGCTGAGCACCTTTAGATGTACTAGCTCAGGTGCTGTTACTCTGGCCTGGCCAAGGTCTAGCAATAGCTGCCACCCATCCTGCTCCTGCATGTTTCATCCTCTTCCTGTCATGGCCGCCCCTCCTTTCTCATCCCCCACGTTCCCTCCCAGCACAGCCATTCCTATGCCATCCCTTCTGTTTGCAATGGTAATCTCTCCCCCACCCCATAGTGACTCTCTTAGGTCATTTACTTAGTTATATTTTATTTATTTATTTATGATACTGTGGTTTGAAACCAGGGCCTTGTGCTCTTGCTTGGCCTTTTCTTTCAAGGTTGATACTCTACCACTTGAGCCACACCTTCATGTCTGACTTTTTGCTGTTTAATTGAAGATATGAGCCTCATACAGGGCTGTTGGTCCAGGCTAGCTTCAGACCTTGAACTTTAGATCTCAGCCTCCTGAGGAACAAGGGCGACAGGCGTGACCCACTGGCACCTGACTTTTCTTTGAGATCTTGGTGAGATCATGTCTTCCTCCAAAGTGCCTTTGCTGGGCCCATGACTGAACCGAATCCCCCATTTTTGATGCAGCCTTACTTAATAAATGTTCTGCAATTATCTAATTGTCCCATCTCCTCCAGACCAAAGAGAGGTTGGAAATGATAACTGAAGCAATCAATCAATAAATGGGTAAAGCAAGACAGTGTGTTTATTAATCCTGAGATACCCTGGAAATCATTGCTTCTTTTTAAAGTCACATATAACACTTATTTGTAGGAGTTCATTTTAATACATGTCATCTATCATCACATTGCAAAAGAGTGTTTCACCCATCCATCCAATAGCTCATGAAGCACCGGCTTTGAGTGAGGAACTGGGTTTCCAGAACTGAGGTGAGAGATGTTATCTGGGTGCAAAAGACTAAAAAAGAAAAAGACAATCAAATGCCTCTGAAATCGCTGACTTTGGAGAGCCATCGCTGTCACCAATGCCCAGTGGCAGGACAGACCTTTAGCTCAGGTCCTGCCCTCTGGGAGTTCACAACAAGAAGTTGACATGGGCTCAAGAAAACCCTTCAGAAAAGTCCAGCCAGTGGGCCAGGCTCTAGCCACTTTGAAATGTGCCCTGGCACAGGGAGAGGAGTCTTTTGTTGGAAACGAATGCTCCGGAGCAGCAGACTGGCTGGTCTGAGCCAGCAGGGAGCCAGGCTAGCCATGGATGAGCACCTGACTGTCTGGTCCTAGTGTCCTTCTCAGCTCACTGGAATGTTGCTGTAGACGGATGATCCCTGAGGCCTGACAGTCTAGAAATGAAGGAGGGCAGGTCTGTCTGTGACAGCAATGGTTTCTTCACCCTGTGAAACCTGAGCAGACAAGCTGAGAACAGCTCTTGCCTCTGCTCCCCTGTCCTGGAATGAACTTTTGGCTTAGGATTCTTGCTATCCTGAATGAGAGACCTGTTAATGGCAAACACAAGGTGACAGGGTCAGGATGAGGACTGCTCTGGAGAGGAGCAGCTTATGAGAGGGAGTGAAGAGGCTTCCTTTCCGATTTGTTTAAATGAGGGGAAATGTACTGTTCTTGATGGATATACCATAACACCTGTCAATTTCCTGGTTCATTTAACCAATGTTTATTGAGCTACTATTATGTGCTAGATCTGCACCATGCTGGGGCTCAGGATACAGTAGTAAATGAGTTATGGTTCTTGTTAACATTTTGTTCTTTCTAAGACATTTGTCGGGGCCAGAGTTTGGCCTAGTACCTGCCTAGCGTGCACAAAGATCCTGGTTTGATTCCTTGGTATCACATCCCAAGCCAGGCAGGCGCAATGGCGCACGCCTGTAATCCCAGGCAGAAGGCTGCGCTCCCGAGTCCAGGAGTTCTGGGCTGCAGTGAACTATGCTAATCAGGTGTCCACTCTAAGTTCGGCATCAATATGGTGACCTCCCGGGAGCTGGGGAATACCAGGTTGCCTATGGAGGGGTGAACCGGCCCAGGTCGGAAACAGAGCAGGTCAAAACGCCTGTGCTGATCAGTAAAAAGCCGGAAGTGGTGCTGTGGCTCAAGTGGTAGAGCTCTAGCCTCGAGAAAGCCCAAGGACAGTGCTCAGGCCCTGAGCTCAAGCTCCAAGATTGGCAGAAAAAAAAAAAAAAAAAAAAAAAGAACCCAAGTAAGTAAGGGTTGAGAGCATGGCGTAGTGGTAGAGTGCCTGCCTAGCATGCACAAAGCCCTGGGTTCGGTTCCTCAGTACCACATACACAGGAAAAAAAAAAAAGCCAGAAGTGGTGCTGTGGCTCAAGTGGTGGAGCACTAGCCTTGAGAGTGCCAGGCCCTGAGTTTAAGCTCAAGCAATGGCAAACAAAACAGACATTTGTCAGGATAGCAATCAATTCTTGTTACAATCCTGTAAGTCTGACAAGAGCAGTACTGCTTGCTATAGTTTGCCATTCAAAGGAAATATTTTTATGTGCTACAATGTTTGATTCCTACCTGTGACAGTTTTGAGGTAGAGGATCCTTTAAAAGTTGAGGCTTAGGATGGCGCTGGTGGCGCATGTGTATTAGCCTAGCTCCTCAGGAAGCTGAGATCTTGGGAATGAGGTCCACGCAAGATAGTCCATGATACTGTTTTCTCCAATTAGCTACCAGAAAATTGGAAATGGAGCTATGGATCAAAGTGGTAGGGAGCTATCCTTGAGCATAAAAGTTCAGGAACAGCACCCAGGCCCTGGGTCCAAGCCCCACAACTGTCAAAGCAAAACAAAACAAAAAACAGGTCAAGAGAGCAAATAACTTAGGCTTTAAGATGCATAAAATGATTCAGCTTTTCTAATGTAATGTTTTCTTTTACTGTGCCAAGGGAAGTAGGAGTTTGTACACACACACACACACACACACACACACACACAGACACACACATTCTTTTTTAAAGTTATTTTTTAAATCGATTATCTTGTTTAGAAAGTGGCGTGGCATGTGACTAGTCACCAACTTGATGTATCTGTGAGATCCCTGGAGACTCTTCCTCGGCCACCTTTCTACATTGAATTTTGTTTGCTTTGGTTTTTTTTTTTTTTTTTTTGTTTTTTGTTTTGCCAGTCCTGGGCTTAAGCTCAGGGCCTGAGCACTGTCCTTGGACTTTCTCAAGGCTAGAGCTCTACCACTTGAGCCTCAGCACCACTTCTGGCTTTTTGCTATGTATGTGGTACCGAGGAATCGAACCCCGGTCTTCGTGCATGTTAGGCAAGCATTCTACCACTAGGCCAAACTCCCCGCCTGGTCTTGGCTTTTTTGAGACAGGGTCTTGTGGTCTCCAGTTTTTAGTCTTCCAGCCTCAGCCTCCTGAGTACTGGCATTACACGTGTGCCTACATTGAGTTTAGTGGTTCACCCAACCATGAGAATCTGATAGTTATGCTGGATGGGATAGAGAAGGCCTCACAAGACCCCTGAGCTTATTCTCCTTATTCACAATTTCCTTTTTAGCACTTTGTTGTTGAATGGAAACAAAACCCTTGGCTTGCTAGGAGACAGACGGGAGGCCTATGTAAATCCTCGCTTTCACCATGCCTGTCACACCTCGATGCCTATCTTGTCAAGCTCTGCTTAGAAGGGCTTATTGCTGAACTCAAGCACAGCTTGATTTGAAGCTGAAAGGCCTCCCTGGTTACATATAAGCCCCCTCGGGGTCAGAGACACAACTTATGCTTCTGTGTCTCCAAGCACCAAAGAACACGCTGTTCTCCATTTAGATGCTCAATAAACCTTAATTGATCAGTTGATTGGAAATAGCTATAGAGAGAAAATGCCTGGAAAAACAATCTCCCAAAGGCTGACAGCCAGCAGGAGTGGAGGGGGACAGGGGACTTCAATCAATGTGCTTGCTCATTCCCAAAGCAAAGTTTAAAGTGAATGACTGAACAGAGTGCAAATATGCAAACACCCAGCAATGAGGGAAAAGCTAAGCTAAGTGGATTATATTAAGGTTCTATGGTTACTTAAAAAGCAATTCTGTTGTCTATTTTAATACAGAGAAATGCATATCAGATACTAACATGGGGAAAGAAAAATCTGAAAAAAATGTAAAAAATACACATACCTTAGAAACATAAGAAAACTTGGCCATGGAGAAGCTACTCTTCTACTTTGTAAAACTCCTGAAGCAAAGGGACTAGTGATTACAGAATCATGCCTGTCACACTGAGTGATGTCCTGGGAGAAGTCCTGGGGCCAGGTCATCATGTGACCCTGCAATCCTGGTACTGACAATGGATTACTTGCCCTCCATTTGGTACCTGTGAAGTGGGAATTGTAACTCATTCTGCCTGTCTCATCAGAGAAAAATGTAAGACTGTATTGATGCTATGTAATCTAATGTTCATAGGATTAGAATTAATAATGCCTATGACTAAATAGTGCTGATTCACAATGGTTCAGGAATTACAAACTAGACAACATATAATAATATATAATAATAGGGCCGGGAGTTTGGCCTAGTGGTAGAGTGTTTGCCTAGCATGCATGAAGACCCGGGTTCGATTCCTCGGTACCACATACATAGAAAAAAGCCGGAAGTGGTGCTGAGGCTCAAGAGGTAGAGCTCTGGCCTTGAGAAAGCCCACGGACAGTGCTCAGGCCCTGAGCTCAAGCCCAGGACTGGCAAAAAAAATTAATATATAATAATAGACATTATTCTCTTTGACCTAACTTACACAATAATGCTGTTATAGGTTCATTCATCTTATTTGACAGATGAAAAAAACTGTATATAGAGGCTGAGTATATGTCTTCTAACTAAGTAATCTGTCCCAGATAGAGAACATTCCAAAGTGAATGATTTGGGCACCATGATCATATCAGCTAGCACCCAGAAATTCTTGCTGGAATGACCTTGGCTTGCTTACTTGTGAAATTCCCCAAAGAGATTTTTTTTTGAGACAGAGTCATATATTGTCCAGGTTGACCTCCCAAGTTGCTGGAGCTGTAGGTATGCACTATAGTAATGCAGGAGAATATGTCTCCTAATATCTGATGTGGCTTGAATGGTGGATAGTGACAATCATGGCTTCAGCCAGTCTCTGTTTCTCTAGAAGGTCCACTTCCAGATGATGCGCACACAGGCCACAGAACACGTTCCAGTGCATCAGGGACCTGGGATTCAAACTCATGTGTTCTGTGGGTAGAATCTTTTCTTGGGCAATCAGCAAGTTCCTAGGGGTGCATGAGTGTAAATGGCCAACGACCAAGAAAGAGGCCAGTGGTAAGCACTTAGGAATGTGGTACGATCCAGTTCCTAATATTTCCTGGTCTTCTCCTTCTCTTCCCTGTCTAGTACCCTCCTCTTCCTTCCTGGATGATGAAACATAAGCCAGGATGGGGTTAAGTACAGTCATCAGAGCCACAGGAAGGAAAAATATGTAAATAACTAGAAGAGGTACACAGGTCAAGTTGTCTCTTCAGAGCCAATGCAAAGGCAGAGTAATGAGATATCTATTCCTGTTGAAAGTGCCATCTGTTCTGCTGGTCAGTAGGCCTGAGACCCTGAAGGAACAGATGGAAAGCACCTAAAGTCAATTTATTTTCACTTCTAAAGGGATCCAGAGAAAAGGCTTGGTCCCTTGATATTGAAAAAGTCCAGACAAGCCTCTGTCTCCTGCCATGGCTGTTGGCTTGGGTTCAGCTAGTCAGATTGTCACAGAAGCTGCCAGGGGGAAAGGCAAGAGGTGCTGAGCACTGGCTAACCTTGACAGTCTCAGCCTCTAAAGACCTCCTAGAGACATTACTGAAGGAAAGAACAGCTATTAAATCAGATTAATTCTGGGCCAGGAGTTTGGCCTAGCGGTAGAGTGCTTACCTAGCATGCACAAAGACCAGGGTTGGATTCCTTGGTACCACATACATAGAAAAGCTAGAAGTGGTGTTGTGGCTCAAGTGGTAGGGCCCTAGGCTTGAGAAAGCCCAAGGACAGTGCTCAGGCCCTGAGTTCAAGCTCCTGGACTGGCAAAAAAAAATCAGATTAATCCTAACTAGATTTGGTCTGCCTCCTGGGGTATGTATAAAACTTGAAGCTGGGCATGGTAATTCATAGCTATAATGCCAGGACTTGGGAGACCAAGTCACGAGGATTGAGAGTTCAAGGTCAACTTAGACTATATAGTGAGACCTTGTCTAGGAAAAAAAACAGCTGGTTTTTTGTTGTTGTTTTTTAAGGAAGGTTTGGATGCTTCTGGAGACTTCATTTAGGATATTTCTGTGGCATCATTTTCTCCAACTTTCAATGGTTAACTCAAAACTTAGGAAGGAGTGAAGCTGGCACCAAGCACAGACTATAACAGGCCAGCTCTCCTGGAGAATGGTAGGGATTAAATGGGAGATAACAGCTCCAAGCAGAAGCTTTGAGGGCAGGAAGGGTAGAAAGGGAAAATGTGAGGATGGAAGATTTGCTCACAGGAGATGTTCAGATATTTGAAAAGCACGAGAGGGCTGGATGCAATGGTTCATATCTGTAATCTCGATTACCTAGGAGGTAAATCACAGACTTTGGTAGGATATGGTGGTGTGCATCTGCAGTCCTAGCTACACAGGAGGCTATAGGGAGGATCTCAGTCTGAGGCCAGTCTAGATAAAAATGTAGGGCTCTACCTGAAAAATAACTAAGGCAAAGAAAAAAAGGCTGAAGCTATGGCTCAAGTAGTAAGAATACCTGCCTAGCAAATGCAAGACCCTGGGTTCAAATATCAGTATCTCCAAAAATAGAGTAATAATTGTAAAACAAATAAATGAAAAAGAAGTGAGGGCTAGATTTATGTCTGTAATCCTAGCTACTCAGGAGGCTGAGATCTGAGGACTGTAGTTTGAATCCATCCCAGGCAAGAAAGTCTGTAAGCTCTTATCTCCAATAAACTACTCAGAAAAAGCCAGACGTGGGGCAGCACCCAGGCCCTGAGTTCAAGACCTAGGACTTGTTAAAGAGAGAGAGAGAGGAAGAGAGAGAGAGAGAGAGAGAGAGAGAGAGAGAGAGAGAGAGAGAGAGAGAGAGAGAGAGAGAGAGAGAGAGAGAGAGAGATGTGAAGAATCTGGATTGTCAACAGAACATTTTTATTAGTGTACAGAGTGAAGAGAAAAGTTGAAGGCAAGTAAAGAACTAACTAATGTAACCAAGTATAGCTAAGCATGAGTGTACCTACTAGAATCAAGGAAAGGCTGGAGAACAAGCTAAAAACAACAACAATAGGAACTTGAACACCTCTAGGGATGCAGGTAGCAGGAATTATTGGACAGACAGTTTAGGCTTTGTGGAGGTTCAAAGGAAATAAAAAGCGGCTGATTATTTGAGTCAGGAATTCATTCAGCATGGAGAGAAACCATGAAGACTATGGTTCAGTGGCTGACAGGTCATTCTGCAAAGCAGGAACTAAGTGGTATCACAATTAGTAAGAGTGTTTTAGGCTTCCTCTTACTAGTTTACTTGTTGGGCCCTGTTTATTTATTAGCAAGCTCAATGTCCTAGGAAAACTTGGACATCTGGTCACCCTTAGAAGCAACACGGTGTAGGGTAGAGCTGGTCAGTGAACACCATCAAAAGCATTACCCACAAGCCCTTTGACAACATGAGTGTCTAATATTCCATGTTAAGAAGTTCGATGTGCTGAGCTAGAAGTTAATACCTCTCTGGTGCCTCTAAACCTTCACTGTGGTTACTTTTGTTCTCAGCCGGGAGAGGAGGCCAGACTGTGAAGTGGACTGAACTGACTGAAATTGAATCAAAATCTACTGGATGAAATCAGAGGGGCTCAGTGTAATCTTGTCAAATGTCATATCGATGGTCAGGGGGCAGAGCAAGGGGTTGGAACTAGTTTCTCTCATTCAATACCTGTGCTATCCATCACCCCTGTCCTGCTCTGTCCTAATACTGACAAGACCCTTGATACTACAAAGGTCTACAGAGCTTGGTTTCCCTGAAAGCTTAAGGAGTACTTACGCTTCTATACCAGGTAAAAGAAAAAGTGTTCAGAAGCCAGAAAGACCTATCTTTCAATCCTGCTAACCTCAATCTGGCCTCTGGGAACATGAGACAGATGTTAAGAGTATGACGCCTCCACTGGCAGCCTTCCTTATTTGGCCCTACTCCTCTGGAGGGATTTCCTGGGAGGGGCTGAGTAAGGGCCCATAATTCTTTCTTAGATGTTGGCTGTGGTTTCATAAGTGTCCACAGCCTTTCAAGGACCATGTATTGAAGCCTTTGTCCTTAGTTTGTGGCCCTATTGGAAAGTGCAGGAACTTTTAAGAGGCAGGATCTAGGTGGAAGTCCGATGGCCACATGGCTTTTGAAAGGGATACTGAGACCCTAGCTCCTCTTTTTCCTCTCTTTTGTACCGAGCCATGAGGTGAATCGATGTCATTTGCTCTGTGCTTCCTCCATGATGTACTGGGCACCACAGGCCTCAAACAAGAGCCAATGGATCATGGATTGAAACTTCTAAAACTGAGCCAATGTGAATCACGTCTCTCCACCTGGTGGACCCTTGTAAGCTGGAAGACTTCCTTCGTACTTAGGAAGTGTGACTTTATGTAACAGAGGCAAAAAGCCAGGTCAGACCATCCATGGAGCTTCTTTCTCTGTCTGGTTTGACTCTAAGATGCCATAACCAAGAAAATATGCCACCAGAATGAACCAATAGAGCCGGTTTTTAACTAAGGCCCAAAGACTCTGAGCGGATGGTGGCAGGACTCTGAAGGGACTAATGAATTGGGAAGAGGGAGCAGAAAGGGAGTTGTTCCATGACATGGGCACAGATATGGCAAGGATGGTTGTTGTCTGAACAGGACTGCTGGTCTCTGGTTCTCAGGAACATTCAGCCTTGCCTTTAGAGGAGGTTCACGAAAGGAATTCACTTGTGGAAAGGTTACTTTTAATATTTTTACGTGCTGGCCTGGTTCTACATTGTACCCAGGTAGGCATTTTCAGTCAGTGAGGAGCCAGTCCACCCCTGAAAGCATCTGGGGACTCTCAGGGCTACACCCAGTCTGACTTGGGAATTGTTTCTAGGCCCCATACATGACCCAGGCTCCTCTGAAGAGAAGTAATCAGGCTCTCATCCACATCTTCCTCTTTGGTTAGCTATGAGTGACACAGTCACTAGCCTGGCCCCTAACTTGCTAAAGGAGTCTGATATGGAAGTTGAGGAGCTAAACGGGTCACTTCTTAGACCAGTCTGAGTTTCTGGAAGGCACCTGGCAGAAAGTTTTTATCTTGGTAGAAGGAAGTTTTTCATCTGGTAGTATCAAACCTTCAGAGAACCCCTATAGCCAGAGGCTCAGGCTTCAACTCCAGGACAGGAAATAGGATCCAGGAGAAATGGCCCAGGACAAAAATAAAGCAACGTGTGGGAGGGCTGGGGGAGGCTGTCAAGGCTAAATCCAGAATTACCAAGGTGAAAATTTTACAGCCTTCCTCCACTAGGAAGAATCTTTGTGCCAGTTGTTTTAAGACTTGGTAAGATGATATTCCATATGACCTTCCTTGCTGTCCCCTGCTTCCTCTGCCCTCCCACTTGCAAATGTTTTCATTTGTAAATAGTATTCATATGAATGGACTCTAATGCCACCAGAGCTCCTTTGGTGGTGGTGATTTCTAGAACCCTAGCACTGGGGAAGCAGAGGCCAAGAGGATCATAAGTTCTAGATTTGAAAAGTCCTCCTGGAAAAGTTTTGAAACAAATATTTGTGAAACTCTGTACTCTGGTACATGGTCTGTAGTTTAACTACTTGGAAGGTTGAGACAAAGAGTATCACCTGAGCCTAGGAATTCAGGTCATATAATGTAATATAATCATATGTGTTTGGTAAATCCAAGATTTCCAAATGGTTGGTAATAAACTTCTTCAGAAAAAAATAGGGTTATAATGGCAGCCGCTAGAATTAGAATATGAGAGAAGTCATAGGTCCACTGCCTGGCTACAGTCAATACCTATGTCTAGAGTGCCAGCAACAGAAGAAGCCACAGCTGCTATAAAAGCTCAAGGACAGGGGCCAGGAACTTGGCCTAGTGGTTAAAATGCTTGCCTAGCAAGCACAAAGACCCGGGTTCGATTCCTTGGTACCACATATATAGAAAAAAGCTGGAAGTGGTGCTGAGGCTCAAGTGGTAGAGTTCTAGCCTTGAGAAAGTCCAAGGACAGTACTCAGGCCCTGAGCTCAAGCCCAGGGCTGGCAAAAATAAATAAATAAATAAATTAAAGCTCAAGGACAGTGCCCAGGTCCCACATTCAAGCCCCACAATTGACCAAAAAAAAAAAAAAAAAAAGGAAAAAAGGAAAAACAATGTACTTGTTCCTTCCTTGTATCAGAGCACAATGCACCCTCTGAGATGTCCACTCAGGCAGCAAGGCGATGGTCATTTCTTCACTCTTGTTAAATGTTAGGTTTTGGTAAAGAGTGGGTAGATTTCAGAAGATACAGGTCCTTGCCTGTTTCTTAGCTCTCTTGGGGCATTTATGTCAATGCATTATCCTTAGAAGGTTTCTTTGGATGTGGTGAGGAAAGGTAGAAGAGAAGTGGAAAAGAACCATCAAGAAAGAAAGTCACCCATTTCCCTGGCTAGTTGAGTTCTGAGTTCCCTCTGGGCCCTGTCTCTTACCTCTTTTTAAAAAGCTTCATAAAGTAGACTGCTTCATATTTTTCATGTTTGCCTATAACATGCTTACCTATAAATAACTGTTGGGAACTTTTTTTCTTTTTGGCTTGAACTCAGGGCTTCTCCCTCTCATTTGGCCTTTTCACTCACATTTGGCACTTGAGCTACACCTCCACTCCAGCATTTTTCAATTAAGTGGAAACAGCTTTGTTTTCCCCGGACTAACTCTTAACCATGATCCTCCAGGTCTCAGCCTCCTGCTAGGATTATGGGTAGGAGGCACTGGTGCTCAGCTAGCCTTATATAAACCTAGCTCATTTTTTAAAGGGAACAGCTTTCAAAAAAATGAATACCATCAAGTGCATTGGGACAGGAAGCAGCAAAGTGATTTCTTGGTGATTTGAAACACTGTCAAGTTCTATCACCTAGCTACACACGGCACAGGATCCAGATCATTTGGGTTAGTTGAGCAAGTTGGGCAACTTCTAAATCTCCCAGCCTCTTCCTAGAAGTAGTTAAGTTGGCTAAGGCCTAAGGTGGGGCAAAGAGGATGGGGGAGGTATAGGGAAAGGAGCTTCTCCCTCAAAGGCACTTCTCAAGGAAAGCAGTTGTGAGGGAGCACAGAACTCTTGTTTCTTCCAAATTAGACTTTGAATGCAATGTAAAGGCTCTTAGCTCTTTGAGTCACGGCCAGCTTCCTCCTTCAGGCCCTCTCACCACATGAGACATCCCAGGTCATGGTGAATGTGTTCAACAGGAGCTCATCTTGTGAGCAAGTGCATGTGTGTCCTACCTGGGTGTCCTCATCTCCTTGTCTCTTAGGACAGAAGGCCTGGACCCGATCCTGCTCTGCATGGGCTGGGGATTTGGTGAGGTGAATTAAGGCTACTCAAGAGGGTCAGAACAGAGCTAGTGAGGACAGGCAGGGAGCTCGACCTTTCCGTGCCTCCCAGGATCCCTCCCTGAGTCAGGAGGATGTCAAGCAGGACAGGAAGGGTCTGGCCCCTCCCACAGCCCAAGAGAGCTCCCTGGTGGAAGAGAAGGGTCAGAGTTGGTTTTTGAACACAACACCAGTATATTTCATGTGCACAGATATGAAACAGAAGAGACAGAGACCAACAGAGACACAGCAGGCAATGGATTCACGAACCAGTCATGTGCCTTTCTTAAGGGCTGACTAGCTGGGGACAACAGCCCCACTCACCTCAAAGGCTCCCTCCCAAAGCTGAGGCCTGTAGCTCTGCCAGGTCTGGGTGGCCTTGGCTACCAGAGCCCAGGCATCTGGCTACCTCCTGCTCCCAGCTTCTGGACAGCCCAGAGCTTCATAAACACACATCCTCATGGACC
Organism: Megascapheus bottae; assembly: GCF_031878675.1. Taxonomy (NCBI): domain Eukaryota; kingdom Metazoa; phylum Chordata; class Mammalia; order Rodentia; family Geomyidae; genus Megascapheus; species Megascapheus bottae. The sequence continues at coordinate 6,990,956 of NC_143522.1, forward strand.
CACCCTGCAAACTGCCTCCCTAGAAGACCCATACAGAGTAAGCTAGCAGCCAGCACAAAGGGCCCTCCCTATATATTATTGCTGTGAATAAGCACAGGCCATCATGACTGGCTGACATGGGAGAAGGGACAGGGCAGGAGGCCTAGCAGACATTCAAAGCAGCTCAACCATGCACATTTGTGATATGTAACTTGGAGATTCTGCCATGGCCAGCAGAGTGGCTCAGGATTCCAGAGGCTCATAAGAGGCAGCCTACTCTGCACTAGCACTCCCCAAATGCTACCAAAGTCAGGACTAGCATCACACTGAACTTCTAAGCCCTGGGCACTAAGGAAACGGAGCCCAGAAGATACACAGTCGAGTTGAAGTCTGAGCTGCCTGCAGAGAGATCCAAGCTTGCAGTTCCTGCGGTCAGGCCATGGAGTACAGCCTCCCTTAGCTGGTGGGAGGTGGGGGGGAGGGGTGTGTTCTGTTCTCGATAAGGAGTCATAGGAGCAACTGGGGGGAGGGGCACCTAAACGAAGCAGATCCATGATGCTGAATGTTGCCAGGCATACAAGCCCACTCCAGGAACTCCGGGGCTTGGGATTTCTGGGCCCTAGAAAGAGCCTGGTGCCAGGGAATGCCCACAAGGCAACATCTTGAGTGGTAAGACCTGGTGGGTCCTCCCAGAACTTTTTGTTCTGGCTAAGAATTAGGGAGGTCTTATGCTAGCAAGAGCCCAGCAAATTGATCACCAGATTCATGTGTTGAAGGAGGATGTTAATACAGGAGATTACAAGGTATTGATAACACAGAGCTAGGGGAAGCAGCCTGGAAACCACTGTCCAGTGGAAACTAGGGATCCTTTCCACCTACAGATAGAAAGCAAATACCACCCTCCATCAAAAAAATCTGAATACTAGAAGCCCTAGATGCCTAGTAACTGGGGTCACAAGATCAAATACAGGGCTAACCACCTACAGTGTGTAGTTTGGGATTTGAGAAACAGACTGAGAACCACTTTGTGACTTGTTCCCAGAAAGAACTGCAGGGGAAAAAATGCTACCAAAGGCCAAGTCTCTAAGCCTTTCTCTGGATCCAGGCACTAGCTGGGAGCTGCCCCTGGCCAGTGCAGTCTCTCTGACCCAGGCAGAACCACCCAGGAGGAGATTTTTTTTTAATTATCTAAATTCAAAAAGAAAGGGAAGGTTACCTTTCACCTTCTAATCCTAGTGGGACCAAGAGACCGTCTCCCAGGATAGCCCACTTTCTTATGAACCCTTCCCCTCAAAGCATGAGGGACAGAGCCAGAGAGGGCCTGGAATGAAGATCTTACCCGTCCACTGCCAGCAATGGACCTGTCATGGAGGAAAGGGGAACTGACCACGATGACAATGCCCACGAGTGTGGCAGGGATAATACTGTTGGAGGGACAAAACTCAATGGCTCACCTGGGAAGGGAGGGAATGGCCCAGCCCTGAGATTTCGCTGCAGAGCTGGGGCCATGGTAGAATCAGAACCATTACTATGGAGGGAGGCTCCAAAGAGTCCTCTTTCTGTTCCTCATTTCCATAGAACTCCCAACTGGCTCCTCCAGCCCCCAGGAAGCTGATGGGCTTGAAAATCAATTGATCTAGAGCTCTGCCATTCCCCCCATGGAACTAATTTGTCTCTAAGTTTCCACTGGGATTCACAGGGCCCCTCTCAGCTGAGCTGTGCACCGAGGAGTAAGAACTACTTTTAGTACGGCCTCAGCAAGGAGAAAGCACTGTCCCCTCCCCACCGTGACAGGGAGACAACTTAGAACCTCCCCTGGGCATCAGGCCAGTGAGGGAATGGATGTGGGGAAGCTACAGGAAAGCAGTGGAGGTCTGTTTCAGGGCTTCACCTATGGCAGCGGCTGCGTTGGTGAGGGGGTTTAGAACATGGGATGGTACAGTGACTGACATGGAGAAAAGGGCGGCTAGTGGCAAAGGCCTTGAACATAAGAGAAGGAGAAACACCACCAAACACACGGGGATGAAAACCTCCAAAAGCCCAAGGTTGGTGGGAATCCAGCACCATGGGGGTGGGGGTGGGGTGGGAGGCAGGGGAAGAGGCCCAAAGGGCTGAAGGAGCAGCATGGGGCCCTGGGGGAGGAGAGAGGAGCAGAAGATGGTTTCCCAGCCTTTGCAAACCATCTCAGCCACCGAGCAGCCTCCTGGCTGCCCAGTCTGTCTGAGGGTGCAGGGTAGAGGCCCCCAGGGAGGTATTGGTTGCAAGCAAGCACCTGAATATTGCCTAATGGAACCAGCCAAAGCCCAGAGAAATCCATATGAGAGGTGGGCAGGCGGCTACAGAAGCAGCCATAGCCCTCTTGGGCTTGCCTCCCACCTGCAACCCCAGTCTCAGTGTTTCTTAGCCAGCACAGGTCCACTGCTTCTGAAGTCCATCCTGGTAGTCAGTCCCACCGTTGTAGGCTGGGCTGGGCTGAGATTCATGGCCCTTCTCTAAAGTCCTTCTGTTTCCCCCCGTATCATTCTTCCACAAAGAAAATGGGGGCCGTTTGGTCTCCAAGGCTAAGGCCCAGCAGGAGCACTGGGCTTGTGCTGAACAGAAGGGGGAAACTCCACTAGCTTGGCCTCAGGGTCAGAGTTCCGTGAGAGGCCCTCCCCCCTCCTCAGGCTCCCCCTTGTCGTCGGACGCCCCCCTCCTCAGTCAGTCTTGATGTGGCCGTTGGCCAGGGCTGGAGAGCCACTGGGCTCCCCGGGCTCAGCGTCCTTGTCAAAGCGCAGGCGGAGGGTGTTGCGAATGATGAACTGCTCCATGATGAGGGCCCCACAGAACCAGGGCACGGCGTATTCCAGGGTGATGAGGCCCATGAAGTCAAAGTCGAACTGGGAGTAGTCCCAAGGGCAGGCGTTGAACTGGCGCAGGATGAGGCCCGTGGTGAACTCCCACAGGTAGGTCCAGAGCGTGTAGATGAGGCAGCGCACCAGCAGCGGGCAGCGCGCGCGCAGGCGCAGGTACATGCGCTCCACGATGAGGATGGAGGTGCCGTAGATGAACAGGGCCCAGACGCTCGTGACGCCCGGGAACTTCCAGTTAAAATTCACCACGAATTCCCAGGCCGCGGTGAACATCACCTCGCAGAAGTAGCCGTGGATGGCGTACAGGTACCAGCGGGACAGCGCCGTCAGGGGCTCTGCAGAGGCCATGGTGCCAAGTGGGGCCTGTTGCTGGTGACACAGGAAGACATAGGGAAGGATGTCACCCGGTTGTCTTCCCTCGGCCAGTGACCAGACATTTCAAACCCACCTTTCTATCTTCCCAGCCAGAGCTCTAACTCCCCCCACTCCTCCCCCAGCCCCCCACTTCTTTCCATCTCCCAGTACCCCACATACACATACATGGAGCAACATGTTCTAGAGGTTCATCCATGTTGTAGCCATGTGTTTGAATGAGGCCCCCCACCCTTGTTTTTTGTATTGGGGCTTGAACTCAGGGCCTCATCTTCTCCTTTGACTTTCTCAATCAAGGCTGATGCTCTACACCTGAGCGTCACTTCCATTTCCGGCTTTTTGCTAGTTAGCAATACATACCTGTCTCCTGGACTTCTCTGCCCCAGCTGGCTTTGGACTACAAACTACTCAGCTTCTTGAGTATCCAGAATTGTAGGTGTGAGCTACTATCACCTGGCTCCCCTTCCTTTAGAAGGCTGAATAAATTCCATCAGATGGACTCTACTCAATGGGACATTTTGTTTATCTGCCTATCTGTTCATAAACACCCGGGTTGCTTCTATCTATGAACTGCTGGGAATAGTGGTACTGTGAGGATGGGTGTACGAGCATCTCCTCCAGACCCAGATCTTTTGGTCCATGCCAGAAGTGGAATTACATGATAAATTCTATAGTTATTCTAACATACTGCTTTTCACAATTGACATCCCAGGGCCAATGCACAAGTGTTCCTATTTCCTCTGCTTCTTTGCCAACATTTCCCCCCTATTTTCCTGACAAAGGCCATCCTAGGGAAATACCTTCTGTTGGTGGTTTTGGTTGGTCTTGGGGCTTGGATTGAGGGCCTGGGCGCTGTCCCTTAGCTTTTGTACTCAAGGCTAGTGCTCTACCACTTTGAGCCACTGTTCCATTTCTGGTTTTCTGGTGATTAATTGGAGATAAGAGTCTCATGGATTTTCTTGCCCAGGCTGGCTTCAAACCACAATCCTCAGCTCTCAGTCTCCTGAGTAGCTAGGATTAAGATGCAGCACCTGTGGCTGATATTTCACTTTTGTTTTTAACGCCTACATTGGATGAAGTCTTGGGGTTACGTTTCAAGTATTGAGGAGAAGCAGTGGGCTAACAGAGTGTTTCCCTTTTCTCCTTCCCCTTCCTTTTCAAACCTCACTAGTTTGCATGGTCTGGCTCCCATCTTATCCTGCTCCCTGAAGTCTGTCCTGGTCAACTGGTCTCTAGCTTTCTTGCCCTCTACCAGACAGGGTCTGGACGACTCACCTGGCTCATTATCAGATGCCACTCTATGTACTGAAGCATTTTTATTGTTGTTGCTGTGTTGGCCCTGGGATTTGAACTCAGGGCTTGAGCACTTATGCAGTACTTTATATTCTTCCTAGCACTTTAATTATACTTGTTTTCATTGGCTCTTAATTAGGATTCATATAAAGCACATATAGCTTTATTCCTATTTCATGAGTGAAACAGTGTGGCTTAGAGAAGCATCATCATTTGCCTTACATCCTGATTGAATAAATGGGAGAGCTTAGACTAGAAATGATCCCCTCCCCTCTCTTTCTGTGCGTGTGTGTGTGTGTGTGTGTGTGTGTGTGTATGTGTGTGTGTGTTCAGAGACAAGTTTTGATGCTAGCCTTGAACTCTGAATCTTTCTCAGCCTTCCAGTTACTAGTTAAAGGCACGTGCAAACATACCTGGCTACTTAAACCAGTATATCTTGATTTCTACTTCAAAACTCATCCCATTGCATATAACTGTCTCCACACCAAGTGTGCATCATGTCACTACTCTACTCAGAAACACTCAATGGCTGCCCATCTCCTAATGAAGCACTATAGCATTCTTGGTCTAACATTCAAGACTTCGTGATCTTGCCCTAGTCTGATGTGTGTCCTGTTTATTCTGTGTATATGCCTTCTCCTTTCACCTCTATAGGTTCAAACCCAGTGTCCAATTGATTTTCAGACAAAAATGTCTCCTCCTCACCACTAGCCACAAATCCTCTTTTCTGCCTCTAAATTTCCACAACACTTCCTATGTCTTTCTCTTTGGTACAGATTATATTGTTGTATTATATTGGTAACTTCAGTCTCAAGACTCAATGTCCCACAGCGCGTTGAACGCCTTTCCTATCAAACTCAATCATTCTTCCTCTGATTCCATCCTGACTGATGGAACCACCAAGCACTCAGAGGCCATGAGTAAATCCAGCCTGCTCTGCCATTTCCCCACTCTACCCTGGGCTCCAGAGAGTAAGGCCTGTCTGTCTGGTTCAGCGCTGAATCTCAGAGCCTGGCATGGTGCCCAGCACACAAAGAAATGAAGATGTTTCTCAGTTACCAAATGCCACCTGACAGATCATCCCCAAACTTGGTGACCTGAATCACCTATAGTTTACTACTCAGTTCACATGTGTACAGATTAGATCTTGGCTGGCATGTTGATGAGAATCTGAGTCATCTGAAGCTCTCTATTCTATGCTTGGCTAGGGAAATTGAGCTGGGGTCTGTCCCTCTGTTCCATAGGTCATTCAGTACATGGGGTGGACATGGTAAGGACAGCATGTGGTAAACAAAGCCCAGTGCTGGGGCCGGGAGTTTGGCCTAGTGGTAGAGTGCGTGTCTAGCATGCACGAAGACCAGGGTTCAATTCCTCGGTACCACATACATAGAAAAAAAAGCCAGAAATGGTGCTGAGGCTCAAGTGGTAGAGCTCTAGCCTTGAGAAAGTCCAAGGACAGTGCTCAGGCCCTGAGCTCAAGCCCACGGCTGGCAAAAAAAAAAAAAAAAAAAGCCCAGTGATAAGTGCTTTCAACACTCTGATCAAGAAGGGAAGAAGCTGGGTGCCAGTAGCTCATGCCTATAATCCTAGCTACTCAGGAGGCTTAGATCTGAGGATGGCCTTTCAAAGTCAGCCTGGGCACAAAAGTCCGTGAAACTCTTATGTCCAATTAACTACCAGAGAACTGGAAGTAAAGCTGTGCTTCAAAGTGGTAGAGTGCTAGCCTTGAGCTGAAGAGCTCAGGGACAGCACCCAGGCCCAGAGTTCAAGCCCCACAACCAACCCCCCCCCCAAGAAAAAGGAGGGAAGGAGGAGGGACAGAGCATGATTAACAGTTATAGGAATGTATGTGAGCAGGAGGACTGACTTCTAATATTCTATAGCATAGTAGGATGGCTATGATTGACCACAATTAATTGGCTTATTTCAAAATAGCTAGTAAAGAGCATTTTGAATGTTCTCAAGGAAATGACAGATGTTTAAAGTGATGGGTAACTATCTCGATATGTTCATTACACATTACATACATCATACTGTCACACTACACCTTAGGAACGGGTATAGTTACTGTGTGTTGATTAAACAATATTTTGGAGGGAAATAAGTTTCTCTCAGATTCATTTGCCTGAGCTGGCTTCGAACCTGGATCCTCAGATCTTAGCCACCAGAATTATAGGCATAATGCCTAGTTGATTAAAAAAAATTAACATTACATTTCTTTTCCAAAAATCTCAATAATAGCTGGGCGTGGTGGCTGAAGAGGTCAGGAGTTTGGTCTAATGGTAAGAATGCTTGCCTAGCATGTACAAAGACCTGGGTTTGATTCCTCTGTACCACATATACAGAAAAGGCTTGAAGTGGTGCTGTGGCTCAAGTGGTAGAGCTCTAGTCCTGAGAAAGCCCAGGACAGTGCTCAGGCCCTGAGTACAAGCCAGGACTGGCCAAAAAAAAAAAGTCTGTGAGACTCTTATTTCCATTTAATCACTGGAAGTGGCAGTGTTGTTCAAGGGCTGTAGTCTTGAGCTGAAGAGCTCAGGGACAACACCCAAGCCCAGAGTTCAAGTCCCACAACAGACCAAAAAAAAAAATCTCAATAATAAAGGACAATTCAAATTTTTTTACCTCACTGCCCTCTCTGCCACCTCTGTACCCCTCATTTACCTGTGTGACACATAGTACTGACTTTGCTATGATTTATCTGAGGCTAGCATTAGCAGCTGCTGAAATAGTTCATATAAATGGTAAAAGAAGAGGGACTTAGAACACATATCTGATTTTACAAAGGTGCACATCTATGTAAAGATACAAAAAAAATTTAGCAACAAGTATCTCTAGATGGTTAGATCCCATGTGATGTTTTGTTACTTTTTTTTTCCTGTGTATACTCTACCTTTACCACACAAACAGACCTAAGGAGATCTGAAGTCCTGTCAAATGAATGCATGTTCTTTTACGAGTCATCCCTGGCAGTGAACCACAATCAAGGGACAGATGTGGACAAGCTCAGAGGCCCAGATCCTAACTGCCTGGGCCAGAGTCCTGCCTGAGTCTCCCTCTGTGGGATCTTTTGGGGGAGTTACCTGAATGCCCCAAGCCACCGTTTCCTTATAGGAAAAGTACAGTAAGAATAACTAACCTCCCCCGCAGGGTCTTGTGAGGTTGAATGAACTCACAGACATATACTATTCAATATAGCTACTTCTCCCAATGGGTCCTGCCCTTCCTGGCCCAGAGCCAGGCATCTAGATAGCCTTTCCTGCTTCAAGGGCCATCTCCTTCCCGAGGAAGGGTCACTGTGCTCTTGTCCTCACCAGCCTCAGGACAGCTTTCCCTGCCAGCTGCAAGGTCTGCACCCTCCTCAGAGTGCCAAGTCAGCCAACAAAGCAACGCTGTGGAAACAGTAACCCTCTCACACAGCCTAGGAGAGCAAATGTGAACTGCCTACTTCCCTGTGACCAAGCTGGGGTGAAGGGCCAGCCCCGAGGATCAGGCTTGGAAAGAAGGTAGAATAAGAGGGTGGGCATGCCAAGAACAGCTTCTCAAATGCTTGCTTTATCCTGAAACCTCTCTTTGGGCAAGGAGAGAACAATCGGTGCCCAGGAAATGAGGAAGAAGCCAACTACCCCGAGACCTGTGGTCCAGGCAGAGGGATATGGAGAGCCCTTGGCCTCCTGCCATGACTTGGCTCCTGGACTTGGAGCTGCCTGCCCACCCTGCACACAGATCCTGGTCCACCTTGGGCAAGGGCGAGGGGCTCCCAGGATCCTGGGCTGTGGAAGGTGTTTCCCAGTCAGTATTCTACAGCAGCCTGACATGACTGTGTGGATCTTACTCAGGCCAGCCCCCCCACCTCGTGTTGATGCTGACTTTGAACCCTGCCCTCCTTGCCTCTGAGGAAAGGGTGAAAGAGGACAAGCTCAGAGCAAAAGGGAGAAGTAGAGGACAAACAGGGGGAGCCCTAGGCCTGGGTTCTTATTCTGGGCAGCAGGAAGCACTTGGGAAGATAAGAAGGAAGCATACCTAGGCAAGGTCAGATCTTGTCTGAAGGGTGGTGCTGGGAAAACACAGCTGGTGCTCTCAAGACGAATGAGGTCAACTGAAAGACCTGGTTGGGGACAGAAGATGGGAGGTCAGGCAGAGGAACATGAGACAGTAGCTGGGGCTGGGATGCTCAAGGGGTAGGGTGGGGATGGGAGATACTACAATTCAAGCTGGGGCTCTGGCTTGGAGTGGTATGTTCAGAACTCAACTCCCAAGCCTATTATTTGTTCTTTTTCTCCCTTCCTTTTCCTTCCTTCCCTTTCTTTCCTTCCTTCCTTTTTTTGGTGCTAGTTCTGAGACTTGAACTAGCCAGTGTGGTGGTACATGCTGGTAATCATGGAGGAAGATAAAGGAGAAGGATCAGGAATTTGAGACCAACCTGAGGCTTGAACTGAGGACCTGGGTGCTGTCCCTAAGCTTCATTTTTGCTCAAGACTAGCACTCTACCATTTGAGCCACAGCTCCATTTTCAGCCTTTTGGTAGTTCACCGGAGACCAGAGTCTCATGAACATTCCTGACAGGAATTGCTGGCTTCAAACTGTGATCTTCAGATCTCAGCCTCCTGAGTCAAGAAGTATAGGCTGAGGCACAGGTGTCTGGCTAGCCAACCTTATTTCTGACAATCACGGAAGCTGTGCCTAAACCCTGAGCGGGGACAGGCTCACCACCCTCTTCTGGGCCCTCATCTCCTTGAACCTTTTTCCTGGACCCCTTCCAGTACTTCCTTACTTGGCCTGGGAATCAGAGTCTTGGGTAGTTCTACAGCAAGAGGAACCAGCAGTTTGGTGGGTGGGGGCTTCTTTCTCCTGGTGACAAACACAGCCATCTGAAGACTGTTTTACAAGTAGGGGATAGCTCAGGAAAGAAATTTCAAGTGGCGTAGGCATGCGTGGACAGGGCTTGAAGCAGGAGAAAAGCTTTTGGAAAGCAATGATGACCTAACACACAGAAGTTTGGGAGATAATGATTCTGAGAAGCCTGATGGAGGGCCTGGGAACAGGACATCCCTGTGAAGGGCCAGAACTCGGGGTGACTTGTCAGAGAACTACCTCTCATGGCAAAGTGGGGAAGTCAAGAGGAGAATCATACCTGCTGCTCTTAGAGTCTGCTAAGCTGTACCAGAGAGTGGCAGAGAGAAGTGAGGGCAGAGCAGGCAGCAGAGACTGATGAAGAGATGGCCTTAAGAGACTAAGACAAGCTGTAGGCAAAGCCAGATGGAGTAATTGTCTTTGGTTTTGCCAAAAAAACTCTCATCTTGTTCCAGGAAGCTGAGCGCCCACAACACAATGACTCTGGGAATATTTGTCCCAAGATGCATCTTCCTGGAAAAATAGACTTGCCTGCTTACATTTAGTCTGGGCACACGATTCACTTCCCTCCCCACCCCCCAGCACTGAATCACAACAGTTCCATGTTCTAGGGAGACATACAGCCCTTCTAAGAGACCGGGAGGCCAAAATAGGGAGAGTCAGCTTCAAAGACCCCACATCAGTCCCTAGATAGGTCTGTGCTTGGGGATGAGGAGAGTCAACAAAGAAAAGACCATTGTCCCCTATCTGGGGTAAGTTAAAAGTTCTAAAATCCCCAGGTGCGAGTGGCTCAGGTCTGAGGATCATGGTTCAAAGCCTGGCTAAGCAGGAAAGTCTATGAGACTCTTATCTCCAATTAACCACCAAAAAGTGAGGATTAGAACTGTGGCTCAGGTGGAAGAGTGCTATCTTTGAGGGAAACAAAAGTAGGGAAAGCGCTCATGTCTCGAGTTCAAGCCCCTGGACTGGCACAAAAAGAAAAAAAGAGCCAGGTGCTAGTGGCTCATACCTCTAATCCTAGCTACTCAGGAGGCTGCGATCTGAGGATTACAGTTCAAAGCCAGCCCAGGCATGAAAGTCCATGAGACTTTTATCTCCAGATTACCACCAGAAAACCAGGAGTGGCACTGTAGCTCAAGTGGTAGAGTGCCAAGCCCAGAGTTCAAGCCCCATGATGGACAAAAAAAAGGAAGGAAGGAAGAAAGGAAGGAGAGAGAGAGAGAGAGAGAGAGAGAGAGAGAGAGAGAGAGAGAGAGAGAGGAAGATAAGGAGGAAGGAAGGAAGGAAGGAAGGAAGGAAGGAAGGAATTTTAAGGTAAACCAGCAGCAAAAGTAGTGGGGAAGAAAGCCTTTCTCCAGGGTCAAAAAGGGAAGGGGAAGACCACTGGCTGGATATGCTTACTACGGGCATTGCCCTGAACAGATGGGGGGGGGGGTCCTCTCATCTCCCAAGTTACAATAATAGTAATTAGGAAGTCTTCAATACTTTCTGTGTATTAGCTTATTTTACAGGGAGGGGGAAGGGAGGTAGAGAGAATCTAAATAATTAGATTGTATTCTTATAGCTATACATGGCTGGGGTGTGAATTAAACCCCATAAGTTGGACACCAGAACCTTTAACCCCAGTCAGCACCTGCACGATCCCAAAGGCTGACTACAGGCTCCTCTAAGGACCACCACTTCCGAGTTTCTGCTTCTGGAAGGTTCAGATGGCACCTAGAGAAACAACAAGGAGTTGGAGGTGTGCTTCTAGCTGGACCATCACTGAAGTTCAGAACTGGGTGCCAGAGATACTAAAAGCTCCAGCTCTGAGAGGAACTACACAGAGGTCTTCCAAGGTCAAAGCTGACCCTCACAGGACCATGTCGGCCCTCAGCGCTTCAGAGTAGGAGCCATTCTCACCAGGAGGCACATTACCCAGAGCCTTCCTTACTGCCAGCCCTGACGTGGAAATGCCAGCCAAGAGCAATGGCTTGGGTGCACACTGCCCAGAGGAACCATCTGCTCAGCAGCCAGAGTAGCAGAAACTACTGTTCCACACTGGACTATAGAAGGACTCAGACCGTAAGCAAATGCCTGCCTGGAAGGATGGGTGAAGGGGGCAAGTGGGCTTGGCAGGCAGAGCCAGTCCTCACTCAGAGGTTCACAGGTTCACAGGGATCAGGGTGCAAAGGGCACCTGCAGGGGGGCCACAGGCTGAGTCTCTGAGTATTGACTAGAATGCTCTTCTCAGCTCTGCATGTGATTGCCACCTTGTTGGCTACTCTTCTCAGCTCAGCTGTCACCTGAGACCTTCTCTGATTCCCCATTCCAACACAGCCTCCCTGTTACTCACTTCTTCCCCTCTTTCTATTCGGAGTCAGGGTCTTACTATCTATCCCTGGCTAGCCTGGAATTGCAATCTTCTTGCCTCAGCTCCCTGAAGGCGGGATTACAGGTCTGGACCACCATGCCCAGTTATACTCTACCATCTAACTTTCTTCACAGTATTTTGCTGCTTATTTATGGTCTGTCCCAAATTGCCATGGAGGACAGAGCTTTGCTTTCTTCACTGCTGGGTAACTTCTCTGCCTAGAATGGTGCCTGGTAACAATACCTAAAAATACTTGTGGGGTAGATGGATGGATGGTTGTGCTTAAACAGGCCCAAACCCTTAAACACTGAGCCATTAGCTGGCTCAGCCTGTCTCCTTTCCTCATCTCGGGGAATACAGCCCTTACATTTTTAATTCTAGCATTTAAAAATAGCTTTATTGTTTTTTTTTTCAATTACTAAAACAACATGAGTTCACAGCCGAAATTTAAACATTATACAAAGGAATGACTTAGCAAGCAAAGCCTCCTCAATCCCACATCTTAGAAAAAGTCACTCTTAATGACTATAGTTGATCCAATTAACTAGCTTTAAAGAATCCAATCCAGGGGTCAGGAGTTTGGCCTACTGGTAAAGTGCTTGCCTACCATGCACAAAGACCCAGGTTTGATTCTTCAGTACCACAGACTTAGAAAAAGCTAGAAGTAGTCGGGAGTGGTGGCTCATGCCTGTAATCCTAGCTACTCAGGAGGCTCAGATCTGAGGATCAAGGTTCTAAGTCAGCCCGGCATGGCACGAAAGGACCTGAGATTCTAATCTCCAATTGACCTCTAGAAAACAGGAACTGGGGTTTGGCTGAAGAGTAGGGCGGTAGCCTTGAGCTGAAGAGCTCAGGGACAGCACCCAGGCCAAGTTCAAGCCCCATGACCCACAAAAAAAAAAAAAAGAAAGAAAGAAAGAAAAGAAAAAGCCAGAAGTGGTGCTATGGTTCAAGTGGTAGAGTTCTAGCCTCGAGAAAGCCCAAGGATAGTGCTCAGGCCCTGAGTTCAAGCACCAGGACTGGCAAAACCAAAAAGAATCCAATCCACACACTATAGAGAGGCAAAGAATAGCCACCATCATTTCTTCTATATAATCCTTCCTCATGTATGAGTTTCACAGTGATCACAACATGCTTTTCTGTGACCTGCCATTTTTATTATAACTGTTTTTCCAAGTTGTAATAGAGCTTAGATGCTCATTATCAAAATGACTATGTGATATTCTACCAAGACAAAAGCTGTAATTAACCAAGATACCCAAAGGAGACAATTCTTTCCCATTTCCACTATTCCACTATTTCCACTATTACAGATGATACCCCAGAAATGCCCTGTATACCTACAAAAGCCATTTGCTTCAAGGGAGACTATTTTCTAATGAAAGATTTCTTTTTCTTTTTTTTTTTTTCATGTTAGATAGTAGTACATCATTATGTAGCTCAGGCCAACCTCAAAATTACCATCTGCTTGCCTGAGCATGCCCAAGTGCTGAGACTACAGGTATGTATCACCCCACCCCACCCCTGGATCTACTGCAATGTGAGTAATGAGTTAGTCCAGGTGTGAAATCACTAGATCAAGGTGTACAATAGTCTTAAGGACCATGCTGTAGATTTCTCAGAGGACCTCTGTCATAGTGGGGAGGGGGGGTAGACTTCACATCTGAGTGACTACATTCCCTCAATGGCCTCATGGCTGACTCCCCACTCCTAATTCCCCTCTAGTCCATGCTCGCTCATAGCACTCAGGCTACAGATCTACACAAAGCTGAGCGTGAAACAGCTTCTGGGTCCTGAGCTACAAACACTTACCTAGAGAGTCAAGATCTACCCACAGCCAAGAAATAACCAAGTGACCCCTTTTCCATCTCCCTGAAGGCTTCTGCACAGAGGCCCTGGGCTCCCATGGACCAGCCTACAGGCTCCTGGAAGTCTGCCTGTCCATGTAAGACCACCAAAGGACAAACTCTGTTTGCCCTGCCTTGCAAGGAGCTCCTTTCCTGCTGGTCTCAGACCTCACTATTGGATTGTCTGCTCTGTACAGACACAACAGCCTTCAGGCCAGATGGGCCTCTGGGGTTTGGGAATATAGCCAATTGCTGTTTGTTTTTTTTTTTTTAAGCACCAAAGTAAACTTAGAGGCAGAGGCTACAGGGGGTGGGGCGGGCGTGGGGGGGGTGGGGGCGAGGGGAGAAGGATTAAATGAAGACAGGAGTGGCTCCTTAGTCAGGGGCCTTTTATCCTGTGTGAGTTTTCTAGTCTTAGGAAGAGGTGCTGCTGAAAGCAAGAGGACTTACTTGTTCCTCCTGGCTTCCTGGAAGGTCATTTTCATTTCATTTTATTTTGTTTGCAGTACTGGAGTTTGAACTCAGGGCATCTTTCTTGCTAGGCAGGTGTTCTACCACTTAAACCATGCCATAGCCCTTGTGTGGAAGCCATCTTTTTAGGGGTCACCTTTTTTGGCAGCTAAGTCTCCATAAATTCCCTTCTGTAGGAGGGCCCTTGGCCTGTACAATAAGAATGGCTCATAGTGCTGGAAAGAATCTCTATTCAAGGACAGGCACAAATCCCTCAGTACAGAAGTAAAACCTGATGCCCAAGTACACAAGTACACAAATACACAAGATCAGAAAGAATATTGGAATGGCCTCTCCCAGGTGCTAGTACCTGGCATCATTTATGTCAGCCAGACCGGGTCTGACCCAGTTTTTAGATATCAGGTGGCTGTAAGATGGCTCCAACAGTGACATGGCCTGAAATGCTCAACTCTGCCTAGCCATTCTAGAACTACAGCCACATGACAAACCCTCGGACAAGCTAGAACTGAAATCCCTGAACTCCTGCCATTTCAGATGAGGGGCTGGATGGATGAAGAGGCATGGCTATTTTTCATGTTTTGGTGCCAAAACATACTCACTTATCACAGTCTTGAGTGGCTGGTTCAGAACTGACATCGGGATCAGGATGCAGGCAAGCCCTGGCTTAACCTTCCCCTCGGTGCCACACTGGGGCTCAGCAATGTAGCCAAGCATCAGCCCCAGGGCTCAGCCGATCCTTGGCTTCCAGACATCCCTGGGAACAAAAGAAGAGGCCTTTGTAAGTAATCTTCTCAACCCTGAGCCACTATACCAGCCAGAGTTCAGGTCCTAGGCCCAGGGCTCTGTAGCAAGCCACCAGTTCCCTTCCTCTCCTGGAATCTGCCATCTAGCTCTGCTGCCTGCCTATCTGCTCAGGACTCGTGATAGTCACGCCATGAGAGCCTGGGCTGGCTCTTAGCCAATCCACACATGGGGTCAAGACTGAGGGCCTCTGTGTTATGAGTGAATAAGTGTGTACACACTTAGAAACCTGAGACATTATAATTTTAGAATCTAGATTCATTCTCAGCTTCAAATGACACTCACCTTTACCCCGCAGTGGGACATCTGTTATCAAAAGTAATTGAGAACCTTATGGAAGGCAGATACCGTAGGACATCTGTCTTTGAATTTGGGGAATCAAATATAATCACATACAGAAAAATTTAAAAAGGAAAACAAAAGATATGCTAAAACTCCTTACCTGCAAGTTATCATCCTAATATTTTTCATAAGGCCTTTTACTATATATATGTTTTTAATAACATCCTCAAGACTTAACCATTTGGTTTTGGTCTTTTGGTGCAGGTCCTGGGGTTTGAACTCAGGGCCCGGGTAATGTCCTTCCCTGAGCTTTTGTGCTCAAGGCCAGCTTTCTCCCACTTGAACCACAGCTCTACTTGGGCTTTTTTGGTAGTTAATTAGTGATGAGTCTCCTGGGTTTTCCTGCCCAGGCTGGCTCCACACCACAAATCCTGAGATCTCAGCCTCCTAAGTAGCTAGGGTTACAGATGTGCGACACCAAGATGTGTGCCAGCTAAGACTTGACCATTTGACGGAGAGGTCAACATTGTTTTCTGTTGTATCTCAGACATTCCTTTGAGAACCAGCTTGCTACAGAGCTTGCACAGGCACAGGGGGAGAGCTCGACCCAGCAAGGCAGCGTCAGTGAGAACAGTGTGTGGCTGCTGGCAGCCCCATTCCCCCTCCCCCGTGGACAGCCCACTCACAGAGGTTAGGCCACAGAGGTGCCAGCTTGTATGACCTTACCCAGCCCCTTCCCTCTCCCTCCTCCAGTCTTTGAACAGAAACAAATCCTCTCCCTTTGTCCCCTAAGCTGATAACTTTTGTGGCAGGAGAGCCAAGAAGTGAAAGGAGGGGGGTTGAGGACAAGTGTGTTTTGGGGTGCCCCTGGGCCTCCCCTTGAGGCCATTGTGTCAAGAAAAGTGAAAGACAGTGTGAAGTGCAGTGGGTGGCTGTGCTTGGCCTTGCCTGTTCCTCCCTAGCCCTTCCACAAACAGGAACCTCCAGCCCACCCCCACCTGTTCATCCTCCTCCCCCTCCCAGTCTGCAAGGGTCACCCTGGCACGTACCTATCAGCTGGAAGAAGTATGTCTGATAGCCCCTACTACCAGCACCACCGTGACACATGGCTTGAGATGTTAGTCTTACTCAGGAGCCCTTCTCCTTCCCCGGGGCCCTCAGAAGGCCACAGTGAAGTGCAAGACTAAACAGAAACGGAAACCAAAGACCACATCCTGCCAGCGGAATCTGGTGGTGCTATAGTCAGGCCTAGAAGCCTGCTGTTGGCTGAGCTCCTGTCCTGAAAGATGTAGGCACAATGGTCACAGCATAATGGTCCCCTCCAAGAGCCAGCCTCTGGCTGGATACCTGGTCTGTTTCCTAAAGTGCAAGCCTTTGCCCAGGGGGTGGATGAGATGCTAATGTAACACCACCTTTTCCTTTCAGAGCATAAGCTATCCCTACCTCTCTCTGAATCTCCCAGTCCCTAAGGAGCAAGTGCCAGTGGATAGAGTTCATGATGCAGCTCCTGGTGGATTACAGGATACCGGTTAGAGGTCTGTGGGGAACAGGAATGTGTGAAGAGCCCTTGGAACAGAGAGCCTGTTGTACTTTA
Source organism: Megascapheus bottae (assembly GCF_031878675.1). Taxonomy (NCBI): domain Eukaryota; kingdom Metazoa; phylum Chordata; class Mammalia; order Rodentia; family Geomyidae; genus Megascapheus; species Megascapheus bottae. Next base: position 7,007,651 of record NC_143522.1, read on the forward strand.
AAAACTCAAGTTGTGCCGGGAGTTTGGCCTAGTGGTTAAAGTGCTTGCCTAGCATGCACGAAGACCCGGGGTTCGATTCCTCAGTACCACATACATAGAAAAAAGCCGGAAGTGGTGCTGAGGCTCAAGTGATAGAGCTCTAGCCTTGAGAAAGTCCAAGGACAGTGCTCAGGCCCTGAGCTCAAGCCCAGGACTGGCAAAAAAAAAAAAAAAAAAAAAAAAACAAAACCCATACACAGAGAGGACTAAAAGTATGGCTCACATAGTAGAGCATTTGCCTAGCAAGCACAAGGCCTTAAATTCAATCCCTCATACAGGGAGGGCTGAGGTAGGAGCAGAGCACTCTAGATAGGCATTCCTGGGTCCATTTCAAGTTCCTAGATGGGTAGGGGTCCCGGCCAGCTCAGACTGAAAAATAATAATGCCTATTGTGTTAGTTCTACAATGAGCAGGCAATCTCAAAGGCACTGCCAGTTTTCACTCACAAGGATTGATTTTCCAAAGAGATTTAACCAACAGCTGCTGGCAGGAAATTCCTCTGCATCATTTTTTTCTCCTCTGTAACTATTTAGGGTAAGCTGGGCTTGCAGGATTCAGTCCAATTCTCTGACTGGAACTTAAATCTTCCCCAGCCCCCATCTCCATGTCCTGGACCTAAAACTGGAGCCAGAATGTACCACAGACAAACACTGTCCTGTTTACCTTCCTATCCTCTTCTTCCCAAACCTCCCCCAAAAGATAAAACACTCTCCCCCATAAACAGAATCCTGCTCAAATGTATGGGACTTCCCACTTCTGCTTATTCTAGAATTCAGGGTGCTGGATGCTACATTTTGAGGGCTCAGTCTCATGATGCCGCTCCTGCAAATGCCACTCACAAGCAGTAATGGGTTAACACGTGCATTTCTGATAGGCTGAGTGCAATCAGAATTCCCATGACTCCTCCTATTTGGATCTCTACCTGGTTGTCCAGTTCTTGGGACAACCTTATGAAAGAATTGTATGTAGGAAAGTATGGGAACAGGCTTTACATTCTGCCACACCCCCCCCAGCATCTCTCTGTGTTCAACCACTGGGAGCTCCAGCAAATATTGATTCTAGAGAGTTCATTTTCTTTTTTTTTTTTCTTTGATTTTGATTTACTGAAACTTTAATTTTCTGCTCACTATACAATGCAGGAAAAAGAAACAGAAGCGAAAACAATTGACCTTTGGTTAGGAATATTGAATTATACTTTTATAAAAAGATAGAAGTCATGTGAAATGTTCTTGAGTACAACATAAATGAAAAAACTAGAACAATTATCTTGCTGACAGAATCCACACAGGTATGCGAATGCACATTCTCATCATCAGGAATAACTATTCTATTAAATACTACATAGATAACATTGTTAAACACGTTTGTCATATATTATTATTACTTTCCCTGGGGGCTTTGAGAAGACCGCCAACTAATGTATGAACTACTTTGCAGTACTATGTATATAACTAATCTATTGAGGTCATTAATTTGTTAGAGCTATATAAGACGATCTTGGTTTCTTTGGCATGAAGTACCCTCAAACGATTTGTCAAATTTCAGTCCCCCTTCAGGTTTCTTGGCCAAACTATTTTCTTTTGCTGACCTTAGAGAGTTCATTTTCTTAGAGGTAGGTAGATGGGGCTGGGTGGTCTAACACTCTCATCTCATCCTTTGCTCTTTTGGTGACTGGCCCAGCCCAGGCTAGGTGAGGGGTCCAACCTAAATGCTTTATTTGTAAAAACTCAAGTGTAACCCAAAGGTCCCATTATCAATAACACAAGGCTCTTCACTCCCTCAGGAAATTCCAAGGTTTTAAGGATTCTGTGACAGGAGACTGGACAAATAACAAATAGATCTCTTATTATATATACTCCCCGATCCAGGAGCCCACAAAGTAAAAAGAAGATTCCCAAAGACCCATTAGGGAGCCCTCTTGTTCCTCAAAGCCCCTGGTTCTTCTCACATGACCCAGAGCCATTGCTTTTACTCATCCTGGTAGTAAAACCAGCCCTGAAGGCTAATGGAGTTGGCAACTTTGCAGACCACAAAGTGACCATGCACAGCTGTAAATGCTATTGGTCTTTCAGTCCTACAGAGGACAAGTGGTGTTTGGCCCAGTCCCCTTAGAAGCAAGGAAGAGACAGGGAAGTGGGTGGAGATGGCAGCTGGGGCCCCACTGCACTTGTCCTTGTCCTCCCACTTGGTTCCCTCACTCTAGGATTGGACAGGTAGATTTCCCAGCTTACCCCTCACAACACCTCCATCTTCTCTTTTATTGGAGGCCACCTTGTCTATCATCTTCCTTTCCTTCCTTCTTCCTTCCCATCTAGCTTCTTGTACCTTAACTGCTTCTCTGCGCAAACCTCTGTGAGCAAACCCTGAAGGGCCAACAGCTACACCTGGGCATCTGGTCTCTGGCCTCTTTCCTTCCCCCACCCCGTCCTACTCCTTGGCACTGAGTTGCTCCTGCTTGCTGCCTGAAAGGCTGGACAGCTGCTGGGCTCTCTAATTAGCTGCCTGGCCACTTTCCCAGAGCGAGGCATGTGTTACAGTAAAGAGCTTCCTTACCTCCCTTCAGCAATAATCCCCCATCCAGATCCTATCAGGCCACAGCCAGGGGCCCTAGAAGCCTTGTCACATGAGACCAGCAAACCTTCTCCTGCCAGCCAGAAAACAAGAGAGACTGACCTCACACTCTCCTCCAACTGTGACCTGGAGTTTATCTGGGTTCTTCCTACAACTGTTCATGTCCTTAGGGTGTCTTCCGCCTTTAGGAACAACAAGGACTCTGCCCTTCATTACCTCTCGGAGCAGGCAGAAAGCCTGAGGGTCTTTTGCAGTGTAAGGTTGGACTGGTCCAACAGGGTGGCACTAATGCTCTGCTTATGCAATTAAGCCACTCCAGAGATTTCTTGTACTAGGCTCAAGAACCTTGGTATTCAAGATGTTGTGTTCCAGCAGTACTTATGGAAGGACAGACACAGCACAAGGTGTGAATAAGACAATGTCCTGCCCCGCCCCCTACCTCTTCTTCAGATTGATGGAACTGGATGACGAAGGAATAAACAATCTATCACATACCAGAATTTCTGATATTATGCTGTGAGGAAGGGAAAGGGCTGGATTCTGGAAAGCAAGTCTTTCTCCTCTTCCCTTCCTTCCTTCTTTTTTTCTTTCTGCATTGGCTGTTAAACCCAGGGGTTCACACTTGCTAGGCAGTTGCTCCAACCACTTGAGCCATGCTCCAAACCCTATTTGAAGGGTCTGCTAATTCTGTCCTGAGCTGGCCTAGAACTTTCAACCAGCTGCCTCTACCTAGTGATTACACGTTAGTGTTCTACCATGTCCAGCTGGAGAAAAAGAGATTGGTAGCATTCAGGCATGGATAAGCAAGATGAGAAGAAATCATTCAAGGAGCTTAGGCAAGAGGGAATAGTAGGTGAGAAGATTTTTATGTAAGTGAAAGGTAAACAGTTTGAGAAATAGTACGGCCAAGTGTTAAGAGTATATGCTTTGTGTATGTTAAGCTCTAGTTTATACAAAGTGGGGAAGAGGACGGAAGGAAGGAAGGAAGGAAGGAAGGAAGGAAGGAAGGAAGGAAGGAAGGAAAATAGCAAGGCCAAGGTAGTTGGTATCAGTGTGGTTCTGATATCCAGTAAGGACAAGGAATGGGCACAGTCATGGGAAACATCACCCATTCTGGCTCCATGATTAGGCTGGGGATGGCTGTATGCGCCAGTTGTAGCCAATCTTGGGATTTTGGTTGGAATGAATGAAAAAGAATGCTACAAGAGGCTACTGCCATGAACTAAACCCAGCACTAGCCCCAACACACCAGGCTAAAACGTCCACGTGAAGTCACTCACGGGAAAGTTCCTCACGGTCAAGCAGTAATTAAACTGTTTATAGGAACTTCAGGAAAATCAGGATTAGAGATGGTCAAATTTCTCAACTAGGCAAGTTTCATTTTTAGTGTTTTTGTTCTGTTCTGTTTTGGGGGCTCTTGTTTGTCTGTTTTGTTTTGACTTTTGCTCTGTTTGAGCTCCAAACTTGGCTTCACTCACAAACAGGGCCATTTTGATGAACATAATGGAGTCCTCTCTGCCCTAATACTTTTCATTAAAGAAGTCACCTGGGATGGTGGGTTGATTATGGCCCTATATCTTTATAGAGCCTACTCCCCATGTCATATCAAGGTTAAACTGTGAAGGTCAAACAAGATACAATGGCAAAGGCAAAGAAGACAAATTCACAGGTAATGCCTTTCCCTACGTGCATAGCCTCTGTGCAATGGCCACAGAGGACAGCTGTATCTTTTTCATTATCTACCTTCCCATTTCCCCCATGGGACAAAAATCTCAAGATCTGATGGTTCCCAGGTATTAAGCCTTACCTGAACTGAAGGGGATTAGTAAACTGTGACACTGGCTGCTAGATTTCTATTTTTTGGTTCTGAAGACCAAACCCAAGGGCTTCACAGACGGTAGGCTGGCACTCTACTGCTTGAGCCACACATCCACTTCTAGCTTTTTATTGTTTAATCGGGGATAGAAGTCTCACAGATTTTCCTGCCAAGGCTGGCTCAGAACCTCAATCCTCAGATCCTGAGTGGTGAAGATGACAGCCATGAGCCACCAGCATCCCTCTCAATTGAAAAAACAATGAGGGAATGAAACCAACAACTCTACAATACCTACTGGTGACCTTCTAGGTGTCAGGCAGCCCTTCAAAACATGGGCCTCTCACCAACCTCCTCAGGTGGATGAGAGAGCCATCCTAATTTACAAGGGAAGCTCAGAGATCAAGGGACAGCTGGAAAATGAGTGCTTTTGTCCCCTTATAGCACCCATGACAGGGCTGTGGTGGCAGGAACTAAAGGGACCTGATTTGCCTATGGCAATGGGCCACATATGGTTGACAATTGTGCCTCAATCAACCCATCCCCTTCGAGTCTTCTGGAGCTCATCCATGGACTGGGGAGAGCCTCCTCCTAAGAGTGTATCCAACATACTGCAGGAAGGCTACTGTACACCAGATACACCTGGAAGTGTGGCAGGACTCACAACACAAATGTGTGGCATTCTTTGGCAATGAGAAGAGGGGTATAATATAATACTTATTTTAGGAAGCCATCTGGACCATGCCCTCCTTATCTCTGCATATGTATGGGCTGGATAATACTTGGCTGAAGGGCAATCTGGGAAAGATTGAAGAATGACAGTTGACCTGGGGGAGGTATGAAGGCTCCACCTGACCCCCACTCAAACTGTCCCTTTCCTGTCAATAGGACCCACAGGAAAGATTAGCATACACTGGGCTGAGCCCTGACTCCAGCCGTGCTAGGCACTTTTTTTTACTAAACATCTATGCCCAGCAACCCTGCTCCCTACTCAGCCACTTGCTGGACAGCTCTATCTACCTAGAAAACGCCCAGCCCAGCAACATGCTCAAATTGTGGCTCCAAACAGCAGTTAGGCAAGAGTAATTAAAGGGAATGTTATCTCAGTCAGTCTCTCATTAGCCACATAATTAGGCTGCTGAAAATAATTAACATTCCTCTTGACAAAGGAAACAGAGGACCCATTACATCCATTAGGATAGTCTCACCAGCCTGAGGAAGACTGAGAACTCACTGTCTGTCTGGCAGGTGACACAGCACACTGGGTGACGCAGACAAGCCCTGGGCCAGCCTGGCAGTCCAGTTGATGCATGTGACACACCTTGGTGGATCTATTACAGATAATAATAACACATGCACATATAGCATGAAAGCAAATAACTGAAAGGTAATTCAGGCCTGCGTCAGAATGGCCAAGGGCATGCATTTGCTTCCCCCAAAGCCCTAGAAATGACAGAAAAGACATCGTTTAGGAAGAATAAATCTTTTGTAGCACCAGAAAACTGGAAGGAATTATAAGGGTTCCCTGAAGTCAGAAGGCAGATGGGAAAACATACAGGAGAACTATCAAATGATAAAAATGACAATAAAAGCACTGACCTCACATACACATATGTAACATTTGTTCTAAAGAGTTTGCTCTATATTATCTCATTTAGCTCTTACAAAAATGTTTTCAGTTGGAGACTATTAGTACCTCACTGTGTAAATAAGACTCAAAATGGTTACATGCTTTCAGTGTCACAGTACTAATAAGTGGGTGGGGCTAAGATTCCAACCCAGTCAGCATGACTGTGGACCTTGTTTGTCATCAAAGAACAGCTCCCAGGTGTCCGAATACAGAGTCAGCAAATGCACCCAGATCACACGGGGGGCTGAGATGGCAAGAAGGCAGAGAGAAGATCCAGAACAGCCAGGCCAGTTGCTCTCTTTGCCACGCTTGCATCCCAGGTACTGGAGAAGAGAGGCAAGAGATCACCTAGAGTCACCTCTGCCACTACCCAGCAGGCACATCCCATCCACCTGTCTACAGCCAGGGATGAATGGAACTAAGTTTTCATAATTAGAAAGATTAGAGAGATAATCAGAAAACTCCCAAAGATACAAGGGACATAGCTCACAGGGTTTACTCAATAACAAGACAAAAACCAGAGCTGTGGTCAGGAAGGTTGGCCTAGTAGTAGAGTGCTTGCCTAGCATGCACTAAGACTGAGATTCGATTCCTCGGTACCACACATAGAAAAAGGCTGGAAGTGGTGCTGTGGTTCAAGTGGTAGAGCTCTAGCCTTCAGAAAGCCCAAGGACAGTGCTCAGCCCTTATGCCTGAGCCTAGCAAAAGACAAACAAACAAACAAAAAACAGAGCTGTGAAACTAAGTTTAAAAACAGAAGTTCTACCTGGAAAACAATCAACAGAGACAACAGAATGCAATGCATACACACACACACACACACACACACACACACACACACACACACACACACACATACACACATACACACACACACACACACACACACACACACACATATAGTATTATTCATGCAGGGGCAGGCGGCTCACGCCTGTAATTTCAGCTCCTGAGATCTGAGGATCATGATTCAAAGCCAATCTGGGCATGAAAGTCCATAAAACTCTTATCTCCAGTTACCAACCAGAAAATGAAGTGGTGCTATGGCTCAAAGTGGTAGATTGCTAGCCTTGAGTAAAAGAGCTCAGGGGCAGTACCCAGGCCTTGAGTTCAAGCCCCACAACCAACAATAACTAAAAGTATTAAGTATTAGTCATGTACTAAGGGACAATCAGGCTATCAGGACAAACTGAGCTGTTAAATTAAGCTAGCATGTATACTTTCAGTACTAGAGAGGTTATTTTTATTTATTTTAGCTGGAAGTAAAGCATAGGAGAGAGTTGGTTGTTTTCCTTTTTTTCTAATGCCTAGTACACATAGGTATTCATAAGATTTTGGTGAATGAACCAATTTGCAAAGCCAAAGGTAAGTGAGGTGATGGTGGCTCATACCTGTAATCATAGGCTGAGACCTAAAAGTCCAGGTTCAAAACCAGCCTGGACAGACAAATATGAGGATCTGTTTTCTCCAATTAACAAGAAAAAAACCCCAAAAGTAGAGGTGGCAGAGTGCCAGTTTTGAGTGAGAAAGCTAAGTAAAAGCATAAGACCTTACTTCAAGCCCCAGTATTGGCACATGCAGATATACACATACATATATGTGTGCATGGACACACACACACACACACACACACACACACACACACACACACACACACAACCAAAGGTGGTAAATCCTGTTCCCTGTACTAACCTTTGGTCCTATCAAGACTGGTCCATGTGGACCATAACTTGCTGGTTCCCAAGCACACACCGTCTCTTCTCTCCAGTCCTCCACCTAGAATCCCCTCCACCTTCAACGCTCTCCTCTCTGTTGATCTACATCAACCTCCAAGCCCTCAACAATGACCAACCCTCCAATGAGATGAAAACTGAAAAAGAAACAAAACTCTACTCTTCTTAGGAAAAAAGTCCTTGCATCCAACTTAACTCCCATGACCCCCTTTATCCTTCTTCCTATAAACTCCTAAGACACCTTTCCTCAGTTGCCTAACAGGTATCCTTCCTCCAGGGTTGTGGCCCAGCTCCAGGGGGCTGTCCAGTGCAGTCACAGTATTACCCTTTACCTTTCAGTGAGTCCAAGCTGTCTCCTCCCACTCTATAGAAGGCAGCTTAAAGTCCCAGAGAAGACACTAGGCTCCTTTTTATACCTCAGTGCTGTATAATAAAGCTGAGTAGCTTGTGCAATGACATTCTTCTATGTCATCTGCATGCATGACAAACAAGCTTTTGTTTCTCGTGACCAGGAAAAGGAAAAGAATTGCTCAGATGTGATGATTCACCTGAGCGGACCTTAGTGTATCCGGGTTCTTCCACATGGGCCATGTTTTCCCAAATGCCTGCCTGACAAGTGCAATGCCCAAGTTTCCCAGGGCCTGAGTTCATGCCCCACAACAGACAAAACAAAGTAGATGGTGGGGATTGGAGGGAACTAAGCATGAAAGGCAAATCCAGGGAAAACAATATTATTTATCAGATGTCTTCAGTGGGTACAAACGTTTCCACTGTGGGGCTTCTACCTGTCAAAATGTTCCTCCAAGGCATATTTCCTCCCTCCCTTCTTTTGCTTCTCCATCATTTTATTCCTTTAGCTTCCCAAGATCAGCAGCATTGCAAGAAGCCTCCATCCTAATTCCAAGAAACAGGATTAAACTTTGAGGACTATCCCTACTCAAGGTATTCTCCAAGTACGGACACCTGTTTTGCCCTAAGCCCTAACATGTCAGTGTATACTTGTTAAACCACAGCTTCAGGGTTTTATATGCCACTGGCTTAAAAGCAAAACAAAACATGGTCCAGGCTACGTTTCTCTCTCCGAGGTATCCCTCAGGCTTTCTAGGGCAGATGTCCCATTTCCAACACCCACTGTCATTCCCGTGACCTAACTCTCCCACTGACACAAGCACTGTTCTCCTTCTCAGGTTCACCGTTCCAGCCGTGTGTGGCCACATTGTGTGTGTGTGTGTGTGTGTGTGTACTATGGAGTTTGAACTTAAGACTCTACCCTTGCTAGGCAGGTACTTGGAAAACTGCCAATGAGTTACATTCTCCCAATGCTTTTCACTTAAACAAGACCTTCCAAGTTGGTCTTGTTATGCATGCATTCATCATGAATATTCATTAAGTAATGACTCATTCAGTCCCTAGTTCATGTTCCCAGGTACATATGAAGCGCACTGATTCAAAGACCTCAATCCAGGCCAAAGGCAGCTAACCCACATTACATGGTCCTGTCTGGCTGCTGGCACACGATTCATATCAGGGCACCACCTATGATAGGGCACCAAAGAAAATGAATTTTTAAAGGAAAGTGGGGACTAGCTACGTGGTATAGGGCTTGCCTAGCACATTTGAGGTCTTGGTTTCCATCCTCAGCACTGGAAAAGAATGAGCATGAATCAAGAAGTGATTTCGGCTTAGCAACCACATAACTTTTGTTGTTTCTCCCAACAATAATTCAGAATAATATTTAGTTACTTTTGAGACCCTAATGCAGAGTCATCATCCAGTCCAAGTATAAAATTAGGAGTTTAGCAGACACCACAAATTAGGGAAGGCTAATAAAAAAACACACACACAATAAATTAGTGGAAAACTATTAGGAAAGCGTGACTAATAGGACTCATTGAGGAGGGGGAAGGGGGGAGGAGTTAAGAATGACAAACAGACATTTGCCTTGGGCAATGCCATACCATTGTAAGTGGATACAGGAGGCGGGGAGATGGGAGTCTGGAGATCCACAGTGAGCTGCGTTTCAGATGCTCTACATTTGGACTGCCAGCCAGAAGCTGGAGATGAGGCACTGAGAAGGACCTCAGGAAGGATAAAAAAGGCAGGAGGAGGGCCGGGAGTTTGGCCTAGTGGTTAAAGTGCTTGCCTAGCATGCATGAAGACCCGGGTTCAATTCCTCAGTACCACATACATAGAAAAAAGCCAGAAGTGGTGCTCAGGCTCAAGTGGTAGAGCTCTAGCCTTGAGAAAGTCCAAGGACAGTGCTCAGGCCCTGAGCTCAAGCCCAGGACTGGCAAAAAAAAAAAAAGGCAGGAGGAACCCCAGGGAAGGGTCCCGGGACACCCAAGAAACAGAGATAGGGGAGTGCCGCAGTGCAGGGTCAACTGAAGAGGCAAGTTACACAGAGATGGAAGAGACTTGGCAGCACAAAGGCAGAGGTGACCTGGTGACGCTGTAGGAAGGAGGTCACAGGGGCAGTGTGCACAGGGTACTCCAAAGTCAGCTTGTGAAGGGAAGGAAGAAAAGCAGATAGACAAGTAGACCCAAAAGAGGTCTTCTTTATTTCCTTCCTTCCTTCCTTCCTTCCTTCCTTCCTTCCTTCCTTCCTTCCTTCCTTCCTTCCTCCCTTTCTTCCTTCTTCCTTCCTTTCCACTTCTTTCTCCCTCTCTTTCATTTCCTTTCCCACTTTCTCTTTGAAGAGATCTAACATGTTGAAGGGCTAAAGAAGAAATCACAGCAAGAAGAGCTTGTGGATAGGTTGGCCATTGTGGGACACACAGGATGTTCTGGGATGCTCTGAGTTTGTGGGGAACATGGCAAGTCACAATCCAATAACCCTGAGGCATTTTTTTTTTCCTGTGCCAGTACTAGGGCCTAAACTCTTGTGCTCTTGCATGTTTTGTTTCAGTGTGTTGCTTTTAGTTTTTTTAAATCAAGGATGGCTTTCTACAAGTTGAGTCACACCTCCACTTTCAGCTTTTGCTGTGGTTTTTTTGTTTTTTGTTTTTGTGGGGGTTAGGGGTTGGGGTGGGTAATAAGAGTCTCTTGGATTTGTCTGTGCTGGTTGGATTCAAACTGAGATCCTCAGATCCCAGCTTCCTGAGTAGTTAGGATTACCAATACCTGGCTTACATTTTTCATTATTTTTTTTAAAGTTGTGTGGTTTTGTTGATGAAACCCAACACATCACACATGCCAGGCAAGTGTTCTTCCACTGAACTGAATCCCCAACCCACACTGTCATTTTAATCCCCTTCACAGAGAAGAGATACAAGCATATGAAATTAAGTGTAACCTACCTAAAACTTTTGTACTACTATCAGCTAAGCCTAGAACACAAGCACCCAGTTGCTAGTCCTTGGCTATTCAAGACTAGTAAGGAAGCGGGGGGAGGGGGGGGCAGCTCTGTCAACCTTATAGTAAGTGAGGAGTTCTATACATACCCAGAGGTGCAATGCCTGATATTCTGTAATTCTCACAGGGGGCCTGCATGAATATAGAATGCTGCACTGGGCAACAAATAAGCAAAAAAACATTTATTATTACCTGTGTCAACCTTTTTCTAAAATAAGTGTAAATTATTTTTAAGTGGTTTCACTTTGCAGTGCTAGGATTTGAACCCAGAACCTCATGCTCACTAAGCAAAAACTCTGCCATTGAGTTAGAGCCTCAGTCCCTTTTGATATGTTATTATTTTGTTTTTATTTTTTGTTTTTGGCAGTATTGAGGTTTGAACATAGAGTCTCATGTTTATTAGGTAGGTGCTCTACCATTTGCACTACACTTCCATGTCTTATTATGGTGTGTGTGTGTGTGTGTGTGTGTGTGTGTGTGTGTGTGTCATGGGGCTTGAACTCAGCCTGGGCGCTGTTCCTGAGCTCTTCAGCTCAAGGCTACAGCCCTACCCCTGGGCCTGGGCATTGTCCCTGAACTCTTCAGCTCAAGGGGACCACCCTACCTTTGAGCCAAACCCCACTTCCGTTTCTAGAAGTTAGTTGGAGATAAGAATCTCAGGTCCTTTTGTGCCCAGGCTAGCTTAGAACCTTGATCCTCATATCTCAGCCTCCTGAGTAGCTAGGAGCCACCTCGCCTGGCTTGTTATGGTTTTTTGAGATAGAGTCTTGCATAGCCAAGACTGGCCTTGAACTTGAGAGCCTCCTCCAGAGTGATGTGACTTCAGGCCTTTATTCTGCATGTTTTTTGTTTTGTTTTGTTTTGCCAGCCCTTAGGCTTGAACTCAGAGCCTAGGCACTGTCCCTGAGCTTTCTCAAGGCAAGAGCTCTACCACTTGAGCCACAGTACCATTTCCTGGCTTTTTCTGTGTATGTGGTATGGAGGAATTGAACTTAGGGCTTCATGAATGCTAGGCAAACACTCTACCTCTAGGCCAAACTCCAGGCTCATCTGCATGGTTTTAATAGACGCTGAATTGTTTAAGAATGCCCTTAGTATGGCATTCCTAAAAATATTGTACTCTATGTTTTTTAGCACTTTACCAAAAAAGGTGCATCAATTTGGAGAATGACAAAAACATCAGCAGCACATCAGGAATTTGAGTCACCATACAAATAGGCTGTTTCTCATGGGTGTTCGTGATGGTTACATTCTCAGTGACCCTATGAAGTTTCAAGCACCTGACAGTATCCTTCTGGCTTCTCTGTGGTTGTGTCTAAGCAATAGCATGTCAGAATACAAGATACTTTTATATTATATTGGTGGTACATGTCTGTAATCCTAGCACTTGAGAGGTAGAGGCAGGAAGATGGAAAGTTCAATGTGAGCCTGGGCTACATAGAAAGACTCTATCTCAAACACACACACACATACACACACATACACACACACACACCACACACACACACACACACAACACACACACACATACACACACACTTGTTATCCTGGCTACTGAGGAGGCTGAGACCTGAGGATCACAGTTGAAAGTCAAAGAGGGCAGGAAAGGCCTTAAGTGTCTTATCTCCAATAAACTACTCAGAAAACACTGAACAGAGAACTAGCCTTGAGCAAAAGAAGCTCAGGGACAGCGCTCAGCCCCTGAATTCAAGTTCTAGGACTGGCATACAACACACACAGGCACGCACACAGGCACACACACACACACACACACACACACAAACACACACTCATGCCACTGGGGGTATAGCTTAATGATATCATTTTTCTAGCACATATTATAAAAATTAATTTAAAAATTAAAGTGAACGTATATAGGCATGCATAGTAGCTATTTGCTTTTCAGAAGATTTAGGAGGCATTGCACACTTTTTTGCTAAATAAAAGGAAGGTATCAATGCAGATCATGGCAAGGAAAATTGCAGTACAGGAGGGTCTAGAGGTTGAGCAAAATCAGGGTGGATCTGAGTGACCAATGAAGACAATGTTCATTCACTGACACCAGTAAGAAGCTGCCAAATGGTGAGTACACAGATATTGTGGTCAAACTATGGGGCTTAGGGAAAAAAAAAATGATTCAACTGGTCACTTTGGGGAAATTTCATTTTCTAATTTAATTCAAATTATGACCAGAGCAGGATAAATGGTTCGATATCTAGACACAGAGATGTCAAAGAAACAGGTGCCAGGCTCCATCTATGATGTATCCTCCTTAATGGATGAAAAGATGAGTAGCCGGTATGTAAGGGAACGCTTACGGATATTTATGGAAAAGGCTATGTCGTGAGGACTCATGGACAGGAAGAGGATCCAGAAGTGAGTGTCCCAGAGGACCGCCAATAAGTTACAGTAAATATTCAAGGCTCAGATACTGAGAAGGCATGGTTATTTAATGAGAGAAAGGTAGCTTAAACTCCCACAGGCTGGGCCATCACTGCATGTACGGTGTGGCGGGGAAGGAGTACCTGAGGCTTGAATTCCAGGCCTCGCACTTTAGCTTGGCTTTCTTGCTCACTGTTGACAGACAGTTGACGGCCTCCAGCCAGCTTTTTGTTGGTTAATTAGTGGTGAAGTTTTGTAAACTCTTCTGCCCACGTTGGCTTCATCCTGTGTCACATCACTGGTGCCCAGTTCTGGCTATCACTTTTTTAAAAAACAAAAATGAAGTAAAAAAAAAAAACAGAAAACAGAAAAAGATGTGCCTTTTGCTCAAGAAGGGACAGATGACTTGCAGGGTTTCCACAATCTGGGGAGACATGAGAGTGAGCTGGAGAAGAAGAAAAGAAGCAGTCTCCTATTTCATGGAAGGTCTGTCTAGAAACAGGGCTCTTCTAGCCTAGTCCATCTACTAAAATATGCGACTCTTTGTCACTGTTCCTCTTAGTTTCCTCAAATACCTTAGATTTCATCTGTATTGTTTTCATACTTTTCTATGTTAAGCCAAAACATTTCCTGCTCAAAAGTAAGCCCCACCCCTTTAAGGGCATTCCAGTTTATCCCAGAGTCAAACCCAGGAAAAGGGAAAGCCTTTGTTGTGGGCTGGGAATGTGGCTTTGTAATAGAGTTCTTGCCTAGCATGCGTGAATTCTTAGGTTCTATTCCTGAGTACCACATACACAGAAAAAGATGGAAGTGGTACTGTGGCTCAAATGGTAGACTGGTAGCATTGAGCAAAAGAAGTCCTGAGTTCCAGCCCTAAGAATGACAAAAAAGAAAAAGAAGAATCTTGTTGGGACTACACCACAAGACAGTCAATCTTTCTATGAGGCAAGAAAGACACCCATCAGCTGGGCACCGGTGGCTCACACTTGTTATCCTAGCTACTCAGGAGGCTGAGATCTAAGGATCACAGTTCAAAGCCAGCCAGGGCAGGAAGTTCATGAGACTTTTCTCTGCAATTAACCACCAGAAAGCCAGAAGTAGATCCATGGATCAAGTAGTAAAGCACTAGCTAGCATTGAGAAGAAAAGCTTCCCTAAGCTTTTACCAGCATGCAGAGCTTGAGTTCAGGCTACATGTCCCCCCCACAAAAAAAAAGACACTCACAACTGAGTAGTGTTTCATCCCTGTAATCCCACACTTGGAAGACTGAAGCAAGAAGACTGAGAATCCTAGGCTCAAGCTAGCCTAGAAAAAGCACTCATTTTAAGCTCAAATTTTTTTCAGTTGTGGGACTTGAACTTTGGGGCCTGGATGCTGTCCCTGAGCTCTTCAGCTCAAGGCCACCTCCCTCTCCCTTGAGCCACAGCACCACTTCTGCTTTTCTGGTGGTTAATTGGAGATAAGAGTCTCGTGGACTTTAGTGCCTGGGCTGACTTTGAACTTCAATTCCCAGATCTCAGCCTCCTGAGTAGCTAGGATTACAGGCGTGAGCCACCGTGCCGGGCTAAGCCCAAGATTTAAGAAGATGCTAAAAGAAACTTATGAGTCAAAAGAAATTGTATTTTAATACAATCAAGCCATAGCCAAGGACTATAACTGTCCAGCCATAAACCATAGCCAAGGGCTATAGCTATGTACAAACCAGGGCTGAGATTGAAGGGATGCCAATGAGGCAAGTTCTATGTAAGGTTCCATGATGTCCACAAACCTGACCCACTCCCATACCAACAACAGCTCTGTGAAGAAATGTTATATAGAGCCGAGGGCATAGCCTAGAGGTAGAGTACTCGCCTAGCATACATGAAGCCCTGGATTCAATTCCTGGGTACACATAACACAGAAAAAGCCAGAAATGGTGCTGTTGTTCAAGCAGCAGAGCACTAGCCTTGAGCAAAAAGTGTCCAAGGACAATATCCAGACCCTGAGTTTAAGCCCCAGGACTGGCAAAGAAGAAACAAACAACAACAACAACAACAACAAAAAGAATGGATTTACTGAGCATAAATTAGGTCTCTTGAACAAAAAAGGCAGCAAACTAGACTCAAAATGTTTTCTGCTTCATGATGGAAAGTGGAGAAATGTCAAGTTCTTGCTGATGATCATGCAGCAAGAGGATGATTTCTAAAAGTCAAGTTCACAATCAGGCAGTCATATTGCATACTTTATTCTCCTCCAGCCAACTAAGATTATTAAGTATCGTCTGTGCACAAAATCTATGCAGAGTCCTGAGCCTTCAAGCAATGGGGATGGGTGCAAATGAGTAGACATTGGGGGGGGCATCTTTGCAAAGGAAGTAGTGAGTGCTGCTGGTAGGTGTGAAGTCACCAAAGAGAATTTGTCCTGGGCCCAGCTGGTGGGGAGGGTATGCTGATGTCTGGGTCCCTGCCATGAGGATGGAGTGTGAACTGGCATCTGACCACACCTGAGATCTCCGGAGGGGACGACACAGATGGCCATAAGCTGCTGGGGGAGCAAAGGAGATGCTGAGCTCAGCCTCCACTCCAGGGTCATTGTTCCCAGGGAGGCACACTTCTATCCTGGGACTAATGTGGATCACGTATATGTCAAATGTGCAGTTGTCCTTTACCCAGACAGACTAAAAGGTCTTCGTGGAAAAAGGCTACAGGTAAATTCCTGGATTTTAGGGATTGAGGAAGGAACAATGATGTAAACAACAACAACAAAAAATTGCCAGACGCTGTGGCTCCAGGTAGCGTTGGGCTGAAGGGCTCAGGGACAACACCTAGGCCCAGAGATCAGGCCCCATGACTGACAAAAAAAAAAAAAAATTCCACATGCCAGTGGCTTACATCTGTCATCCTGGCTATTCAGGAGCCTGAATAATTTTCTACCCAAGGTCAACCTGGGTAGAAAAGTCCATGAGACTTTTATCTATAATTAATCACCAAAAAGCCAGAAGTGGAGCTGTGGCCTAGAGCAAAAAAATAAAAATAAAAAAGCTCAGGGACAGAGTTCAGGCCCTGAATTTAAGCCCCAGGATTGGCACAACCCAGAAAGAAAAGAGAGGAGAGGAGATTGAGGTGGGAGTGGGGGGAGAAATAGAAAGAGACATAAAAACAGAAGAGAGAAAGAAAAAAGAAAGAGGGGAAAGAGGGAAGGAGAGGGGGGATGGAGGGAGGGAGGGGGAAAAGGGAGAGAAGGAGGAAGGAAGGAAGGAAGGAAGGAAGGAAGGAAGGAAGGAAGGAAGGAAGGAAGGAAGGAAGGAGAGAGGAAGGAAGGGAAACAGAAAGAGGATTTTTCCCCACTACAATTGGGGGTGAATATTCTCACAGCTGGGGGAAGAAGGATCTTAGCACAAGACAGTTGGCATTAAACATCTGCCAGATCCAGAAAACCCGGAGACAACACTAGCTCCTAAGCCTTTTCCCATCACTCACAGTCCAACGACAAGGCTAGGGTGTATGTGAAGAACTGAACTGAGACCATGTTATGACCTTCACTGCCTGTGAATGTACAGGACATCCCAGGACAAAGAAAGAACTAATTCCCCCGAATAAACACAAAGGGATACTGGGACACAAAATTAAGTTACATCATGAGTACATGCCAATGGATCATGTTTCTTTTTACTCAGAAACATAGTTATGATCACAAAATGTTTGTCCCCACATCAAGTAAATCTGTCCTTCATATCCTAGGTACAGCAATCACCATTAGAAAGGAGTAGTATACAGCAATACGGAGCTAAAATGGGCAGGGACAGAAATGATTGATTTGGATTGATTTGGTGGTTTTGGTGGGAACTCATTTGCTCTTCAACCCTGAGTATGATGAAATGAAAACAGAAGGTACTACTGATAAATGAGAGAATCCCTGCGTGAAATGGCTTTATTCAAAGAAAATTCCAAATTGCCCTATTCCATGAACAAAGAGCCATGGCCCCTAGACTCCTGGGCTGAGTTTATGGCTTGGTCTTCATTTTCAAGTAGAGACAGGGCAGCAAAGAAGGCATGCTCTCACTAACACCAAATGACCCAGAAGGCATCGCCTGAAGTCCTCAAGTCCTAGAAACCTGAGTGGTGACAGGAGAGAAGGAAAGTTAGAAGCTTGGGTTGCCCTGCACCTTGGAGTCTGCCAAATTCAAATGCAGAATGGGAAACATAGCCCACATGCCTCATTTTATGTCTGCCTTCACTTAAGGGTATCTCCCCAAAGGCCAGTGAGAAGAGGAAGGGGAGATGAAGTTTAAAATACAGTGGGAGGAGGAGGTTCCTCGTGGTGTAGGAAATAGTGAGTAGAAAGGTAAACAAATGCCACTGTACCACCAGAACAAAGGAGGAAGGTGAAGACCCAGTTCCTCCTCCCAAGAAGCTTCTTACTATAGCTCTGACTCTGTCCCTTTCCTTCCACAGTGAGTGACTTCCTTCTCCTTTACCTCTCCCAGCTCTGACTTCTTACAGTTCCCTATCAGTTGAGTTCTTTCTGAGGGGGAAAAGCCAGAACCATCCAGAGTCTACGGGACCATCCAGAATAATTACTTAGAGGAGTGGTTACAGAACCCCTCATTCAATGCTTGTTGTTTTATAGATAAGCCAATGAATGCTCAGGGTTGTTGGAGCCGGGCAGACTTAGGGCCATGTGTCAGCTACATGATCTGTGCATTCATGTTATCTTGCAGAGGCTTGGAGTTTTGGCAGGATACTTGTCTCCTCACCCCTATCGCATGCTTCATCATTCAGCATCTTGGTAACTCTAAGAGAAGATAGCTCATCTCCTCCATGATGCCCCTCAATCCCCATTCCTCCTCCCCAAACACCTTCAAAATACTAAAAGAGGTATATAGCTAACTTGTCCTGAACAAAAAAATGAATGAATCTAAATGGACTGGCTGGTCCTCTCTGAGTGAAATACTCAGTAGCCAGAAATACTTTCCAGAAGAATCGCCTAATTCCTTCCACACTTTGCAGAGTATACCTGGGACTGGAGTCAGTCAGCAATCCCAGATGTATTAGTGATCGGCAAAGGATGGCCCAGAGATGAGGATGGAAGATGAAGATTGAAGTCAGAAATCTGAAAAGGTAAGTCGTTAGAACTAGTAGCAATAGGGTATCAGAGAAGAAAATGCTACCCAAGGACCTGGCCAGCAAGAGGAAAATTTTGGCATCACAATGAAATAGGGTTTCTATGATATATTCCTATGCCAAGCAAAAATCCTGTTCTCCTTATTAAAAAAAAATTCCCAGGCCATCTGGCCTACTTCCCTGCTGCAGGCTACAGACCTTCCCTGAACATTCACCAGGAAACTGTTTTCAAATAAAATCCATACTTCCATCTCCATCGACTGGTTGTGTTTAAGCCACATCAACCTTCCTTATATGTTTACTAATGCTACTTATATGTTTACACTCTCCCCAACATTTGTTTCATCACCCACTCAATTCAACACTCAAAATACATAATAAAATGAGATAGATCTCTGTTCAAATCCTAATTCAGCTGGGTGATTTGTGCAGTCACTTTTTCTTACCAAGGCTCAGTTTTTCCAACTGTAAAGTGGGAACATTAATGGTAGCTTGCTCTTTGCTGTAATAGAAAGTCTATATATAATTTAGTCCAACGACTGGTGTTTAGTAAGTATTCAATAAATGATGGTCAATTGGTAGGCTATTTCAAGTCTCATAGGGCTAAAATGGGCTACACAAGTAAGTGAGGGAGGGAGAGAGGAATCCCAGATGCCTTAATTTCTGAGTGTGTGTGTGTGTGTGTGTGTGTATACACGCACGTGTATGTGCACCAGTCCTGAGGCTTGAACTCGATGCTAGTGCACTGTCCCAATGTCCTTAGGCTTTTTATTCTAATGTTCTACCACTTGAGCCACACATAGCTCCACTTCTAGTTATTTGAAGGTTAATTGGAAATGAGTCTCATGGACTTTCCTACCTAGACTGGCTATGAATAATTCTCAGACCTTAGCCTCCTGAAAAGCTAGGACTACAGATATGAGCCCCTGGTGGCCAGCTTGATTTCTGAAATTTGTTAGTCATTAGCTCCCATATAAGCAGATTCAATGCCCAGTGACCTAGAATTCTGGGCATCTGATCACATTCAAGAACCACTTGAGAAGCACTCACATGTGCTAGACACTGTGTAGGAATAAGAAAGTTTGACAGCATGTACAGGTCTGCATAAAAAGGTCATCTCACCACTTTGGGCAAGCAAAAAAAAAAAAAAAAAGACAAAAAAATCCCAAATCAAAGTTCAACCTCCAATACTAATGTGCATGCACGAACATGCACGCACACACACACATACACACACACACACAAGAGAGTGCCACTGAATTGGTAGGAATAGTAATTTTGCAGGAGGCTGTATATAAGGCATTAAGGAGAGATCTGATTTTCTAATGTCCTTTCGCCTCTAAAAGGAGAAAGCCACCCACCATGACTCTATGTCCATACCTGTGCCGCCACTGTGTGAGAGCAGCAGGACCTGCCTTTGGAGATGCCGGCCCTGAGGGCGCGTATCTGGCACGTGGAGACTGCCCAGCATGCACTGGTGAGCAGGGCCTGCAGGGTCAACCACGGAGACCAACAATGGTAAGGAGGACGAGTTCAGGCTAGGTGGGAGCCAGATAGGAACCAGGCATTGTCAATTACAGGAAATAAAATAACAGTTATTTGGTGCTTTTTCATCATAAGCTAGATCTAGGCAAGAGTGAGTGTCTCACTTATTTTAAAAATAAAGAAAGAAATGAGGGGGCTGTGTACGAAATGTACTGTAGACTCAAAGACCTTGGGAAAATGGGATATCACATCCTGCTAGGTTTTATTAGTATTGCTGTTGTAGTTTTCATCATCTTTTGTGTGTGTGTGTGTGTGTGTGTGTGTGTGTCAGTGTGGGGTTTGGACTCTGTCCCTGAGCTCTTCAGCTCAAGGCTACCACCCTACCCTTTGAGTCACAGTGCCACTTCTGCTTTTCCACTTCTTTTTTTTTTTTGCCAGTCCTGGGCCTTGAACTCAGGGCTACAGCTCTACCCCTTGAGCCACAGCACCACTTCTGGCTTTTTTCTGTGCATATGGTACCAAGGAATTGAACCCAGGTCTTCATGCATGCTAGGTAAGCACTCTACCACTAGGTCAAACTCTTGGCCCTCACTTCCACTTTTCTAGTTGTTAATTGGAGATAAGAATCTGTCTTTAGAGCTGGCTTTGAACCATGATCCTCAGATCTCAGCCTCCTGAGTAGGTAGGATTACAGATATGAACCACTGCACTTGGCTTGAGTTATCATCATCTTTGTAGGTGGTACAGAAATTTGAACTCAGGGCCTTACCCCTTGCTGGGCTCGTGTGTTACTGGTGAGCCATACTTTCAACATATGCCACCCTATCTAGTTTCTCTCCATGGAAACAATCTCTTCACTCTCTCCCCCGCCCCTGCTTCTTTCCATCTCCCCACCCTGCCCCAGGCAGGCCTTGAACTGTACCCCTCCAGTCTCAGCCTCTCACAGAGCTTAGCTGACAGGTGTTCCCCATCAGACTCCTAGGATACTGCTAGAATGACTTAGAAAAAAGACCCAGAAAAAAGACCCAAAGTTAAATAAAATCATTGAGTGTGCTGCAATATTTTTTGTCCTTACAATTTTTTTTGCCAGTCCTGGGGCTTGAACTCAGGGCCTGAGCGCTGGCCTTGGGCTTTCTCAAGGCTAGAGCTCTACCACTTGAGCCATAGCACCGTTTCCAGCTTTTTCTATGTATGTGGTACTGAGGAATCAAAGCCGGGTGTTTGTGCATGCTAGGCAAGCACTCTACCTCTAGGTCAAACTCCCAGCCCCTGTCCTTACTTATTTTAAGGATAAAAGTATATAACCTATGCACTGGATGCCTTATTCCTGGCTTTGGAAACATTTTCAGTATTTATTCATTTATTTATTTAGTCAGTTGTGTTGTTTGAAGTCAGGGCCTGCATGCTGTCCGTGAGGTCTTTTGCTCTAGGCTGGTGCTCTACCAATTTGAGCCACAGCTGCCACTTCCGGCTTTCTGGTGATTGGAGATAAGAGTCTCACAAACTTTCTTGCTCAGGCTAGCTTCAAACTGCAATCCTCAGATCTCAGCCTTTGAGTAGCTAGAATTGCAGGTCTGAGTCACCAGTGCCTGGTTTATTATTAGGATGATGATGATGATGATGATGATGATGATGATGATGATGATGAAGAAAATGAGAAGACAGAAGGACTAGGACAAAGACTGAGTTTGGCCAAAGACACCAGTGGAAAAGATGGGGATTGCCAGTGAGCTAAAATCAGGTCCCTGTCAATGCTACATAGAATGGCAGTTATTATATATGACAGGCTTCCTGTATTCCTACAAAGACTTCTCCAAGCAGCTCATCCCTGCACCGACTGTGCAAGCCATGAAGCCACAGAGTCCTAGGAAATGCACTGTGGCTCGAAGCCACAATGTCTCTCAGAAAGTCTGGAAGAGAATCTTCTTTTGGTAAACTTTTGATCTCCTTCTTGGATGGTAGCCTTAGTCCTCTCGGCTGGTGTCAAGGCCTTACTGAAACTCAAGATGAATGATTTCTTTCCTGATGGAAACAGTCCATTCCAGAAGCTCACATGGCAGACGTGCTGCTTACACACTAAAATAGTGAATAAGTGAAGCAACTAGAAGGCTTTTATCATTCAAGTCCAACTTGGAGGACAATGAGAAATAGATACTTTGCTCAGTATGTTCTAAGTCTGTGGCTTTTGGAGAGGAGTGGTAGGGAAGTGCTCTCTATATACATCTTATTGTCATCTGTACGTATGCCTAGAGTAATTGGTAAGTGAAATCCTGGATACCATACTTCCAAAGAAAGAAGCAATCTGAAGATCCAAGTCCTTCCTGCCCATAGAGCCTGACTGTCATAATTTTAGTCATCACTAAAATGTATCCTTTCTACAATACCACAGTCACAATCAGGAGCCCTGAGGGGATCTCAGCAGAGTAAAGGATCTTGGAGAGGGAAGGGGGAGAGTGAGAGGGAAGAGAGGGGAAGGATAGGGGTAGAATTGAGAAATGGAATAAGTAATGACTGTGGTTATTCTTCTGATTGCCAAACTGAATTATGCCTGACCCCATCATAGAAATTCCAAGATGATAGGGTTTCCTTTTAGAAGCATCCTTCAAAGAAGCAAGGGGACCAGTATCACTGTGGACCCTTGACCCCACTAAGATTATATGCAGGGGAACTGATGCTAAAATGAACTTTGAGTGGGACCACAAGTGTTGTGGACAGTGAGAGACCACCCCTGTGGCTTGATGAGGGAAAGGAGCAGACAGAAAGACCTTCCTTTCTATCTTGGGAATCAGCTGGGTTACTCACTCAACCTCTGCTCTATCTATGGATATGTGTGTTTGGGCCAGGAACCACTTCCTTTCCCTTAGATCATAGCAGCCTGGAGTATCCCACAGCTCAGAATCTCCAGCAACTGTACATCTTAGACCAAACAGAGGTACCTAATTTCTTTCCATGATTCTTTATCTCATAATAAAAAATATAACTCTCAAATCCACCCAACATGCATGTTTGTGTATGCCATAAGCAATTACCAACTCTCAATATGACCAAGGTTTCCCTCAACAGGAGCTAATCTTTTTTGGTCGGTCATGGGGCTTGAACTCTAGGCTTGAACTCTAGGCCTGAGCTCTTCAGCTCAAGACTAGTGCTCTACCTCATTAAGCCACAGTGCCACTTCTGATTTTCTAGTGGTTAATTAGAGATAAAAGTGCCTGGGCTGGCTTTGAACCTGGATCCTCAGAGCTCAGCCTCCTGAGTAGCTAGGATTATATGCATGAGCCATCAGTGCCCTGCTGTAACTAAAAAGAATTTTTCCAGGGGCCAGGAGTTTAGCCTAGTGGTAGAGTGCTTGCCTAGCACGCACAAAGACCCAGGTTCAATTCCTCAGTACCACATACACAGCAAAAAGCCAGAAATGATGCTGTGGCTCAAGTGGCTCAAGTGGTGGAGCCTTGAGAAAGCCCAGGGACAGTGTTCAAGCCCTGAGTTCAAGCCCCAGGACTGGAAAATATTTTTCTTTCTCTCTTTCTTTCTTTCTTTCTTTCTTTCTTTCTTTCTTTCTTTCTTTCTTTCTTTCTTTCTTTCTTTGTTTTGCCAGTCCTGGGCCTTAAACTCAGGGCCTGAACACTGTCCTTGGACTTTCTCAAGGCTAGAGCTCTACCACCTGAGCCACAGGACCACTTCTGGCTTTTTCTGTGTATGTGGTACCTAGGAATTGAACTCGGGTCTTCGTGCATGCTAGGCAAGCATTCTACCACTAGGCAAAACTGTTGGTCCACTAGATTTTTTAAAAATGACTTTTCTTCCCCATCCTCCTGAATCAGCTTACACTTTACTTTTCAAATATAAATCCTCTGACTTCTGTGAAATGGAAGAGGGGAGGGGCAAAGAGAAGCAGGAAATGTGGCCAGAAAGTCTGTTTAAAGGAATACTTTCCTATACCCCCATCACCACTGCTTGGCCAAGTATTACCACAAAGGGAGCTAAGAGTATATACCAAGGCAGAAATTACCCACACCTTAAAAGGAATGTTCCTGAAATTAAAAACAAACAAACAAATGAACACCAAACTATCTTGTGTGTAATTCAGGGGTGGAGAGAAGAGGGAGGAGATTCTAAAGGACTCATATTTAAGAGCAGTCTGGCTGGGGGAGGGTTTGCTATCCCTTTTCTTTCTCAAGGACAGCCAGATCTGATAGGACTGCTGATGGGCCAGGCTGCCTCCACAGTATCCACATGAGTCAAAGCCCCCCCCCCACCCCCTGCCAGCATCATCAAAGACCCTTCTCAGAGCCTGGAGGGTGACATCCTGGCCTTGATGTTTCTCAGGGAAATCCCACCAGGAAGGAGGGCCAAGAACTGAGGCAGCCAGAAAAACAATCAAAAACCAACCACAAACACTTGCTGCCCTGTACCTGAGGCAACAGCTTTCCTGATAACAACTACACTTTTAAAGCCAACCAGTGTTGGTTTTCCCTATCACAAAAGCTGTAATTTAGCCTTTTTCCTGTAAAATGACACCTTCCCCTTTAGACATAATATGCAAATCGGATATAACTGAAAGAAATACGGAATAAGGCTCACTAACTCATTTAATATCTTTCAAGGACCCGAGGCTCTTAAATCACTTTGTAAATGTAGGAATTCATGCCTCATCACTTTCAAAGAGGGAGTCAAGGGAGTATCATTTTCCGTCTTATAGGCCGTACATTTGAGTAACAGTCAGTCCATAGAAAAGCCAGAGCTCTCTCACCCTTGCAAGTGGGGCAGTCAGGCCTCCATATCATTATCCTCAGCTAGGAATAAATAGCTTGGGGTAAATCCAGTAGGAGATCTGAGCAATAATCAACCCTACTCAGCTAAAGTGGAAAGATTCCCTGTAGGGGGACTCTGACTCTAGCAACACATTCCAGGGTGACAGATCTAAACTTCAAGGCACTTCATTCTCTGCAATCCCTTACTGGTCCTGTACCTTTCAGCAGTCAGCTCTTCCAAGACCAGACCCCCAATCCCATCTCTGTCTCTAAATACAAAGTCTCAGGGATGGAGATGAAGTTTCAGCTCAGCCCACCCCTCCAGGCCTCTAGTTCTAGTTGTCCCTGAAGGCTCCATCCATACAACCACTTGTGTCACCAGCTCACTCACAGGACAGGACAGCCATTCCCCAGAAGTCCAGAGCCCTCTGTGTCCATAGGTCCAACCAGAAAGGAGAGGGAAAGGGGATCAGCTATGGGAGGGCTCTCCTGCCACAGGACAGGAGCCACTGGTCAAATACACACCAGCAGCAAGCTAAAGGCACCTTGTTCCTGGAGACACAAAGGTGGGAACTGGGGTGCTGGTCTGTTTTCTACGGAGAAAGACACTGTATCACCCCCCCACCCCCAAGCTCATCTTTCAGCTCTCCCCTTGACCCTTTCCCAGGTACAGAAAAGAAAGAACTGAAGCTTCTAGATGGAACAGTAGTTTGGTTATGGGGCGCTAAAAACAGGTCTATGGATGAGCTGAACCCCTAAGGTTACCCTGGCGCATAGCTCCCCAGAGTTCTTTTTCTCCAGAAAGAACCTTGAAACAGCATCAGAACAACTTGCCACAGTAAACTATACCTAAAGGAAGCCAAACATACCCCCCCCAAGACACCCCAATTAAAAAAATGACAGGAAAAGAAGACAAACGGGTCCTTTTCTGGACATGGAAGACAACTGGGAAGGAAGCCAGAGTCTGCCTGCCCTTGCCGTGAGCATCCCGGCCCTGCACCTCCTACCAAGGACCACAGATTGGGTAGGACGGACGAAGAGCGAGCAGCCAAGGAGCAGGCGGGACCCTGGCTGTGGGCAGGCATGGACACCCAGGTGGCTTACCCTCAACACCCCCCTTTTCGTCATGCACACTAGGGAGAAGTCCCCAGTCTCAAACTCAAAAGAGGGCCCGTGGTTCCTACTTCCAAACCTGGCTCCCCAGCTCCGCCCATCCATGCGCCCCGCTCAGTCCTCCTCAGCCGGCCCCTAGGTGCTCTTTGCCTGGGGAAGACATGCCAACCTTAGATTCCCCCCCTCCTCCCGCCACTCCACTGGCTCTTCACCCTCGTCTCAGCCTGGCACCTCTTTGTTCCCGGCGGGGAAAGTTGCCAATGTATGCGCGCCCCTTTGCCCAACACGCCCCCCTGTGCGCCCACCGCCCTGGGGGAGCCCCAGCCCCGGGCGCCCTCGAATCTGCTCTCCGCCTGCTCTCGGCGATCAGCCCCGGGCGCTGCCTCGAAACCGAAAGCAAAGCGGAGGCGGGGTCGGCCGGGGTCTCCCCGCGGGGCCGCCGGCTCTGCCCCCCGCGCTCCCCGGGGCCCGCGCGCGCCGCTGCCCGCCCCGCGCAGCCGCCGCTCCCGCGATGGGAAGGCCTGTCTGCGGGCGGGCATCGCGGGCACCTACCGGTGCGGGGCCAGCCGGGGCCGCCGGCGGAGCCCGGGTAGGGCCGGGAGGACGCAGGTGCAGTCTGGAGCGCCGTCCCCGCAACCCCAGGCTGGCTCCCGCTCCTCCGCCCGAGCCAGGACTGGGGCGCTCGCCGGCGCCGCCTGCTCCCCGCCCCCCACGCCCGGCGGCCCGCGGTGCCTCCCCTGCGCCGCCCGGCCCGCCCGCGCCGCGCTCAGTCCCGCATCGCGGGTCGGCGCCCAAGCGCGGCGGGTGCGGAGGGTCGGGGGAGATGCGGCCGCCGCTTCCCGGGCGGAACGGAGCCCCCTGCGGCGGCGGCAACGGCGGCGGCGGCACTCACCCATAGTACGGATGCGGTGCAGACTGCACATGCTCGCGTCTGACAGGCGCTCTACCCCCGGCCCTGATTAACTCCTTGCGCGCCCGTCTGCCCGCAGGGCCCGCGGCCCCCGCGGCTCGCCCTGACCCCAGCTACCTTCCCGAGCTGGGAGTCAGCCCTGCGCGGGGCGCCCCCAAAGCGCATCCCCCGCCTGGGTGGCTCAGGTGACTGCAAGGCAGACTCTCGGGTCCGCCCTGACCGTCCCCGTGCCCCCCCCCACCTCCCACCTCCCAGCTTGTAGGAGTTGTGCAGATGGACGCGTGTACCACGTCCATGCCTGGGAAGACCCACAGGACGCCAGTACTGTGTCCCACGCTGCTCATTCGTCCAAACAGCCCCTCCAGTTCATTTGTGTCTAACCATTTCCAAGAGGAATACACTGAAGCCTGTGAAAACGAAGCAGTTTGCCTATAGCAAAGGCCTGAACCTCAAGGTCCACAAGATGAAAAGCATATTCTGTAAAATTCTAAAAGGCGTATGTTCTTTCCGGGATCAACCCAGGATCTTTGATTGGGAAGTGAAAAATAATGGATGCCTCTGGAAGCCTTGGAGATTCCAGTGCATGGAAAGTAGGAAATCAGTGGGTGCTGACTTGAAACAGGCTCCCCAGACTATCCTGGAAAAGGTTTCATGCATGGGCAGACAAATAAGAACAAAATTCCCCATTCCCACTCCTCACCTGGGTCCTGGAACGAGCTACCTCAGCGAAGCAAAAGGGACATTAAAAAATCATAACATCACTAGTGGGGAGAGAGATTTTTGGGGTTTTTTGTTTTGTTTCGGTTTGGGGTTTTTGTTGTTTTGTTTTTGTTTTTTGTCAGTCATGGGGCTTGGACTCTGGCCTGGGTGTTGTCCCTGAGCTCTTCAGCTCAAGGCTACCACCCCACCCCACCCCTAGAGCCAAGGCCCCACTTCCCATTTTCTAGTGATTAATGGGAGATAAGAGTCTCCGGTTCTTGAGTGCCAACGCTGGCTTTGAATCTTGATCCTCAGATCTCAGCCTCCTGAGTAGCTAGGATTACAGGTACGAGCTACTGTGCCCGACTAGTAGGTCAGGTGCTAGCCTGGAACTTGCTATGTAGGGTTTTTCTCCATCAGTCGAGGGCTAGAGTCACTGACCTGTGCTATCACCCATCTTATACACATACACCCCTGAGCCTGAACTGAGGGGTTTGAAAGCAACTTCTCTAAGGGTTAGGATACAGCTCAGTGGAAAAGCAAGTACTTAGCTTTCAGAAGGCCTTAGGTTCAACTCTAACACACACACACACACACACACACACACACACACACACACACACCTACAGAAAAGAGAAAGTGGGAGAGGGATAAAGAGAGATTGAAGCCTTTTTCCATTTTAATAATGTGTCCTGAGAACAAAGAGCTCTGAGGGGGGTTGGTGACTTAGTTCTGTGGAAGAGCACCAGGTCCAGAGTTTGGACATCAGCTTTGAAAGAAAAAAATAAAAATAAAGAGCTCAGGAGTTCACAGAGGTTTACGGCAGCATCAGTCTCTTAGAAAAGGAACTGAAAGTTCATTGAGGCCACCTTATCCTATTCTGATTAGGAAGCCAAGCTGCTTCCCTCTTCTTGAACCCAATTTGCTTTAATAAACTTGTATCCCCAGGACTGAACAGGAATTCTACATGCTGCTCTTCTACCAGTTGGATATTCTTTTTCTTTTTTTGGTTGTTCTTTTTCTTTTTTTTATAAGTTTTATTTTTTTTTATTTTATTTATTCATTTATTTTTGCTAGTCCTGGGCTTGAGCTCAGGGCCTGAGCACTGTCCTTGAACTTTCTCAAGGCTAGAGCTCTACCACTTAAGCCTCAGCATCACTTCCGGCTTTTTTCTATGTATGTGGTACTGAGGAATCGAACCCGGGTCTTCGTGCATGCTAGGCAAGCACTCTATCACTAGGCCAAACTCCCGGCCCCTTTTTCTTTTTTTGAACTGAGGGCCTGGGTGCTGTCCCTGAGCCTTTTTGCTCACAGCTAGTGCTCTACCACTTGAGCCACAGCTCCACTTCTGGTTTTCTGGTGGTTAATTGGAGATAAGAGTCTTACAGATTTTCCTGCTCTGGCTGGCTTTGAACCATGATACTCAGATCTGAGCCTTCTAAGTTGCTAAGATTACAGGCCATCTTTCCTAAGAATCCATTCTTTCCTAAGAAAAACACTGGCATGGGGCTGGCTATGGAGCCCAGTGGTAGGATACTGGCCTGGTAGTCACAAGCCACTGGATTCAAGCCTCAGCAATAAAAGGGGGTAAAAGCAAACAAACAAAAACAATCATTTTCCAACAGGAACAGAGCTGTTATCTTGACTTCTTTCAAACCAGTATATGAAGTTCAAGGCTATAAAGTACCATTGACAAGAGGTTGGGTTTTTGTTTGTTGTTTGTTTCTCTCTGGTGCTGATGATTGTCTAGGGGTCTCATGAATGCTTAACAAGCACTCTACTACTAAGCCATACCCCACTCTTGACCTTCATTACCCTTTCTCTATGTAATGGAGATATCACATACTCCCTAAGTATACTGTGCTTCCAGTGACATACTGTGTGTAAGGTCCTCAACACACAGTAGGCTTTCAGTAAAAGGGAACTGTTTCCTACTAGGGGTGAGAAGGGAGATGAAGAAATACAGGCAAGTGTGTGGATTGTGTCTATGACTATCAGAGCGCCAGAACAAAGCCGCCTCTCAGGAACACCTTGACAAGAAGCGACATCACTAAGTCTAGCAGCAAGCAAGGTCCAGATGTTGAGAGAGGAGGCATCCTGTGTGTGAACAGTCTCTGTGGCCTTGGCCGATGCCCTGTGCCTTTCCCAGCTCTAGGGGGCAGCATTGAGTAGATCAAAACATAATGGGCTGGCAAGGCAGCAAGGTGTGAATTCACCACAACTTATCCATTAGATTCAATAGGCACAGTACCAGGTATCAACCATAAAAAATGAATCACTTTTCAAATCAGAGGTAGAAAAAAACAAATCTGAGGTCAAAGAAAATAGTTCATATGTAATAAAACAAGGTAGCAGTTAGTTACCAACTCCAAAGGAAAAAGAACAAGGTGGGGGTGGGGGGGGTCTTTAGAATGAGACAAAGGTTTGGCATCATCAGTGTCTCTCCAGCTCTCATTCAGGTCTGACAATAAGATCCGAATTTTTCCTCATCCCGCCATCAGCAGTCATCTCCTAGCAATAATTCACATAGCGTCTTACAATTGAAGTATCTTTTCTCTTTGGGACAGGGCAGGTAATTCTATTCCCAATTACATAAATGAGAATATCAAGGCGCAGAGGATTTGTATGCTTTGGTCAAGGTTACATTGCTAATAAAAAAACAAAATATAGTTTAAAGTCAGGTCTTTTGGCACCCAATCCAAGGTCTTTTCCATCTGCACCAAGAAGATTTTGAATAAAACCAGTCATGTACAGGACAGAGCAGTCTGCTGCATCATTGAATCTGAGATCCTGAGTTCATGGACTTCCTGCTTTGAATCTCAATCCTCAAATTTCAGCCTCCTGAAATTTGATTACAGGCTAGGATTTCAGACATAAGTCACCATGGCCTAGACAGATGTTTTAGGCAGTTTATTTAAATTTTCTCAGCCCATTTCCTCATCTGTAAAAATGAAATATTAATACTCAACCCTACAATGTTCTGAGAATAAGAATGTGTCGAAGGTGTTTTGCATAGTGCCAGGCATATAGTACATAGGTCAGAATGACAGTCGGTCTATACTGTAATGGACAGTCCCTACCGCAGTGGGTAAGTAAATATGAGTTCTCTTTACATCTAGCAGCAGAAAGTAAAGTCTTTTAAGTATCTTTGTAGTTCCTAAAATGACTTAAATATGTTACATTCTTGGGTGTATTTTTTTTTTTGAAGGACAAGAACTTGCTGCCTTTCCTCTAAGCTCTAAAGCAAACCATCCATAAAGGTCTTGCTCTTGTCTCCACCATAAGGAATGTTCTTGATGACTTTTGAAGGGAATCAGAAAGATTTCTTTAAGCTTGTTACAGAGGATTGGTTCCCTAGGGGTTGCCCTCTGACCGTAAGTCAGGAGAGATGTGGCTCAAGAGAGTAATTTCAGTGAAGAACTGGCCCACAGCCAGATGAGAAAGGGTCCATATAGTCTGTTTCAGATGCTGTGACAAGAGAAGAGCAATGAGCTAGAAACACCAAGAACATCAAAGTCTAAGGCAATCTTGACTTTGAAACTATTCAGATTGCCTTTACAGGAAGACAAGCTGGGTGGAGAGAAGGAAGACAAGGGGGTATGTGGGTATGGTCTTAGCTCATAGTTAAGCTAGCACACTGGCATTTGAAAGTAGGAAAAATTTTCTGTACCTGACTCTTCTTGAAATAGGAGGAGATAAACCCATAAAGAAGCTAAGGATTATGGACCTGTATCATTTAGGACTCTGTG
Source organism: Megascapheus bottae (assembly GCF_031878675.1). NCBI lineage: Eukaryota > Metazoa > Chordata > Mammalia > Rodentia > Geomyidae > Megascapheus > Megascapheus bottae. The sequence continues at coordinate 7,038,979 of NC_143522.1, forward strand.
AAAGCAATAGAAACTAAGTTTAGTTATCTGTGTGTGTGTGTGTGTGTGTGTGTGTGTGTGTGTGTGTGTATGTGTGTGCACGCCAGTCCTAAGGCTTAAACTCAGGGCCTGAGCACTATCCCTGAGCTTTTGTGCTTAAGGCTAACACTCTACCACTTGAAAATAAGAGTCTCACAGACTTTCCTTCCCAGGCTAGCTTTGAACCATGATCATCTCAGTCTCCTGAGTAGCTAGGATTACAGCCATGAGCCGCCTATGCCTGGCTGAGTGTAGGTGTCTGAATCTAAAGAATATATTGTTGGAAGGATATATCTGTAATCAGAAGCTCATTTATGTCAAGTGAATGCTGATTAAAAGGGACTTGAGAAGACCAGCACCAGGTAAGCTTTGAAAGCCATGAGAAATAATGAAGGGATCCCCAAGGCTTTCTGCCACCAGAAAATCTCCAATCTTTTGATCACTTCTGTTCCCATGTACAGAATCAAATTTCCTTTGAGTTATACGAGCACCATCCCTCTAGGCCAGCAAAGGCTTTGCGGGAACCCCTGGGGAACAGCTATTCTAGCACTACACACTATAAGAAGTAAGCAGGAAAGAGAAGTCAAGGCACTATATAATAGGAAGGAAAAAGCTGCTAAATGGACTCCAAACAGCAAATATCCAGGACCAGGGAAACAAGTAGCATAGAGAATTTATAACTGGCTCAGAGCTCTTGGTGGGTTTTTGTTGTTGTTGTTATTTATTTGTTTATTGGTCCATCATGGGGCTTGAACTCTGGGCCTAGGCATTATCCCTGAGATTTTTTGCTCAAGGCTCGTGTTCTACCACTTTGAGCAACAGCACTTCCAGTTTTCTCATGGTTAATTGGACATAAGTCTCACAGATCTTCCTGTGTGGGTTGGCTTTAAACCATGATCCTCAGATCTCAGGCTCCTAAGTGGCTAGGATTATAGATGTGAGCCACCACAGTTCCTGGCTTGCTTTGTTTAGTTTTATTTTATCACTATTTTATTTGAAGAGACAAAGTCTCACTACATTACTCAGGCTGATCCTAACTCCTAGGCTCAAGTGATCTCTTTCCTCAGCCTCTGCAGTAGCTTGGACTATATGCATAAAGTCTGACTCGACTCTGTTCTGGATTGTTTTGTTTCACCGAGACAGGGTCTTGCTATGTAGCCATGGCTGCCTGAACTTGCTGTGTAGAATAGATTACTGGCTTTAAGTTCACTGTGTAGTTCAATAGGGCATCAAACTTGAAATCTTATTGCCTCCAACTCTGGTTCCTGAATACTGAGATTACAAGCATGTACCATGATATGTGTGTGTGTGTGTGTGTGTGTGTGTGTGTGTGTGTGTGTGTGTGTGTGTATTAGGAAGTGAACTCAGGGCCTCACATATGCTAAGAAACAAGTACTCTAGGCTAGGTACCTCTGAGCTGTCCCCCACATCCTAGGCTTTGTTTCTTGGAGCATGTTTAGGCTCACAAGAAAGCTGATCGGAAAGCCCAGAGAATAACATACCTTTGCCCTAACACATTCCCCGTCATCTATATCCCACCACTGGGGTGATTATGACAGTCCATGGACCTATATTGACACATTAGCACCCAAAGTCCCCAGTGCACATTGGAGTTCCTTTGGTGTTATATATTTTATGGGTTTGGACAAATGTATCCAGCATATAGTAGTACCACACAGAGTATTTTCACTGCCATAAAACTCCTCTGTGCTCTGCTGATTCATCTCTTTCTCCCTCCAAACCCCTGGCAACCACTGAACTCTTCACTCTCTCCACAGTTTTGTCTTTTCCAGACTGCCATATGGTTGAAATCATAACATTTGTAAGTCTTTCCAGATTGGTTTCTCTCATTTAGTAATATGCCTTTACATCTTTTCTATGTTAATTCATACATATTTATTTATTTATTTATTTACTTATTTGTCAGTCATGGGGCTTGAACTCAGAGCTTGTGCACTAGCCTTGAACTTTCTCAGGGCTAGTGCTTTACCACTTGAGCCACAGTGCCACTTCTGACTTTTTCTGTGTATGGAATACAAAGGAGTCAGACCTAGGGCTTCCTGTATGGTAGGCAAGTACTCAACCACTAGGCCACACTCCCATCCCTATTTCATGCATTTTTTTTTTTGCCAGTCCGGGGCTTGAGCTCAGGGCCTAAGCACTGTCCTTGGGCTTTCCTCAAGGCTAGTGTTCTACCCTGAGCCACCACACCACTTCTGGCTTTTTCTATGTATGTGGTACCGAGGAATCGAACCTGGGTCTTCGTGTATGCTAGGCAGGCACTCTACCACTAGGCCAAACTCCTGGCCCAATTTCATGCATTTTTAAACATTGAAAAACATTCTATTATCTGGATATACCAATGCTTATTTAACCAATCACCTGCTGAAGGACATCTTGGTCAATTCATATGATCAATGAAGACCAAATTAAGAGTGACACTGCTAGGGCTGAAGATGCAGGCCAGTGATAAGAACATATGCTTTGCTTGAGCAAGGTCCTAGTTTTAGTTTGTTTCTCAACACACCTATAACCCCAGCATTCAAGAGGGGAGGCAGGAGGATTAAGGCCAGACTGTGCTACATACCGGGATGGTGTATCAAAAACAAAATACATAGGTGCATGCTGGTGGCTCACACCTGTAATCCTAGCTACTCAGGAGGCTGAGATCTAAGGACCACGGTCCCAAGCCAGCCCTAATAAGAAAACCCATGAAATACTTATCTCCAATTAACTACCAAAAAAGCTGGAAGTAGAACTGTGACTCGAGTGGTAGAGTGCTGGCCTTGAACAAAAGAAACTGAGGGACAGAGCCCCGGCTCTGTGTTCAAGTTCCAGGACCAGCACAAAATAAACAATTACATAAATGAAAAGACAAAGAAAAAAGCTGTTATAAACTACACGGGTTTGGGTGTGAATATAAATTTTCAATTGTTTGGGAAACTACCAAGGAGTGTCATTGCTGAGTCAGATCATTACTTGACAAATCTCCGAACTTCCCTCTAAAGGGGCTGAACCGCTTCATGCTCCCATCAGGAAGGGATGAGAGTTCTTTTCTGGGTAATGGGGATTGGACTCAGGGCCCTTGCTAGGCAAATGCTCTACCACTTTAGCCACAACTCCACTTCTAGCTTTTTAGTGGCAAATTGGAGATAAGAATCTCATGGACTTTCCTCCCCACATTGGCTTCTAACTGCCATCCTTAGATGCCAGCCTCCTGAGTAGCTAGGATAACAGCAGAAGCTACCAGCACCTGGTTTGTCTTTTGAATTTTTATGCTTGGGCTGATCTCGAACCATGATCTCCAATTTCTACCCCCCAAGTAACTAAGCCTACAGGTTTGAGCCACCATGCCTGGCTGAATGAGAACGCTGCTGTTACACACGCTTACCAGCGTCTGCCTCTGTCAGTGTTCTAGATCTGGCCAGTTATAATGGGTGTATAGTGGTGTCTCATTGCTGGTCTTTGTAAGGTTTTTGGCTATGTTGGAAGATGGAGTTAAGGCTCAACTAAGCAACAGAAAGCCCTGAAGATGTAGAAGCTAAGCAATGTCACTTCTCTTTCAAAGGCTGGTACGAATCTAGGTGACACATCTGCTACCATCCAAAGCCCATAATTTATGTCAGAGTTAAGTCCACAAATAACATTACAAAGGTAGGATTTGAGGCCTTTGCACAGCAATGAACTATGATATGGAGGAAGCAAATGCAAAAGGTTATTAAAGATGTCCTTCAATGTTTAGAAAATGTCAGAGGGATGGAAAGTGGTACCAGTGAAAGAAGAGGCATTAGGCCTGGGGGAATTATCAATATGACTGTAGGTTTATCAAGATTGTTTGCTATTTATAGGTCTATGAGGAAAAGACTTAAAAGATATGTCCTTTCCTTTCATCATCAAATGGAAACCAGTGGGTAAGGACTATGGAATAGTTGTGAACACCTTGAAAAACCAAGACCTTGTATTTCTGTAATAGTGAATTCATTCATAAGGCCTTGTACCATTAGTATGTGCCTTTAGGTCACCTCCATGAGGAGGGGAGGTTCATAAGACTAGCAAAAAATTAGCTGGGTGCCAGTAGCTCACAGCTATAATCCTAGCTACTCAAGAAGCTGAGATCTGAAGGTGGCACTTCAAAGTCAGCCAAGGTAGGAATGTCTATGATCTCCAATTAACCACCGAAACAGCCAGAAGTGTATCTGTGGCTCAAGTGGTAGGACATCAGCCTTGAGCAAAAAAAAAAAGCTAAGGGCAGTGTCTTGGCCCCTAGGATCAAGCCCCAGAACCAGCTCACACCCGTGCACACACACACACCCCTAGTAGTAAATTGAGAGAGGAAAAGGCCAAAGCTAAAGAAATCAAAGTGAGCCAGGCACAGTGGCTCACACCTGTAATCCTAACTACTCAGGAGGCTGAGATCTGAGGATCAAGGTTCAAAGCCAGCGCAGGCACTAAAAAGTCTGTGAAACTCTTATCTCCAATTAACCACCAGAAAACTGTAAGTGGTGCTGTGGCTTTAGTGGTGGGATGGTAGCTTTGAGCTGAAGAGCTCAGGGACAGCGCCCAGGCTCAGAGTTCAAGTCCCACGACTGAAAAAAACAAAACAAAACTCAAAGTAAGAATGTGAACACATATTTGAAACCATAAACCACATCACTGCATACTTCAAAGTGTGGATTTAATGGGGAGGGTTGTCGGGATTTGGGTTGGGGGATAGAGTTGGCTAGGAACCCTGGAAGTCACAGGAATGCCCCATTCCACACACACCTCCACACCGCCCCTGCTCTGCCTGCCGCTCTCCTATCCCACCTCCCGCAGTCAATCCAGGTTCTGGGCACATTTAAAAGAAATTCTGCCCTAAAGATTAAAAACTAAACTCCAAGCCAGTCACCTCCCCTCTGTGCCTCTCTTTGCCAGGATACAAGGAGCTTAGCTGCCTGAGGAAGGACAAAAGAGTATTGTTAAAAGGAGCCTAGTTACAAGAAGGCTTTGCATCTAAGAGCTTTTATGCTGCTATCTAAGCCATTTTCCAACCCTACCCCACCCCCCCTCACTCTAGGGAAAAAGGGGCGCTATGTGCCTGTCCCAGCTCCACCATATCAGTTCAAAGAGAAATTTCAGCCAGGCACAGTGATTGCAGGAGAATATCTTGGGACTTGGCAACGTTCACAAGCTAAGAATTTCTATCACAACATCTTATGCAAGCCCCACTTCTGGTCCCACTAGGTTCTGGGATGGGGTAGAGTGGGGGTAGGGGGAATCTTTCTTTTTGTAGATTTGAGTCAAAAGGTTTCTCTCATAGATGCTGGCTGAGGGACAGGCTGGCCTGAATCACAAGAGAGTGCAGATGGCATCACAGAAGGTAAGGGTAAAATTTATCTTTACTTTTTTGCCCTCCTTGTCCTAGCCCTTTCAAAACTCTGCCATCTTCAAAAGGTTGCATAAACCCAAGGGATTGGTAATCCATGGAATCTATTTTGCCTTTGGAATTTGTTCAGATGAAGTAGTAATCCATTATCCTTAGAAGCAAATTCATTAATATATGAATATTTAGTGTCTTCTCTTGCCTAATACTACGCTGTTTGTTTGTTTGTTTGTTTGCCCTTCCTGGGACTTGAACTTAGGGCCTAGCACTACTCCCGAGCTTCTTTTGCCCAAGGCTAGCACTCTACCACTTGAGCCACAAAGCCTTCTGACTTTTTCTGTTTATGTGGTACTGAGGAATCTAGCCCAGGGCTTCGTGCCTGCTAGGCAAGCACTCTACCAGTAAGCCACATTCCCCGCCTACTGTGCTGTTTTGAAGGCCAGACTCCTGACTTCAAGGAGCTTGTTCAATTCAACCATCACTAATGTATCCTGCACTGTGCTAAGGATTCAGCTCCTATAGGTAACAAAGCTTTACATCTATAAATACGGAAGATGAGCTGTTACAGGATGGTTTGTAACTAAGCATCATCCCACGTTCCAAATGACTGCTTTAACTTCTGCACCTCCCTTACAGTTCAAGGTTATGGGTATTTGTGTCCTACAATGGGGCTAAGACCAAGGCTTGCCTTTATCTGTACCACATTTTATTTGCAAAATAAACTTTGCTTTGGCCTCAAAGTTGACCGTATTTTAACTCAGCACATACTTCTTTCTGTCAAAAGACTGCTGCCCTGTTTCTTGCCCACTGCTTAGGTCAAGATCAGCTGTGTCCTTCAGAGTGGATTTCTAGGGATACAAAGCAAGAATACAGAAAGGACAGGCCCTTTGTTGTACATCTGCATGACTGTATGAAGAGAGGAGAGGCTTCAAAGGAAACTGGTTGTTTAGGGTCCATCTTGCTCCGTAAGTTGAATGATGGGAGATTAATGTTCTAGCCTTTGATCTTCTACTGTTTTTTTAAATCCAAATTTATATTCTAGAAAGACTGTGGATGCGCTGGGCCCTCATCCCTGCCCTAACTGCTATTTTTCCCTGGCTGAAGTGAGCTGAGTGTTGAAGGGAAAGCCATGTGGTCTTTGTTGCTGCAGTGAAGAATGTGGATAAATGTAGGTAGCTATGGAAGGGTGAAGTGTGTGTGTGTGTGTGTGTGTGTGTGTGTGAGAGAGAGAGAGAGAGAGAGAGAGAGACAGAGACAGAGACAGAGAGAGAGACAGAGACAGAGAGAGAGACAGAGAGAGACAGAGACAGAGAGAGACAGAGACAGAGAGAGACAGAGAGAGAGACAGAGACAGAGAGAGAGAGACAGAGACAGAGAGAGAGAGAGACAGAGAAGAGAAGCAAGACGCAGGCTTTCCTCCCGGAACCCTGGCTAAGGCGTCCCCATCCAGATTTGCGTCTGCCAGGCCTCTGGACCACACACCCAATGAGCTTCACAGTCCCTCTTTTCTCAAGTGGAGAAAATGACTGGAAACATCATCTCCCTGGCAGGATGTGAAATGGGCTTAGATGATTTAACTCTGTCCCCAGACTTGTGTCTGCTCCTTCAAGGCTTGAACAACTGCCAGACCACAAGAATATACCGTATAATAGGAATCCGGTAATGCTGTTGTGGTCATCACTTAATTGCTTTGAAGAGATAATAGGGATACAGACAATATCAGAGGCATGTGGGTGCCCTTTGATCTGAAATTGATTCCCAGTCCCCTAGGCTTCCAATGCCATATCCTCTCCAGTTATATCCAGGACACAAAGGGCCAGCACTAAACTTGAGCCAGGGTGGTTGTGGGGGCACATTTTGGCATTTAGACTGGCAACTGTGGCTTTATTGAGTTGGTTATCAACTTTCCTGAATCTCAACTTTCTCCCTTACTCATGAGATCAATACTTTTAAAACATTTTAATAGCTTTATTAGAAAAATGATTCATACTCCTTGGAAAAAAATGTTCATATAATATTAAAAAGAACAAAGTAGGAATTAAAAAAATAGTATATCAAATGTCTATTCCCAAATATAGTTATTGTTAAAGTCTGGGGAAGAAAGATCTTCTATCCACTTTTATATACATATAGTTCTATATTTTATGTAAAATAAACTAGCAATACAATCTTTCAATGTCAATAAGTAGAATTCTTCACCTTAAACTTTTATGACTACTCCGTATTTTATTTTCTGGATGAATCACCATAATACTGCTTTACTTACTAGAGCCCAACTGATGGACACTTAAAACATAGCCTTTATTTTTATTTTATTGCTGCTATAAACATTGTGAAAATCCCCTGATCCTTCTCCTAACATGACATGAGAAATAAGTAATGATGTAACTCAAGAATAGACTCAGAGATCATAAAATGCTATATTAGCAAAAGCAGGGATTTGGAGCAGAGAAGATTCTAGAAAATTTTCAGTGATTCTCACCTCTATAAAGAACTACCAGTCTAAGCAAGGTGCTGGTGGCTCATGCCTGTAATCCTCACTACTCAGAAGGTTAGGGATTGTGGTTCAAAGCTAGCCTGAGCAGGAAAGTCCATGAGACTATTTCTTCCAAATCTTGAAGCTTGAACTCAGGGCCTGGGCACTGTTCTTGAGCTTTCTCAAGGACAAATAGTCTAATACTATACACACATACATTACTATTTCACTAGCTTAAGTGACAAATTAATTTAGGGCAACACTTTCAGTATTGCAGAGGATTTATCTCAACACTAAAAATTATCCTTCCCAGAAGAACCACACTTTTTTCAAACATGTGTTTTGTTCTGAAGAACTTGGGCCAGCACAAGTATGAATCCTTGTGCCAAGGAAAGTTATGCTTTCGGGATCAGACAGACTATTCAGAAGCCATCTGACTCTCCCTATTGGCCAGTGGTTTTTAGAAGGAGCATCTGCCTGTGTTACCCCCTTGAACAATATCTAGTAGGGTTCTATCCTAGGAATCTGCCTATTCTGCCTCACCTCCTATCTCTCTTCCCCTGTATGATGCCTGTCTTTCTTTTTTATTTTATTTTATTGTGGTATAATGTATAGAGGAGTTACAGTTACATTCCTCAGATAATGGGTGCATTACTTCTCACACACTGATACTCCTTCTCATGCTTTTATCTCTGTTTTCCCCCCTCCCAATCATCTTGTTTTCCCCACTTCCCTTCCCTATTTCAAATAAATAAAAATGTGTATATAATATAACAGGTAACAAAGTCAGATACAGAAAGCACATGAGATTAACCACTAGGGGAAAAAAGAGAAAAGAAATAACATGGTACATTAAGAACAACAATCACAAAGACAAACCTCTTATTTTCATTTCGTAGAGTTCATTTCATTTAGTCTCATCCTATATGATCTTATGTGCATAGCTTTTGAGCTAATGTGCTCCTCTGCTAGGAGAATCCTAGCACCTGTTTTTCATCTCTACCTGATCCCTTTGGCTGGGTCTATCTTATAAAGGAACACAAACCAGTATTCAACTTATAGATCTAGACCAGGAAGTTTGAAAAGAAATGGAAAAAAAAACTCTTCTTTTTTAAAATTTGATTTTATGTATTTATTTTTGTGGGTTGTGGGGCTTGAGTTCAGGGCCTGGGTGCTTTTTTACTCAAGACTAGCACTCTACTACTTTGGGCCACAGCACCACTTCCAGTCTTCTGGTGGTTAACTGGCAATATGAGTCTCATGGACTTTCCTGCCCAGGTTGGCTTTGAACCACAATTTTCAGATCTCAGCCTCCTAAGTAGCTAGGATTACAGATGTGGGCTACCGGCATCTAGCTAAAGCTACCTTGTTAAAGGTACACGGTCATACAATTTCTATAATAAGTTCAAAACCAACTTCTACTTAAGCATGTCCCCTGTGTGGACATGTTTTCCTGGAATAAGTGCCAAGCTAATGATGGTTTGTGCAGACTGCTTTAGATCTTGTTCGTTGCACAAAAGGAGGAGGCATGCATTATTTGGAGCCAGATTATGTGTGTGTGTGTGTGTGTGTGTGTGTGTGTGTGTATGCGTGCATGCTGCTCATGCACATGTATATTCATGCCAGTCTTAGGGCCTGGGCATTATCTCTGCTTAAAGCTAGTGCTCTACTACTAAATCTAGAACTCTACTACCTGAGCCATAGCTATACTTCTGGATTCTGGTGCTTAATTGGAGACAAAGAGTCTCATAAACTTTCCTTCTTGGTCTGGTTTGAACCATGATCCTCAGCCTCCTGAGTAGCTAGGATTGCAGGCATGAGCCACGGTGCCCAGCTAGTCTTATCCCCACACCATCCACTCTCTGGTGCTGGAATTTGAAACTAGGACCTGGCACACACCAGGCAAATACTCTATTACTAACCTATATCTTCAGTTCCACCCTAATCTTTGACTATCATTACATTTTCCTGGAATTATATAAAACTGAACGGGCAGGATGAGGATGTTGGTTCAGTGGCAGAGCACTTACCTAGCATTCGTGATGCCTTCGATTTGATCCACAGCATGGGAAAAGAAAAAGGAAAAAAAAGGAACAGAACAAAGAATGTAGACAAAACATGTAGAGTTGGGCCAGGAGTTTAGCCCAGTGGTAGAGAGCTTGCCTCACATGCACAAAGACCTGGGTTCAATTCCTCAGTACCAATACATAGAAAAAGCTGGAAATGGTGCTGTGGCTCAAGTGGTAGATCTCTAGCCTTGAGAAAACTCAAGAACAATGCTCAGGCCCTGAGTTCAAGCCCTAGGACTGGCAAAAAACAAACACCACCACCACCACCAACAACAACAACAAAAAAAACCCATGCAGAGTTAAAAACCTCCACTTCAAGCAGAGTAAGCCCCTAATGGATAACTACCACTATATTTGAAGGCAATGAAAACATACAGTGGTTATATCAGAAGAGAATGGACCTGCCCTTAATCATAACTGGGAGTCAGAATGTTGGGGCTCAAGGTCCTTCAAAAAAAAAAAAAATCCAGGTGTATTCCTACCTACTCAGGAGGCTGAGATGTGAGGATCACAGTTCAAAGCCAGACTAGGCAGGTAAGCCTATGGTATTTTAAAAAAATCTCCAATTAACCCTCAAAAAGCTTGAAGTAGAGCTGTGGCTCAAGTAATAGAGTGCTGGCAGAAAAGCTTGGGGATAGTGTCGAGACCCTAAATTCAAGCCCCAGGCATAGCGCTGCTGTACACACAGACACACAGACACACACAAATACATCCTGACCAGTAGGTGGCGCTGGGAGATAGCCTCTATCTAGCTGATCATTCACAGAACCTTGGGGAAAGGAGGATAGGAAAAATCTGAACTAACATCCCCATCACCTACTTCCAACGGGGAGAAGGGAAGAGTGCCCATGAGGGTATGACCTTCAGAGTATTCCCTAAAAACCCCAAGCCTGAGCACAACAAAGTGCACTAGGTGAAGTCCTGATTGATCCTAACATTGAAGTAGGGCCAGTGGGAGAATCTTCCCTTTTCTGTGAATCTCAGGGCACACTTGGCTCACACTGCAACTACTCAGCCTGGAAGACGCCCTGCAGGATTCTTTCTGCAAGCCATGCTCTCTAAAGCAAGCTGGAAACACAGATTAACACTTTGGAGTAGTGTTTGGAATTAGGAAGAGGAGAGTTTGAGTCTGGACCTCATCAGTCCCTTGCTATCTGATCTTAGCCTTGTCACTAGGTCTGTGAGAGCCTCAGTATACTTATTTATCAATGGAGATAAAAGTAGCTTCCGGCTGGTGGCTCAAGTTTGTAATCTCAGCTACTCAGAAGGCTGAAATCCAAAGATTTACCACAAGAAGCTAAAAAAACAGTTATACTCTATCCCCCAAATATTCAGCAAAATAAGGCAGGTACTAGTGACTTATAATTGTAGCTACTCAGGAGGCCGAGATCTGAGGATGGTAGTTCAAAGCAGCCTAGTCATAAAGTCCATGAGACCCATATCTCCAATTAACCATCAGAAAACTAGAAGTAGAACTGTCGCTCAAAGTAGAGCTGGAGATCTGGCTCAAGCCATAGAGTATGAGCTGTGTGTAAGCAAGAACGGGGCCTAGCAAGCTCAAGGTCCTGAGTTCAAGCCATTGTACCAGCATACGCGCACATGTACACACATATACACCCAGCTCCATGCACAGAGAACTGTGAAAACTAAAATCATTTCTTAGAAGATGTTTTCCTGTCAATGTCCTTACTGTCTTTTTCTAATTCCTTGCAAAATGTTCAACAAGTGCTTAGGATATAGGTACCCTTCAGTAAATATTGGCTTTAAATGTTGTGTTTTACAATGACAAGATCAGAGAGATTCTACTTATTCTAACTGCCCTAGGCCCTCGGCTGTGTCTCCATTACACTTGGTGAAGCTGACCCTATTTCCATCTGGCAGTTCTTACTGCAGACAACATGTGTTTTGCATTGAGTAGTTTCCCTATCCACAAGACAAAGAGAGTAGTCATGAAGGCCTTTCTCCTGCTTTATAACTGAACAGAGGATTTTTCTGAGACTACCCTGAGATCACTGTGAGAAAAGCCAAATTTTATATCAAAGAGGGTTGCTTAAAAGTTCCTGTTCTAGCCAGATGGTTTAGCTCTTGCTGATGATTCTGCTAAGTCGCTATCGCCAATAAAGAAAGGACAGGAAGGACTGCTTAGGGATAGGGAAGAGTTTTTGAAATGCAAGGTTTTGTCTTGATTGGTTCTTCCAAGATGGAATTAAGACACACATCAGCAGATCACTGCAGATCCCTCAAGAAATAACAGAGGGTAGGGTCATTTTTTGTGGCTGTTTGTGAATTGTCAATCTTATTTCTTTTAATGGCCATCTAATGTAAATACATCTTTCCTTCTTCAAACTAGCAATGACAAGCAGATTGTCAACGTGAGTTCAACCAGTCTGAACAGAGGGGCAAGGTCTGCTGCATTAGGAATGAACAGGGAAACAGCCTGCCTGCTCCTGTGCTTTCACTTGCCAGGTTTTTGGCTGATGACACACCCTCTGTGCAGAAGTAAATTTAGACTTGCTGAGACAGTGCTTTGTTTTTGTGTCTCTAATAAGTAGTGATCCACAAGAATTTGTATTCATAGCCCATGTATTAGCATCTACTATGTCAGGGAAAGCAAGCCAAAGAGCAAGGCCCAGTTATTTTGGACTGAGCACTTACTCTCTCCTACAGCCTGATCATTTAAAAAAAAAATAAATATTCGATTGTCTGAAAGTAGAACTGTAGCTCAACCCCCACATGAGTTGAAGGGGAGGGGAGGGGTCTGCTCAGGTGCAGTTGAGTTTGGCCATGAGACAGGTATGAGAGAAAGACTTTCCTTTCTTCAGCTTGAAATCAGTTATCAGATGCAGAGATAATATGGCCAGTATCTGTTGAGTCAGTATCACCTTGATGTTATCTACAGCTGCCATATAGGTAGCACAGAGGAGTTAAGGGCTGCGGCCAGCTCACTGGCTGCCCTGAAATTCACTGGCTTCTTAGAACCTCAAGTGTCTCCTCGTAGTTCTTCCCTTCCCCCAGTCTTCTGGAGAACCTACCACCTCCTTGGAGCTCTTTCCTCCCCTGCTTAATGTAAGCAGCCATTGTTTTCATCTTTGATGAAAATAGGATAGCTAGCATTAAATCATGAGATTGCAAGCTCTAAAATGATCTAGAATTTTAGATTTACCTGATCCTCCTTCCCTAAGCTCTACAGGCCCCAACTCAGCTCCCTTCCTACCTCATAACCCATGTTCCTCTCACTGAGCTTCCCTCCCTGGGCTCATTCGTCCTACAGAGCCCTCAGCTGGAAGGGACAGCTCATTTTGCAGGGATACCTGCTGCAACCACAGCAGTTCTACCCTCGGGGGCTTTTTTGCTCACAGTATGCTGTAGGGCCTACCAGTCAACACAGACACCAATGCGCCCTCAGGGGCAGAAAACGCAGTTCATCCCCCCCCTCCCCAAGGCCTGCTTATGCAAATGTCCAGGGGGTAGGTTAGCTTTGGGATCACTTTCTCTCTTCCCTGTCACTGGAATACTTCATGACTAGACTTTTACCCTCACCCCTTTTTGGTAATCTCCAAGTTCCCAGTCTTTGCGTACTTTGCTAGTTTTTAATACCTGTACTCCTCCAAGATTCCTCCTTCCTTTAATAATAGTTATTTGGTACCTATAATGTGCCAGACATTGAGGAAAGATCTTCACCCTCACTGTGTATGTGGGGCTGTCTGTCTGTGTTTATGCTGGCTTTGGAGCTTGAACTTAGAACTTGGATACTGTCTCTGAGCTTCTCTTGCTCAAGGTTAGCACTCTACCACTTGCACTTGAGCCATAGCTCCACTTTCAGCTTTTTTTTTTTTTTTGTAGTTGATTGGAGATAAGGGTCTTACAGCAGGGCTGGGAACAGGGCAACATGCCTAGTGGCAGAGTGCTTGCCTTGCACAATGCCCTGGGTGTGATTCCTTGGTACCAAAAACACAGAAAAAAGCTGGAAATGGCACTGCGGCTCAAGTGGTAGAGCACTCACCTTGAGAAAAACCTAAGGACAGTGCCCAAGCCCTGAGTTCAAACTCTAAAACTGGCAAAAAAAAAAAAAAAAAACTAATAAAAAAAGGAATCTCATAACTGAGTGCTGGTGGTTCAAGCCTGTAATCCTAACTACTCCACAGATTTTTTTGAGGGTTCTGGTAGGGCTTTTCCAGCAAACTTCTGAGGATCCCAGCTCTCACCCCATCACTACTACTTGCTTTCTTCCCTCTCTTGTAAGAGACAGAGTATCTAAGATGATGTTTTTCTTTATTTCATATAAGCCTCGTCCTCTTTGGCTATAGTAACTCTCTCATGATCTTGCATGTTTCTCTAACTTCCATCTAATATATTCTATCTTCAGGGGTAGCTGTGCTATCCTTTTATTTTGTAATGGGATAAACTGAGGGAAACTGCAGCTTGTAGCTTTTCTCAGTGATAGGCAGGGGCGTCTAATAGAGTACTCGGAACAACTTCAAAGACAGTTACCATGGATGCATGCATGCATATAATGGTGGACAGATGAGAGAGAATCAGAGAAAGAGGGCATCAATGTCAGCTGATGTTCTTGTCTGAATCTGGCTGGTGACCATAGATCCTTCGTCTCAGTTTCATTGAAATCTTACCTAAGAAATGCCTCAAGACCTAAAGATTGCCAGGTTGGTGACTCTCACCTGTAATCTTCCCCTCCCTGCCTCTCCCATCCCTCAGAAGGTAGAGATTTGAAGGGCCAAAGTTTGAAGCAGGCAAACTTGTGAGATCCAATATCAACCAGTAACTGTGAGGTGGTGATGATAGTGCCTGTCGTTCTAGGGAAATGGGATAATACCCGACAAAAGTGAAACCCATCTCAAAAATAACCATAGCAAATGTGTTGGGACTATGGCTTAAGCAGTAGAATGGCTGCCTAGCAATCATGAAGTCCTGAGTTCAAATTCCAACAACATTTAAAAAAAACCAATGATGGGGCCGGGAGTTTGGCCTAGTGGTTAAAGTGCTTGCCTAGCATGCATGAAGACCTGGGTTCGATTCTTTGGTACCACATACATAGAAAAAAAGCCGGAAGTGGTGCTGAGGCTCAAGTGGTAGAGCTCTAGCCTTGAGAAAGTCCAAGGACAGCGCTCAGGCCCTGAGCTCAAGCCCAGGACTGGCAAAAAAAAAAAAAAAAAAAAAAACAACAATGACAAGATTGTACAAAGAAGACTGTATGCGTGTGTGAGACATCCTGATCCTTAATCAAGGGTTAAGTTAGTTGTGGGCCATCATGGAAGCCCACAGAGTTATTACTGGAAAGGATTGTGGTGCAGGCTTGTAGCTAAGTGTATTCCAGGATGTAGGCCTCCATGGTGCCAGAAAAACTGGGACCAACAAGTGGGGGAAGTGAAAGAAAAACTAGAAACCCAACCAGAGGACCCTTGGGAAGGAAACAGCAGGACCTTTCTATTTGATGTCACATAGGGTGCCTGGAGTCAGATAAAGGAGTCAGTCTCAGCAAACAAAGCTGGTGGGACAATCCCTATGCTAGATTACAAACTATTCTGTCCTGAAGTAGTCCTGGCTGTTTGGGTCACCCTTCCCTGGTGAGCCCATTCTTCTCTGGAAACTCATTCACTGAAGTGAACAACAGGTCAGGACTCTTCATGATGAACAGAACTACAAAACACAACATATCTATTAAAGACATCTAGGGACAACTGGGCAAGTTTGAATATGACTCCTGTAGGACTAGACGTTAAACTTCCGAACTGTGGTCATACACAGAGATCCTCCTTGTTTCTAGGAAGCACATGTTGAAATATTCATGTTGTGTGCAACTAATTTTCAAATAGCCCAGGAAATATACACATGAGTAAGCAAACATAGGAGGAAGTAGAAATGTGGGAAAATGTTAAATATACTTACTATATTATTTTTTCAACTTTAGTAAATTAAAATTTTTTAAATGAAATAATTGAGAAGAGAAAAAGAGGTATTTTTTTTTTTTTGGTCAGTTGTCGGGCTTGAACTCTGGTCCTGGGTGCTGTCCCTGTGCAACTCAGCTCAAGGTTACCACCTTACCCCCTTGAACCACAGAGCCACTTCTGGTTTTCTAGTGGTAAATTGGAGGTACGAGTCTCACGGACTTCTTTGCTCCAGCTGGCTTTGAACTGTGATCCTTGGATCTCAGCCTCCTGAGTAGCTGGGATTACAGGCGTGAGCGTCCAATGCCTGGCAAAAATAGGTACCTCTTATTAAGCACTTATTGGATCCCAAAGTGTATGTAATTGTGATCTGATTCATCTTCAGTCCCAGAGAGATGATTATGATTCTCACATTAAAGACAGGGAAACAGCTGGGTGTGGTGGAACTCATGGGTAATCTCAGCACTCAGGAAGTAGAGGCCAGAAAATTCTAGGTTCCAGGCCAGCCTGGGCTATGTGAACATAGCAAGTTCCAAGCCAGCTGGGGTAACACAGAGAATCCTTATCTCAAACAATGGAGGGGAGGAGGGGGGAGGAGGGGGGAGGAGGGGGGAGGAGGGGGGAGGAGAGGAGAGAGGGGATCAAACTCAGTCCTAGAGCTGATAAGAAAATGGTGCCCAAGTTACAAAGCTGTAACTAAAGGCCTCCTGGAGAGGTACAACTGAAACACACTAATAGCACTAACCTGGGGCTTTCTGCATACTTAGTATTTTAAACTCCTTTCACTCACTCATTTATTTGGTTTTCCCTTTTAAAAGCTTTGTACTTTGTGCTAAATCTCTTCCTTGGGCTAGACTGCAGGGAATGGGTATTGGAATACGTGGACAGAAGTGTAGGTTGGTGAGGGCTAACTGGCGGCTTCTATAGAAATTTAAAACTTGCATTGATTTTGAGGCAGCCATGAAGACAGTGACACATATGAACCAAGAAGTATGTACAAAGGTATTCATCGTAGCAAGATATAGAAGAGGCAAAGTTTGGCCGGGAGTTTGGCCTAGTGGTAAAGTGCTTGCCTAGCATGCACGAAGACCCGGGTTCGATTCCTTGGTACCACATACAGAAAAAAGCCGGAAGTGGTGCTGAGGCTCAAGTGGTAGAGCTCTTGCCTTGAGAAAGTCCAAGGACAGTGATCAGGCCCTGACCCCAGCCCAGGACTGGCAAAAAAAAAAAAGAAGAAGAGGCAAAGTTTGGAATCATCATTATTTCAAACATTTTAAAGAGCAAGTGTAGTTCTATGTCATTAGATATCAGTCAACTAATGCTAATGTTTAGTTAGCAGCCAGGGCTGCTTACTTAAGGGTCCAAGGATAGATGTAGGTACATATACATGAACACACACATATATGAATATTTACATGTATACATAAAACACCTTGAAAGGATATACACAAAAACTTGGAACAGGGACAAGATTGAAGAGAGATTTCTTTTTCATTATCACTTGAAGGTTATACTAGGAACATGGTTAGTTGACATTCAAAGTGAATGAATGAATCTCTTCCCTTGGAAAAATCAAGGGGACTTACCGTTTGGATTTGTTTTGCCAACTATGCAACAGGACAGATCGCTGGCTGAGGGCAGCATCCCAAGGAACAGGGAACCATCCAACCATTTTCAAGATCAGCCTTTGGATGTGGCCCAGTCTGACAGCTTTCCTCAGAGCTTCAGTTTTCAATTTGGTGCCTGAGAATAGCCTGGGAAGCTTGTTTTTGGAGTAACTGCCAAGTGCCACCCCCAGATTCAAACCTGGGGTGGGTCCAGGGACTTTTCTCAAGTGCCTGGGGTTATCTTTCAACTCCCACTTAGAGAAAGTGGCCTTGACCGTGTTTTGCCTCTATTCAGGCCTTGGCTGTAAATCTACAGAACTGAGGCAGAAAGCTCAGTTTTTCCTTTTCTGAATGTGTGTGTGTGTGTGTGTGTGTGTGTGTGTGTGTGTGCACACGCTTGCTGGCATGCCGGTCCTGGGCTTGAACTCAGGGCCTGGGTGGCTGTCCCTGAGCTTTTCTGCTCAAAGCTAGCATTCTGCTACTTGAGCCGCAGCTGCATTTCCAGCTCTTTGGTGGTTAATTGGAGATAAGTACTTTCCTGCCCAGGCTTACTTTGAACTGAGATCTTCAGATCTCTCAGCCTCCTGAGCATCTGGATTACTGGATTACTGTATCTCTTTTCCTCTCTTCTTTCCCCTCCTCTCTCCTCCTTCCTTCCTTCCTCTCTCTCTCTCCCACTTTGCTCTCTCTTTTTTTTGTTCTCCCCCTCCTCCACCATGAAAGGTGTCTGGAAAAGCATCTTTCCATTTGCTGGTTTCTAATCAAACACGTCAGTCGCCTGGTCCCCTGGGGGCGTGGGCTGCAAGTGACTGAGGAGCCCGGGTTCTCGGGCCTGTCGGCCTTCCTGGCCTTCTCCTTTAGAATAAGCACTGGGTTCATCACTCGGGAGACAGCGCGCTCCCCTCGGGGCCGGGCTCACTCTTCTGCCCCTTTCCCTTTCTCCTCGGAGCTGCCCTCGGCGGGACTTGGGTCGCCAATGTCCAGGCGTCGCGTTCTTACAGGTGGCCGAGGGCGGAACCATCCTCGGGGGGAGGGGCTGGGCCTGGGAGGGGGGCCCAGCCGCCCCCCGCGGCGGGAGGGGGGCCGAGCCCGGGGACCCCTCCCCGCGCCCCGGGACCCCCCCGCAGCCCTCGGGCCGCTGGGGCCGGAGCCCCGCGGGGCGCAGAGGTGGGCGGCGGGGCCCGCTGAGGTCATTTCCTGCGCTGGCCGTGCGCTGCCCGCGGAGCGGCGCCCGGCGGGAGCGGCGGGGCGGGGAGCCGGGCGGAGCGCGGGCGGCGAGGCAGTGCGGCCGGCGGGGCTCCGCTTTGTGCAGCGAGCCCGGCCACCGCCCCCCCACCCTGCCCAGCGGCTCCGGGCCGCGGCTGCGCCCCGCCCCGCCCACCGCGCCCGGAACGGGGACGCGGCGGCCGCCCGGGACTGCGGCGAAGGCGGCGCGAGCGCGCGCGGGGCGCCCGGGGCGCAGCGGGGACGCCCCGGAGCTCGTGGAAGGTGAGCGGGAGAGAGAGCTCGGCGGGGCGGCCGGCCGGGAGAGCGACCCCCCCCTCCAACAGGTGCCGACCCACCTGGAGGAGGGCGGGCGGGGTGAGCTGCGCCGCGCGGGGCGGGCGGGGCGGGGGAGCCGGGAGCAGCCTTCCCGGGGGCGCCTGCGCTCGGGGACCGGGTCGATCCCGCCGCTCCGGGGGAGAGCCCCGGGGACGGGACGTACGTGCCTGCTGCCACCTCGGCCCTGCTGCCTCGCCCTCCCTCTCCCCACTTTATCCCAGCTGGCTTCTGCGGAGTTTTCTGGATGGTTCTCTCCGGAGCCCTTGCGGGTCAGGCGCCGCTTCTAGGGACGAGCCAGCCAAGCAGAAAAGAAAACAGGTTGGGCGCCCAGTGACAACAGTGGCTTTTGTGCCTGAGGAGCTCTGGAGAGGGGAATCGATCCCGAAGGGTGAGCGCGCTCTCTGGATCTCTAGGTGGCTGAGGTGGGCCGGGCAGTGGCGGCAGGGGCTGTGAAGACTCCCCTCCCCCTCTGGGAAGTAGGGACCCCTCCCCCAACACACACAGTCACACACACTCTGTCAGATCATCTTCCCAAGTTTTCACTGCAAGTCTCTGTAGTAAAAACTGCCCTACAGAGTCTGGATTCTTATTCAATGGAAGATTCATCAAGTCATCAACCCAACTGCAAATATCACTTTACAGACTGGCCACTTGTGCTGTGGTTACTTTCCTATTATGATGATCATTATCATCATCATCATCATCTCCAGATTACAAAGGAGGAAAGTGGGACTCAGAAAATTTGTGACTTGCCCAAATTACAAGAGGCCAGTCTCCCCCAAAAAACCCTAAATTCCAAATGGGATTGGTCCATCAAACTTGGGCCCTGAGAACACCTATTCCTGGATTAGAAAAAGGTGCACGTTGTGTATGATCCCGAAGTTGTTAAGGCTGACAATTGGGCTGAAAGAAAAAAATATGGGATGCCCCCTCTACCCTCTTCAGAAGTCACCAAATACAGGAAAGCAGCGGTCCCTCCCATTTCCTCACCCTCCCTGCAATCCTCTTTATATTCTTCTTATCTTTGCCTGGCTGTTTATCTGTGTGCTGAACTCTGCTCTCCTTAGAGATTGGAAAATTCTTGATTCACTGGGATGTTAAACTGCCAGGATTCTCCCACTCCTGTCTTGGGCGACTTCACCGCAGGCTGGTGATAGGCCACTGTCAGCATTCTCTGCCAGTCCAGGTCCAGCGTGACATCAGGCCTTCTGTCAGAAGCTAGTTCAAAACTGACCTCTGAGGTGGAGGATAGGCTCTCAGTGGCAGAAGTGTGAATTAAGATAGCCTCAGGGGAGTTACTTTAAAAACATCTGTACCACTTAACCCTACAATTCCATTTGTAGGATTATCCTTCACATATGCTCTTATGTATTTGAAATGAGGTATTTTCATTAAATATTCATTGCAACTGTGTTCATTTTAGCCAAAGGATGAGAATGGAAACAACTCAGATACCATCAATAAAGTGGATCCTTGAGTAAGATCATGAATAGCCACATAGGGAAAATATGGTGAAGATAGATAGCGATATAGAAATACCTTTAAGTTCTATTAAGTTGTTGGTGTGGTGTGTCACTTGGGATGTCTGTGTATGTGTGTGTGTGTGTGTGTGTGTGTGTGTGTGTGACCTATTTGAATGCTTATATTCCATCTCTCAGAAAGGACACAACCCTCACCCCAAGAAGAGCAATGTCTTTAGTATAAAATAGGAAGGAGTTTTGAACCTTACATCCTTTTGTTCATTAGTCAGAAGTAAATAGATGTCATTTTTTTCTTTTTTTTAATTGTAATTGATAGAAGGGTTACATTGTATTCACCAGATATGCACCAGAAGGTGCATAACTTCACAAACATTGATACCCTTTCTCATGACATGGTCCCCATTTCCCTCCCCTCTCCCCCCAGATGTTATTTTTTTTAAATCACCTTTGCTTCTTCTCTGAGGTGGAGCTGATGCGAGGCATAGCTCCTCATATGTCCTAGGCGCTACTGCTCTGATGATTTGTTGATGTCACAGTAGTGGTTACTCCTTCTGTGCTTACTGGGGATCAGACTTTTGTAATATCTCTGATTTTCAAGGAAAGCTGTGTGATGTGATCTGTGAAGTAACTTCCTTCTCTCTCTTGTTTCTTTTTTCCTGTTAAAAAATTTATTTATTTAAAATTGTTTTATTTATTTTGAGGTCTTGTTATACAGCAAGGCTGAACTCAAGTTTACTTTGTATCCAGGCTTCTATTCTTGATCCTACCTTTACTTCCCTAATGCTGGGATTACTGGTGCGCACTACCTTACATTCTTCCCTTCCCTTCCCTTCCCTTCCCTTCCCTTCCCTTCCCTTCCCTTCCCTCCCCTCCCCTCCCCTCCCCTCCCCTCTCTTCCCTTTCTGCCCCCCCTCCTGTCCCTCTCCTCCCCCTCATCACTCCCCTCCTCTCCCTTCCCTCTCCTCCCCATCCTCTTCCTCTTCCCCTTCCCCTTTTCTCCTTTTCTCCTTATTCTCTCCTTTTCCCCTAACTTTCCTTCTTTCCTTTCCTTTTCTTCCCCCCCCCCCCCCATGTTGGTGCTTGAATCCAGGGCCTTGTGCATGCTACACAAACACTGAACTTAGATTATTTGCTCTGAAAGTGCCTTTTTTTTTTTGTCAGTCCTGAGCTTGAGCTCAGGCCCTGAGCACTGTCCTTAGACTTTCTCAAGGCTAGAGCTCTACCACTAGAGTCTCAGCAACATCTGGCTTTTTTTCTATGTATGTGGAACCAAGGAATTAAACCTGGGTCTTCATGCATGGTAGGCAAGCGCTCTACCACTAGGCCAAACTCCTAGCCTGCAAGTGCCATTTTTGAAGGTAATACAAAACGAAATGAAGACAGTTAAATGTTGATGGTTTGTTTCATATGGTTTAACCAGATATTATTGCCTTCACTTTCGAGTATTATTTCTCTTAAATTCAAGACGCACCAGAGGACCAGAGATGTTAAGCAAATCATTTAAAGGCATAGGATTATTTAATGCCTTAGCCTGGATTCAAGCCCAAGATGTTTGGTGCCAGATCTGAAGTGTTAATGCTGTTATTCATCATTGTTTTATTATTATTATTATTATTATTAAGGGGTCCTGGACCACCCCCACCTTTTCTTTTGTCTCTTTCAACATCATCTGAACTGTGATGCTCACATCCAGTAGAGGTAGAATGCGTGTCATTGGCTTGATCAGATGCTGAAATTGACGTGAGATGGGTCTTATCCCTGTGTGTGTGTATACCCTCCTCCTAGCTCTAACCCCAGTGGAGCCCTGAGCGCCTTCTTTCCCACAACTGGCCAGGTGGTCAGTCTCCTTTTAGAAGATTAGGTACCATCCAGGCACGAGTGGGTGCTAGCCCTGAGCTCTTCAGCTCAAGGCTAGTACTCTACCACTTTCAGCTACAATGCTACTTTTGATTTTCTGGTAGGTAATTGAAAATAAGAGTCTCACAGACTTTCCTGCCCAGGCTGGCTTTGAACCACATCCGCAGATCTCAGCCTCCTGAGTAGGTAAGATTACAGGTGTGAGCCAGTGGCATCCAGCTGTGCATGAGATTCTTATCTCCAGTTAACTACCAAAAAGCCAGAAGAGGAGCTAGGTCTAAAGTAGTAGAGCTGTAGCTTTCAGAAAAACAAAACAATTCAGAAACAACACCTAAGTCCCAGTTCAAGCCCCTCCCCACCACCAGATGGAGTGACAGCCCATCCCTAGCAAGTGGCAGTTACAAAGGTTCTCATCACAGGGGTCTAGAGTAAAAGACTCCCTAATTTTGTTATGTGCTTCCCTCCCCCTCCTCCCCCCTGCTGTGCTGGGAATCAGACCTAGGGCCTTGTGTATGCTCAGTAAGGGCTCTCTGCCACTGGGCCACATCTCCATCCTGCCCATCTGTTTTTGCCATTAATGATATATTTGTATTAGGCAAGCCTGGTAGACTACGACTGAAGCCTCCATAGAAAGAGGAATCTTGTATCTTATAGATGTTAGGAGATCAGGATTCTTTTTTTTTTTTTTTTTGTGGCTCATGGGGTTTGAACTCTGGGTCTGGATGCTGTCTCAGCACTTCAGCTCAAGGCTACTGCCCTTGAGCTGCTCAGGGTGTTGTCCCTGAGCTCTTCACCCTAGAGCCACAGCCCCACTTCCCGTTTTCTAGTAGTTAATTGTAGATAAGAGTCTCAGGTTCTTTAGTGTGGGGGCTGGCCTTGTACTGCGATCCTCAGATCTCAGCCTCCTGAGTAGCTAGGATTATAGGTGTGAGCCACTGTGCCCAGCTGAGATAAGGATTCTTGATTTAGCCCTGCTACACTTCAGCTGTATCTCTAAGCTGATCTCTCTCCTTCTTCCTCCCTTCCTCCCCCAACCCCAAGGACACTTGTTAGAGTGCTTTGAAGAGTTACTAGTGAGGTATTCATTTGTGCTCATCCTTGCACATCTTTTGGGGAGGAACAAGTACAAGGTCACTTAAGTAGATGAAGCTCAGTTTATTAGTACCTTCTTTTAACTTCCATGTTGCTCCAACCACCTGCTCCTGTCGGAATTGCCTTGGGGGCTTGAGGCTTGGCGGTGTGCACCTTGCTCCAGATCTGCTTCTAAATCCCTTAGCTCCCCTCACAAGCTGAGGCAAGCCTAGCATGAGTCTCAGCCTTCCGAGGAACTTGCCAAGATCCCTGGTATAGAGGCAGGGAGAAAATTAGCCAGACCACTGGCTAATCCAGAGTCATGACGTCACCAAGATGTGTATTGAAGAAATCACATCCTTACACTTAAAATCTAGGCGTTAGCTCAAATACAAAATAACAGTTCTGATATTTTATTTCCAAAGTCCCTGGAAGTTTTAATATTTTTGAGGTTTTGCTCTGTACATGGGAAATAAAAACAAAATTAATCAAACTCAAATACACAAATGTGTTTCTTTTCCCCGGCCCTTGGTTTTACTTAGGTGTGTGTATTGGTTCATTCTTAGCTGGGGTTAGGTTTCAAGGCTTCCAAAATCCCAGTCTCACATCTGCTACTTTTTCTATTGATGGAAGGAAAAGTAAAAGTTCTCTCAGAAGACAGATCAAACAAAAAGTCTCCCAGCCTTCGCTGGAGGCTCTACAAGGTTCTGTTCTGTCTTTTCAGCTGTGATCTTAGCTCAGAGAAGGTCATGTTTTGTTTTAGTCTTTTGTCTTCCTTCCCGTTCCAGTTGGTCCCAGTCTTTTTGAGGTTGGGATGGCTGAGAGGCCACAAGGCTTGCATTGTTCTAGATGGTGGTTCTGGGCTGAGATCATGTACCAGTTTTCTGAGGATCCCAGAACTGAAAGAATCAGACCCTAGACCCATCAGTGATTTAATTGTTGAGCCAGGTCTACTGAATATTTTTAAAGGAAAAGAAAAAAGGACACATATTAAGTGTCTGTGCTTATGGTTCATGGTGACACAGAGTATTTGAGCCCTAAGTGCCTTAGAAAAATGAGATAGAGGTTTCTTTTAGTGTTAAAGCTTCTTAAAGATTTTATAACTTTTTTTCCCCCATTCTTAACAATTTACCTCATTCTTTATGGAAATCGGATGCTTTCCTTTTTATTTATAAAGGTGCTAGGACTCATACAAAGCATCTTACATAAGCTAGGCAAAATAATACCTGAGCTGAATAATTTGACAACTCTTGGTTGATACATATTTCCCCCTCTTTACCATGTAGTAGGCAGATCTCAGACATTTTACCATTTCATCTGTATATCATATATATTTCTAGCAGAGGACTTTAAATGTTATTCTGAAAATAGTAGCAAGCATTCTTTAAAATCATTCAGTACTAAAGAGGCCATTGTTCCTAGTTTGTAGCCGACCAAATTTAAGATTGTCACCAAGAGCAAATTAGTAACAATGCCTCGAGAAGATTTAGAGGTCCTGTATGGACGTGTCTATGACCCCTTCTCTCTCTCTCCTTTATGCTTACTCTGTTTCTATTTCCTGTTTCTGTCAGCTTTTGACTTTTCCCATCCTTGAATCAGCTTTTCTTCTCTAAAGTAGTCCCAGAAATTTGGGTGTTTTTAAAATCTGAGTAAATTCCTCTGGCTGGAGGTATTCTGGAGGTGCCTTTCTCCAGGGGCTTTGGCCAAACATCTAGCAGTTAAACACCCATGGCTCATGTCTGTAATCCTCCCTACTCAGGAGGCTGAGCTCTGAGGATCGTGGTTGGCATCCAGTTCAGGCAGGAAATTCTGTGCGACTTAATCTGCAACTAACTACCAAAAAGCTGTTGAGCGGAGCTGTGGCTCAGGTGGTAGAGTGGTGGCCTTGAGAGAGAAGCTAAGGGTGCCCAGACCCTGAGTGCAGACTCCAGAACAAGTACTGTTCATTAAATCAATTGAAGAGGAGGGGAGATGGTGAGAATCTGTTCTAAGGCAAGGTGATGGATTGGATGACAACTAGCAAGATTGTCTTAAACAGAAAATTGTCAAGAAAATTCTAACCACTGTATTTGTACCATCTGCATAGGTGTAGTAGAAACAGAACTAAGTGGGATCGGGATTCTGTGTCCAGTTAGCTAGATGAAGTTGGTTAAAAATCTTTCCTAAACACCAGAATCCCCATTCCCTCTGTCAGCTCTTTTCTTTCCTCCCTTTATATTCTAATTAGCAATTGTGACCATCTTTTAATTTTGTAAGTAGACTTTACTAAGAGTTCCTTGAAAACTCAAAGACAGGACCTCTCTACATTTTCATCTCCAGTGTCTACACAGTGTCATATAAATTGTTGTTGAGAGGATAATTGAATGAAAAACAAGTTGTACTTGTTGTTGTTGTTATTCTAGTACTGAGGCTTAAACTCAGGACCTGGTGCTCTTGCTTAGCTTTTTGCTCAAGGCTACTGCTGTACCATTTGAGGCGTAACTCCACTGCTGCCTTTCAGGTGGTTAATTCCTGGGCTGGCTTTGTACCTTGATCCTCAGATCTCAGCCTCCTGAGTGGCTAGATTACAGGCATGAACCATACTTCTCAAATCTGCCAAGGAGACCAACTTCCTGAGCTTGCTGGGTTACTTACTGAAGGAATGGAGCTCACTGGGCTGAGCCAGGTGGAAGACCCCCTGGGGAGAACAGTGACTTCCTCCTTTCCCCAACTGCTTTCTGAGTCTTTCTTTGGTCTCCTCTGCTTCCTGTTTTCTCCAAATAATTCCTCTGTCTGTATGCTGATTTTTAGAGCTTTCTGCAATAGCCAGAAGTTGATTCCATCATGGCAGAAGTCAAGGTGGAGCCCCCGGCCAGTGTAGACTGGCAGAAACGCTGCCTGACCCTGGAAACACAACTCTTCCGGTTCCGCTTACAGGCCAGCAAGATTAGGGAGCTGCTGGCAGACAAGGTGAGTGGTACAGAGCTTGGCAGATGTTAGCATCAGGCTCGTCAGTGAGAGAGGGCTAGGGAAAGTAAAGTTTCATTGAGATGATTTACCATATTTTCATGTGGAATGAAACACGGGGTAGATTACTTGCTCTTAGATCAGATTCTGAACAACTTACTAACCAGAATGAATCTTGGTTCTACGTTACTTTTTTTTGGGGGGGGGGACTAGGACTGAACTCTGGGCCTTGCACTTACTTGTAAGGCAAATGCTATCACTTGAACTATACCCCCAACACTTTGTTTTATTCTGTTTCATTGGCATTCCTGGGGCTTAAACTTAGGCCAGGGCTCTACCACTTGAGCCATAGCCCTACTTCTGGCTTTTTGGTGGTTAATTGGAGCTAACAATTTGCCTGATGTGGCTTCAAACTGTGATACTCAGACCTCAGCCTTCTGAGTAGCTAGATTACAGACATGAGTCACCAGCACCTGGCTTACCTGTTTTGCTTTTGAGATAGAGCCTCATTAATTTGGCCTTAAACTACAAATCCTCCTGCCTCAGTCTTCCAAGGATCTGACATTACAGCCATGGGCTACCCTACCCAGAAGTTCTCTCCCTGTTAACTCCAAGTTCTCTCTCTGTTACCTCCTCTCTCTGTCTCTCTTTTGTTTTTTTGTTCGTTTTTTCTTTGTCGGTCGTGGGGCTTGAACTCTGGGCCTGGATGCTGACCCTGAGCTCTTCCCCTCAAGGCTGTTGCTCTACCCCTAGAGTCACAGCATTACTTCCAGTTTTTTCTAGTGGTAAGAGTCTCACAGTCTTTATAGCCCAGGCTGGCTTTGAACCGCGATCCTCAGGTTTTAGCCTTCTGAATAGTTAGGATTACAGGTGTGAGCCCAGCTCCTTTCTGTTTTCGTTGTTGTTGTTTGTTTGTTTGATTTTGTTTTTGAGAAAGGGCAGTACTGGAATTTGACCTTAGGACCTAGGCTTGCCACTTGAGCTATGTCTCCAGCACCTGTTCTACCTCTTAAGTCTCTTATGACTCCAGTGTGCTTCAGTTCCTGAACACCCCCATCGGGGCGCAAAGAAGACTGGAAATCTCTATACCTCTGCTCATCCTTTATTCAGCATATGAGCTACAGAAAGTGCCTGGTTTGCTGGGGAAACACACAGGCTTTGGAGCCAGACCTGCCTGGTGCTGCAGCTTCTTAGTTATGTGACCTTGGGGAATTCCCCTCACCTCCTGAGGCGGGGCCACAAATGTATATCTCTTCCAGTTATTTTGAGAATTCTATCTGGTCACATGTGTAAAGGTCCTGATTCAAAATAGATCTCA
The DNA here is from genome assembly GCF_031878675.1 of Megascapheus bottae. Lineage (NCBI taxonomy): Eukaryota > Metazoa > Chordata > Mammalia > Rodentia > Geomyidae > Megascapheus > Megascapheus bottae. Next base: position 7,066,629 of record NC_143522.1, read on the forward strand.
AGTGGCAACTGTTATCATTGCAGGTTTGGGTGGGTATGTCTGGAAGCATGATCACCTTTTGTCACGTTTCAATGAGAAGATAGATTTAAATAGTTGACTCTTAGACATTTTAGAGCATAACCTATCTAGAGAGTAGAGACGTGTGTGTGTGTGTGTGTGTGTATGTGTGTATGTATGTATTTATCTTTTTTTTTTTTTTTTTTTTTTGCTAGTCCTGGGATTGAGCTCAGGGCCTGAGCACTTAGACTTTCTCAAGGCTAGAGCTCTACCACTTGAGCCTCATCACCACTTCTGGCTTTTTTCTATGTATGTGGTACCAAGGAATTGAACCCAGGTCTTCGTGCATGCTAGGCAAGCACTTTAACCACTAGGCCAAACTCCCAGCCCATGTATTTATCTTGAGTAACTCAATCGTTCTGGCAGTTTTTGTTTTTTTTTTTCAAAAAATTATCTAAGTAGTTGTACAAAAGAGCTATCATTCAACAAAGCAATTGATGAATATAATAAATCTGGTTCATTGTAGACAAGAGTCCCATGGGGACCTTGCTGCTTGCGCTGGCTTTGAACTACCATCCTCAGATTTCAGTCTCCTGAGTAGCTAGGATTACAGGTGGGCATCTGGCTCAATTTTCTTATATTGAGTTGTATAAGTGTATTCTCACCTCCACCTTGCTATCATTTTGATTATATTATTATTTTTCCCAGTTAATTTTTCTCTTACAGTACAAAGGAAAGCTCCTTTCCAATTCATGTGTTCAGTAGTAAAGGTAGAGTCTGTGTTATTGACAGTTGTACAACCTTAAAATCAGAAAGGCAGGTCAGTGGCCGTTTCTATAACTAGGGCAAGCCTGTGGATTAGCCTAGACTACAGCTCCTCACCCCTGGGTCAGTTGGCATTGTTCTCTTAATTTGGACAGTGCCAGGTTCTCGTGGCTATGCACCTGGTACTGCCAGTGACAAGGGGAAGCGCAGCTGTTGTCAAAGTGTGTTCAGAATCCCTCAGCGTGCTGCTTGTTCAAATGTGTGTATGTTTCTGGGCCACTCCAGTCTTCATTCACATCTCCAGGGTGCTGCTGATAATAATAACACTGATTTCACACACTATAAAGTTTGAACACAATGCTGTAAGCTGTGATATTGGGGGAGTGGTGTGAAAGAAGGAAAATATAGGGGGGAATCCATTTCCTTAAGTGAGCTGCAACGTCCATGAAGGGAAAACTTCTTTTTCTAGTAAAATGGACAAAATAACCTGACTTAAGTATATAAAATATCCTTCTAAGGGAAAAGATGAGCATTGAAGAAAAAAAAGAAAAAGAGGATTTCTCAGGGCCAAAATGAAAAGGAAAACATGAGAATAATACTCAACACCCAAAGCTGAGGGAGAGAGAGCTGTGTTCCACCTTCCTTTAATGAAACAAGGTACAAAGTTTGAGTTTTTACAGTTGTGAAGTCAGAGATAACATTTGGCTGATTGGAGATCTGAACTGAAACTGCATCTGCTTGTGAAGGCAGGGCTATGAAAGGGCTCACCCTAAATACAAAATACACAAGGGCCAGGCATGTGTGATGTCCCACGCTTCGGGCTCCCAGCTACTGCCAGCATAATGGCTCTACCAGATGGAGGTTTATTTCTTTATGTGATAACTTTCCCTATCTCCACAGTCTAGCTCTAGGGTGATGTACTCGGTATCTGAAGATGGTTCACCCTGATAGCCACTTTCCCATTTTTCTCCTTGAAGTCCATATCCAGAAGTAGCATGTATTCCTTCTGTGTAGTTCTCACCAGCCTGATCTCTGTCACATGTTATATGCGGCTTCAAAGGAAGTTGGGAAATGTCTTTATTCCAAACAATTGTGTGATGTGCTGTGGGTATTCGCTTTATGAGCAAGAAAAAGAGAACACATCATGGGGAACAGCCAGCTGTCGTAAGTCTAGAATAATAAGAATTTAAGGGTTTTTTTTTTTAAGTATGTAGTGAGACTGTCTGAAAACCAATCTTTAACAAGAAAATGTCAGAAATACACATACAGTACATTTAAGTTTATGTGACTTTTTTCAGTGTGTGGACTTGAGCCTCAGGCTTTGCACATGCTAGCAAGTTCTGTCCCACTGAAGTACACTCCTCCTCCCCACCCCAGCCCGTGTGTAATTAAAAGAAAAAACTATAAAAACAGCATTTCCTGTTGTTTAGAAGTATCCATTGTTTCTTACTCCAGCTCCACAATTGTGTATTTTGAAATTTATAAATGAGTCTATGATTTCAAGTGAACCAAAGTTCTTCTGCTAGAGCACATTTAAAAACCTTGTCTTCAAGGGGCTGGGTATGTTCGACTGGTAGATCAAACCAACCTAGCAAACACAAGGTCCTGAGTTGAGAATTTAGGACCTCCACTGAAAAAAACAGAAGAAGAAGAAGAAGAAGAAGAAGAAAAAAAAAAACATTATCTTTTATTACAACAGCATTAGAACCATGTAGAATCCAGCACATTTCGCTCATGTGAAACTTAGGCAAGAGAGCTGGCTTTAAACTGTGATCCTCAGATCTCAGCCTCCTGAGTAGCTAGGATCACAGGTGTGAGCCACCAGCACCCAGCCTGAGATAACTTCTTGATCTCTGCCTTTGTTAGGAAATTTTCACTGTGTGAGTATTCCTTAAAAGCTGACATACGGGGGGGGGGGGGGGGGGGAGGGAAATGGGTACCAAGACATGTGAAAGGGTATCAATGTATGTGAATTAATGCACCTTCTATCTGGCAAATATCATGTAACCCTTTTACTAATTACAATAAAAAAATAAAAAAAAAAGCTGACATACAGTAAGGTCTTATAAGACAACACGTTAGGCTCAAAGTTGGCAGTCTCTGGCTTAAAGCCATTCTTTCTGTATGTAGGTGAGTTCTAAGTGGGATGATGTAAACCAGGAAACTGAAGAGAAGGTGAAAGGAGGCTTTGTTGCTAATGATGCTGGGACAAGTGAATGTCATACTGTCTTGGTAAACTGGTTTCTCTTGTCCTGAGTGCAACTTTCATATCAGGAAACACCAGTGAACAACTTTTAGGTACACTGCTGTTCTAGGTCATGTGCATGTGTGCTATATGGGCATCTTGTGTAACCTTAACAACCCTAGGAGGTGAGGGCTATTATTTCTCTAATGGAAGAGGTTCAGGAATTTGTGCAGAGTCACACTGCAGAGGAATCAGCCAGGCTTCAGAGCCTCGGCTCTTTCCTATATCCTTCTGTCCAATGAGTGCCAAGCAGAGAGAGGTAAGAATGTTAACTCCCCTACCCCAGCCTCCTCTCCACTTTTTTAATGGGGCTGAGGATGGAACACAGGCCTTGCACATTCTACGCATGTGTTCTGCTACTGAGCTACCTCGCCAGCCCTTAGGGCTTTTGAGACAGCTTCTTGCTTTGTAGCTCAGGCCAAACTCGTGATCCTCTACTTTGATTGCTGGGATTACAGGTGTGGATTCCTGTGTGGGGCTTGACTCTTCTTCCCAAAGGAACATTTGAAACCCAGGATGATGTAGTTCTTAGCTCCACCTGCTGCTTGACCCAGCAGGATTGTACTAGGGTGCTGGAGATTGCCCTGTGCTCTTGCTGATATGGGGCTGATATTTCACAGCTTCTCTGCCTGTAGCAAGGAGCCACTCACAAGGAGGTGGAATATCAGATTGATGCCAAGGGCATTTCATCAGGTAGCTGATAGTTTATGAGTGTCAACTTTCATCGGGGTGAAAGTGGATTGTCAGCCGCCTAAACGTGACACCTCCTTGGCTGGCATGTTACTCCAGACCCACGCACTTACAGGACAGCTAAGGACATGATCCTAGGGAACTTTCTGAGAGGAGGAACAGAACACATGGGTAGGCCACCTGTAGTGCCAGCTCTCAGAGCTCCATGAACAGCTCTTTATGCAAGAAGAAAGAAAGGTCTACTCAAGTGAGAAAAGCAGATGCTGGAATTAAGAAAAACCTATTTGATTCTGGCACTGGTTGCTCACACCTGTAATCCTAGCTATTCAACAGACTTAGATCTGAGAAATGGGGTTCAAAACCACAGCTTGGCTTCCAGTTTTCTGGTGGATAATTGGAGATAAGAGTCTCATGGACTTTCCTGCCTGGACTAGCTCTGAACCATGATTTTCAGATCTCAGCCTCCTACATAGCTGGATTATAGGCATGAGCCATTAGTGCCTGGCCCAGGGCTTTTTTTAAATACAGGGGTGAGAGATGTTTAGTAGCATGCTTAAAACCTTAGGTTCACTTTGATTCCTGACACTAAAAAGTATACCTCAGTCTTTTTTTTCTTTTGTCCTCCTCCTCCTCCTCCTCCTTCTTCTTTTTTTTTTTTTATTTTTTTTTATTTTGCCAGTCCTGGGGCATGAACTCAGGGCCTGGGCACCGTCCTTAGATACATTTTGCTCAAGGTAAGCACTCTGCCGCTTGAGCCACAGCACCACTTCCAGATTTTTGTGTGTATGTGGTAGTGAGGAATCAAACCCAGGTCTTCGTGCATGCTAGGCAAACATTCTACCACTAGGCCAAACTCCCAGCCTACTTCAATCTTTTCTTCTATTTCTTTAAATTAAATAAGGTGCTAGGGAGGTATTCTGGGTGGACGGTACAGGGTACAGGTAGGCTGGTAGTGAAGAAGGCCCCTGCGGGCATGTGGGAGAGCAGTGACATGGGCTTGCCCGTGACTCAGTGCAGAGAAGCAAGTGACCCTGAAAGCAAGGTGGAGGTAAGATTGCTCAGGCAGAAAGCAAGTGACTCCTGCTTCCCTTCCCTGCCATCCTACGAAAGGACAGAAGGCCTGGACTTGAATTCATCAGCATGAGGGACAGCAGCAATGGCTCTGCACTTTCTCATAAACCCAGGTTTGGAGAGATGAGAATCACCATGAGAATCTTTTTCCGTGATGCCCTGGAGCCACTTGGGTTGAGCAGTGGAATCCTGGCTTTAGTGCATTGTCTGACCCTTTGCTCCATGGCGCAGCTGGGTCATGGTACCTATATCTTTACTTCTCTCTCTGGCTGAGCAGATGCAGGAGCTGGAGCAGAGGCTGCTGGAGGCAGAGCAGAGAGCAGAAAATGCGGAGACCCAGGTAACAGGGAGTCTGGGGATGGGAGGTTGACAAGGAGTGGAGGGGGGAGCTGGTGTTCTCATGGATATGTGGGATACACTTATTACTCTCAGGAACTCCTCACAGAGACCAGAAAATCCATCTGTTGTATGTAGGGCCTGAACAGATATACAAGTATATAAGGTATAAAGAGCTTTCTGTGGCAAAGAAGGCATATCTGGGTAGGTTTGGTTTAGCTATGGGGTGTATTAGTCCAAATAGGCCATGCTATGCTATAGGACCAAATTAAGTCTGCAGTCCAGTGATTTATAACATTTAGTTCCATTGAAGGATTCAACAGTGAGTTCACTTCCACAGTCAGTCATGGATCCATGATGAATAAGACTCTCCTGTCTTTTAGTTGGAGCCTGTAGGACACCTAGCCTTACTAATTGTCATGGCAACAGGATTTTTTTTTCCGTTGGTCTTGGGGCTTGGACTCTGGGCCTGGGCGCTTCTGCTCAAGGATACTGAACTACGCCTTGAGCCACACCACCACTTTTGGTTTTCTAGAAGTCAGTTGGAGATAAGAGTCTCACCTTCCCTCTCTCTCTCTTTTCTTTTTTTTGCCAGTCATGGGCCTTGAACTCAGGGCTTGGGTACTGCCCTTGGGCACTTTGCTCAAGGCTAGCGCTCTGCCACTTGAGCCACAGCACCACTTCTGGCTTTTTCTGTGTATGTGGTACCAAGGAATTGAGCCTAGGGCTTTGTGCATGCTAGGCAAGCACTCTATCACTAGGCTACCCTCCCAGTCCCGAGTCTCATGTTTTTTAGTGCCCAGGCTGGCTTTGAACCTAGATTCTCAGATCTCAGCCTGCTGAGTAGCTAGGATTGCAGGCGTGAAGTCACCGCCCCAGCTGGATTTTTTTTCCTTTCACTAGTTTATTTTATTTTATTTATTTTTAAACCAGTCCTGGGCCTTGAGCTCAGGCTTCAGCATTGTCCTTGGGCTTTCTCAAAGCTAGAGCTCCACCACTTGAGTCACAGCACCACTTCCAGCTTTTTTCTGTCTATGTGGTACCCAGGAATTGAACCTGGGTCTTTTTTTTTTTTTTTTCGGTACTGGGGATCGAACCCAGGACGTTGCACTTGTTAGGCAAGCACTTTGCCACTGAACTATATCCCAGCCCCGAACCTGGGTCTTAATGTATGCTAGGCAAGCACTCCACCACTAGGCCAAACTCCAGGCTCCCTTTCAGTAGCTTTTAAATATTTCAGCCCAATCTATCGAGCTCAAGTGGGCTAGGAACGAGGATTAGTGGTAGAGTGCTTGCCTAGCATACATGAACCCTGAGTTTGATTCCTCAGTATCACATACACAGGAAAAGCTGGAAGTGCTCAAGTGGTAGAGAGCTAGCCTTGAACAAAAGAAGTTCAGAAACACTGCACAGGCCTTGAGTTCAACTGGCAAAATAAAAATAAAAAAGAATAAACAACCAGGGATGTGTTGCGGTGACTCAAAATGATAGAGCACTAGCCTTGTGCCAAAGAGCTCAGAGACAGTGCCCAGGCCTCGAGTTCAAGCCCCACATCTGACAAAATATAGAATAAAAAATGTTAAACTGGGCGCTGCTGGCTTATGACTGTAATCTTAGCTATTCCAATCTGAGGACTGATTTAAAGCCAGCACGGGCAGGGAAGTGTGTGACTCTATCTACAACCAGAAAATTAGAAGTGGCACTGTGGCTCAAATGGCAGACAATATTAATGTTAAAAATGGCTTGATGAGGGCCGGGAGTTTGGCTTAGTGGTAGAGTGCTTGCCTAGCATGCACGAAGACCCGGGTTTGATTCCTCGGTACCACATGCATAGAAAAATGCCGGAAGTGGTGCTGAGGCTCAAGTGGTACAGCTCTAGCCTTGAGAAAGTTCAACGACAGTGCTCAGGCCCTGAGCTCAAGCCCAAGACTGGCAAAAAAAAAAAAAAAAAATGGCTTGATGAGACAGGTGCCAGGTGCTGGTGGCTCACGCCTGTAATCTTAGCTACTTAGGACACTGAGATCTGAGGATTGCGATTCAAAGCCAGCCCGGGCACTAAAGTCTGTGAGACTCTTTATCTCCAATTAACCACCAGAAAACCGGAAGTAACACTGTGGCTCGAGGGCAGTAACCTTGAGCTGAAGAGCTGAGGGACAATGCCCAGGCCCAGAGTTCAAGTCCCATGGCTTGATAATGATATTTATGCTAAAAATGACTTAGGATGCTGGAGTATCACATAGGAATGAGGAAGCCATCTTGGAAGGAACTCAGCAAGGAAAAGGGCGTGCCATTGGCCAAAATTCTGGCAGGCAAGCACACTCAGCAGTTAAGCTGTTACCTATTTATCCTTTGTGCAGCAGCCCTTCTGTTCAGATTGGCCGAGCTCAAGTTCACAATGGCTCATGATTGGCTAGTTTGAAGAAAATGGGATGTATCCAATAGTTTTAAAATAATTATAAAGTGCCCATTAAAAGACACAGATAAGAGTAACTGTGCTTAAGCAATCTCTAAACAAACTCACACCCTGTACTACTTGAACAATCTAGGGTGTGTCTTAATTCCTCTTCAGAATATACTCACACCCTCTTCTGCTTTGTTGAACAATCTCAGGTGTGTCTTAATTCCTCTTTCCCTTTGGAACAACCAGTTAAGACAAAACCTTACATTTCAAAAATTCTTCCTTATCTTAAAGCATTTCCTCCTTCCTTTTCTTTACTTGCTGATATTGCCTTGGAATAATCAACAAGAGCTAAACCAGCAGGCCAAAGCAGGAACTTTTTGTGCCAGTCCGGGGGCTTGAACTCAGGCCCTGGGCACTGTCCCTGAGCTGCTTTTGCTCAAGGCTAGCACTCTACCACTTGAATTACAACACCACTTCCAGCTTTGTTTATGTGGTACAGTACGGAGAAATTGAACCCAGGGCTTCATGCATGCTAGGCAAACGCTCTATCACTGAGCCACATTCCCAGCCCCCAATGCAGGAAATTTTAAGCAATCCACTTTGACAGAAAAGATGGATTTTTCTCACATTAGTATTAACAAAGTAATGATTAATAGTTAGCTTATCATAATACTATTTGATGATACTGAGGTTTGAACTGAGTCTCATGCTTCCTAGGCCAGGTGCACTGGAGCTCTGCCTCCAGCCCAAAATATCCACAAGGAGTTTTTTTTTGTTGTTTTAATTCCTTCATTTGCCTAGATAAATGCTTACTTGATTAATTGGCCCAGATTGCCCTCGGTTAGGGCTCTGCCTAGAAGTCACAGTATGGAGCCTCTGGAGCCTCTGTGTATTACTGCACATACCTTGTAAGTGATGAGAGACCTCTCCATACTTTTCAGGTGGGTGTGATGGAAGAAAAAGTGAAACTGTCCAATCTAAAGAATGTGGACTCCACAGGTAGCCTGCACTGCAAGTACCAAGAACTGCTGAAAGCCACGCAAGGCAAAGATGAGCTCATCCGCCAGCTGGAGGCACAACTGGAGAAACAGGTAGGGCTTGATGTGTACTGCTGAGCATCAGTCCCCTTTCAGCATCTGCACCAGTTCATCCCAGCTATTCAAGCCTCCTGCCTGAGCCCTGAAATGATGCGGAACTCACTGCCACCGGAGCCTTCTTTCATATGGGGTCTTGATTAATGGAGGCCTTTTTCCCTCACATCTGTTCACTAGAAGCCAGACAAGGGCTATAGGGCTAAGGGACCTTGGAGGAAGGCTGATCTGGGTCTGAATCCTACCTTTATCTCCTTTCTGACCGGGCACATTTGTTTCAGTGGCTGCTTATTTTACCCATCTGTACAATGGAGGTTATAAAAGCTTTATTGATTTCCAGGGGGAGACTTAATAGATCATTTGGGTATAATATTAGGTATGTGATTGGTGCTTTGCACGGAGAACTTTCTCTGTGCTGGCCTTGTGACCTGCCAGCCTGTGCTGTTTGATACTTGACTATGGTGTGACCAGAACAGCAAGCCTGGAAGGTCTGCCTTGGTCAGCTGGTTGGCCAAACTTTCTCAATGAACCTGAACAGAGATGAATATTGCCCCCTCCTGGTCATTGAGACTTGCCTTCCTGAGTGTATCAGAACCTAGGAAAAGCCACTGCCAAGCACTGTAACTTGCAGAGAAAGAACTTCTGGAACATCCCCAGCCTGAGAGTCTTGCTGCTGTTGTAGAGCTGGCTTGATGCCTATGCCTTAGGCATACACTGTTCACTTTCATTTCTTCTTCAGAGTAGCTCAGCAAAGAGGATGCCTCGTCTCTCATTATAGACGCACCCAGAGGAGTTAGCTTTCTCCACTGATGTCTCACAGCAAATAAGCATCATGGGTAGGATTGAAGCCCCTATTTCATTTTAGCCCAGGCCACTAGGATGGGATTGCATGCTAGGCAATTGCTGTACCACTGAGCTACATTCCAGCCCTTGTTTTAATATTTTTTTTGTTAAATATATGCCAATTTAGCCTTTGGCTTTTTTTTTTAACTGTAACTGTGGTACCTGCTTATACTAAAAATAAGCCAAGAGAGTCTAAAAGGACAAAGATTTTCCCACTGTCTCCTAGGCTTCATTTCCACCCCTCACTGCTAATATTTGCTGAACATCAAAGCACAGCATTTTAGTTTGATTTCTCTAGTCGTGTCATGTTTTTAACTAACGCCATTTTGGCAGAGCCATAGGCTCTTTCCAGTTTAGAGTTGTCTATTGTATGTTTCTCAGGTAATATTGCAGCATAGGATTGCTGAGCAGCAACTTTATTCATTCAAGGGTACACATTGAAAAATGTTGGCAGATTCCCCTGTCTATTCCCTCAAAGGCTTTGTGCATTTTGTATGTGGGGACTCACTCCCAACAGTCTTGATAATTTAGGGTAGTATCAAACCTTAAAGTTGTATTAGGCTGTTAGAGGAAAATGGTATCTTGTTTATATCTGTATGTTTAAAATTATGGTTGAGGTGGTTCAGCTTTTCTTGAGTATCTTTTCCTGTTGATTGCTTATATCCTTTACCTATGGATATTTCAAATTGATATTGAAATACCCCTTTGGCTAGAAGTGTGGCTTAGTAGTAGAGTGCCTGCCTAGCATACATGAAGCCCTGGGTTTAATTCCTCAGTACTATGTGAATAGTGAAAGCCAGAAGTGGCGCTGTGGCTCAACTGGTAGAGTGCTAGCCTTCAGCAAGAAAAGCTCAGGGACAGGGCCCAGGTCCTGAGTTCAAGCTCCAGGACTGGAAAAAAAGAAAAAGAAAACGAAATATCCCTTTGCATGTGTGTGGTTTGCCTTGTGCATTCTTCTCTAGTTGGATTTTGGGGGGTGAGGTAGAGAGTGTCTCTGGGGTTTGACCTCTCAAGGCGTTGTGCTTACTAGACAAGTGCCTTACCACTTGAATCATGCCCCAGTTTTTTGTTTTGTTGTGATGCTTTTGACACAGAATCGGGCTTGTGTAGCTCAGGCTTTTCTTGAACTCAGCTCCTCCTGCTTTGGTCTCCTGAGTGCTAGGATCGTAGATGTGTGCCTCTATTTCACCTGCAGCAATATTTTAGAAAGTACTATTTAATTCATACTAGAATGTTTCCCCACACTGGGCCACCCCCATCCAGTCATTTGATGCTTCTTGTCCTGGCTTTGCACCTCTAATTACTCACCCTTTTAGGGACTGCTGTAATTAACCAAAGCCTTCTCTTCTTGCAGAAGCAGATGAGGGCTGAGGAAGCAAAAATTGTTCAAGAGAAAGCTGCAAAGATCAAGGAGTGGGTGACACTGAAGTTAGCAGAGGTGAGTCCAGGCTCAGCCTGCGGGTCCTGTGCAGGGAAGGGGGGTGTTGTTGGGTGGCCCCTGTTCTTGCCCTCATCTGTACTGGGGCCTTCCTTTGTTATGTTACTGTTTTGTTCTTCACTGGATTTACTTTCTTATTCTTTTTGTCTTGATCAGTTTCCTTGAGTTCCAGACTAAATTTGGCGCTGGATTTGAGTAAAATATACATAAAAATCTACCATTGCAACTATTGTTATTTTTCCTATTTTGGCTGGCTTTGAACTGCAGTCCTCAAATTTTAGCTTTCTGAGTAGTTAAGATTTCAATCATGAGCCAAAATGTCCAGTCTATAAACTTTGGTTGTTGGTGGTGGTTGTCGGGCTTGAATTCTGGCCTGGGTGGACTGGGCACTGTTCTTGAGCTCTTCAGCTCAAGGCTATCACTCTGCCACTTGAGCCATAGAGCCACTTCCAGTTTTCTAATTGGAGATAAGAGTCTCACAGGCTGGTTTTGGACCTGGCTTCCAAACTTTAAGTGTACAGTTCCGTCAGTGGTGCTAAATGCACACACAGTGTTAGACAACTATTAAACTATTTTCATAGCTTCGGGTTTTTTTTTATTAAAAGTTTTTATTAACACTGAGTTTTTACATCGTATTTCAGATGAAATGTTCTACAAACAAGTATTCAAGAAAAAAATCTATATGCACTCACTGGCAAAAAAATTTAAGAACATAATTACAGTTAAGCTGAGTCTTTGTATGTCATAGATACGTATTATCTATATATCAATATATGCCTATAGAATATATATCCTATCATAGACTTACATGTCTATATAGATATTTTTCATAGAGTCTTATCATCGAAAAAGAAACTGTCTACCCAATGCTGACTCATCATTTTGTCCCCCATTTCAGCTCCAGGTAGCCCCTGTTCCTTCCTACAGGCTGCAGGAAGACAATGGCTCGTTTTGCCTCCCCACCCCTTCTTTAAATACTATTTCCCGTCACTGGATAGACTTCGAGTTCTTAGGGATAGAACTAACGATTTACCTCCATTTTCCCACAGCTCCATTGGGCCCTTGCTAAATGATGCTCAGTAAAAATATGCTAGATTAGCTGGTCGTCAATGACTTATGCCTGTAATCCTAGCTACTCAGCAGGCTGAGACCTGAGGATCATGGTTCAAAGCCAGCCAGGGAAGGAAAGTCCCTGACTCTTATCTGCAGTTACTACTGAAAAGCCAGAAGTGGAACTGTGGATCAAGTGGTAGATTACTAACCTGGAGCACAAATGCTCAGAGACAGTGCCCAGGTCCCAAGTTCAAGCCCCAGTACCAGTGCATGTATATTCACACACACACACACACACACACACACACACACACACACACACACACACAAAAAGTGTACCCATAACAGCTGCTATGAAGACCGGTCTCATAGGCATTATGTAAAGAGAAAGAAGCCAGACTTAGAGAAGCATATTTTGTGTAATTCTGCTTACATAAAGTCCAAAAGTGGGCACAACTAAACTAATACGTAACAATGTACAGCTGAGAGGTAAGACCCTGGAAATAAGGAAGTGAGTCTGGCAAACTGAAAGGACTGATTACCTTTAGTGAGGCGGGAAGGACATGTGATTATAAAGGGCGAGTCAGCAAGTTGTCTGGGCGCTGGCAAGCTGTTGGCTATCTCAGCCTGGGTGGTGGTTGTGGAAGTAGTAATTTCAGAGTTGTTCTTTAAGCCATTGGTTGATATGGGATGCAGTTTTCTGTATACATGTTACAATTCACAATTTTCCAAAAAATATTCAAAGTAATGAGGTATCCAAATCATGGGATGCATGCGCGCGCGCGCGCGCACACACACACACACACACAAAACATTAAAAAATAATTAACTAGAAAAGTAAGTGCAGAGACTGCCAAATGGAATTCTGTGCCAACCAATGCCAGCTGGAACAAGAAGAAGATGCAATCAGGATTTCCAGGAAGGTTAGCGCTGGATAGATGAGGTGAGGGTACCCAAATGTTATTTGTTAAAGGTTTTTGGTGTTTAGGCTTGTTTTGAGTTAGGTACCTGAACATGCAGGGACAGGTTACTTTAAACCTACTTTTTTGTTGTTGTTTGCTTTTTTTTTTTGCCAATCCTGGGTCTTGAAATCAGAGCCCAGGCACTGTGTCTGAGCTTTTTTTGCTCAAAGCTAGCACTCTACCATTTGAACCACAGCTCTATTTCCAGCTTTTTTTTTTTTTATGGTTAATTGGAGATTAGAGTTTTAGGGGCTTTCCTGCTCAGGCTGGCCTCAAACCATCACCCTCAGACCTCAAGCCTTTTGAGTAGCTAGGATTTACAAGCATGAGCTACTGGTACCAGGCTATTTGTTTGCCTGTGATATTGGTTAGAGTATTCTGCCACTGAGTTCAATTGTCAGCCCTTAAACCTTCATTTTCTTTTTGTCCAGCTTGAGCTGGAGAATCAGCGCCTCAAGAGCTGTAATCAGCACCTCCGGGAGCAGGTGGGAGTGCTTCAGGATGATCTAGAAGGTGAGTGGGCCACATACTCTTGTGCACAACAGGGGTGGAGCTGAATGGAGTATCCATAATGGATGCCTGTGTTTTCCTCTATTGCAGCTCTTCGGATGGTTCCTTCAGGAAAGCTGCTGGCGGCCCCCAAGGGAAATGCAGAACAGGATTCTGTTCCTTCAGGGCCAGGAGCCCACTCTGTGGGGCAGGACATTGTTCCCCAGGCCCAGGATTTAAAGGCAACTGTGCCTGCACCTTCTGGAGCCCTGCAGAGCAAGGACCCTGTGTCTGAAAGCAGCAACCCTGAGGATTCTCACTCCAGCATGGCCCAATCTGGGGAAGTAGTAGAAAGGGAGACCCTTCCACTTCATCTGGGAAGAGAGGCCTCTCCCAGCCAACTGTGCACGAAGCCTGGCACCTCCAGACTCGGTTCAGCTTTCTGGAGGGAGGATCTGGTCACTGCTCAAGGAGGGACACTCCCTGGCACCAAGATCTCTGCCAGGGAAGGAGGCCCTGGCAGTAGCCTGACCCTGCCAAAGGTCCGGGCTCCTAGCACCCCTCGAGACAGCATCCAGGTGGCCAAAAGACACCACAGCCAGCCCCAGGTGGGCCCTGGACATTTTGACCAGGTGGTGAGCATCAAGATCGGGAACCTGTCAGCTGTCCACCCCTCTAGGCTTTCCAAGCTGGAGTCCCGAGCAAGGCTCCAGGAAGAACCAGAGAAGATGGAGATGGAGGAGCCACCTTCAGCAGGGAAGGAGAAAGAAAGAGAGATCTTGAAGAATGCTGGAGCTGAGCTAGAAGAAGGGGGGCTGAAGAACAAACCACCCACACCCCCCCTGCACCGGTTTCCATCCTGGGTAAGAGGTGACTCGACAACTGGGCTGGAGGCAGAGCCACAGTTAGGTGTGCAGTTCCTTGATAACATGCATGTAGTGAGCATGAGATGAGATTGGCAACCTGGCTTTGGGTTTGGGAGGCCTGTACCATGGAACCCACCCAGTCCACCTGCTGAGAAGGTACAGAGCCAGAGCGTGTCAGTGGTGGCTGGCTGTTACATCCTAAATGCTTACCAAGTACCACCCACCAAGCGGAGTACTTTAGGACATTTTCTTGTATGTGTGGGGAACACAAGTTCCAAGATCATGTCAGTGAGATTGAATTGTGAACTCTGTGACCGTGAACAAGAAACTGTGCCTCTGTACCTCAGTTTCCCAGTCTGTAAAATGGGGGTCCTAGTGACTGTTGGGTTGTTAGGATGATGAAATAGGTTAGTGGCAAACTGTAGATGGTATGTAAGGTGCTGGAATGCGTGTGTGTGTGTGATGTGATACAATGATCTGAGGTCTGGGAGGCTGCTTCGTAGTGAGGGATATGGGAGGAGGTAGCTTTCAGATGGACAGGTCATGAACGCAGTACATACTGTGAGATGGACAGGTCAAAAACACAGTACATGCTGTGAGATGGGCACAGGTCATGAACACAGTACATGCTGTGAGTTGGGCAGGTCGTGAACACAGTACGTGCTGTGAGATGGACAGGTCGTGAACACAGTACATGCTGCGAGATGGACAGGTCGTGAACACAGTACATGCTGCGAGATGGACAGGTCGTGAACACAGTACATGCTGTGAGATGGGCAGGTCGTGAACACAGTACATGCTGTGAGATGGACAGGTCATGACCACAGTACGTGCTGTGAGATGGGCACAGGTCACTGTTTTCTCTACTTCTGTGTCTGATATTCTCTGTGATTTAAAAACAAAACAAACTTGTCTATTATGCATGAAGCCCTGGGTTTGATTCCTGTATACTACATATATAGAAACAGCCAGAAGTGGTACTGTGGCTCAAGTGATAGAGCACAGAGAGGCCCTGAGTTCAAGCCCCAGGACTGGCCCCTCCCCACAAAAGCTACGAGATGGGTATGTTTTAACGTTGCATAGGCCGGTGGTGAGGGTGCTGGGAGGATTCAAAGGGCTTCACACAGAACTGGATATGTGATAAAGACCCTCAGCCATGTAGGGAATTAGGTGCTGGTGACACAGCTTAACCACTGTAGAAGTTAGTTGCTTCTAGTCCAGGTCCTGCTGCCTTGAAGCCCAGCTCCAGTGCCCTTGCTGTGGAGTCTCCTGGAGGCATGACCACATCAGATGGCATATTCTCTTTCTCTCTGTCTCTTTTTCTCTGTCTCTTTGTCTCTGTCTCTGTCTCTCTGTCTCTCTCTCTCTCATTTCTCCCTCTGTACACTGTTCCTGGGCCTTGAACTCTGGACCTAGGTACTGTCCCTAAGCTTTTTTTGCTCAAGGCTAGTGCTCTACCAATTGAGCCACAGCTTTACTTCTGCCTTTTTTGGTGATAAATTGGAGATAAGAGTCTCAGGGATTTTTTTTTCCAGGCTAGCTCTAAACCTTGATCCTCAGATCTCAGTCTCCTGAGTATCTCAGATTGAATGCATGAGTCACCAATGCCTGCCTCCAGTGGCGTTCTCTTACTCTGCAGATTAAATGCAGCCATGTGATGATGCAGAACCTCAGGGGACATGGAGTTCTCTCTCCTGGCAGCAGAGGGACTTGGGCATCTATGATAAGATTGCCTCCCCACAACTTGGCTTGGGTGACCCCTAGCTTCAGCAGCATCTTCCAGGGACTCCTTTTGAGGTGTTGGTGCAGGGAGACTCCAAGCCCAGGCTCATGAGCGGCACCGTGGTGGGGCCTGCTGGACCTCTACGAGACCTTCTGTAAGGCTGGAGACTGGAATGTGAAGCTGGGTTGGAAGGAAGATGAGAGCCATCCTTCAAGCCCTGCTCCTTGTGTTCTTGTCATATTCTGGAGCTGTAAGGCGAGCATTCGGACAAGAGTTGTAGCAGAAAGGGGCTCAGTGTCTGTTACTCAAAGAAGTAATGCTTCTATCTGCCATTTTGCCCAAATATAGTCATCCACTGTGATGGCATAGTGTGTGTGTGTGTGTGTGTGTGTGTGTGTGTGTGTGTGTGTGTGTGTGTGTGTGTGAAGAGTTGAGAGGCTACACAGATAAAATGCTTCAGCCAGGCCTGCTGTTAGGGTAGCTGCAGTCGCAGCCCCTCAAGAGGCTGAGATGGGAGCTCACTTGGCCTAGTAATGCTATGGGCAACATAATGAGACATTGTTTCCAAAAAAAAATCAACCAATCAAAACTTTCTTCACAAAGCACCGTCTGTGTGGTGCAGGAGCTCTGCCCTAAGGGTGGGAGTGTAATGTCTTTCCATGTCAGCTGGCACCTCGGTACCCCAATAGTCAGTCAGTGTGCTTTAAGGAGAATTGGTCCTTGTTTTTAACTCTCTTTGTAATCCCCTACTGAGGGAACTAAAGATACTGCCACTCATCCAAGGCCCCTAGAGAAGATCACTCCTGTTCAACAGGAGTGTTAGGGAGCCAGTAAGCCGGAAAAGCCAGGCTCTTGATCAGGCAGGAACATAGCTGGACAGTAACCATCTGGGAAATGCATAGAAGGATATTTCTCAACCTGGGAAGTGAGGGATATTCTGACTGATACAGCCTCTTTTCTCTTAATCCTAGAAATAACCTTGCATGGTAGGTATTAGATACCCTTTTGTCAAACAGTGCTGTCTTTTGTTTAACCTCAGTCCTTCAAGCTTGAGTTTCATCTATTTTCTTTGTGGAGTTAGAAGCTTGGCCTTCATTGAATTCCCTGACCACTACTGGCAGAAATAATCTGTTCTATGTGTATACCCCATGGATGGGTCGGCCCTGCATAGTAAGCAGCCTCCTCTACCCTCGTCCCTGCCCTCTTGTCCTGCCCTTTATCTGGTTATCTCCACCTCGGATCTCAGTGCTATGGGCATCCCCTGTGAGAGTCTCACCTGAATATGTAATCCCACTACCTTCCAGCCCTGTCTCCCAGTCTGTCTGGCCCCCAGCTGCCTTCCTGGGCCAGCCTGGCTGACCTTGTCAGCCTTGTGACTCAGCAGTCACCTGAGTGAGCCTTTGTTTTCCCTGTTGGGCCAGAAGAGCAGACCAATCTGCAACAGTCAGATGAAGTCTGTGGTTAAAGCTCCCTAGCCCTGGGGGGCATTTTTCAGACCCCAGGGGCACACTTTTGCTCTGGCATTCTCTGAAGAAGTAGCTTTTGCCTGGGGCTTGAAATCAGGGTCTGGGCACTGTCCCTTGGGCTTTCTCTACCACTTGAGCCACAGCACCACTTCCAGCTTTTTCTGTGTATGTGGTATTGAGGAATCAAACCCAGGGCTTTGTGCATGCTAGGCAAGTACTCTACCACTAAGCTACACTCCCAGCCCCAAAGACTAATCTTGATGTAATATTTTTAGTATGAAAAGACAGTGTAAAGCCAGGTGCAGTGGCTCATGCCTGTAATCTTAGCTACTCAGGAGGCTGAGATCTGAGGATCATGATTCAAAAAGCCAGCCCAGGGATTACAAACAATACCAAGCCGACAGGCTCTTATCTCCAATTAATTGCTAGAAACCTGGAAATGGGGCTATAGTTCAAGGGTAGGGCAGTAGCCTTGAGCTGAAGAGTTCTGGGACAGCACCCAGGCCCAGGGGTAGGGCGGTAGCCTTGAGCCAAGGGCTCCGGGACAGCACCCAGGTCAATGGAGTTCAAGCTTCATTACCCCCCCCCCCCAAAAAAAAGTGTAATCCAGGCACTGGTGGCTTACCCCTATAATCCTAGCTACTCAGGAGGCTGAGATCTGAGGATCTCAGTTTGAAGTTTGAAGCCAGCCTGGGCTGGAAAGTCCATGAGACTCTTATCTCCCATAAACTACTCCCAAAAAACTGGAAGTGGAGCTATAGCTCACTTGTACAGTGCTAGCCTTGAGCAAAAAGCAGCTCAGGGACAGCTTCCAGGCCCTAAGTTCAAGCCCCAGGAATGGTGCACACATAAAAAAAGCAGTGTGTCTTAGTTTCCAAATAGCTTATAAAAGAACACACACCACGGGCCGGGAGTTTGGCCTAGTGGTTAAAGTGCTTGCCTAGCATGCACGAAGACCCGGGTTCGATTCCTTGGTACCACATACATACAAAAGAAAAGCCGGAAGTGGTGCTGAGGCTCAAGTGGTAGAGCTCTAGCCTTGAGAAAACCCAAGGACAGTGTTCAGGCCCTGAGCTCAAGCCCAGGACTGGCAAAAAAAAAAAAAAAAAAAAGAACACACACCACACACCTCACTTGTGACTCCTCACTTCATTCTCAGCACTCCCAACTTTAAGAATAGGGTCAGGGGTCTCTAAGATGGGAAAGATTCTTTTTTTTTTTGCCAGTCCTGGGCTTGGGCTCACAGCCTGAGCACTGTCCCTGGATTTTTCTCAAGGCTAGGGCTCTACCACTTGAGCCACAGCACCACTTCTGGCTTTTTGCTACGTAAGTGGTACCGAGGAATCGAACCCGGGTCTTCATGCATGCTAGGCAAGCACTTTAACCACTAGGCCAAACTCCCGGCCCAGGGAAAGATTCTTTAAAAAAAAAAAAAAAAAAAAAAGTTATTGACTCATCGACCTCCTTGTCCCAAGGGAAAGACTGAAGGCTACAGAGGGACTGGATTATGCGCCAGGTGTCACTACTTTAGTTATTTCATTTGAATTCACAGCAGCTACTGAAAGGTCAGTTTTATTTGTAGCACTGAGAAAAATCATACAAGAAATGAAGGAATTTGCCTGAAGTCTCGTAGCCAGTAACTAGTCTTCCTGGGCCCAGCCCTAGGTCCTGACCTCCTCTCATTCCAGGAGAGCCGGATCTATGCAGTGGCCACATCAGGCATGCAGCTGTCAGATGTGTCTCCTCGGAATAATGCTATCTGCTGTGGTGAGTCCAGCAGCCCAGCCACCCAGGGTGGGCCTGCTACCTGTCCCCTTTCCCAGCACGAGCAGTTCAGGTGAAATCATACAGCCAGAGCTGCCTTCTAGCTGCCTTCCTTTCCCAGCCTGCTCATCTTTCTTACTTGGAGGAATCGATTGGGGGATGTAGCTGGTGGCAGACAAGACAGGAACCTCTAGCCTGGCCCTCACCCTTGCATGTGTCCCTTCTGCAGGGCTAGGGCTGTGGGCGGGACGACCCCTAAGTGCTCTGATTCACATGAACCTTGCCCAGTGGCTAAGAGTATTCTACTCACTTTGGCAGAACAACACAGAAGATGGATGTGCATGATGGATATACAAATTCATGAAGCTTTCCTATTTTAGAAAAAAAAAGGTGTTGGTGGCTGCTCTGGATGCTGAGATCTGAGGACTGTGGTTTGAAGCCAGCCCAGGCAGGAAAGTTCCTGTGAGACTCTTATCTCCAGTGAACCACTAAAAGTGGAGCTGTGGCTCAGACCAAAAAGACTAAGGGCCAGCACCTAGGTCCTGAATTTAAGCTCCGTGACTGACAAAAAAAAGTTACCAGTCAGTTACAGTATGCCTACAGTGACAGAAGCCTCTGGGCACCTCAGCAAGAGGAGCACAGTGCAGCCTGGTGGCAGAGAAAGTAGTTAAAGGGCAAGGTTCTGTTGCAGTGGGTCCTTTACTGTGTGGGGATCACGGTCCCCAAATAAAGTCAAGGGTACCAGAAAGGAGGGAGGAATGAGGAAGATTTTGACCTACCTTATCTGCTTCCTGAACTCAGAGCCTGGGCACTGTCCCTGAGCTGCTTCTGCTCAAAGCTCGCACTCTGCTACATGAGCCACAGCACTACTTCTGGCCTATGCTTGGTAGTTTATTGAAAATGAATGGACTTTCTTGCCCAGGCTGGCTTAGGATTATAGATGTGAACCACCAGCACCTGGCTTCCTTACCCTTCCCCCCACCCCCACACCAGTGGGGTAAGCCACCTGAGTCCTTCTTTTCCCTCTCTTACCCTTCAGCTTCCAGTCCTCCTGTCTCGGCTTCCTCTGGACCCTTCTCTGGGCTTGTCTACAAGAATGTCACCGTGCCTGTCTACACAGCACTGAAGGGGGTAAGAAACTGCGGGCCAAGAGGGAAAAACCCATGACCTCAGCACACGGTTGTGAGGGGAATAGGGTGATACAGCACCGCACACAGAGTCCTTATCAAGGAGCTCAGTCTACTGCGTGTCATTCTGGTGATCATTTCTGGCTTTCATTGAAAACATCCTACATGTACCAAAAGCTACTTGGGAGGATAGCAGCTCAAAGTCAACCCAAGCAGATGAGTCTATGGGATTCTCTTATCTCCAGCAAAACCACTAAAAAGCCAGAAGTAGAGCTGTGGCTCAAGTAGTAAAGCAAGAGTCTTGAGCAAAAGAGCTCAGGGACAGCACCCAGGCTCCCAGTTCCAGTTCCCAGACTAGCACAAAAAGCAACAAAAAGTTGAAGCCAGGTGCTGGTTGCTCACACCTATAATCCTAGCTACTTAGGAAACTGAGATATGAGGATCGCAGTTCTAAACCAGCAAACTATAAAGAAAGGCCAGAAGTGGTGCTGTGGCTCACGAGGTAGAATGGTAGCTTTGAGCAGAAGCGGCTCAGGGACAGTGCCTAGGCTCTGAGTTCATGCCCCAGGACTGGGGGAGGGGAAATTGAGCATGAATATGGGCAAAACAAAATTAAACCTATAGTACTCTACCCAATTCCCCATTCTTTCTTTTATCTGTGATACCCCTAGATTCCATAGTGGAGCTCCTTCTAGCAGAATTGTTTACTTATATTTAAATACATACATCCCCCCACACACACATGCATAACTGGAATTGCTATTTTGGAGGGTAGGGGCCAGAGTTTGAATTCCTTAAGTCCTTATGCTTGCTAGGCAGGCACTCTACCACTTGAGCTACACTGTAACCTAATATATGTTTTTCTTATTCTCACACATATACAGATACCCGCATATGCACACAAAGGTATCATGTATGCCTTATTCTGTGTGTTTCAGGTTTTTTGAGCCTCCTCCTTCTCACTTGACTGTACAGTATCCTAGCATAGCTTAACTACCTTAAACCTTCCTTTACTGGGGCCCAGAGTTTGGCCTAGTGGTAGAGTGCTTGCCTTGCATGCACGAAAACCCAGGTTCGATTCCTCGGTACCACATACATAGAAAAAAGCCAGAAGTGGTGCTGAGGCTCAGGTGGTAGAGCTCTAGCCTTGAGAAAGTCCAAAGTGCTCAGATCCTGAGTTCAAGCCCAGGACTGGCAAAAAGAAAACCATAAAAAACAAAAAACCTTCCTTCAATGGCTTGTAATAGGTTTGTGTCCCCCCTTTTTTGGTCTTGGGGGCTTGAACTCAGCCTGGGTGCTGTCCTTGAGCTCTTCAGCTCAAGGCTACCACCCTACCCTGAGCCAAGCCCTACTACCCATTTTCTAGAGGTTAATTGAAGATAAGAGTCTCAGGGCTTTGAACCTTGGTCCTCAGATCTCAGCCTCCTGAGTAGCTAGAATTGCAGGTGTGAGCCACTACACACGGCCTTTGTCCCTTTTTTGAAAATAAATGTTGCAGTGAGTATCATTGTGCATGTACTTGTTGAGGTGGAATTCTGAGTAAGCTATGCAGAAACTGCCAAATTACTTTCTAAAAACAATTGGTGGTCTGGAAATGTAGTTCAGGTAGAGTGACCCTGTCTAATTTTTTTTCCCCTAACAATATACAAACTGCATACATATAAGCCAGATGCCGGTGGTTCACAGTTATGATCCTAGCTACTCAGGAGGCTGAGATCTGAGGATCATGGTTCAAAGCCAGCCCGGACATGAAAGTCTGTGAGACTCTTATCTCCAGTTAACTACCAGAAAACTGGAAGTGATGCTGTGGTTCAAGTGGTAGAGCAATAGCCTTGAGCTGAAGAACTCAGGGACAGAGCCCAGGCCTAGTATTCAAGCCCTACAACCTGCCAAAAAAAAAAAATGCATATATACAAAGTCACTATGGTATCCTTTGTCCCTTTCCCTCTCTAAATACTCTCATCACCTTTGGTGTAATTGGTCTTTTTATGTGTTTGCAAGTTGCATTGTTCTTGTACAAGTTTTTTGTGGTGGGGCTTGAGCTTGGGGCCTGGGTGCTGTCCCCAAGCTTTTTTGCTCACGGCTACTGGGCTACCACTTTGAGCCACAACTCCACATTTCCAGTTTTCTGGCAGTTAATTGGAGATAAGAGTTTCATAGACTTTCCTGTCTCCTGAGTAGCTAGGATTATAGACATGAGCCCCCAGCAGCTGGCTGTCCCCACACAGGTATAAAGCTCCTGTCTCACACCTGGTCCCTGTTATAGTAGTCTGGTCCTCTAGAGGGAGGAAGCAAGGGTCACAGCTGGCAAGGGTGCATCTGGATGGGATTGCTCCTTGAGCACCACAGAAGATTGGTGGCAGGGAGGGGTGCCCAGGGTCCTGCACGGAAAGGTAGGTAGGAACCGCGTACATGGTTTGAGCCAGGTTGTGTGGACCACACCCTGGTTATCTGGGTTGGGGTTTGTTTTGGAGCCTGAGCTGCAGTGGGGAGGGGTCTTGTCTTGCAGAGAGCCACACAGATCAGCAGTGTGCCCTTTGTGGATGAGTCCTCTGGATCTGACGATGACTGCAGCTCTCAGGCCAGTTTCCGGATGTCTGTCCCCTGCTCTGAAGGCAAGAAGACCAGCGGACTCGGGAGCCCTCGGGCCATCAAAAGAGGTACATAGACATTTGCAGAGGAGTCCCCTGGATGATCCCCAGCAATGCCAGATTCAGGGATCCTGGGTGAGCGATGAAGGCCCAGCAGCTCTGGGTAAGGGGGTTGAGAAGTAAAGAAGGGCCTGGGCCTTGATTCCTTTTCCTGTGGCCAGGGGTCTCCATGTCGTCGCTGAGCTCCGAGGGTGACTATGCTATTCCCCCTGACGCCTGCTCCCTGGACAGTGACTACTCGGAGCCTGAGCACAAACTCCAACGCACCTCATCATACTCCACCGATGGGCTGGGCCTGGGCGCGGTGAGCAAGCAGCACAGCGCCATGCCTGGGCAGGATACAGTGGGTATAGGAGGAGCAGAGCTGTGGTAGAGGCTACCTGGGCCCCAACTCTAGTCCAGGCAGCAGTGGAGGGAGGGGATGATGTGGCCAGAGAAGCCTGGAGGATGGGCTGGGGTCCAAGCCCCATGAGAGAGGAAAGAGAGGACCATGAGGGGTTTGTATCCATTGCCAGATTTATATCTCCACACTGTCCCTTGGGTGCTGCTTAGAACTAACACAGCTGAGTTTACGGCACCAGTGCTGTCTCCAGCCTACTTTTGTACTTCAGGGTCTTCTTGGGATCATTTCCCAGTTTACTTTTTTTTTTTTTGCCAGTCCTGGGGCTTGAACTCAGGGCCTGAGCTTTTTCTTCAAGGCTGGTGCTCTTCTGGCTTTTCTCTGTATGTGATACCGAGGAATCAAATCTTGGTCTTCATGCATGCTAGGCAAGCACTCTACCACTAGGCCAAACTCCTGTCCCCGCCCAACTTTTTGGGGGGACAGTCTTGGTGCTTGAACTTGGGACTTGGGTATTGTCCCTGAGGTCTTTTGTTCTAGGCTAGCACTCTACTTTGAACCACAACACCACTTCCAGTTTTCTGGTTGTTAATTGAAGATGACAGTCTTATGGACTTCCCTGACCAGGCTAGCTTTTCACCCATGATCCTTAAATCTCAACTTCCTGAGTAGCTAGGATTACAAGCCTGAGCCACCAGCCTTTGGTTCAATGGATGAGAAGCTTGAGGCTCAGAGACATTCTACCATATGCCAAAGATTGAGTTCAGATCTGCTTCCTTCCTCCTGGCTCCATACCACTCCTCTGCCCTGCCTTCATGTGCCATACTTTGGGGACCTACCATGGTAGCCTAGGCCCACTATTCCCATGAAGATCAAAGCTGCCTGGCTGGAACCTGGCCTTCTTCCTCCTCTCAGCTGGTCTTTGAGGAAGAAGCTGATCTTTCAAAGATCTATCCAAGTTCTGCTTCTTTCTTGACATTCTTGCTGGCCAACCTGTCCCCTGCGGCCCACTCATGGTGGGTGAGGTACTGTCTTCCACAGCCACTGAGGGCCCTTCCATGGCAGGCCTACCACCACATTACATTTAATCCTGTCTGAACCCTCAGCAGAATACTGAGTCCTGAAAACAAGTACTCATAACACAATAGGCTCTCCATCATCTTTTTCCTAAAAGTTGGTGAAGCAGTGGCCCCACTGGGCCATGTTGGCCTGTGTGATGTTTAAGAGTCCCACATGGGGAGCTAAGAGTTTGGCCTAGTGGTTAAAGTGCTTGCCTAGCATGCATGAAGACCCAGGTTCGATTCCTCAGTACCACATACATAGAAAAAAGCCGGAAGTGGTGCTGAGGCTCAAGTGGTAGAGCTCTAGCCTTGAGAAAGTCCAAGGACAGTGCTCAGGCCCTGAGCTCAAGCCCAGGACTGGCAAAAAAAAAAAAAAGGCCCACATGATTTCCCCTTTCTACTATTCCTTCTTCTTATATTCATCCCTCAGGAGTCACTGGAGAAGTCAGGCTACCTGCTGAAAATGGGAAGCCGGGTGAAAACGTGGAAGAGGCGCTGGTTTGTCCTGAGGCAGGGACAGATTCTGTATTACAAGTCCCCGGTGAGATACCCCCTTTCTATTCTGTAATCACAGGAACTCAGCCCTGTAGGAGAGGGACTGGGAGAGGGCATGTGACAAGTGAGCAGAGGGCAAATGTCTGGTGGGTGGAGAGGGGCAGCTTGACTGGATCGGAGGCCCTGAGCCACATAGGACTTGACCACATCCTCACATTTCATGGACTCCCAGTGAAATAAGGCAGTAGCAGTCAAGGCAGCTCTAGGTCAAGTGCCTTGCATTTTTATCTTCCATCAGAAGCCGGTTTCTTCTTATGCCTGGTCCTATTTAAAAAAAAAAAAAAAAGTTCCCAGCCTGTCCTTACTTTGTCTGAATTGTTCTAACAGACAACTCCAGGGCCTCCTCCACTTTCTGACCTTAAGGGATCTTACATGTTTGACAGAGCTGAAGAACTGTCATGTTCTGTCTGTCTGTCTACCATCCATCCATCCATCCATCCATCCATCCATGCGTCTACCAGTGCCATACTGGAGTGAATTCAGAATGGGCACTGTTACTTAGTTTTTGGTGGGTTTGTTGTTTTTCTCAAGGCTAATGTTCTACCATTTAAGCCACGGATCCACTTCTGGGCTTCTTGGTGGCTGATTGGAGATAAGGATCTCATGGCCTTTTCTGCCCTCACCACTTTGAGATATTGACCCTAGGATCTCAGCCTCCTGAGTAGCTAAGATTGTAGGTGTGAGCCCTAATTGTCCTGTTTTAAAGTGGACCAAAAGGTCTTTGTCGTGCAGGAGAGTAGTGATGCTTTGAGAAGCCACAATTCCAAAGCTTTCCTCCATGTTCCTTTACAGAGTGATGTCATCAGGAAACCTCAAGGTCAAGTGGATCTGAACTCCCATTGCCAGATTGTTCGAGGGGAGGGTGCTCAGACTTTCCAGGTGAGCCTGCTCTTAGCTCTCAGACAGATGAGATGAGGTGCTGGTGCTTAGATTGGACTATGGTTGAGACAAAGATGGGCCAAAAATGAATGTTCAGGAAAGGATGTGATCCTACATATGTGTGTGTGAAGAAGGAAGAGGAGACTGAATGTGAGAGGTGGTAAAGGGAGGAAAGAAGGAGGAAATGGGGGGGGGGGTGGATAGGAGAAAGGAAGGCCTAGTAGCTTCAAGGATTTGTGGTACTTCTGAGTCTGATTGCTGCCTCTGGCTCCAATCCCTTGCCCTGGACAGCTCATCTCTGGAAAGAAAACCTTCTACTTGACGGCGGATTCACCCAGCGTGTTGGAAGAGTGGATCCGGGTTCTCCAGAGCCTCTTGAAGATTCAGGCCACTGGGCCTGCAGCCCTGCCACATCGAGGCACCAAGCCCACTGTGAAGGGATGGCTGACCAAGGTATAGGGTAGAAGGAGAGGACCTAGGGGGGAGTGGGGGCCACATAGGAGTGCGGAAGGCTGGTGGGCTCCCTCCTGACCTACAGCACCTTTCTGGACCTCAAACATGTCCCACCATACAAGGTGACAGTGGAGATTCCCTAGAACAGATCAGGCTTGTCAGGACACCAGTTCTCAAGGCAGAAGAGAAGCGAAAGGTTTTTACCTTTTAGGAATCACTTCTACATTGAACCCGTCCCCTCTCAGTATTAGGAGTAGGAACGAGGGACCTGGATGCTATGGGCCTAGCTGCTACTCAGATGCATGTACTGTCCTGCAGACATTTTAGTTAGGGCTCTTCTGATTACAATGAACAGAAAAGTGAAGTTAACAAGGAAGTACATTTATGGGACCGTAATACTATCGGAACCACAAAGCAACTTACATTGTTGCAAGCTCAGTGCTTCTAGGTCCTCTGTCTGTCTCTGTTTCCTTCATTCTGTTCAGAACGCTCTTCTCTGCCTATGTGTGGTTTCTGTGCCCTTATGATAGCTGCCTGAGGACGTCACCTGGCCACGGCACTTACTGATCTTGCAGCCTCCCAGAAGCTGACTCTGCTAGCTAGCAAGTTCTTCACCTGTTGCTGTCCCTTGAGAGGCATCTGATTATCCTCTAGGAACATGAACAGGTTACCACACATAGCCCAAGGGTTTTAGGGTGCCACATAGTACATGCCATAGCAGCCTGCTTGTGAAAGAGGTTCCCCTGGCAATGAGTCTGAATGGCATCTGTGCTAAAGACTCGAGTTTGGACCACTTCCCAGCCTCAGATTTATCTCAGGAAACTCCTGGTTCTAGTTCATTTCTCTCTTCCAGGTGAAGCATGGCCACTCTAAACTGGTCTGGTGTGCTCTTGTGGGGAAAACCTTCTACTATTACCGGAGCCACGAGGACAAGGTACTTCCTCAGCCTCTTCATTGTACCCCTCTCCTGCTTGTCACCATGGCTCGGTGTCCTGATGATAGTCCTCAGCTTCACCCTCCCCCACCAGACCCCACAAGGCCAGGGGGCATGGCCTGTGTGATGTGAGGGCCTCACTCTGCTTCTGGCCTGGCCTCAGTGCTCCAGCTCCACCTCCACCTCCTTATCCTTCGTTACACAACCACAGCCATGACCCTCAGCCCTACAGTGCCTAAGCGTCCACAGAGAGGAGCCTCCCCTGACCCCTTAGCTGTTCTATTCATGGAAGGTTCATATCCACAGCGACCCCTGGGCCAACTTCCTGTGCGGGATGCACACATAGAAGAAGTAGATCGATCCTGCGACTCAGATGAGGACTATGAGGCTGGGGGAACAGGACGGTTGCTCTCTTCCCACTGCACCCTGGTGATCCACCCCCCCGACCACAGCCCCACCTATCTCCTCATAGGTACCAAGCATGAAAAGGTAAGGGAAGGACTGGGTCTCCTTGGGCTGATGTTCTGGAACTCACTTCTCTCTTTCCCCTGAGCTTCCCTAACAAATGCATTTCCCTCTTGGACACTAGCTAACGTTCTGTGAATGGAGTGTTTGCTTTTATTGAATTCAGTCCTGGGGGAGTAGTATCCCTGTACTAGGGCCATGAAATAAAGTCAAAAACTTAGAAAATTGGGTTCATGTTGATTCTGAGTCTTTCCCCTAGATTCTGTGGCATTGACTTTTAGATTTGAGTTAGTGTCTTGCTAGCTTGGAACTCACAGATCTGGAATGCTGGGTTTACAGGAGTGTACCACAAAACCTACCTTAAGATGGTAGAAGCCAGGCGGTGGCTCAGGCCTGTAATCCTAGCCAATCAGGAGGCTGAGATCTGAGGGGTTCAAAGACAGCCCGGGCACTAAAACGTCCCTGAGATTATTATTTCCAGTTAATCACCAGAAAGAAAACAGAAGTGGCACTGTGACTCAAGGGGTAGGCTAGTAGCCTTGAGCTGAAGAGCTCAGGGACAGCACCCAGGCCCAGAGCTCAAGCCCTACTACTGACCAATTCCACTGCAGTGGACATGCTAGGCAGGCACACTGCCACTGCGCTAACCCCCAGTCCCAACCCTACTTTTGCCTCTACCTTTCCCCACCCCACATATGTGATGGCTTTCCATTCTCATCTAGGAAACATGGCTGTACCACCTCACAGTGGCTGCAGGTGGCAGCAGTGCCAAGGTGGGCACTGTCTATGAGCAGCTCATTGGGAAACTGATGGATGGCGAGGGAAACCCAGGTAAGGACATGGCTGCATGGCTTTCAAAAGGAAATTCTGCTGTACCCAGAAGCTGGAAATACAGGGGAACTCCTATCCCACTCTGGGCTCTGTCTATCCTGGCCACGACCTCGACGGGATTACTCTGAGAGAGTCTGGGAAACATTTTTCCCACAACCTGGGTAAATGTTTTACTCTGTTCAACTGGCAGCTTTTCTGGCTGGGCAGAGGACTGGGGGTGTGGGGAGCGGGGAGAAAGGCAGCTGGTTAATCTATAGTTAGTTTGTTAATCAATAAAGGAGCCAAA
Source organism: Megascapheus bottae (assembly GCF_031878675.1). Taxonomy (NCBI): domain Eukaryota; kingdom Metazoa; phylum Chordata; class Mammalia; order Rodentia; family Geomyidae; genus Megascapheus; species Megascapheus bottae. Next base: position 7,095,411 of record NC_143522.1, read on the forward strand.
GTCTGGAAAGGCTAACCTAAAGCCTGTGGTATTTTTGGGGGGAGAGAGCAGGTATCCTTTATTTTGCTGCTGATTCTCAGGAACTAAACAGTGTCACACACAACTGTTAACACTTCATTCCTGCTCCAAGGCAGGCCAGTGTTTATGTTCCTCCTACCAGACCTGACAGCGTCAGGGAAGGCCCATCCACACACCCATAGCCTTGCTCACTCACTTGCAGTTCCATAGTAGAGCCAGGCCACCTCCCTGTGCTTGTGAGTGCTGCTTCCGCCTCCAGATTAAATATCGCCTCTCCCACAAATCAGAAGTTGGGATTTGGGGAGTAGGAAGTGAGCTCCTCCTTCCCAGCAACTCCTACTGCTGTCTGCTCTGCGTAGATTCCCCCCTCTGGAGGCACCCCATGCTGTGCTACAGCCGAGATGGGCTCTGCACCTCCCTCACCACCCTGCCCTCGGAGGCCCTGCAGACCGAAGCCCTCAAGCTCTTCAAGGTAAAGCGGGAGACGTCACACAGGTCCAGCCAATGGTGGCAACCACACAGTATATGCCTAGGCTCTGTCTGGCGCAGCTTAAGCCCACCATGATGATGCATGGGTGGAAGAGACCTGAGTGGGGAGAAGCCCACGGGGCTCAGGGAGGCAAGGAGAGAAGACACACAGGCTCCCCACAACCCCTCCATGGCAGGAATGTGAAATCCCCATAGATAGGGAGAGGCTCTCACTTTCTCTGGGAAATGCCAGAGAAAACTCTCCACTGAACTACCTGCCTGTCTCCTTAAATAATAGCAGGAAAGGACAGGTTTACATTGCTTCTGCACCCCAGAGATTATGGCCTATTTTAGAATCTTGGTGCCTTAAAAAAAAATTCTTTTTTTTTAAGATACATTTTCTAGGGACACATGCTTTAGAAACTCAGCTCTCAAGGCTAAAGCAAGAGAATTGTAGTATGAGGCCAGTCAGGGCTAAAAACAAGACCTTGTCTAAAAAGAAAAAAAAAGTTGTTTTGAGGCAAGCTTATGTCTTGTTTATGAAATGGAAACATTTGAAGAGTGCTACCCAGTCATGCTGGTTTATATTTATAATCATAACTACTAAGGAGGCTAAGATCTGCAAGACTGTAAGTTTAAGGTCTGTTCAAACAAAAGAGGTCACTAGATAATCATCAAGATGAACAGCTGGAGTCATAACTCAGGTGGTAACAGCATCAGTCAAGCATGCACAGTGCCCTGAGTTCAAACCCTTGTACCTATACATTCAAAGAAGACTTAAATATTCTCTCCCAAAGTAATCCCTTTTAGTCTTGCAAGCAGCAGCAATGCTTCCTCTTAGAAAGGACTGTCTATTAGTGAACAGCTTTGAGGCTCTGTTTGGGGCCAAAGACACCATTCACATTCGGCATCAGGATAATCACCTAGGGCTATGAGCCTATGTCCACTGTGGCTTTCCTCCCAGTCCTGCCAGCTCTTCATCAACGTTCCTGTGGAGGCTGCCTCCGTGGACTATCACGTGTCACTGGCCCAGACAGCGCTGCAGGTCTGCCTGGTTCACCCTGAGCTGCAGAGCGAGATCTACTGCCAGCTCATGAAGCAGACTAGCTGCCGCCCACCACAGAAGTACTCTCTCACACAGGTGGGCATTCCCCGGAGATGGGAGAGCTGCACAGAACCATTGACAAGCATAGCCCCGGAGGTAGGGAAGTAGGAGGTGCCTGAACAGGTGTGTTGTAAGCCAGTGGGCAGTCTATGCTCCAAGCTACCTCATAACAGCAGAAGCCTACCTGCCCCTATACTGTCAGGCTATCTGCTCTTCTGGACACAGCCTGAGCAAGGTAGCCATTCTGGGTAGCCTCAGAAGGGTGGGGGTGCTGGCGTGCTCAGGGCTGCAAGGGCCTAGTGAGGCGGGGAGGGGACCAGCACTCATGACATGCCACCTGTGTGTCCTGGCAGTGCTGGCAGCTTCTGGCTCTGTGCGCCCCCCTCTTCCTGCCTCAGCATCACTTCCTCTGGTATGTCAAACAGCAGCTCCAGCGCCACGCAGATCCCAGGTGAGTGACCATGTTTCCTCTGCCCCTCCGGTGCTACTGATTGCGGCTGGATTTAAGGAGGAACTGGAGTGGGTAGACTGCTCCTCCCCTCGGAGAGGCTCAGGGTGGGCAGACTTCACTGTACACAGTGTACACAGCCTTGGGTATTTTGTGAGGGCTCTAGTGTGGTGCCATCTTACCCCCAGTTTGCCCCCACAATGTTCCTTCTCCGCTGTCCTATCTTCCTGAAAGCCATTTTGTGCCAGCAGTCTGCTGCAAGATTGACCATGGGTGGCAGTGAACATTCAAGGCTGTTTCCTACAACCACTCAGCTAGCTTCAGCCCTCACTAAGTCTGTGTACACATCCCAGATAGCAAAGCAGAGGCCCTGAGGTTTCCTTGTCTTTTTAGAAATGAAACTGGCCAGTATGCCACCTACTGCCAGCGGGCAGTAGAGCGGACGCTGCAGACAGGGGAGCGGGAGGCCAGGCCGTCACGTATGGAGGTCGTGTCCATTCTTCTGCGGAACCCCTTCCACCACTCTTTGCCTTTCAGCATCCCTGTGCACTTCGCCAATGGAACTTACCAGGTGAGTAGGCAGGGAGCATCTCCTGTCCCTGCGTCTTCTGTCACTGTCCACAGGAGAACACCTTTGGTTGGGTGGTGGCTTACAGGATTTCAGATTTTGTTATTTTGTTGGTGGTACTGGGAGGCTTAAACTTAGGGCCTAGGCCACTGTCGCTGAGATTTTTTTGCTCATGACTAGTGCTCTACCACTTGAACCACAAGTTCTACTCCTAGCTTTTTGGTGGATAAGACTCCCAGGGACTTTCTTACCAGGGCTGACTTTGACCTCAGTGCTCAGCTCCTGAGTAGCTGAGGCATAAGCCATTGGCATCTGGCTTTTTTTTTGCCCAGGCCTGGTCCTCATACTTATGCCTCCCATGTTGCTGACATTAAGGCATATACCATCACTTTTTTTTTTTTTTGGTCTGTGTGAGGCTTGGACTCTGGGCCTGGGCGTTGTCCTTGAGCTTTTCAGCTCAAGGCTACCGCCCTACCCCTTGAACCACAGTGCCACTTTGTTTTCTAGTGGTTAATTTGAAATAAGAGCCTCATGGACTTTTTAGTGCCCAGGCTGACTTTGAACCTTGAGCTTTGGATCTCAGCCTCCTGAGTAGCTAGGATTATAGGGTGAGCCACCACACCCAGCTAAGCGTTCAGAATCTTAATAGAATGGGCCTAGGATTTGGGTAGGAGATAGTGTAATTGTGTAGGTAGAGAGCCTGAGTCTTAAAAGTGCTTTGCTGTTTGGTGCCTTGGAAGTGGGTCTTTTGAACCCAGTGTATGAAGAAATGATCCTAAAACAGTAAGAAAGTAGAACAAGGCAACCCCCCCCCCCCAAAAAAAGAAAACAAACTGACAGGAAAGGAAGAACCAAGCCTGTCTGGTTCCAATAACAGTGGGCAGGCTCAGATTCCTTAAAACCGGCCCCTGTGTGTGAGTGTGGAAAGCCCCCATTGTCTTCACCTTGTCAGCATCCACCTCACATCTTTCCACCTGCTCTACTCAGACCCCTCCCCGATCCCTAGTGAGCTCCCCAGGAAGCCTGCTGTGGGTCAGATCATTTCTTTCCCGCCAGGTGGTTGGTTTTGACGGCTCCTCTACAGTTGATGAGTTCCTCCAGCGGCTGAACCAAGAGACGGGCATGAGGAAGTCATCCCACTCTGGCTTTGCCCTCTTCACAGACGATCCTTCCGGCAGGGACCTGGAGCACTACCTGCAGGGGAATGTCAAGGTGATAGCCTCCCTGCTTGGCTGCCTCCTGGCTTGGGGAGATAGGTGGTAGGGGCAGAGCCCATCTTGGCAGATACCTGTCTGTTCAGCAGCCTCATTGGGGTGAAGCCCCAGGTGCTTACCAGGCCATCCTAGCATGTATATACAAGCAGAGCAAAGCTGCACATGATATCCACAGCCCTGCTTCCTTGCAGCGCTGCTATGCAGCATTCCAGAGTCTCTTCTCAGTTCAGTATAGGGATAGGGCGGCCCCACTGATCCTGCCACCAGTGTCATCTTCCTATTCATAGGTGGACAGCCACAGCCTAAACTCATGGTGCCATATGCACCAACATTGCACTTTCACCCCATCTGCAAAGCCTGCGTTCTGCTTATAGGCCCTCCCATGGTTTACGGAGGCAGGCCCTCTTAGTACCTATGTAAGTGAAGGCCTTGATGTACTTGTGGTCTGGGTTGGTGCCACGGGGTTAAGTGTCTATGGGAATGTGCTGCATTCAATGGACACAGAAGCTCCAGTATCTTCTTTCTGTACAGCACCAAGACAAAGACTTCTTGTCTTTTACCATTATTTAGGAAAACTGTGCCATAGATCTTGTAACTGTCTATAAAGCTCTGTTACACAGTAGGTGTCTGAGTATATGTGTTTAAAGGAGAAATGTAGCTGGTAGAATTGAGCCAGTGATGTGGGCGCTTAGGTTTTGACTGGGACCTTCCTGTCCCACAGGCAGCTCCCTTTCCTCTTCCTCCCAGGACAGCGGGGCAGCATTCTCTGCTTTCCAGCTCACTACTGTGGGGGACTGAGTGGCAGTCATCCTGGGTCCCGGGTGTGTGAGGTCCTGCAAGGCAATCTTCTAATATGAGGAACCCTACCACCACCCCATTCCCCGTCAAGTCCAGCTACCTGGGACTCAGTCACCTCAAGAGAGGCTTTCCTTACTTTCCTCTTTTCTTCTTCAAGATCTGTGATGCCATCTCCAAGTGGGAACAAGCCCTGAAGGAGCTGCACCCTGGAAAGTCTGAGGGTGGGACACGTGTCGTGAAGCTGATGTATAAGAACAGGTCCAGTGTGCTGCCGAGGGTGGGGAAGTTATGAAGATTTCACTAGATGCCATCTCACTGCGTCCCCAACTGAGTGGCAAAGGGGCCCACAGATTGCCACTCTGTATGGGGGTCACCAGTTGGGTACCTGCCTGGCTGCCTCTGACCTTTCCTGACCTTCTACTGACAGGCGGGGCACCTCACCTCAGGCTTCCTGTTAGCCTCCCAGCACTGTCTGTGCATGTGTGTACATACACTTGCCAAGAAAGCACAAGCCTCGTGGATGGCTGCATGTTACTATGAGAATATGATTTCAAATGAGCACCAGATATTTAAGGCTAAGGACCCATTCTAGAAATACATAAGTAGACAACCATTTTTTTAAAATCAATTTCATTAGGAAAATTCCATCCTAGTATGTCGCCAAGCAAGTAACTTTCAATCCTTTAGTAAACCGATTCCAGGTACCAGATTTCCCTTACCAAACACAACCAGTCTAATGTCATATGCAGAATTAACGACTAATCATGTTACTGTGGACATGAGATCAGTGTGGTGTGCAACTGCAGTTGTCACACTTGGTCACAGCTTCTAGGACGATAGAAAATAGGTTCGCAAGCTGGGCGTGGTGGCTCACGCCTGTAATCTTCACTACTCAGGAAGCTGAGATGTGAGGATCATGGTTCAAAGCCAGTTGAGCACTACAAAGCCCAGGAGACTCTTTTCTCCAATTAATCACCAGAAAACCAGAAGGAGCATTGTGGCCCAAGGTATAGGGCGGTAGCCTTGAGCTGAAGAGCTCAGGAACACCACCAGGCCCAGAGTTCAAGCCCCATGACCAACAGCAACAACAACAAAAAATGTTATCCCTGTCTGGAATCCCAGCTGAAATAGCTTATTCTCACTCTTCGTAAAGGCTGTACTTTCGGAGTCAAGTCAAAGGCGAGACAGAGCGAGAGAGGCTGCTACTTGCTTCTCAAACCAGTGGAGAGATTGTAGCTGGGAGATTTCCAGTCAACAAGGAACTAGCTCTTGAGATGGCTGCCCTGATGGCCCAGGTAAGGTTGTCTGTCCAGAAAGCAGGAGGGTCAGGATGCCTTCATGGGACTCCAGTTAGAACCACTCCTCCCTCAACTTGAAACAGGAGGTTCTTCAGATCCTCTGTCCTCAGGAGAGAGTGGCCTTGCAGTTACACAGCCTCCCTGTTATACAGAGAACAACTGACTCCTCACACGGCAGAACTCCTCACCCACTGCAGATGCAGGCTGTGTGCAGAAAGAACCCCATGTCTGGGTTTGAGTCCTCTTTTTTTCACCATGTGCCCTTAACCAAGTCACTCCACTTGACTGTGCTATAGTTTTCTCTGTACTGAAAACCCTTTCCCTTCCTGCCTCCACAAGGATGTACACAGTAGAATACTTTGATAATGTATAATCCTTAACTTGTGTGATAAAATTTAGGAACCATCCAACACTTTAAGTAGAATTAGGAAGAACACATAATCAGACTTTGACTTGCCTTGGCCATCTTGCAGGAGTTATCTGGGATACCTCCATGGTTCCTGTAAAAGTCTGGATCTGCCTGCTGGAGACAGGGGAAATAATCACGGTGGTTCTTTGTAATTATAACCATTAGCTTGAATACTCTATAGAGTAGGCCCTGTGTGAAGCCTTTCATATATACTTTCCCATGGCGCCCTTATTCCAGTTTAGTTGAGGAAAACTGAAGCTCAGAATTTAACTTGACTAGAAAAGAAGCTGCTAAATGGCAGAGCTGGGATGGAGCCAAGTGTCTGACTATAAATGCCAGGCTGTCCTCAGTCCTGCAACCTCTTCCATCCTGTAGCCTCTATTTCTGGATTGGGAACTAAAAGTCTCACAGTGATTTCTTTCATCTGCCACACTGTCTTTAGATAAGGATTTGTTTTTGACTGCAAATGAGTATTGGTCTAAACCTTCTAATACTGTAAGACCCCAAGATTCTTTCTCTACCGTCTATGAAACTAGGGACAAGTGTTTGGTTTATTTAACTGAAGTAATGGTTCCATTCACCTATCCAATTGTACCCACCAGTTCCATCAATCCCCAGACTCACGAGTTCCCATATGCTTCTATCACAGGTAGAATACGGGGACTTAGAGAAGCCTGTCTTGCCAGGTGCCGGGGGCACACCTCCTGCCAAGGCTCAGCATCTCCTCCACCAGGTCCTAGACAAGTTCTACCCAAGGCGCTACAGACTTGGTGCTCCTCCTGAACAGCTAAGGTAGGTAGGCTGCAAGTTTTGGGGGAATCTTCATGGGGAGGCCTCAGAGATGTAATGAAAACATGTTGGCATTCACTGGCACAATTTCTCGCCATCTGCCCAACCAGGCACCTGGCGGATATGCTGAGCACCAAGTGGGCAGCACTGCAAGGTTGCTCTCCTCCCGAGTGCATCCGCATCTTCCTGACTGTAGCCCGGAAATGGCCTTTCTTTGGTGCTAAGCTCTTTGCTGCTCAGGTGAGTGCTAGTGAAAGAAGCCTTCAGAACATACTAAATATTCCCTCCCCATCTAGTCACATTTTGTTAGTCCAAGCTGCAGCCCTCACCTACACACTAGTAACCACCAGGGGTCGCCATCTCTCCACTCATTTCTGGCCTACTTCAGATTTCCATGGTCCAGAACAGTGATGGTTCATTATCTTCACATTTTCTTTTTTAACTTGTCAGTGCTAGTCCTGAAAGTAGAGAGATGACCGGCTAACTCACACAGGAGGATTCAGACTTGAAATAATACCCTTCCAACAGTGCTTTAAAAAAAACTTTGAAAGACAGAGCAATGCATAACCTAAACAAATTCATCTCTATTGACTTAGCATGCCACACAGACTACTCAGGCAACAGTTAATTTCACCTCTGCACGAAAAGCCAATAGTAATTTCATTTGGAACTTTTCCTCACCAGGTGTCAGGTGTGCATGAACTTTACAGATCATCACAGACATTACCCTGTGACCAGACATTATAATCACAGACATTAAGTTGGGTCATGGTCCCATTTACTGCAGCTGCAGATCAGGACATTCATTCATTCATTGATCAGATAGTTGAACTCCTACTATAACTAGTGTTAGTTTAGGGTTATAAGTGGAAAGAAACAGACCCGGTCTCCAATCTGCATGAAACTTCCCATCTAACCAAGGAGATACTCATTCATCCTAACCATACATATGTTATTTTTGTCTCTTTTTTAGGGGGTTGTTGGGATCAAAGTGGAATCGAAGCATATAATATTCCACTGAGCTATACCCCAGTATATTATATATAATAGTATTTAAAATATACACACACACACACACACACACACAGACACATTCACTCACAGAGTGCTATGAAGGAAAAGTAAAGGAGTTTTTACAGAGGTCCACAGCGGAGAACCACGTGATCTGAGAGTTTGGGAACAGCTTCAGAAAGAGGACCTGTCTATTGTCTCCTTGCCAGTCATCTGGGTAGGGAAGAGGTCTTTTGGATTGCTCTATTATGACTCTGGCATGCAAAATTCAGAAAATGCCAAAATAGTCATGTTCTATGTGGTTGAAGCCCATAAGACTACATACTTGGGGCTGGAATGTGGCTTAGTGGTAGAGTGCTCACATAGCATGCATGACGGAAAAGCTGGAAGTGGTGCTCTGGCTTAAGTGTTAGAGTGCTAGCCTTAAGCAAAAAGAAACTTCAGTAACAGTGCCCAAACCCTGAATTCAAGCTCTAGGACTGGCAAAAAAAACCCAAAAAACAAAAACCATACTTGCATTCATATTTCCCTAGGAAATGGTTTTTGAGACGGAAGCACTTGAGCTATGGCTGGGCAGAGAACTCATACTCAGTGCTACTGTTGAGCTGGGACTGGGTGTCCTTTCTCTCCAGCTGAGCTTTGCGTCCATTCTTCTGTGGCAGGGCAGGATCACTTCTACCTTTGGGATGTTTGGTTAGCCAAAGCCCCAAAGCCAGTTTACCTTTGCTACAAGTAGCCTGGCTGAATGCCATTTTCTGTGTTTTCCAGGATGAAGTGATTGGAAATCACTATCTAGAAAATCCCTAAGTTAACCTTCATGTTTAAAAAGCACTTAGAATTCCAAATCCCTGTGTGTGTATGATGTGTTTGATGGGGTTTTTTTGTTGTTGTTCCTTTGTTTTGGTCTCTCTCTGGCCCATGTCTACAGCCTGCCCAGCTGTCTTCCAAGGAGAACACTCTGGTGTGGATTGCTGTGAATGAGGATGGTGTCAGCATCCTGAACCACCACACCATGGTATGGAACGCTGTTGTGCTCTCTCTTCTCTCGACAAAAAGGCCTGTGATCCTAGTTCCCATTTCCAAACAGGGCTGAGTGTCCTCTAGACCGGACACAGCTTAAAAACATTTACATGTATCACCAAACTGTGACCACCGCAGAGTTCTTCCTTCTTGGTTAAAGCTTCCTTTGCTTAGCAGAGACAGAAGTTTCCCCAGAACTCACTGGCTCTTTCCACAGCAAGTGCACTTCACTTACCCGTACTCTTCAGTGACAACCTTCGGCGGCTGCAGAGATGACTTCATGCTTGTGACTAGATCTGCTCCTGACCACAGCTCTGGAAAAGGCCACATTGAGAAGTTGACCTTTCGGATGGCGGCTCCCAAGGTGTCAATTTACTCTGTTCTGGTGTGATGTGATGAAACCTTTTCCTTTGTATTATAATCATCCCAAAGGGTTCAGGTGGCAAGCAACTCGGTGTCACTGGTGCACTGGTAGGAACAGGACTACTGGGAGGAAAATCATTCTGGGACAGCCACTGCTGCTCCTTTTTTTCTTGGGAGGGTACTATGTATTTCAGAGGGCTAGATAAACAGAGAGACCCCTACACATCTCTGAGTCCCTGAACTCCCACAGAGATCCCCTTCCAGGTGAGTATTAAGAGAGAGAGAAGCTGAAGCCTAGGACAATCCTGTTCTCAGTACAGCAGCCAGTGGGAAAGCCAGTACTTGGACCTAAGCTAGTTCTCTTCTGACCTCCTTAGATTGCAGAAGCCACCTTTATCATGGCCAGTTATATGAATCACTGTTCTGCAACTGTGAATCCACCTGCCAATCCACCCACAGCCCACCAGCCATGGGAATTGGATGGACACCAGTTCTTTGCTTCTGTTTCCTGCGCTGCTAAAGGGCCAACACTACTATGAAGATTTCTCCTACCTTTTTTTCCCACCCGCACTGGTGTCGCTGGGATTGAGACGTACGTCCTGGGATATAATACTACTGTGATGGGTCTAACCCTCCCCCCCAACTGTTCTGTGAAATGTGTACTGCAGGGTCTATGAAGCCTTTACCTCTAGATACCTTAGGCTTTAGGGCCCAATATATGAAACTCCAGGCCCAGTGTAAAAACCACTAATTGTTTTACAAGAAATCTGACTCTGGACACCACTTGCTTCTTGACTTAGACAAGACCCAATGCTGCTAGGGTGGCAGGGTTGCATTTGGGGCTTCTGCACTGATGCTCTCAGAGGAGCCCATATATATCATTTTTTCTTGCATATGATCCTTATGTGGGGATTTATACTTGAAGTTTTCTGAATATCCCAACAGAAAAAGGACTGAAATTTCCAATTGACATGAACGCTGACAAACGTTTTCAACTCACTAGAACTGGACTTCCTTTCTCAAGTGGGAAAGGGTGGTAAACGCTGACAAACGCCTTCAACTCACTAGAACTGGACTTCCTTTCTCAAGTGGGAAAAGGCCCGAACCCTCCCCTGTATCTCCCCTCTCAGGAGAAACTCTGATCTTTACAAGGGAGACACAAGCTCTTCCCTTACACTGGACTGTGAGCTGAACTTAGCACACACACTGCTCAGGCAAGGGTGGGATTGCTTTAGTCTGAAGTCACCCTGTCTTATTTTAATGCCTGGACAGGGCTCAGTGAAGGCTGTGCACACTACTGAAGGACGAAGTGGTTACTGTCTAGAAGACCAAGGAAATGCTCTGTGTTTATTGCTCCTGACCTTGAAACTTCTGGCAGACTTCCACTGGGAATGAGTTTGGCCATGTGTGTGATATATACTATAGTCCATAAAATACAATGTTAGCTTCATTTTTGCCTTCCTGAAAATAATGTATCCCCATCCACTCAGACCTTCTAATTTCTAGGAGGAAATGAGCTTTGTTTCTACCATCCCCTACAAAACAAAACGAAAGAGTTCATACTCTGATTTTCCAACACTGAAAAACTTGGGTTTTTATTTCACAGCTCTAAGGTAGCTTACCATTTGTCAATACTATGCTAAAAACAGAAAAACTGAGAGAGAGAGAGAGAGAGAGAGAGAGAGAGAGAGAGAGAGAGAGAGAGAGAGAGAGAGAGAGAGAATATGTATGTGTTGTTCTGCAAAAAACTACAAGGCTGGAACTAGTTTACCTGAAACTTCAGCTGCTATGAGTCCCCCCTTTAAAACTGGCAAAAAGACATGAGCCTGCCTCTTTTAAAGGAACTTGACTTTGCAAGGCAAGCAATTTTCCCCCATTTCTGAGTCTCCCAAGGATTTGGAGGGGTCTAGCAGAGATAATTCTACCTCGAATAAGTCACACATCAAAATTACAATGGGCTCCCATAAACCTCTCCAGGGCTTGATGGAAAAGGCAGAGATTAAAGCTCTCCTGATGTCCTGAGTGTCTCTAAGGCCAAGGTGTTTCTTCTTAAAAAAAAGGTTGTAGGAAACAAATATGGATGAAGCATGTTTACACTGAGTTTAGAGGTGAAGCTTTTTCCCTCAGCCATCCCTGTTCTCCCTGACTTTTAGGAATCTTCTCTTAGTTTAATAATTTAATATAGGAGAAATTGCCTTAGAAACAAAGGCTTCTGTAATTAGTTTCTCCTTTAATGAAAATGGTTCCATGTCTGAAAACCAAACCACATTTTTGTCTCAAATTTTATGTTTTTTATCCCTCTTGAAAAAAGTAAAATTTTAAACAATGGAAAATGCCAAGTAACACAAAAGTATTAATGTACTTGACACCCATGACTGAAATGCTGTGAGACTTGTCAATAAAAGGCACCTGTCTATGAACTAGGTTATTGTGTGTGTTTTGGGCCCAACTAATCCCAGCCTATAAATTACAGAAGAGATGTTGAATTGAAATCCCTTGTACCACCACTTAAATTTTAAATAAACAAAAAGGGGGCTGGGAATGTGGCTCAGTGGTAGAGTGCTTGCCTAGCATGCAAGAAGCCCTGGTTTTAATTCCTCAGCACCACATAAACAGAAAAAGTTGGAAGTGGTGCCGTGGCTCAAGTAATAGAATAATAGCATTGAGTAAAAGAAGCTCAGGGACAGTGCCTAGGCCCTGAGTTCAAGCCCCAGGACTGGCAAAAAAAAAAAAAAAAAAAAAGTCACTGGATACTGGTGGCTTTCACCTGAAATCCTAGCTACTGAAGAGGCTGAGATCTGAGGATTATGGCTCAAAGCCAGCCAGGGCAGGAAAGTCCATGAGGCTTTATCTGAAATTAAGAACCAAAAAGCTAGAAGCAAAGCTGTGGCTAAAATGGTAGCACAAAAAAGCACCTGGACCCTCAATTCAAGCCCCAGCATGAGCCAAAAAAAAATAAGCCATTGTACATTAACCCTGTGCAGAAAGGAGGAACTACATGGGCAGAGGCTAGTACTTTGTAGGCTGTTTATTCTGTTGACCTACACCTGAAGAATTTTCCTTTTGTGCCCTTTTTTTACAGAGGTGTGTTATAGAGGGAGAAATTTCAACACAAAGTTCAGTGTGCTTACAAAATTTCACAAAGTGCTCTTTGTCAGTGGGGGGGCTTGAACTTGGCCTGAGCACTGTCCCTGAGCTTTTTTGCTCCAGGCTAGCACTCTACCAAGTTGAGCCACAGCTCCACTTGCAGTTTTCTGGTGGTTGACTCAAGTGATTTGCTGGGCAGGAAACCACAATCCTCAGATCTCAGTGTTCTGAGTATCTAGGATTACAGGTGTGAGCCACGGGTGCCCAGCTTTGACATCACTTTAGACAGGTCAAAACTCTTAATTCTCTCCTTAGTAAAGTTCATCTTTACTGGGAGAACACTATAGTACACAAAATACTTGTAACAAATCCCAGTCACCTGCTCTAAGGCTCTGAGATCTAGTACATGGTGGATCCTAGGCCCATCTACCTGATGCTTTACAGTAGACAAAACAAACCAGCCACCGTGGCTTAGGAGACAGCTCCCATGGAAGACAGAACTGGCCTTCTGCATGCTGGGACTCATGGGCTTGTTGGTGTGGCTTTCTGGTGTGCCAGAATCTCCTGGCAGCTTCTGTACACTTCAATCAAGCAGTCCAGCCGGGGCTTGGCACTCTGAATTCCAAAAAGGAAAAATGCAGAGTCAAGGTAAATGTAAGAGTGCTTAGCTCTTGCCCACCCCAAGGCGCCTCAGTGGTACACATTTTGCTAGAGACAAAGCAGCTCCGACCGGAAAGCAACCTGCTAGAAGGACTCCTAACCAGGCCCAGCAATAAATTTCAGAAGATTAAAAGATAGCTTTTTGTTTGTGAGAAGTGCCAGAGTTTGGGAACAGACCTTAGAGACAGGGAGTTTAATATATACATTCTGAAAAACAGTTAAAAATCAAAATTAAAAGAAACATCATAGAATGAGAAAATTATATCTGAAAAGTACATTTAATAAAAATTTATTACTCAAAATATACAAAGAATTTTTACAAGTACATGATATCTATATTACACCTAGCTAACAGAGGTGATGAGTAGCATAAAATGAGGGAGTACTGATATTTAGATTACAAAGGAATATGAAAAGCCTATCAATTAGAGAAATAGTAATTTCAAAACTTAAAAATGGCACTGAGAATGTAGATTAGTGGTAGAGTGTTTGCCTAGCACGCATGAAGCTCTGGGTTTGATTCCTCAGTATCACAAACAAAAAGTCATAAGTGTTACTGTGGCTCAAGTGGTACTGTGCTCGCTTTGAGTAAAAAGTTCAGGAACAGTGACCAGGCCCTGAGTTCAAGCCCCATGCCTGCCCTCCCTAAAAGAAATATTTCTACCTAGATACTGAACTGAAAAATAGGTAAATCCAGTATTAGTAAAGACTAAATAGGCTCTGCAACCCAATCTGACACACCATTGAAATCTGTAAGCTTTAGCAAAGTACTTATGAACATAATTCAAAAGAACTTTTTTTTTTTTCCATCGGTTGTGGGGCTTGAACTCTGGGCCTGGGTACTGTTCCTGAGCATTTCAGCTCAAAGCTAGCACTTTACTTGTTGAGCCACAGTGCCACTTCTGGTTTTCTGGTGATTAATTAGAGATCAGTCTCATGGACTTTCATGTCCAAGCTGGCTTTGAACCTCAATCCTCAGATCTCAGCCTCTTGAGTAGCTAGGATTAAAAGTGTGAGCCACTGGTGCCCAGCAAAAGAATTATTTTTGTTCATCTGTCTTCATCTTTCATGAAAAAAAAAAGCAGTTAAAAAAAAAGAAAAAAAAAAAGCAGTAAAGGTGTTAACACACACACACTCATATGCATATATATACACATACATACATATCTCACAACTATTTACCTAGAAAGCATTTATATATTTATATATATTTAGTTATTTATTTACCAGTCCTGGGGCTTGAACTCAGGGCCTTAGCTTCTTGTGCTCAAGGATAGTGCTTTTATTCTGGCATTTTTCAGTAATTTATTGGAGCTAAGAGTCTCATGGACTTTCCTGATTGGGGTGACTCTGAACTGTGACCCTCAGATCTCAACCTCTCAATCTCAGCCTCCTGAGTAGCTAGGATTACATGAAGAGCCATTGGCCCTCAGCTAGAAAGTAATTTATAGGGGGTACACTGTTTGAAAAGAGATGTACTTCATTACCTTACTTATGTAACTGTTAACCTTCTGTACATCACCTTTACAATAAAAAAAATAAATTTATAATCATAAGTGTTTGTACAAGTATTTCTTCATAAGAGCTAAATAGAATAATAACCTGGGCATGATTTAGAAAGCAGTACTACTTTTTTATACAGGCCAAACACAATGTAATTATCTAAAATAAGTACAACAGCCTTGATGGGAAAGATGCATGTTAACTGGTTTTAAATGCAAGACAAATAATCTGTAATAGTTTATATGCCCAATTAACTACACTGGTGTACTGGCAGTTAAAGAAGCTGAACATAGCCGGGCGTAGTGGCTCGTGCCTGTAATCCTAGCTACTCCCGAGGCTGAGATCTGAGGATCAAGGTTCAAAGTCAGCCTGGGCCCTAAAGTCTGTAAGACTCTTATCTCCAATTAACCACTAGAAAACCAAGTGGCACTGTGGCTCAACGGGTAGGGCAGGGGACTTGAGCTGAAGAGCTTAGGGAGAGCACCCAGGCCCAGAGTCCAAGCCCCATGACCCACAAAAAAAAAAAAAAAAAAAAAAAAAAGATGAACATAACTTGTAGACAGAAGTTGTTTTATGTCTATTTTCTTCTCCGGAATTTGCATGCATTCCTAGTAGCTTGGAAACTTATCATTACCACAGAGAGAAACACATTCTGAAATAACTGAAATCCTACTGCTCACAAATTAGCTGTCAGGTTATATTCCAATACTCTGACAACAGAAGTTTGTATTCCTACTGAACACAGAAGCAGCGAATATGAACAATAGGATTTCACTGGAGAAAGGAAAAAATATTCTGCTCACCTGGAAGACAGGGACTACTTGGGATATTCTATGTGGTTCCACTGGGTCTTTCAGTAAAATGCAAAGGTAGTAAATCACCTTCTGCTGCAAAAATAATAAATAAATAAATAACAGATACAAATGAAACTTTTGTTCTTTTTTACATTCCTTTTTTTTGGGGGGGGGGGGTCGTGTGGCTTGAACTCTGGGTCAGCGTGCTGTCCCTGAGCTCTTCAGCTCAAGGCTAGCACTCTACCACTTCATTCCTTTGTGTGAGTCAGTACCGAGGCTTGAACTTAAGCTCAAGTCTTCACTCAGCTTGACTGTTCATGGCTGGCATTCTACTGCTTAAGCCATATCTCCAGTC
Source organism: Megascapheus bottae (assembly GCF_031878675.1). Taxonomy (NCBI): domain Eukaryota; kingdom Metazoa; phylum Chordata; class Mammalia; order Rodentia; family Geomyidae; genus Megascapheus; species Megascapheus bottae. Next base: position 7,111,319 of record NC_143522.1, read on the forward strand.
TAGCATTTTGCTGGTTAAACAGAGGTAAGAATCTCTCAGCTTTGTCTACTGGGGCTGGCTCTGATCCTTGGATCTCCTGAGTAGCTAGAATTATTATGCAGGAGCCACCAGCACTCAATTTGTGTTCTTTTTCTTCAAGGCGCAAAACTTGTAAAACTGGTTATCTCTAAGTAGAATAATACTTGATGTTCTGAAGTAGGGGAGAAGTATGCTTTGGGGGATTTTTTGTTTTTATTTTATTTTTGGTATTTAATATTTCTTTCATCTATTGAGAAGTATAATCCTTTTTTGGGGGTGGGAGGAGAATCCTGGGCTTGAGCTCAGGGCCTGAGCACTGTCCTTAGACTTTCTCAAGGCTAGAGCTCTACCACTTGGGCCTCAGCACCACTTCCAGCTTTTTTCTATGTATGTGGTACCGAGGAACTGAACCTGGGTGAGCAGTATAATCCTTTAAAACACTGAAAAAGCTTACTGATGGTGGCTCAGGCCTCAGGAGGCTGAGATTTATGAGACTAACAATTTCAGTTAATCAACAAAAAGCTAGAAGTGGAACTATGTGGCTAAAGTAGTAGATCACTAGCCTTGAACAAAATGAATGCAGGATGGCACCCAGGCCCTGAGTGCAAGCCTCAGGACCAGCAACAACAACAACAACAACAACAACAAATAGTAAGAGAAGAATAAAAACAGTTGATTTTTAAGTTGAAATGTTCATTCCTTATCCTTGAAAGCATAATTCTTAAAATGTAGTGATACACACAGCCTAACAATGTTCTGGAAAATGACTGACTACATGTATAATAGTCAAGCTGAATGAAGCCAAAGAATGATTATTGCCTAGTCAGATCATGTCAATGTATCTCACATGTTGTGTGGATGGTACAGAAAACACAGTGTGCAGCTAGGTGTTACCAGCTCATGCCTGTAGCCCTAGCTACTCAGGAGGCTGAGATCTAAAGATCATAGCTTGAAGCCAGCTCCAATAGGAAAGTCTATGAGACCCTGATCTCCACTAAACTGCAAGAAGAGTTGTGGTTCAAGTGCTAGAGTGCCAACCTTGAGCAAAGAAACACAGGAACAGCACCCAAGCCCTAAGTTCATACCCCAGGACCAGCCAAGAAAAAAAAAAAGGAAAATCCACTGCACTATGTTATATAACATATGAAGCCAGCCACTAGTGGTTTATGACTTATGCCTGTGATACTGGCTACTTAAAGGGCTGAGTTCTGACAATCACAGCTCGAAGTCAGCCTAGACAGATAAATCTGTGAGAATGTTTTTGGCCACTCCTAGCTTGAACTCCAGGCCTGAGCACTGTCCTTCGGCTTTCTCAAGGCTAGAGCTCTACTACTTTTTCTATGTATGTGGTACGGAGGAATCAAACCCAGGTCTTCATGCATGTTAAGCAAGCACTCTACCACTAGGCCAAACTCTTGGCCCCAAATCTATGAGACTCTTATCTCCAATTAACTAGCAAAAAGCCAAAAGTAGAAGTGGGGCTCAAGTGGTAGTGAGTGCTAGCAAACACACAAAAAGCCCACTAGGCACTAGTGGCTCACATCTATAATCCTAGCTACTCAGGAAGTAGAGACCTGAAAAATAGCAGCTCAAAGTCAGCCTGGGCAGAGGTCCACGGAACATTTTTTTTTTCTTTTGGTCATTCCTGGGGCTTGAACTTAGGGCCTGGGCACTGTCCTTGGGCTTTCTCCAGGCTAGAACTTTACCACTTGAGCCACAGCACCACTTCTGGCCTTTTCTGTGTATATGGTACTGAGGAATCAAACCCAGAGCTTACTTCATGCATGCTAGGCAAGCACTCAACCACTAGGCCATGCTCCCAGCCCCAACTTTTTTCTTTATCAGTTGTAAGGCTTGAACTCAGGTCCTGAGCCTGCTTGTATTCTAGCCTTTGAGCTACAGTGCCACTTCTGGTTTTCGAGTGGTTTATTGGAGATAGGAGTCTCACAGGGACTTTTCCTCCAAGACTGGCTTTGAATCATGATCCTCAGATCTCAGCCTCCTGACTAGCTAAGGCTATAAGTGTGAACCACCAATTCCCAGCCCATGAAACTCTTATCTTCAATTAACCACCAAAAAGCTGGAAGCAATGGTGTGGCTCAAGTGGTAGAGTGTCCACTTTATGTGAAACTAAAAGCTGAATAGCAACAGGAGGCCTTGAGTACAAGCTCTAGTACCAGCACACAAAATGTGTGTGTGTGTGTGTGTGTGTGTATGTGTATTTGTATGTGTGTTAGCCACGCATGGTAGTACACTTCTGCAATGGCAGCACCCACAAGGTGGTACAGAACAATCACGAATTGGAAGCCAGCCTGGCCACACAGAAAGCTTGAGGCATCCCATACTATATAATATGAAAAAATTTCACTGTGAAACAGTACCATATATTACGGCAGAAACTTCAAACATTAGTGCATGACTTGACTATGGCTAAGAGATTCACCTATTCCACCAAGATTTTTTAAGCGTGTGTTATACTGTCTGCTCAAAGAGAAACTGGCCAACAATGCCTTTCTCAGAATATATACCATCACTAAACAAAGCACAATTGTACATCAACTTGTCTTTACAAGGAGAACTTTCACTTGTTACAGTTCAAACACTGCAACAGTAGGCACTCAACTTAATCCTGTGACATCAAATCCTTGAGGCGTTAGATTCAGTGTAAATACTTACCATGTAGATAGCCTCATTAATGACAATATCTTGGATCTTGCCCATTTCTATGAAGGTGGTACTTTCTTTGCCAGAGGCATAATATGAAGTCATCTGGATGCCGAGGGAACTGATGATCAACAAAGTCTCTTGATCAATCTTCACAAAATGGATGTAACCCAGTAGGCCTAAAAGGGTGATGAAGATGGCAGCAGAAAGGATCATGCTGTTCTGAAAAGAGCCAGATACGGGTGTTAAGATATTTGTGCTATATGACAAGTCAACTAAACTATTCTGAAAAAGGCCTTTGTTCTGCTGTGAGCTAAACTGAAGGTATCATGCACTGAAAAAGAGGAAATCACTTCTACTTTGGCTGGTTAAGTGCTGTGAAAGTATATAGTAAAATGGATCCAGATTACTACCAAGGAGATTTGGGTAGAGACTAGCAGAATGTCTACCATCATACCAATCTCAGACATTTTTCTTCCAAAACTACAACTTAAGAACCCAGATTTCTTCCTCTCTCTTCCTCCCATATTCCCTCCACAAAACATATAACACAAAATCATAAACTGAAGCTGTGCATAGAAACCACTCATGTCTAAAACTTTCTGGTGGGCACCGGTGGCTCATGCCTGTAATTCTAGCTACTCAAGAGATGGAGGTCTGAGGATTGTGGTTTGAAGCCTGCAGGGGCAGGAAAGACTTTTATCTCCAATTAACCCCCCGAAAACCTGAAGTGGAGCTGTGCCTCAAAGTGCCACAACTGACAAAAATAAAAAGTAAAAGTAAATAAAATTTCCTATTTTTTTTCCAAGAGTGAGTTTGAAATTGAAGAAGGAATTGAGAGGAGGGAGAGTTAAACAGATAAAGAAAAATCAGATAAAGAAAAATGCATGGGGCCAGGAGTTTGGCCTAGTGATAGAGTGCTTGCCTAGCATGCATAAAGACCCGGGTTCGATTCCTCGGTACCACATACATAGAAGAAGCTAGAAGTGGTGCTGAGGCTCAAGTGGTAGAGCTCTAGCCTTGAGAAAGTCCAAGGACAGTGCTCAGGCCCAAGCCCAGGGCTGGCAAAAAGAAAAAAGAAAAATGCTAATGTGTCTATACTTTATACACACAGACACACACACTTGTGGAGGCAAAAATAAGTTTCCGGAAAAGTGTCCGTTTGTTTGAGGTGCTGGATGTGGACAGGGCACGAACATTCTCCGGACTCGGGGAGGCCCGTGTTAGAACCAGACCTGTTCTGGATGGATCCGCAGAGCGGGGCCGGGACTGGCGGCCCAGCGGACAGAGCGGCGTCCAGAAGCACAAACTTCTCTTAACTCTAGGAACTAGCGCTGGACCGAGAAACGACGGTCCCAGAACACGCGAGGCCCCGCCCCCAGCAAGCCAGACCCCGCCCCTTACCCCGAGAAGCCACGCCCCCGGGCCCCACGAGGGTGAGAGGCTCGGATCCGAGAACCTTCCAGAGACCGGCCACCAGGGGCCGCCCGCCATTACCTCGAAGAGGCTGAAGAGCCCATAGGCCGCCAACCACACCACACAGGTGACAGCGGTGAGCGAGCGCAAAGACAGCCGAGGGCAGCTGAGGCAAAACTCCCGGCAGTACGGAGAGTAGTAACGACGCTGCAGGGCCAGGCGGCCGCCGCAAAGATCCGTAAAGCTCTTCTCGTCCTCCATGGCCGGCCGGCTCTCGCCGCGCCCGCACCGCTCTAGCCCACTAGCGTAGTCCCGCTCTAGTCTCGCTGGTTCCCGACCCGCTTCCGGAAGTGTGTAGGCCCCGCCCACCCGATGGTGTGCGCAGCCGCAGTTGTGTTACGGAGCGCTGTGGTGGGTGAAAGGGTTTAGTTCTTCCTGGTGCTGTTCTGGGATTAGGGGCCATGGTTGTTTGCAGAGGTTGCTAAGAAGCTTGCTTTCACTCAACAAACCAATTTCTGGTACTCAGCCAACGCATACCCTAATATTTTCCTTCTTTCACCCACTGTGTAAGGGAGTTTGAGGTGCTGAGAATATTGACAATGTCTCTGCCCTCAAGTAGCTTCTTTTTCTAGTAGGGGAAACGATATGAAAATGAAATACAGCTATCTAAATAGGATGGACTGGGCACTTTAATGTCTCAGATGTCACCTGAATTTCAGGGATGAGGCACACCATACTGACATGGAAGATATGGACACTATTCCTGAGCTTCTTTTGCTCAAGGCTAGCACTCTATCACTTGAGTCACAACACTACTTCCAACCTTTTCTGTTTATGTAGTACTTAGAAATTGAACCTAGGGTTTATGCATGCTTGGGAAGCGCTCTACCACTAAGCCACGTTCACAGCCTGGCTTTTTTATTTTTGTGTCAAAAGGGCTAAGGAAAGCAAAACTCTGAGGTTGGCTTATTGGAGAAATTAAAAGGCAGAGAAGGGGCTAGGAGTTTGGCCTAGTGGTAGAGTGCTTGCCTAGCATTCACGAAGGTTCGATTCCTTGGTACCACATACTTAGAAAAAGCCAGAAGTGGTGCTAGGGCTCAAGTGGTAGAGTTCTAGCCTTGAGAAAAATCCAAGGACAGTGCTTAGGCCCTGAGCTTAAGCCCAGGACTGGCAATAAAAATAAAAAATAAAAAAAATAAAAGGCAGAGAAGCTGGTGCATGTTTTAAGTTGTAAGTTGGCAGTGGGTAGGCTAGTGTGTTGGGGGCCGAGTCTAACAACTTTCTGCTGAGGCTTGTAGTAGGGATAAAACAAGTGGACCTCTTTGTCCTGTCCATCTTTTATACTGATAGGCTCTCGCACCAAATATAAGGAGGAGGGATTTAGGGAATAAAAGGAGTGAGATCTGCCTGCCTTGATGAAGCTGCCTGGCGGCTCTGTTCATGCTCCAGGGTAAGAAGGCTGAGTGCGGGAGAACAGTGGGCCCCTTCCTCTCAGAGCTTGGCCTGGTCAGAGTGTGTTTTTCCCCACCCCCCTACTAATAGAGACAGGGACCCTACACTAAGGGTAAACACCAGTTTTCATGCCTAACCTGGTAAGGCATTCTGTCTCCCAAACCCAGGTAGGCAAACAAGTCCTGACTGGGACAAGCAAGCAAAGGAGATGCAAAAGGTGTGGACAATAAAGTTATAAAACCTGCTGAGTTATAGCCTGAGGGTTCCACTTCCAGCTTATGACCTATGAGCTATTGTGCAGTCTGTTAAAAACAATTGTAGTTCACCTCTGAGGCAGCATTAAAGGGATGACCCCTTTGGGTATAAAGATAAATGGCATAAAATTTTCACTAGCTTTAAGTATGATATCACAAAGACAGCACCCTCTCTTTCCCTGTCTTCCTCCCACCCATATCCCTCCTATTAAAATGTTCTTTCAGGTATTGTTTTGTTTTTCCAGTTGTATTTGCTTGAATCTAGCCAAGTAATAAACTTCTCTTGGGTCCAGGAGTGTGGTCTAGTGGTAGAGTGCTAACCTAGCATATATGAAGCCCTGGGTTGGATTCCTTGGTACCATATACACAGAGAAATCCAGAAGTGGTGCTGTGGCGCAAGTGGTAGAGCGCTAGCCTTGAGAAAACTCAAAGACAGTGCCTAGGCCCTGACTTCAAGCCCCAGGATTGGCTAAAAAATAAACTTCTCTAAAGTCTATTATAATTATACAAGTGACATCTGCTTATAGAAAATCTGAAAAATACAGGAGAGAAGGAGGTTTTAGCCATCTATATTGACACCACTTAAAAATACTGTCAGTGTGTTTTTGGTTTTTTTTGGTGGGGGTGGCTTGAACTTGGCCTGGGCACTGTCCCTGAGCTCTTCATCTCTAGGCTACCGTCCTACCCCTGGGCCTAGATGCTGTCTCTGAGCAATTCAGCTCAAGGCTTCCACCCTACCCTTGAGCCAAGCCCCACTTCCCATTTTCTAGAGGTTAATTGGAGGTTAGAGTCTCAGGTCCTTTTGTGCCTTGACCCTCAGATCTCAGCCTTCTGAGTAGCTACTCAGTGTTTTTTTTTTAAACCTGTAATCTTGGAGTTCTTAATCTGCACCCCATGGAGAAAATTTTTAGTGTCATCAACTTCTATTTGAAATTTAACATTTCTTTGCATTACAGATGCAGGGAACAAACCAATTAATATCAGCAGCTCTTGAAATTTTTTTCACTGGCAGGAGACATAAATATTTTCATTTCATGCAGATCATTACAATTATCTCAAAATGACATTTACAGAGCCAGTAGCATGGCCTAGTTGTAGAGTGCCTGCCTAGCATGCAATAAGCCCTTGGTTCGATTCCTCAGTACCACATACACAGAAAAGGCCCAAAGTGGCGCTGTGGCTCAAGTGGTAAAGGGGCTTAAGAAAGCCCAAAGGCAGTGTCCAGACCCTGAGTTCAAGCCCAGGACTGGCAAAAAAAAAAAAAGCATGACATCAAAATTGCAGCAATTACTGAGCCACCAGTAGATCTGCTTATTTAACGTGTCAATAAAGAGATAACTGGGCATCACTGTAATCCTAGCTACTCAGGAGGCTAAGAAAGTCAGAAGTGAGGCCTGTGGCTTACCTGGTAAAGCACCAATCTTAAACAAAAGGCCAACCAAGAAGGCAGGGGCTTTAGTTCAAGACCCAGAATCAGCATTAAAAAAGAAAGAGGAGGAGGAGGAGGAGGAGGAGGAGGAGGAGGAGGAGGAGGAGGAGGAGGAGGACAAAAATCTGAATCCAACTTAGTGATCATAGGTTTGACTAACAGATTCAGTTTAGCCCCTCAAGGGAACTTCTGAGGACCTAGTGATGCACATCCTGAGCACTGTGACTCAGAATATTCATGTAACCTTCAAATCATGTATGCATGAGCTACCCTCAGTGACCTTGAAGCCACAGTTAGTCAGATGCTTCTTTTGCCTAGTGAGAACCTATGAATAAAGTCTGACCTTGACTCCTACCTGGCCTTTTTTGCCCACCCAAATTACCCTTCGCTCTATCTGGAGCAGAGAATCTGAAAATATAAACACTCTCAAGTCAGCTTAACAATTCTGATCAAGCCACAACTGCATAGGCTAGGAAAGAAGTTACTCTTGTAAGGGAACTCATTGGTGAGAAACAGAAGCCACCACTTAAGAGGCAGAATTGGGAGTCTTTATTGGAGAGCTGGTAGACTGCTGATAGACTCGTCTCAAAGACTTTGTGCTGTGACTAGCACAAAGCTTACATAGGCCCAAAGCACATATGTTATATATAAGCAAAGAAGACAAAATGGGGACACTTAAACCTAATAAAGGTGTCAAATATAAGCAAACCAAACCATCTAAGAAAACAATCAGGGGAAATCAAGGGCCATTTATCCGAGGGAAGTAAGACTTTCCTGGAGCTTATTAAATCAGGACACATTTATAATCCAAAGAATGTCCTCTACTGCCTCTAGATTTTTTTTCAGAGCTGTATAGAAAGCGCCCTCTCCCCCTTCCACCCATCCAAGGCACCAAGATGGCTATAAGGACAAGGCATATTGCTTCAAGGCATATTGCTCAGAGCCAGTCTCCTTATTTTATTCTTATGTAACTATTTTTCCAAATTTAAAAGGGAAAGAGGATTATAGTTAAAAGTCAGGTGGGTAGAGCAGCATCTGCTTGAAATGAAGATTCTTGGGTCTTACCTAGGCTTCCCAGTCTTAGAAGCTGAATTTTAACAAGATCATCACATGGTTTCCTTGGAAATTAAACTTTGAGGGGCCTGAATGATAATTTCTAGTATGGGATTCTCTACCTTAACTGCAAACTGAAATCATCTGTGTAACTTTTAAGGTCTGTGCCTAGGTCCATGGTTCTAATTACATTAGAAGGAGAAGATCTAGACATGAGTATTTTTTTAATGGCCAAGTTACTTTTAAGGAGCTACTAGGAGTAAGAAGTTAGGAGGAAATATATTCTTTAGGGGCCGGGAGTTTGGCCTAGTGGTTAAAGTGCTTGCCTAGCATGCATGAAGACCCAGGTTCGATTCCTCGGTACCACATACATAGAAAAAAGCCGGAAGTGGTGCTGAGGCTCAAGTGGTAGAGCTCTAGCCTTGAGAAAGTCCAAGGCCAGTGTTCAGGCCCTGAGCTCAAGCCCAGGACTGGCAAAAAAAAAAAAAAAGAAAGAAATATATTCTTTAGTGATGTAGTTCTAGTAGGTGGAGACCTATGGAGTAACTGACCACAGACAGATTAATAGAGAAGTTTGTTTACCAACTGTGAGTTGCTCAGCCCTAAGTGACTCTCTCGTAGCCAGAATTTTTTTTTATTATTATAGCTGGGCATTGGTAGCTCACAGGTGTAATCCTAGCTACTGAGGAGGCTGAAATCTGAGAACTGCGGTTTAAAGCCAACCCGGGAAGAAAACTCCATAAGACGTTTACCTCTAATCAACCACCAGAAAACCAAAAGTGGAGCTGTGGCTGAAAGTGGTAGAGTACTAGCCTTGAGTAAAAGAGCTCAGGGACAGTACCCAGACCTTCCGTTCAAGCCCCACAACTGACACACACAAAAAGTTTATTATATACCAGCTTAAAGAAGTGGGTAAGTTCAAGGCCCCAATGCAAAAGAAACGAAGCTTCTCTTAACCTTTTTAAAGCTAATATACTCAGGAGGCTAAATTTCACACCTAGAATCCTAGCTCTTTGGAAGACACACTGGGAGGACCATGATTCAAGGCCAGCCCAAGAAGAAAAGCTGACAAGAACCATGTTCAATCAGTAGTTATGTATCTACCTGTTATCCTAAGCTAACATGGGAGGCTGAGATTGAAGGCTGCAGTTCCAACCCAACTGGGCAGAAAAATCAGAAACACTTCATCTTAACAAAGGGAAGCTGAATGTGGTAGTGTATGCCTATCATCCCACTAACTAGTAGAAACCTAAAATAGACCTCAGTCCAGGCACACCTGGGTAGGAAGCAAGATCCTACTTAAAAAGGAACCAGCAAATGGAGGGACAAAGAGTAAACAAATGTGGCAGTGGTACTCACTAGACACTAAGTTGAACATGGACTATACAGCTTATGGAGGGAAGTGGAAACCTGGGAGTTAAAGGGAAGCGGGGACACTATACAAAAAGAAATGTATTCATTATCTGAGTTATATACCCATAACCTCTCTATACATCACCTTTATAATAAATTTTTAAGTAACTAAAAAGGTGAGGTGCCAGTAGCTCATGCTTGTCATCTTATTACTTAGGAAGCTGAGATCTGGAGCAAATAACCACCAAAGAGCAGAACTGGAGGCATGGCTCAAATGATAGAATGCCAGCCAGGCAAGCAAAATGATCAAGCATGAGTGTAAACTTAAAACCCAGTAGTGTGAAAGTAATAATAATAACCATTTTTTAAAAAGCTGTGAAAATCAATAAAATTTTTTAAAAGCCTGGAGGTATGGATCAATGGGCAAAATGCTTGCCTAGCAAACGTGAGATCTCAAGTTCAAACTCCAGTACTGCCAAAAATAAAATAAAGGAAAAGGATAGTGGGCGGAATCTATTCATGTACTTTCTTAAAAGATTGACCTTAGGGCTGGAAGTGTGGCTCAGCAGTGGAGTACCTGCCAAGCAAGAGTTAGGCCCTGAGTTCAAACTCTAGTACTGCTGAAAAACTGCTCTAGTCACTTTTCGTCTTAGTTCCTAATTCTGGCTTAATTACTTTCTGATTTTTCTTGAAGTTTCTTCATTCTCGTGACATGTGTAATCATCTGTTCTGCCTCAAACCTGTTGGCAGACCGCACAGCCGATCACTTAAAGGTAGCTCCAGAGCACTGGTTAGTTACTTGTAAGTTCTAGGTCCATCCAGTCCTGACCTGGAGTCTTGGTGGCTGAGTAGTAACCAGTTAAACTAATAGAGTCACTGACTAACGAGGGCTACTTCGGATCATTTGGAGTGAATCCTGAGTCATGAAATCTTAACATAACTCTGATGGGATCTTCTTCTTGCAGGTATCTGTTCAAACCAGTAATGGTGGTTCATTCCTGTAATGGTTGCTACTCAGCAGCCTTAGATTTGAGAATGAAGGTTTGAAGCCAGCCAGGGCAGGAAAGTCTGTGAGACTCTTACTTTCAATTAATCATCAGAAAACTGGAAGTGGAGCTATGGCTCAAAGTGGTAGAATGCTAGCCTTGAGTACAAAAGCTCAAGGATAGCACCCAGGCCCTGATTTCAAGCTTCATGACTGGAAAACAAAACAAAAGAAATAAAACACCAGGCTGGAATGAACTTAAAATATATAGTGCTAATAGGAAGATTATTAAAACTGCCAGGCACTATTGGCTCAATTTATAATCCTAGCTACACAGGAGACTGAAATCTGAGGGTCATGGTTCAAAACCAGCTCGAGTCTGCAAGACTCCATCTCCAATTATCCAGCAAAAAATCTGGACTAGAGGTGTAGTTCAAGTGCTAGAGTTCCAGCCATGAATGAATAAAGCAAGCCCTGAATTCAAGCCCTGGTACTAGTACAAAACCAGAAAGCTCTAGCGCTAGGGATGGAGCTCGCTGCCAAGTGCTTATCTAACAGGTATGATGCCCTGGCCCCATTACGGCAGCTTTGTACAACAATGCAGGAGAGAACTTTTGCCAGAGTGCAGCCAGCTGAAACTGTTTGGGAAGCATTAGTTTGGAGAGTGAGAGCCAGGTACAGGAGAAAACTAAACATTTAGGATTTTGTACAAATCACAGATGAATAATTAAACCTCAAAAACAATGAATAGATGGGATAACAGATCCATACCACTATACCCAACTTTTTATGGGTTGAGATACCTATTTGCCTGGGCTCATCTACATCTCAGATCGCCTGACCTGCATCTATCAAGTAGCTAGGATTGCAGGCATAGTCACTACAAGGCAACCAACCTCACCATCTCCCTACTCCTTTCTCCCTTGAGGACTGTAATATCCCAGCTATTTTGGGGGGGCATGAATCCCCCAAATAATAAAGTCACCAGCACTTAGTGAACTGAGCTAGGCCTCTGTTTTTTCCTAGTCCTGAGTCTTGAACTCAGGGCCTGAGCAGAGTTCTTGCGCTTTTTCAAGACTAAAGCTCTACCACCTGAGCCACAGCATCATTTTCACCTTTTTCTATGTATGTGGTACTGAGGAATCAAATTCCTATCTTTCTGCTTGCTAGGCAAGCACTGTAGTACTAGGCCAAACTCCTGGCCCTGTTGTTTTGTTTCATTAGTCCAGGAGGCCCTGAGACAATCTGAGCCAGAATCAACTTCAGAAAGCATAGTAAAAGGAAAACTTGGATGTGGTGATGGACGAGAAGAGAAGTAATTTGGTAACACACTGTATTGAATAAGTGTGACAACGTTAGTAATTGAACCAGTGATTGCATCTGATACCCACTTCTAAAGAGCTTGTTAAAGCACAGATTACTGATGCCTTTGCTACTAGTTACTAACTCAGTAACTGGGGGCTAGGGCCTTTGTAGCAAAAACCTGGAACAGAACCAGCTTTACACTAACACAGTATGATCATGGTTTTACTAAGAACTCAATCATCTTTGTTAAACCAGCAGAGAAAGACAAGTATCTCCTAAAAATCGTATGTGAATTCTGAGGCTCCTTGGAGTTAGTTCTGCTTTGGAGACTTCTCAAATGTTTGGGAAAGCCTATAAATTTATATGCCTATGAAGCATAGATAAACTAATATATAAACTAATTTAGGCAAGGAAAAAGTCCTGTATGTCACAATGTCACAGGAATGTGGAGTTAAACAACCCTGCCACTTAAAAAAATGTGATGGAAAAGTTATTTTCTTCTGTCCTGTTTCACCCAATTAAAATAGAGCCTACTTTATAAAAGTGTTAAATTGTCAAGGTTTGAGAACTTTGGCTGTTTTTTTTTTTTTTTTTTTTTTTCTTTTGCCAGTCCTGGGCTTGAGCTCAGGGCCTGAGCACTGTCCTTGGACTTTCTCATGGCTAGAGCTCCACCACTTGAGCCTCAGCACCACTTACGGCTTTTTTCTATGTATATGGTACCAAGGAATTGAACCCAGGTCTTCATGCATGCTAGGCAAGCACTTTAACCACTAGGCCAAACTCCCGGCCTGGCTGTTTTTTTTTTTTTTTTTTTAATTAAAATATGTTATTAAAACCAAGTGGCATTTTCAATTCTCTCGCTTCCTTTGAGAAATGGTTCCATTATGTTGGCATATTTGGTTGGCAATAACCATTGCTCTAGCTATTCAAGAATTGAAAACATGGCAGTGAGGAGGTGGTTCTCGCCCGTGTTGTGTGTGGTGTGTGTGCGCGTGTGTGTGTGTGTGTGTGCGTGTGTGTGTGTGTGTGTGTGTGTGGTGTGAGGGAGGGAGCGAGTGCGTGAGTGAGTGAGAGTGTGTGTGGGGGGGGCACTCGGCTTCTTGTTGTCGGTGACTTCCCCTCCCCTCGCCCGCCCTCTCCCCTGCAGTGGCCGCTCCCTGGGCCGTAGGAAATGAGCGATAACGATGACATCGAGGTGGAGAGCGACGCTGACAAACGAGCTCATCATAATGCACTGGAACGAAAACGTAGGGACCATATCAAAGACAGCTTTCACAGTTTGCGGGACTCTGTCCCATCACTCCAAGGAGAGAAGGCATCCCGGGCCCAAATCCTAGACAAAGCCACAGAGTATATCCAGTATATGAGAAGGAAAAACCACTCGCACCAGCAAGATATTGATGACCTCAAACGGCAGAACGCTCTTTTGGAGCAGCAAGTCCGTGCACTGGAGAAGGCAAGGTCAAGTGCTCAACTGCAGACCAGCTACCCCTCCTCAGACAACAGCCTCTACACCAACGCCAAGGGCAGCACCATCTCTGCCTTCGATGGGGGCTCAGACTCCAGCTCGGAGTCAGAGCCTGAAGAGCCCCAAAGCAGGAAGAAACTCCGGATGGAGGCCAGCTAAAGCCGCTGGGGCAGGCCAGCAATAAAAACTGTCTGTCTCCTCCATCGTCTCAGTTTTCCTCTCAGTTCATCGTTAGAACCATTTAAGAGACTCTTTTTTTCTTTCTTTTTTTTTTAATTTTTATTTTTACATAGAAGCTCTTGGACAACAACTCTCATTCTCCTTCCCCATTTTCACCTCCCCCTCCCTCTAAATGTATTCCCTTCAGGGATTCCCTGTCCCCTCCAGGAATTTTTAAACCAAAACACCCCAACTTGGCAGCTTTTACTGTGGAGGACAGACAGCCAGCCGGACCTGAGCACATGGTGTCCTGTCCACCCTACCAGCTCCTCTAGCCCTGCTGGGCACTTGCCTGGAGGGATGCCTACCCTGCTAGGCCTCCTCCCAGTCCTCCCTGCACCCCCACCTCGGTTTGATAGACTGTGAATCTGTGAATGGCTCGACTTTGAGAAGATGACCAGGTTGGAGTAATCAGAATCACCCCCTCTCGTTCATAAGGATTATTTTTTTCTGGAAAGCTATTATTGCTCCAGTTGAAAGACCAGATCCTTAAGGAAGTTTGTGGTAGGACTGGGGCCTGGCTCAAGTGGTAGAGCACTCTCCTAGCAAATGCAAGGCCCTGAGTTCAAGCCCCAGGACCACAAAAACAAATTTGTGGTGTAAAAGAAAAATGGAGAAAGATTTGCAGATTCACTCCTGCTTCTCAGCCAGCTGTTTAAAGCTACGGTGCCAGCCTTATGGAGGGCCACGTGACACTTGTGGTATGTACAGGAGACAGCAACAGTGGAGCAGCAGCCACCAGAGAGTGGTAGGGGGTGGTTATTGGGGGGTGGGGCAGGGAGGGAGCTTGGGTGGGGTAGAAGTTTTGTATTGAGGGCCAGTGATGATGTTTTGATATTTATTTCCTGCTACTGAAATTTGAATCTGAGTGAATTGTCCCTATTTCTGATGATGTCGATATTGCAAAGTGACAGATTCATAAAGTAATTATCAAATCTTCCTTTCTTTTTGTGTGTATTTCTAAGAAATAGAGCCAACTGATTTTGTATGTAAATACCAAGAGCAATTTACCTGGTACTAAACCTGCACCTGAGTGCGGTCCCCTCCCCACCCTCACCCCAAGTCCTTTTTTCCTGTCCTGGAACCTGTCTCCACTGTGTGGTCCAGCCCTGGTTCTGACTGCCATCTACAGATCCCAGTGAAGGGTTTTGTGTCTTTAGGCCTCATCTCTGTCTTTTTCCTACTCTGTTCCTGGCATTTGCTGATTTTCTAGTGTATACTCTGTAGTCTCAGTCCATGTTTGATTCCATTCCATGGAAATAAGTATGTTGTACATACTGCTGAAGAACTGTCTTGCAAGTTAAGGCTTTCCCCTTTACTATAAGACTATAAATAAAAACTTATTTTATCCTTAAAAAAAAAGAATTGAAAACATCTGGAAGGTAATTGCTTGAAACATTCTAATTTGCCCCTCCAAATTACTTAAGGTAGGTGGTTGTTAATGCTAAGAAGCCTGATTCATAAGATTCTAGTCTACCTATAGCTGATGTGGCCTCGGACTTGGGGTAAAAGTTTTGCAAAACTAGCCGGGT
This sequence comes from Megascapheus bottae, assembly GCF_031878675.1. Lineage (NCBI taxonomy): Eukaryota > Metazoa > Chordata > Mammalia > Rodentia > Geomyidae > Megascapheus > Megascapheus bottae. The sequence continues at coordinate 7,126,467 of NC_143522.1, forward strand.
GGTGGTGTCTCACACCTGTAATCCTAGCTACTCAGAGGCTGAGATCTGAGGATGGAGGTTCAAAGCCAGCCCGGGCACAAAAGGACCTGACACACTTATCTCCAATTAACCTCTAGAAAATGAGAAGTGGGGCTGGGCTCAAGGGTAGGGCGGTAGCCTTGCGATGAAGATCTCGGGACAGCGCCCAGACCGAGTTCAAGCCCCGTGACACCCCCCCCCCCCCCACACACACACAAAGTTTGCAGAACTCTGAGCCTTGAGACAGAACAAACCAGAAAAATGCTGGCTTGGTATAGGGCAGCCAATGACATGGCCACACTGCGACCAGGACAGCCCAGCCAAGGCTTCTGCGAGGGCGATCATCGTGCGAAGCGCAGTCATCAGCTGTGATTCGTTTTATGGGTTGAATTGGCAGTGGGAGGACACACCTGTCAGTCCCGTGCCGTGTTTCTATTGGCCAGCCCTTTATTCTAGCCTTGTGTCGTCACTGCAGGGGCCGGTGCCCGGTGGGTGACGTCACTGTGGGCGTGGGGGGCTTGCGGTGTGGTGGGCGGAGCCTACGGGAGGTGTGCCCGGGGGCTGGGTGGGGGCGTGGCCGCGGTGGCGGTGACGTCACGGGCCGGCCGGCTCGCTCTAGTAAGTGAGCGGGGCCGCGGTGCTGGCTCAGTCGGGGGCGAGAGCGGCGGGGATCGGCCATGGCGATCCCGGGGCTGTCGGTCGCGTCGGTGAGGAGCGGCCTCTTGCGCACCCTCCGGACTCCAGTGCCCTCGGTCAGGAAGAAGTCCGTCCACTCTGTGGCTGTGATAGGCGCCTCTTTCTCTCAGGGACAGGTGAGTGGTGGGACCCCGGCACAGCAGGGCCGGATTCCTGGAACGAGAACCCCGGGAAAGCGGCGTTGGGGTGCGAGGTTGCAGGGAAGCGGCCGAGGGGAAGGGCGGAGCTGGCGGGTTCCCAGTGCTGGGGGCCGGGAGGGGAGGGGAGGAAGGGATAGTGAGTACACTTGATGGGGGGAAGGTGAGAGCGCCCCGAGTCCTCCCGGGAAGCCAGGGACCGGTGCTCCCTGTCGGGGTGATGGAGGGGCTGGAGGAGAGCCCCTTCCCCCTCCCCCCGAATCCTGGCCAGACTGCACCGAAAGGAGGGTAGAGAGAGCGGATTAAGGCTCAATCTTCTTCCAGAAAGAATTAGTCTGGAAAGGAAAGCGGCGCTGCCCGGGTCCAGCGGCGGAAGGACGTGAGGGGCTTTGTTCTCGCTTCGGGGAAAAAATCTGCCGTCGAGGAGGGCTCAGTCGCTCCCGGGGACCCGGCTCCGAGCCCCAGCCTGCCAGCCTCACACGCCCACTGCCGGATCCCAACCTACCTCCGCCTTTTCTCTGTCTGGGACTCGTCACTTTCCCTCCCCCCACCCCAGCAAGGGTCTCTGAAGGCTGATTGGATTTCAGTAATGGGGTGGTTTCTCCCTCGGTCTGTGGAAGAATTTGCTGAAATGATCAGACCTTAGTGGTGGGAGCAGTGGGTGGAAGAGCGATGAATGCTCCGATGGGTTTGCCGAGGAACCTGTCAGAAAGCCAAGTGCAGAATTGCAGGTTTCTGTATTTTTTTTTAAAGTGGTCCCGCCTCCCCACCTCCACCCCCCCGCCCCCCGCCCGCATTGTCTTCCTTCACATCCAACCGTGGGATTTGTTTTATTCACAGAAAAAAAAAGGAGTGGAATATGGCCCAGCTGCCATTCGAGAAGCTGGCTTGCTGAAAAGACTCTCCAGGCTGGGTAAGTGGCTAGATTTTTAGGTTATCACTGCAGCACTGGTGACAGAACAGGTTGCAGTCTTTGACGTAACTGTCAAACCTCAGGGTCTCAAGTCTTTTGGGAAAAGTCTCGTTTCAAAGAAGAGTCTTGGAAAGAAGGCAAGGAGATGATAGGAGGTGGGCCCCAGAACAGGCTGGTAGTGAATGCAAGGTGGAGCAAAAAGTGTGCCTCTGGAACATGTGATCTCTCTTCCTAAAATTCTAGCATTCCTCAGCCTCAAGATAGTTCTGTTTCAGTCTGACCACTTTCATCCATTCAAATCATTTTTCCTTTCTAGGGTTAATAGCTCTGTTTTTTGTTTTTTGGTTTTTTTTGGTTTTGGTTTTTATGCCAGCCCTGGGACTTGGACTCAGGGTCTGAGCACTGTTCTTGAGCTTACCTCAAGGTAGAGCTCTACCACTTGAGCCACAGCACCACTTCTGGCTTTTTCTATGTATGTGGTACCGAGGACTCAAAACTCTGGTCTTTGTGCATGCTAGGCAAGCACTCTACTAGGCCAAACTCCTGGCCCCACTAAGCTCTGTATTCTTTTTTTTTTTTTTTTTTTTTGCCAGTCCTGGGCTTGGGCTCAGGGTCTTAGCACAGTCCTTGGGCTTTTCTCAAGGCTAGCACTCTGCCACTTGAGCCACAGCACCACTTCCAGCCTTTCTCTATGTATGTGGTACCGAGGAATCGAACCTGGGTCTTCATGCATGCTAGGCAGACACTCTATCACTAGGCCAAACTCCTGGCCAGCTCCATATTCTTGTAAGCAAGATTTAGTTCCTTGTTTCATAAAACTGACTTGTTAAAAAGGCCAGGCTTGCTGGGAGCTGGTAGTTCACACCTGTAATCCTAGCTACTCAAGAGCCTGAGAGCTGAGGATCTCATGTTGAGGTCATTCCATAGGGAAATTCCATGAGACTCTTCAATTGAGGCGGCTCAAGTGGTAGAGTACTAGCTTAGGGTACAAAAGCCCAGGGACAGTGCCAAGGCCCAGAGTTCATGTCCCAGGACTGGCACTAAAAACAAAACTCTCCTGGGGGGTGGGCAGGAATTTGGTCTAGTGGTAGAGTGCTTGCCTAGGATGCACAAAGATCCAGGTTTGATTCCTCAGTACAACATACATAGAAAAGCTGGAAGAGTGCAGTAGCTCAAATAATAGAGAGCCAGCCTTGAGGAAAACCCAAGGACAGGGCTCAGGCCCTGAGTTCAAGTCCCAGGACTGGCAAAACAAAAACCTCCTAGGCTCCTCTAAGGAGAGTTGTACTCGTGGGGTCTGAGGTGGGAACCAGGTAGGTGCATTTGAAAGTTTCCGTCTGTAATTAGTAAATCTGATCAAAGGCAAATGACACTTATGGAAAACTTTCGTACCACAGCACCAAATTTAATATCTTTATTTTAGGAGGGTTTCTTTATATGTAACTCAAATGTTTGTAGCTGCTATGTAGTCCAATCTTGATTAGGACTACTTAACAGACCTTTCCTGGTGCTGTAAATGCAAAATGTGTGGCTGCTGAGTAATCTGGAGATAGAAACAGTACCTGGGTGAAATAGAAATCCCTCCCTACTCTGTTCTGAAATCTGTGCTGCTTAGGACATCATCTAAGGGTCAATCATCTTGCAAAAACAGAATAGTTAAGTCACTGAATCCACCTGTAGTTGAGATAGCCTTCCCATCTCCACCTGCATGTGGATATGGTAACATACTGAAAGCACCTCAGAAATTGAGTAATGTAACTTCTCCAAGCTCATCATCAAAAAGGAGATAAACTGCTAAGATTCAATAAACTAAGTTTTGTTTTTTTTTTTCTTTGTGGTTCTAGAAACCAAACTCAGGCCTTACAGATTAGAGGCAAGGGCTCTATGCTTTGAGCTACACCCTCAGCCCTACTCGAATGATCTTTTAATGGGTCAGGCAGGAGGTACATATTTGTTGTTTGGGGTGGAACCCACGGTCTTAGATGCACTAGGCAAGCATCTACTACTAAACTGTACTGCCAATTCCAGGAGGTACCTAACAGAAGGTTTTTATTCCTGTTTACTAAACTCATAACTTGTCCTTAAAATAGCTTGTACTCAGTCTACCAAAAAGAATCACTTTTCAATCACTGATCACTAACTTTAAATATTGTGTAAATCTTAGCAGCCCATTTGATGATCACTAATTTTAAATATTGTTTAAATCTTAGCAGCCCATCTGACTATCTGGACCTGGCATTACTTAAATTATTGCTATACTATCTCCAGATTCTGCCTTAAGAGACTCCTGACAAAATGCAGATTCAGCCTCTTTAGAGTCCTTTATAGCTTTCAGCTGAGGGGGGGTGCACATAACAGCTTCTCTCACTCAAGCTTTATAGAGCTTCTTTTCTGTCAGAGCTCTTGGTACTTTTCCACTCTGCTTGAACTACTATTCCCGGTCCTCCTCCCAAACCTCAAGTGAGGGCAGTGTTTCATCTTTTTTTCAAGTATTTTTAGTTATACAATTATGTCCTTACCTTGCATCCAATTGGGAGCCCAGTATCACCAGCTGTCTGAAATAGAATCTCATTGCATATTAACATGATTGTGGCACTCAGCAGAATTCCAGCACATGGTTTTGGCTAATCTCCTGGAATATTTTGAGAAAAGTATTGAGCAAAGTTTCAGTTGCCCTATTCAAAAAAGTACCAAAATAACTTAATTCCTCTGAGCACTTTGAAATTTAGGTCGAATTTCCATGGAGAGAAGGCCTTGAAAAGGTAACTTTCACAAACCTCTTTGTTCCTTGCCTTTTGCTCTGATGTCAATCTGTTACCATGTCTTCATTAAACTTCCTGTTTACACTCCTGGTGAGCATATTTGGCTTGGTGTCTGAATCTGTTTTTTTGTCTCTATTAATATAATATGCCTCAAAACTGTCTTGAAATACTTCCCAGTTCTTTTTTCTTAGGAGCAAATTTTAAGTGTACTCAATCACTGTTATGTATATACAAAATTTGTATTGTGTTTTGCCATTCCTGGGGCTTAAACTCAGGGCCTGGGTACTGTCCCTGAGTTTTGTTTTTTTTCCTCAAGGCTAGCACACTACCTCCTGAGTCACAGTGCCACTTCTGGCTCTTTCTGTATATATAGTACTGAGTAATAGAATACAAGGCTTCATATGTGCTAGGCAAACACTTTATCACTAAGCTACATTTCTAGCCCCGTATATTTGTTTTTGAGCACGGCTAAGTTCTAGGCAATAGAATTAACCAAAACAAAGTCCCGTTATATGAACTCATCCTAAGGGGAGGATTGGAACTGGATATAAAGCATGCAGTATCTCAGATAGTAATGATTAGTTTATAAACAATAGCAAGGGATGATTTATAAACAATAGGTAGAGATGGAGAAAGAAAGGGCTGGGAAAGAAATAAGCACCGGAGATAAAATGTTTTGTGAGCAGACCATTGAGGTAAGGAAAGGACCCAAAGTATATTTGGTGAAAGAGTATGTCAGGCAGAGAGAACAGTAAGTACAAAGACCCTAGGGCAGAAAGAAAACTGAAATGATCAGGGAGCTTGCCTCAAGATTGTTATGTGTAAAGGAGTGATCTTCTAGTTTGTTTTTACTCAATTTTTCTTTTCCCTGCCCTTTCCCTTCCCCTCCTCCCTCTTTTCTCTTCTGAAATTTTGGTACTAGAGATTGAACCCAGGGCCTCATGCATACTAGGCAAGTGCTCTACCACTTTAGTCATACCCAGTCTGTTCCCTTTTTTAAAGTCTGAAATCATTGTTTTTATGGAAAAATTGAATTGTTTCAGAGCACTATATAGTGTTAGCAGTGAAAATGGTAGAATAGAACCTCTTAAAATTCATAAAAGGAATGAGAATGTGTAATACATTGCCAGAATCAGCCTTTTTAGAACTCGAAATAAAGCTTGCAGCAATCTAGGGATAACTTATTTAAGAAAAACATCTGACGGCCACATAGTGTACATACTTGCAATCCTAGCGCTCAGGAGGCTGAGGAGTGAGGATCTTCAGTGCAAAGTCAGCTGGGCTGCATAGTTGATCCTACTCCAAAACACTAAAAAAAAAAAATAGCAGAGCTTCAGAAAGAATATCAAGCTTTGTGGCATTTTTAATGTGTCTTTCCCTTATGCCACTACTCAGTGGTACCCTTGAAGACCAATAGCCAGCAATTACAGTGAAAATCAGAAGCCTGGCAACCATTGAAAGGGATAAAAAGAGATGGAGCTCCTTCAAAGACCATTAACAGAATTTTTTTGAAAACCAGACTTAGTGGCTCATACCTGTAACCCTAGCTACTCAGGAGGCTGAGATCTGAGGATCAAGGTTCAAAGCCAGCCCGGACACAAAAGGACCTGAGACTCTTAATCTCCAAGTGAGGCTTGGCTTGAGAATGGACTACTTTTAATGCTAGAACTATGAAACTGCTGAAAGAAAACAAAGAACTTTGGCCTTTGGTTAGTCAGAATATCTTAGATATCCTACTGAAATTACAAATGAAAAAAAGCTGGACAACACCATCTTCAACAGCAAAAAAAAGAGCTGAGTGCTGAGTGCTGGTGGCTCACATCTGTAATCTAACTACTCAGGAGGCTAAAATCTGAGGATCACATTTCAAAGCCAGCTCTGGTAGTCATGTGGATGAAACTCTTAACCTGCAGCTAAACACCAAAAGCTGGAAGTGATAGAACACCTTTGAGCAAAAAAGCTCCACAACAGTAGTCAAGCCCTTAGTTTAAGCTCCCAGGACCAGCCCGCACACACGCGCACACACACACACACACACACACACACGTGCACATGAAAAATAGTTACTACTTGGGGCCAGGAGTTTGGCCTAGTGGTAGAGTGCTTGCCTAGCATGCATGAAGACTCAGGGCCTAGTGGTAGAGTGCTTGCCTAGCATGCATGAAGACTCAGGTTCTATTCCTTGCTATCACATAGATAGAAAAAGCTGGAAGTGGTGCTGTGGCTCAAGTGGTAGAGCACTAACCTTGAGAAAGCCCAAGGACAATGCTCAGACCCTGAGTTCAAGCCCCAGTGCTGGCAAAAGAAAAGTTGCTACCATCTGATCCAGTCATATTTCTAGGCATATACTCAAGAGAATTTTAGGTATATACTAAGAGAATTGAATTATCACGTGCTTATAGCAGTATTTTCTATAATGCCAAAAGTGTTTACCATAAATGGATTCTAAAAATATGGTATATACATGTAATGAAATATTCAGTTTTTAAAAGCCTTATGGTAAGTAAAGCAAGCTAGTCACAAAAGGACAATATTCACTTTCACAAGATTTCTAAGTTTACATAGAGAAAAAGAATGATAGTGAAGGAAAAAAATGGGTATTTATTACCTAATGAATACAGCATTTGAGTTTTGCAAATGAACTGTGGCTATTAATGGTGGAGATGGTTGCACAATGTGAATATACTGAATGCTACTGAACTTTACACTTAAGGGGTAAGATGTAGACATGGTAGGAGCACTTTACTAGTTTGCAGAAGGCTGAATTTAAACCTCAGTATGGCACCAACTATCTGTATTGTGTGTTAGAATAAGAAAGATCAATTGAGGTTCTAGCTTCTTAGGCATATACGAGTGTCATATTTAGGGCCTGGAGTGTGGTCTAGTGATAGAGTGTTTGCCTAGCATGCATGGAGCCCTAGATTCAATTCCTTGGTACCACATACGAAAAAGCCAGAAGTGGTGCTGTGGTGCTGGGGCTCAAGTGGTAGAACCGTAGCCTTGAGAAAGCTCAAGGACTGTGCCCAGGCCCTGAGTTCAAGCCCCCAGTACTGGACCCTCCCCCCAAAAAAGTTGTTTAAATATTTTTCAACTTGTGAAGAGCTGAGAATAAAGAGAGGAAATAAGGGAGAGAAAGGGAGAGGAGAGAGAGTGGGATAATAATTTTTCCTTATATTCCTCCAAGTATAAGTCCAAATGTAGCATTAGATAGAAAAGATAATATATCAGAGCCTAAAAGATAATATTAGGGGCCTAAAATGACAATGTAAAAATAATTTTTTTTGCCAGTCCTGGGCTTGAGCTCAGGGCCTGAGCACTGTCCTTGGATTTTTCTCAAGGCTAGAACTCTACCACTTGAGCCTCAGCACCACTTCTGGCTTTTTCTAAGTATGTGGTACCAAGGAATCGAACCCGGGTTTTCGTGCATGCTAGGCAAGCACTCTACCACTAGGCCAAACTCCCGGCCCTAAAAATAATTTTTTTCAACCTCAAAACATTCTAGAGAAAAGTAATCTAGAGCTAGCTTGGTAATTTTACCCTTCAGACCCCAAGTCTTGCGCTATGGTAAGGCCTGTACTCAATGGTCATATATGGCTGTAGCCTCACTTCTTGTAGCAGTGTGGGTGAGTAAAGAAGGGCAAAGGTAGTTTTTTCCCTTTTCAAGAGGTTGCTGGAGGTCACTTCTGCTTATCCTGTTGGCTAGAGCTGGTTGTATGGCTATACCGTTTCAAGAAATGCTGGTGAGTTTATTCTAAGAATCATGTTCCCAGCTAACAAGCTCTTCCTTGTAGACGGGAATGAGACTGGACACAAGCACATCCTCTCCCTGTATTCTAGATCCTCCTATTTCCTTCTGCCTTCTTAGCATGCTGGTTCCAGTAGTTACCCCATCTTTCTCCCAACAACTCAGCTAGCTTTAACCTGTCCTTCAATAATTACATATGCATTTACCCACCTGCCATCCCGTTGGCCTTCCCAGTCTCTAGCTATTGCTTTGTTTTCCATCAGAGCCGCCTTCTTGGCTTCCTAACTGCCCTTTACACTTGAATTTGCTATTTTCTGGATTAGCAGACCATCACTGGAATGAAAACTGGTTTTCTAGTTTTGCTGAGGGCATTGACCACTTTCTAAGACAATAGACATGGGCAGTCATCTTACTTGAATGCTGGCCAGTCCTTCCTTACTTGGTTTGTTTCCTTCTTGTTCTTGTTTTTCTTCTGTCCTGGGGCTTGAACTCTAGATCTGGGTGCTGTCCTTGAGCTCTTTGAACCACTGCATCACTTCTGTTTTCTGGTAGTTAATTGGAGATGATTCTTACAGACTTTTGTGCCTGGGCTGGCTTTGAACTGCGATCCCTCAGATCTCAGCCTTCTGAGTAGCTAGGATTACAGATGTAAGCCACCAGCTCCCGGCTCCCTTTTCCTTTTTGGTTCAAACTCTGTACCTGACACTATGTTCATTGGCTAGTGTTCTACCAACTAAGGCACACCACCATACCCTCCTTTTTTTTCTTTTCCTCTCTTTCCCCTCTTCCTCCGTCCCCTCTCTCTTCCTGTTCCTTTTTGAAATTTTTATTTATTGGTTGTGAGTTTTGAACTCTGGACCTGGGTGTTGTCCTTGAGTTCTTCAGTTCAAGGAGAGTGCTCATCCACTTTGATCAACAGCACCACTTCCAGTTTTCTGGTGGGGTTAATTGGAGATGAGTCTTATGAACTTTCATTCCCAGACTGGCTTTGAACCACCATCCTCAGATCTCAGCCTGAGTGGCTAGGATTACAGGCATAAGCCACTGGCACCTGGCTTTATTCCTTTTATTTTGCAGTTCTGTTTCATAGGTGGAATTGTTTCATAGGTGGAATTGTCCCCTTGCATTACAAATATTATCTGCCATTGTCTAGAATTGATGCGTTAACTTGTTACCACTTTCATCAGGGTAAGTCACTAAAGCTTCAATGCCAACATGTCTAAAACTGTCACCTTTACTTCTTCCCCTGTGCATTTACTTGTGATAGGCCTCTTTTTTGCCTAGGCTGGCTTGGGCTCAAGTGATCCTCATGCTTTAGCCTCTGGGATCAATAGTTGGGTGCCATGGCACTAGGTCCCTTCTCATGTCAGATGGTATCAGAGCCAGAAGGCTAGAGTCAGTCATTCAGCCTGCACTTGGAACTATGGAGTGTGTTCTCTGTCTTATCTCCTGGAGTCCCTTTGCTGCCCAACCCTGTTGCTCCTTGAACAGGAATGTAGCTCAGAGGTAAGGTGCTTGCCTAGTATGTAAGGGAACTTGGATTTGATGGCTTAAAAAAGAAAAAAGTAGTGCCCAGGCCCAGAATTCAAGGCCAAAAATAAATAAATAAATAAATAAATAAGAAAGAAAAAAGTAGGGCTGGGAGTTTAGCCTAGTGGTAGAGTGCTTGCTAGCATGCACGAAGACCTGGGTTCGATTTCTTGGTACCACATACATAGAAAAAAAGCTGGAAGTGGTGCTGAGGCTCAAGTGGTAGAGCTCTAGCTTTGAGAAAGCCCAAGGACAGTGCTCAGGCCCAGGACTGGCAAAAAAAAAAGAAAAAAAAAAAGAAAAAAGTAACTCTGTAATGCAGATTTATCACTTCCATACTTGAAAATAACTCTACTGCATTTAGGATCTGGGCCTTGTCCCTAGACTGCCTTATCTCTCCACTCTTTCCATGCACCCTGATCAGGAATAGTGTGAGTTTTTCTGTAGGACTAAAGATATTTTATGCTCTTTCTTCCCTTTTATTCCTAGGCTATGCCTTTACTACTCAGCTACTGCCTCTCTGAGAAAGTACTCCTGTCTCTTTCCTTTTCCTCTGTGTGTTCCTAACACACCATGTGTTATTACAAAAAACATATAGATTTGGACTGGGCTCTTTCCCTGCCTGAATTCTTCTAGGCAGGGAAGGCTCTGAATCCTTAGGACTTGGTTGAGTGCTATGCACAGTAGGTACACAGTATTCACCTTCCTTGCTTGCTGAAGGAAGATAAGAGCATCTCAGCTATCTTATATAGCTCCATTTCCATCATGACCCATGGGATTCTTTAGATCATTTTCAAAATGGTCTGCTACTCAGAAGCCACTCCCAGATTTTCGTGTGTATGGCTGCTGGTCCTGGAGCTTGAACTCAAGGCTTGGGTGCTGTCCTGAGCTATTTTTGTTTTTGCCAGGCCTGGAGCTTGAACTAAGGGGCTGGGTACTGTCCCTGTGGTAGGCTAGCGCTCTACCACTTGAGCCACAGCACCACTTCCAGCTTTTTTTCAGTGTATGTGGTACTGAGGAATCGAACCCAGGCCTTTGTGCATGCTAGGCAAGCACTCTTAACCACTAGGTCACACTCCCGACCTGCCCCCACCCTTTTTTTTTTTTTTTTTTTTTTTTTTAAGAAATCCTGAGATTTCTTTGCTCAAGACTGATGTCTCCAACTTGAACCACACTTCCACATCCAGTTTTTTGGTGCTTAACTGGAAACGAGCCTTACAAACTTTCCTGCCCAGGCTGATTTTGAACAATGCTTCTCATAATCTCAGCCTCTTGTGTATATTCCCTAGTAAGGCATGGAGTCACAGAGCCTGCCTTGTTTTTTCAAACTTTTAAGAATACTTGACTCAAAGGTACCTTGTCACCTCGTTAATTTGAGCTTTTACATTGGTTCAAATGCAAATAGGTGGATACTTTCCAAAGCTGTATTTTTGAACCAGACATGAATAGATAATGACAAACTTCCTTCATTGTAAGGCTGATTTCCAGTTAGGTGCTACATTATTCCTTAATATCCAAAACAGCACAACTTGAAGGCAGCTTCTAACAGATTTGTGGTGGGTTTACAATTTATTCTCTTGGTATTGAAGATCACAAGACATGGAACTACCCTGGTTTCTTCCCCCACTGCAACAGAACCATTGCATAGAAAAAAAGACAAACTCCTTTGACGTGTTGAAAATGTTGTCACAGCAGGTGTGGCATTGTCGATGGGCTTTCACAAAATTTAGGGTTTATAGTCTTTGATCAGAAATGGGGATTTAAGCTAGACTCCTTAGAGCTATTTTGCATTTTACCAAAGGGGTATGGCTGTGTAACAACATGTCAGAAAATCAGGCTACAAAACCTATTTCAAAGAAAAAGGAAGGGTAGAGAAAAACCACAACGATGCCTCATCCAGTTGTAATCTGCATGTACTTCCTACTATACATCAAACATTTAAAACTATCATGTCTAGGGTATATTCTGCTTTGAGGGTCCTGAGAAGACTCAGGATGCCAGCACAGGATCTGGGTTAGGGATTTAGTAGCAAAGTTGTGACAGCAGTCTGTGTCTCTTCCCTTTGAGTCAAACACAACTTTTAAGAATTTCATGGGCGCTGGGAGTTTGGCCTAGCGGTAGAGTGCTTGCTTAGCATGCACAAAGACCCGGGTTTGATTCCTCGGCACCACATACATAGGGACAAAAAAAGCTGGAAGTGGTACTGTGGATCAAGAGTAGAGCTCTTGCCTTGAAAAAAGTCCAAGGACAGTGCTCAGGCCCTGAGTTCAAGGACTGGCAAAAAAAATTCATACTATCAAGAGTAGTACTGATCTCCAATATTATGTCTTCCTCTGTTAGATAACTAAGAATGAAGGGTTGTATATAACTTAAGATCTTTTGGTTTTCAGAGCAGCTCATCTTACTTGGAATGAAGAGGAAAAATCATTCTGTGAATTATTAGAGAACCCATCTCTTGTCTCCACTTCTGCCAGTACTAGAACCACATTGCTGGGGTGCCATCAGCTGACAGCTGCCTGAACTAGAAGTGCTTTAGAGAGTTGACCTGTTTGGTTTACAGGGTCATGGTACTAAGCCTGTTTTCAGTAACTGGAAGAGCAATTAGTAAGAAACATACAGCTGGGTGTTACAAAGCATTTTGGTTACTGTTTGGAGCTAAATGTTTTGAGTATTTTGATTTTTTGAACAGAAGGACCATATTCATGCAACAGCATCTAACAATACCATGTTTATATCATTTGATCTTGTGGCTGACTCTGGTATGATAAACATGTCTGAAGTGACTGGCCTTGGATCTCCAGAGTCAGTTTCCATCTTCCAGTCCCCAGTGACCCTATCTGTGCCATCTTTCTCAGCTCTGGTCTTCGCTGCCTGTGACAACACCTGTCTGGTTCAGAGTAACAGGAGAGCAGATGAGGAAAGAGATGAAGAGGGCTGATTGGATCAAGCCCTGATTGAGAGTATGTGAAAAAGTGAACTAAAGCAAATGTCTACTTGAGTGATATGCTTTCTTTTCCTAATTACCAAACTTAATTTGGGAGTCAGGTCTAGGAGGGAGCAGAGATTTTTAGATCTCTCAAGGATGGTAGGACTGTTTTGCTTCTTCATCACTGTTGGATCATCCTGTTGATATACTTGTGTTCCTGTTCTACTCCAATGGAGCCTGAAGAAGATTTGGAGACCTGAACCTGAAAGATCAGTAGTTTTCTGGGTATTTTGTTATCAGTCTTTCAGTGAAAAGCAGTGAGAAACTATGCCAGCACAGAGAGAGCTAATGAAAAATAATAGCCCTTTCAAATTGGTTCCTGAGAGCTTCCTTGAAGTTTCCAGGCTCATTTTGTCATATCTATCTATATACATATATTTCTATATATAGATATAGATAGATAGATTTTTTTTTGTTTTTGTTTTTTTGTTTTTTTTTTTGCCAGTCCTGGGCTTGAGCTCAGGGCCTGAGCACTGTCCTTGGGTTTTCTCAAGGCTAGAGCTCTACCACTTGAGCCTCAGCACCACTTCCGGCTTTTTTCTATGTATGTGGTACCGAGGAATCGAACCCGGGTCTTCATGCATGCTAGGCAAGCACTTTAACCACTAGGCCAAACTCCCGGCCAGATAGATTTTTTTTTTTTGATCCATTATAGGTGTTTTTTTTTTGTCGATTGTGGGGCTTGAACTCTAGGTCTGGGTGCTGTCCCTGAGCTCTTCAGTTCAAGGCTACTGCTCTATCCTTGAGTCACAGCCCCACTACTGGTTTTCTAGTGTATAAGTGGAGATTAGAGTTTTATGTTTTGGGGTTTTTTTTTTGTGGGTTATGGGGCTTGATCTCTGCCTGGGCATTGTCACTGAGCTCTTTTTCAGCTCAATGTTACCCCTGAGCCAAGCCCCACTTCCCTTTTTCTAGAGGTTAATTGGAGATAAGAGTCTCAGGTTCGGGGGGAGGGATACGGGTACCAAGACATGTGAAAGGGTATCAATGTATGTGAATTAATGCACCTTCTATCTGGCAAATATCATGTAACCCTTTTACTAATTACAATAAAAAAAATTAAAAAAAAAAAGAGTCTCAGGTTCTTCTGTGTCTAGGCTGCCTTTGAACCTTAATCCTCAGATCTCAGCCTCCTTAGAAGATAGGATTACAGGTGTGAGCCACCAAGTTCAGCTTAGTGTCTAAGATAAATCTATGTATTAGTTTATATTAGTTGTAACAATACAGAAAATTCTCTGTATATTAGTTGTAACAATGCAGAGAATACTCTGTATTTGTACATGCTGACAATATGTTCAACAATCTCATTCCTTCTCATTCTTCTTTCCCCCTTGCCAGAACAATTTCAACAGATTTCCTTTTTCTTTCTTTTTTTTTGGTGCCAGTCCTGGGTTTGAGCTCAGGGCCTGAGCACTGTCCTTGGACTTTCTCAAGGCTAGAGCTCTACCACCTGAGCCTCAGCACCACTTCTGGCTTTTTTTCTATGTATGTGGTACCAAGGAATTGAACCTGGGTCTTCGTGCATGCTAGGCAAGCACTCTACCACTAGGCCAAACTCCCGGCCCCATCCTTTTTCTATTTTTATGGTTGATAACAACCTATTTCAACTATTCATGCAATCCTTTTTTAGAACAAGTAGCCACGAAACACTAGGTCTCAATCTGACCTAGACTTGCACATAAGCTGAGCTGAAGCATTGAGCTGGAGAAGGGGACAGGCTCTCTGAAGCATGGCAGACATAATGTTGCTCCTTTCACTGTTCTAAGATGCTTTAAAATTAGCAAGATCATTTTTTGTACCATTTGAACTGCAAGAATTTTCTCCAGCACTTTGATAAATAACTTTACTATCATACAGTTCTTCTTGCTCTTAAAAAAAAAAAAAAGCCCAAGCTGGGTGCAGTAATCCTAGCTACCCACGAGGCTAAGATCTGAGGATCATGGTTCAAAGCCAGCCGGGCACTAAAGAATGTGAGACTCTTATCTCCAATTAATCATTAGCTAAGATTATAGGCATAAGCCACCACACCTGGCTGCATATTACTTTTTCTTTTGACTCTTGTTTACCCTTTAGAAACCAATCTTGGGTTCTATTCTACTAGGCATTCCTTTGGGGGCCTCAGTGCTTTCAATTCAGTTGGTATTGTTGGAGAAAGCTCTTTTTGTTTTGGCCTGGGACACCATCCTTGGGCTAAAGGCTACTGCACTACTACTTAAACCATAGCACCACTTCTGGCTTTTTTCTGTGTATGTGGTCCCAAGGGATCGAACCAAGGGCTTCGTGCATGCTAGGCAAGCACTGTATCTCCAGGCCACACTCCTAGTTGAGAAAGTTATTAAAAAGCTACCTGAGGATGACATTTCTAACAGCTTTGGAATGAACTAGAATGATATGTAGGTAATCTTGTAGCAATGTATGCTTTGCTTTTTGTTTCTGCTTGAATTCAAGTGTCTGGATACTACTGTCCCTTAAGTTTCCTTCTTCACTCAGGGCTGGGCTCTACCACTTGAGCCACTCTACTTCAGCTATTTTACTACTAATTGGAAATTAATAGTCTCAGATTTATCCCCTGGGCTGGATTTGAACTTCCCTCCTCAGCCTCCTGAGTAGATAGGCATTTTCTACCAGTCATGTAAACAGAAGTGATGTGCCTCTTGTAAGACAGGGCCCATAAATAGATATGCCTTCGCGCCTGGGAATGTGATTAAGTGGTAGAGTGCTTGCCTAGCATGCATGAAGCCCTGGGTTCAATTCCTCAGTACCACATAAACAGAAAAGGCCGGCAGTGGGGTTGTGGCTCAAGTGGTAGAGTGCTAGCCTTGAGCAAAAGAAGCTCATGGACAGTGCTCAGGTCCTGAGTTCAAGCCCCAGGACTGGGGTGGGGGTGGGGGCAGAGATGAGATGTGCCTTCTCTGCTGCTTTTCCCTTCCTGTTAGGTTGAACCAGGGGAACCTATCCTTAGCCACACAGAAGGTAAAGCTCTAGGAATGGCATAGTCACTGATAATTATATTGCAGAGGGAAACATTATACCTACCTGGAAAATCTGGAGTGGGTACTCGGGATGTAGAGTTAAACAGTTTGAGTCCTCACTTTGGGTGGTTTGCTATAGCAATTTAGACTATTATCTTTAATCTTACTAGAACATAATGTACTATGCTTATGCATAAAGACCTATGAGGATATAGCCGTTGGCCTAGGGAATAGGATATGGGTCATTACTCACTGTTAAAAAAAAATTCTGTTCATAAAGAAAGAGGAAGAATACAAAAATAACCCTGTTATATATTTTACTTAAAAGGACTTTTAAGTAAAGGTTGACTGCTTCGATCCTCTGGACTCCTGAGTCCTTTAGAACTCAGTGGCAATTGTGGAATAGAGCAGAGTTTGAGTCCTACAAGGCAGGTTACTCAGGGGACCTCTCAAGATTGTGCCGTGTGGCCTTCAGCTTTGTAGATCCAGAAACAGAAGGCAAAGTTCATGAAGCTTTCATGGCCAAGAGACTTGTGCTCTATGCTGGATAACCACAAATGTCTATGCAAAATTCTGTTGGAGCACATGTTGTTTGGAAGCCCTGGGAATAAGTGCAGCATCTATGAAACAAAGCAAGAAACCAACAGGCTGTATGCTGAGAAGAAATAAGGAAACTGAGTAATCTTCAGAGAATCCATCCTACAAGCTAGGAGTTAATCTGTTATTAACACTTTTTTGAGTGGTGGGGAGAATCAAACTTAGGGCCTTACATGTGCTAGACATTCTACTACAGAGCTGAATTCTACTCCAAGAGTTGCACATTTAATGACTAAATTCTATTTCTAAAATTCGGTATTGTTTACATACTGGCAGGATCTGTTTAATCCTCGTACAGCACTTTCTGATAAGTAAATGCAAGTGAGCAGAGTGTTTTCACGCACACACTCATCTGAGTCTACATCCTAGTTTCTATGACTGGACTTGAGTATTATATAAGTTGTCTCTTATCTTATCCACTGGAACTTTAATTCCCCTCTATTTCTTATTAGCCCTGTTAGGATGTATTTATATCAAAGTGCTTGGTAAGTAGTTCTGCAAAGGTGGTTAATATTAACGTTATTGTTACATATCCTATAAATCTTTTGTAATATACTTTTACAAGCACTAGACGTGTTACAGTATTTTAAGACATGGTCCAATATTTTAAAGCAAGTAAGAATCTAAAATTTGATGTGGTTTAAGGATTTTACTAGGCCTCGCCTTGAACCCAAGGCCTCGGTGCTGTCCCTGAGCTTTTTGTTGTTGTTGTTCAAGTCTAGTGCTCTATCATAGCTCCATGTCTGGCTTTTTGGTGGTTTATTGGAGATGAGTCTCAGATTTTCCTGTCTGGCCTGGTTTTGAACTATGATCCTCAGCTCAGCCTCCTGAATAGCTAGGACACAAAAATAAGCCATAGGCATCTGGTCTTTTTTTTTTTTTTTTTTTTGGTAATTTGGAGGTACACATTGCCTAGCAAGTATGAGTCCTTGGGTTCAAATCACAATGCTAAAAAATACACTGATTTTTTTTTTTAGGCCAGTCCTGGGCTTGAACTCAGAACTCGGGGCCTGAACATGGTCCTTGTGCTTTCTCAAGGATAGAGCTCTACCACTTGAGCCACAGCACCACTTCTGGCTTTTTCTATGTATGTGGTACTGAAGAATTGAACCTGGGTCTTAATACATGCTAAGCAAGCACTGGCTACCACTACGCCAAACTCCTGGCCTTAAAGCTATTTTTTTTTTCTTTTGGCTAGTCCTGGGCTTGAATCCAGGGCCTGAGCACTATCCTTGGGCTTTCTCAGGCTAGAGGTCTACCATTTGAACCACAGCACCACTTCCTGGCTTTTTTCTATGTATGTGATACTGAGATAAAAGACATTTTTTTATAGATGTTTGGTCATTTTTCTCTTCCACTGTCTTTGGCCTATTGTCATATTCTTTCTCTAATACACCTGCACTTATCTCCTTTGGTCATCTGCATTCCTGGGGCCTTTTTTTTTCCTTTTGCCAGTCCTGGGCTTGAGCTCAGGGCCTGAGCACTGTCCCTGGATTTTCTCAAGGCTAGAACTCTACCACTTGAGCCTCAGCACCACTTCCGGCTTTTTTCTATGTATGTGGTACCAAGGAATCAAACCCAGGTCTTCGTGAATACTAGGCAAGCACTCTACCACTAGGCCAAACTCCTGGTCCCCCCTGGGGCCATTTTATGATTATTTTTCATAGCAAAACAGATAAAGAATTCTGTGCAGATATACTTTCTTTTTTTTTGTTTTTGGGTTTTTTTTTTTGGTCCGTTGTGGGGCTTTTGAACTCTGGGCCTGGGTGCTGTCCCTGAGCTCTTCAGCAAAGCTACTACCCTACCCCTGGGCCTTGTCCCTGAGCTCTTCACCTCAAGGGTACTGCCCTACCCCTTGAACCACAGTGCCACTTGTGGTTTCCAAATGGTTAACTGGAGATGAGTCTCACAGTCTTTAGTGCCCAGGCTGGCTTTTAACCAAGATCTTCAGATCTCAGTCTTCTGAGTAGCTAGGATAATTGGCATAAGCCACTGCGTCCAGCTGTAGAAATACTTTTGCTGCCAGGATAAGGTTTTCTGTTTTGCTTCCAACATGATTAACCTTAATGTTCCAGGTCATTATTGGCCTTGCAGGTTTATGTTCGATGTATTGCTTCTTAAATTTTTGCATTCTCTCAGAAATTGGGCTCTGTATTGAATTTGGGTTTAAGAGAAAAGTTCTAAATTGTATAATTTCAAATCATGATGAATCCCATGTTGGTATTAATCCACATCGTTAACAAGTATTCAGATGTATAGTGTCCTATGTCATACTATACCGTGTCACTCCAAACCCCTCCCCTACAAAAACAAAACACACATACCAAATTTAGATACCAGCTTGAGAAACAGGGATCTAACATTTAATTTCCTAAATAGTTCATATCTTCATCCTAAAGGTACATGGGAGAATACTCAAAGCTGTCAGATCTATCTCTAAATTATAAATATATATTAAAAATATATATATATGGTGATGAACAGGGGGCTTAAATAAGTAAGGTAATGAGTACAATGCTGTTTTTTTTTTTTATGCATGTGCCAGTCTGGGTCTTGAACTTGGGGCCTGAGTACTATCTCTGAGCTGCTTTTTGCTCAAGGCTAACATTCTACCACTTGAGCCATAGTGATAGGTCTTTTCTGTTTATGTGGTCCTGAGGAATCAAACCCAGGGCTTTGTGCATTCTAGGCAAGCACTCTACCATTAAGCCACATTCCCAACCCCTTGCTAATTCTTAATGTGTTACAGCCAGGACAGATTCTGGAAGGAAACAAACTGTGAAGTAAATAATATGAACTTTGGAGCCAGAAGACTTAGACACAGATCTGAATCCTGGCGCTTGGCAGCTGTGTGACTTCAGGCAGATTTATTTCTTGGTGCTCCTGGTTTATAACACCTGTAATTCTAGCCACTTGAGAGGCCGAGGTTGGGAGGAGACAGAAGGCCAGACTGGGTAAAGAAGTTTGCAAAACTACCTTCTCAATGGAGAGGTGGATGTGGTAGTGCATGCATCTGTTAATTTTACCAGGACAAGGTGCTTAACAGGCAGATCATATCCAGCTGAACAAATAGGTATGAAGCTAGATTCTATCTCAAACAAAAATCAGCAAATAACTAGCTGGGGCTCAGCATAAAGAACTACTGCCTAGAAAATGAAAGGCACAGAGTTCAAACTCAGTATCACCAAAAAAATATTTGTTAGGTAATTGTAGCAGTGCTTAGAAACTAAGTAGTGCCTTGTAAATACCGGTAAATGTTAGATATTTCTTTTAATAAGCTTTAGGTCCTCTGATGTATTCTAGAAAAAAATTCTATTTTTCTTTTAAAGTAACTATGTAATTTTCTTTAAATACTTGATTATTCTGGTATTTTACTTGTTCCTCTTTACCGTTTGGGGATATGGGAAGTCTAACTGCCACTATTTGTGATTGTTAGGTTTAAGTTAATATGTTAGAGTTTCACTGTTCAAAGCTCAGCTGGTGCAAAACAGTATCTTTAATAAGGTCTATGTCACAGTATTGCTAGAATTGAGATGATCCTACCAATCATGTGACATTTTGAACTGCACTGTGACAATGAGTATGTTACTTTGTCATAAGTTCCTACTTGTGGTCTGGGCCAGTAGGGATAGCACATACAATTTATCTTGTCATCATTTGTTTCCAGGATGCCACTTAAAAGATTTTGGAGATTTGACTTTTACTCCAGTCCCCAAAGACGATCTCTACAACAACCTCGTAGTGAATCCACGCTCTGTGGGCCTTGCCAATCAGGAACTGGCTGAGGTGGTTAGCAGAGCAGTATCAAGTGGCTATAACTGTGTCACTGTGGGAGGAGACCACAGGTAAGCTAAACCCACAAGTGATGAGACTGGGTTACATACTGCTTTGCGTTGACCTCAGTTTCCTCACCTACAGAATTTCTAGTTCATGCTGCACTAATGTTTCAATGGCTAAGATCATGGTCTGCTGGAGGTATTGTCTGGATTGCTTTAACACACTGTAGGGTAAGAGGACATGGATTCAATTCCGCAAGTGCAGAAGTAGCTGAAGCAAGGAGTTAGTCACTGCTAAATGCTATCTACTAGAAAGTTCTTGACAGACTGTCTTTAAACTTTCATTTAGCTGTTTTGAGAATTAGGATTCATCAAGACTGAATCAGGTTTTTTTAATTAGCATTTTGCCAATAGAATACCCTTGGCATTCTGCCTTCCACCGGTTACTCATGCAACCAGTCTTTTGATGCTTTGTTTCACATGGATCAGCATGTATTTTACTGAGAACTAATGGTATCACAGCAATGCTAACAGAGGTAAACTATTAAAAATTTATTAGAACTACATATAATAAATGCATGTGGAATGAAAAATACTGAATTCTACAGAATTTCAGAGGAGGAACAGATCTGTCAGGTTTCAAATCACATTTCACAGAAGTGGGATTTTAAGTCATAAAGATTCTGGTAGAAGCAGGCTCTAAACACTTCATACACATTTTCAATTAATCCTAATGATGTCGTGCATTAGACCCCATTTTATCTACTTTATTTGCCAGTCTTGGGGCTTGAACTCAGGGCCTAGGCACTATCCCTGACCTTCTTTAGCTAAAGCTAGCATTCTACCACTTGAGCCACAGCACCACTTTCAGCCTTTACTGTGTATGTGATACTGAGGAATCGAACCCAGGACTTCATGTATGCTAGTCAAGCACTCCACCAGAAGACACACTTGCAGCTCTATTGCTGGGAGTTCTGAGGGACATAGGCTAGATAACTTATTCAAGGGCTATTTCAGGAAGTGAAAGACCTAGGATTCAAATCCAGTGTGACCCTACAGAGCAATTATTTTCCCTTTCTAGGTGCAATCAATCTAGCAATTTTCTCTGAGGTAGATTTGCAGATTACTATGCAGATTATTAGAAGTTAAATCCTTGTTACTGCAGAAGATACAGGCACATTCTTCATTTAGGAGTCAGATGCAAGTTCTCTACAGAGCTAAGACATTCAATCAACCAAAGGGCTGGTCTTCTACCTCTAAATTGGTAGTAATCTCTAGAAATTTATTTTCTTTGGTCAAGTCTCATTATCTAGGACTTGATCAGTGCAGGCGGCATAGTCCTTAGTTATGCGGTTTTTTTTGGTTTGTTTTGTCTATAGCTATATACATTTCAGCCATGTTACTGTTTCCTGTGCAGTGCTAAAAATGTAGGCTTTACACTCTTGAAAGCAGTGTGGGGGTTCCTTAAAGAACTGAAAATAAACCTTCCCTATGGTCCCGCCATACCACTTCTGGGCATCTATCCTGAACAGCATGACCCAAGATATGATAAGGACACCTGCTCAGCTATGTTCATCTCTGCACTATTCACAATAGCCAGGCGATGGAAACAATCCAGATGCCCTACTGCAGATGAATGGATACAGAAAATGTGGTATATATACACAATGGAATTCTACATAGCCAACAGACAAGATAAAATAATGGCATTCGCAGGGAAGTGGATGAATCTAGAGCGAATCATGTTGAGTGAGACAAGTCAAGACCTAAGGAACAAAAGGCGCATGGTATCCTTAATATGCGGCTATTAAATCCAAAGAGTACAAGAGCGAGGACTCAATTAACTGCATACCCAAAGCTATGGACATGGTAATGGAAATACAAACATAACTATATAGACATAAAAACCTATGACTCTATAGACATAATGTTTTATTTCATAAATTGATATGTTTCTATGACATACAAACCCTTAGCCTAATTTTGATTAAGTTCTAAATACTAAGTCCCAGAGATTGTAATTAGATTCCCTCATTGAACACTTGTTTGTTAAACTTGTCATTTAAAATATGATATAAACATAAGCCATAAAAAAATAAATAAATAAAAAGGAAAGGAAGGGAAGTTTTCCTTGCCTCAAACAAAACAAAACAAAAAAAGACTTGCCAGATAAATCAGATGACTAAGCTCTTATAAAATATCAGGAAGTTGTTTAAAGAGGAGATCACTTAGCATTTAAGAATTTCTTCCATGTACCCTGATTAACAATGACAATGTAATTGTTTACAACACAATTTTTATCTTGACTTCAAATGTGATTTAAATATATTTTAGTCTTTCTTAGCATACCAGGTTTAAAACATAAGAAGATACAGGTTTCTTTAATAACTAACTAGTGTTTTGCTCTGACTGAAAAGATAAAAGTTTGTGTATGGGGGGTGGGGAGGAGGGTAATGGGTACCAAGACATGTGAAAGGGTATCAATGTATGTAAATTAATGCACCTTCTATCTGGCAAATATCATGTAACCCTTTTATTAATTACAATAAAAATATATTAAAAAAAAAGTTTGTGGCCACAAAAAAAATGTAGGCTTTAAATTCTGAAAAGGAAGTGATAAATGTATAAAGGAAATAGAGCAATTTTAGGTCATGCTTTCTTTTATATATTATAGCAAATTCTATGACTCATCATTACACCAATCCTGTTTTAACAGGCTAAGTATTTCTATAGGAAAGGAAATTATAGCTCTTCTTGAATTAAAAAGTCCAATATTATAACTTAATCCACTGCCTTAGTGGATTCTTCAAAAGGACCTGACAAGTCCTGATGTAGTTAGCTACTAAGATACTTAAGCTTCATTTCCTATCCATGTCAAATTCCTTGGTTACTGGAAAGCTAGGCAGCTTTCCAACCTGTCTCAACTATATTTCTGCAGTGGACATAGGACAGTGGCTGCTAAACACAGAGCCCAAGGACAAGAAAAGGCAAAAGCAAAAACAACCAGCAATTTGAATGCCATGGCAATGTAAATTAAATAACATTACAGATCTGTTTTATTCCAATTTATTGGTGATTAATTGGGGATGAACCATTTTAATGTCTAAAAATCTTGATAAGGTAAATTAGTCTGAGAGAAGCACACACACATAGATATGCTGGAGCTATAATTCAGGACCCATGCATGCTAGCAAGTGCTCTGAGCTATACCCTTATTCCTACTTTATCCTTAAGCCTCTGGTGGCTCACAGCTGGGATATAGAACCCCAACTACTGAGGCTGAGACCTGTAGGATTATGGTTGGGTAGAAAGGTCTAACTGTAGCTGGGCATGGTGGCTCACGCCTCTAATCCTAGCTACTAAGAGGCTGAGGTCTTAGGATCCAGGTTCAAAGCCAGCCCAGGCATAAAGTTCGTGAGACTCATATCTCCAATTACTCACTAGAAAAGGGGAAGTGGGGCTGTGGCTCAAGGGGTAGGGTTATAGCCTTGAGCTAAAGAGCTCAGGGACAATGCCCAGGCCCAGAGTTCAAACCCCATGACAGACAAAAACAACAAAAAAGGTCCAACTGTCTCCAGAATGCCAGACTGGAGGCTGGGTCAAGTAGTAAAGAGCCAGCATGAGCAAGAAAGCTGAGCAAAGAGTTCAAGCCCCAGCAGCAGCATAAAATGTTGATGGAAACTTTGTGTGCTTGGTATATGCCTATAGTTCCAGGTACTTTGAGAGGATAAGGTAAGAGGAATACCTCAGCTCAGTGAACTTGAGACCAATTTGGGCAATAGCAAGATCCTATTTAAAAACTGTTTTTTTTTAAGTTTTTTATTATGGAGGTAATGTATAGAGTGGTTACAATTACATTCACCATAAAAACCGATTCTTCAGACATTAGACGTAAATCTCTGTGGTACTCCTTAAGAGTTATTAAGCACCATTTTTTGTGAATTGCTACATACAGACTAATCATTTAACTAGATTTATTCATTGACTCAATAATTGAGGTCCTTTTATCAGCCAGGACTAATGGATCAAATAAACTCAAATTTAGTGAGCACCAATTAGCATCCATTACACTACAGAGAGAGTCAATCATTAGCATCAAATCTTTAGTGTTCCTCCTTGTCTAATCTACTCAAGGTTAATCTGAGGGACTCTCCCCCTAATCTAGCCTCAATCCAGGCCCTGACTTTGCCCTGAGGACAGAGTATAAGAGCTGTGTTGGCTGAAGTTATTGTTACTGGTGGTGTGCCAAACAGAGGACCTTGAAGATTACTTACTGTATTTGTCATTTGCAGCCTGGCAATTGGTACCATTAGTGGCCACGCCCGACACTGTCCAGATCTTTGTGTCATTTGGGTTGATGCCCATGCTGACATAAACACACCTCTCACCACTGCTTCAGGAAATCTTCACGGGCAGCCACTTTCATTTCTCCTCAGAGAACTACAGGACAAGGTCAGTGGACCAAAATGAGAAGAAAGGTGGTGGCTTGCTGGGTTGTCTTGGGGCTTTCAGGGGTATAACTTAGATTTGGGCAAAGGATGGATAGAATGTGGCTTATCACTCCTTCATTTGTTCATTCATCATTATCATGGGCCAGGCATTCTAGAAGAATAAAGATGTACTAGGTTCCCGCTCCCAGGGGGCTATTTTAAGAAAGGTGGTGGTGGGCCAGGAGTTTGGCCTAGTGGTAGAGTGCTTGCCTGGCATGCACGAAGACCCGGGTTCGATTCCTCGGTACCACATACATAGAAAAAAAAAGCCGGAGATGGTGCTGAGACTCAAGTGGTAGAGCTCTAGCCTTGAGAAAGTCCAAGGACAGTGCTCAGGCCCTGAGCTCAAGCCCAAGACTGGCAAAAAAAAAAAAAAAAAAAAAAAAAGGGTGGTGGTAGTGAGCAGTGAGTGACAGATACTCCCAAGCCAGAAGACTTACTGGTTAGACTTCCAGGCTACATCCTCAGTGATCTAAAAGGTGACATAATAATGACATGTGGGTAATATTTTCCTGAACGGTTCCAAAGATGTGGAAGTCCATTTTAGGAAGACAAGTAAAGATTACTTACTATGTAGAGTAGGTTTGACTGTTTATAACTTGAGATGACAACTGAGTTAGTGTTTTAAAGAACCAATCTGTAAATAGTTCTATAATGTACTAAAGGGTAGAAAAGTGACATTTGCTGAGAAACATGCTGTTTTAAGAGTTTCCATTCTTCCTGAGAACTATACTGATTAGCAGTTGCTTCCTGGAAACATTTCCACTTGAGATAGTTTTCTCTACTAGGTCAAGTATGTCTTACTTTTTTTTCTTTAAACGTTCACCCTTTGACTGTTGCTTTGTCCTTGACAACAGTGAACGTTTAAAGTCAACTATGTCCTTGGGACCACACTGTGTAGAATTCTTGACTAACTTGTTCTTAACTCTCTTCATAGGTACCACAACTCCCCGGATTTTCTTGGATCAAACCCTGTATTTCTTCCCCAAATATTGTGTACATTGGCCTAAGAGATGTGGACCCCCCTGAACAGTAAGTTGACACGTTACGTTTAAGCACTGGGCCTGTCCTAGCTTCTCATGTTCCTCTTTAAAGTTAATGTTTGACATAATCTGTTGTAGCCAAACCCCTATATGTTAGTTAAAACCACTTTTTAAATCAAGGATTCCTTTCTTTGTATCTCACTAGTTTTATTTTAAAGAACTATGATATCCAGTATTTCTCAATGAGAGACATTGATCGACTTGGTATTCAAAAGGTCATGGAACAGACATTTGATCTGCTGATTGGCAAGTAAGTAATTGCAATGTATGTCTACGTCTGGGGGGAGGGGAGCAAATTTGCAATGGGCAGTACATTTGACTATTTCTTGAGCCAGTTATTTTTAAAATAAAAGCAAAGCACATATGTATAAAACTTTCAAGTATTTCAGAAAGAAAAAAACATGAAATAGATAGTACACTCTTCCGCTAGGATTAAGAAGTATCCTTTAAGTCAGTGTCATAACCCTGTCCCTCCTGATTTTCTCTTTATCTCATTTTCATAGTTACCATTCGCAATGGGAAGAGTTGATCATTCTAGTGGTCTCATTGTTGCTTTAGAGTGGTTTCATTGTTGCTTTATCTGCCTTTTACATTAAGCAAATCTTGGTAGGATAATAGATGAAATGTTAGTTCAGGGTATATTCCCAGTACTGAGTCTTTATTTCTGAGTGATTAATACAGATGTGCTACCTGATAATATCTTATTCCCCCCCAAAATAAAAGAAATTTAGTTAGGAGGAGTTAGGGGAGGTGTTCGAAGTAATGAGGCATTTTTCTAGCAAGTATAAGGTCTTGAGTTCAAACCCCAGTACAAACAAATAAAAATCAGCTATTTGATATAAATTATGTTACAGTTTCAGCTGCTGGACACCTGCACTCAAATGGAAACTGCAAGATAAGTTTGCAGACAGAAAATTAGAATCATGTCCAGCTCCTGGTACACTTAGATAATAATCACATATTATAAATTAATATAGAATATATATTATTAACACATAATAACTCTCAGGGGGTTATTATAATATACAATACAGTGGCTGTAACTCATATCAAGACTTAACAACCCAGCCTCACATGGAAATGAACAATTCCCTTTACCTGATGTTTATTAGTGTAAGAGGCTAGAATGCCTACAGTATGACAGAAATATGCATTGGAATTACTCTGAGGAATACAAAAGGCAATAATATACAGTAGGTATAAGAAACTAATACGTTAATTTCAGTAACTTCCAGGAATAGAAAACTTTGAAATATGCTGGCCCAAGGAGAAAAGTCCATAATACTCTTATCTCTAATTAACCACCAGAAAACCAGAAATGGTGCTGCAGCTCAAAGTGTACTAGCCTTGAGCGACAAAGCTCAGAAACAGTGCCCAGGCCCAAGTTCAAACCCCACTACTGATGAAAATGTGTGTGTATGTGTGTGTGTGTGTACACGTACCAGGATCAATAACACAAAATCAAGAATGGTATAAACAAAGACACATTCTGTTGTCCTCTTCCAGAAGACAAAGGCCAATACATCTAAGTTTTGATATCGATGCATTTGACCCTACACTGGCTCCAGCCACAGGTACCCCTGTTGTAGGGGGACTAACCTACAGAGAAGGCATGTACATCAGTGAAGAAATACATAATACAGGTATGTAGCACTACCAGGTCTACAGCCTATTAATTACACACATGATTATGTTGATCTCTTGCTCTCTTGCCTACAAGAGTTTTTTTTTTTTGTGGCTACTGGGGTTTGAACTCTGCCTGGGCGCTGTCCCTGAGCTCTTCAGCTCAAGGCTACCGCCTTAACCCTTGAGCCAAGCCCCACTTCCCATTTTTTAGGGGTTAACTGAAGGTAAGAGTCTCAGGTCCTTTTGTGTGTGGGCTGACTTTGAACCTTGGTTCTCAGATCTCAGCCTCCTGAGTAGCTAGGATTACAGGCGTGAGCTACCACACCCAGCTTAAACAAATATAATATATATAAATATATATTATATATAATATAAATACATTTTTTTGCCAGTCCTGGACCTTGAATTCCGGGCCTGGCACTGTCCTTGGGCTTTCTCAAGGCTAGAGCTCTACCACTTGAGCCACAGCACCACTTCTGGCCTTTTCTATGTATATGTGGTACCGAGGAATCAAATCCAGGTCTTTGTGCATGCTAGGCAGACACTCTACTTCTAGGCCAAATTCCTGGCCCCTAAACAAATATTTTTTGACAAATATTTTTACAAGTATTTAGAGATATGTTTGGATCTGGATTGTAACAAAATATGCTAAGTAAGAAGTTTTGAAGCTAGGCACTGGCTGAGATTTGAGGATCACGGTTCAAAGCCAGCCTGGACACGAAATCCCCTGAGACTCACCTCCAATTAACGACCAGAAAAATGGGGAAGTGGTGCTGTAGCTCAAGTGGTAGAGTGCTAGCCTTGAGCTGAAGAGCTCAGGGACAGTACCCAGGCCAAGAATACATATCCCAAGACTGACAAAAAAAAGTTGCATTTTAGATATTTAATACAAGAAATAAGAAGAATCGACTACCATCATGTTTGTAATCTCAGCTACTTAGGAGGTGGAGACTGAAAGGACTGGCTTGAGACCTCCATCTCAGCTAATACTCCATATATGGTGGTATGTGCCTGTGGAGGCTGTAGGTAGGAGAATCATGGTCCAGGCTGGCCTAGGGCAAAAACATGAGACCTTACCTGAAAAAATTAAAGGAAGGACTAAATAGGCAGGAGGGACTCAAGTGGTAGAGTTCCTGCCAAGCAAACACTAGGCCCTAAGTTCAAACTACAGTATGCCAAAAATGAAAGAAAGCCAAGCTGATGCAGTTCCTCCTACCTGAACTAAGTTTTAAGTTGAAAATTTTAAGATGAAAGGCAAGGCCAAGTAACTTTACTTTTCACTCTAATGATGAGCTAGTTCTCTGGGAATTTGGAGTTAAAAAGCTGATCTCTTAGAGATACTATAAGTTGGACAATATCTTGGTCCTTTTATCTAGAATGTCTTGTACTACAGCTTTTTGTAAGGAGGATACAGTTGGATGAATTCTAGATTATCAAGAGGGGCTGCTGCCAAACATAGTGGCATTTGCTGTATACAGTCTCTCACTGGGAGCTGAAGTAGGAAGACAATGAGTTTGGAGCCAGAATGGGTAACAGGTAGTTCCTGTTTCAAGAAAAAAGGGAAAAAAATAGTTAACTGTCCCCCCAAACTCAGACTTCATTGAAAGCAGTTGCTAAAAGCTTCTGATTTTAAGGCTACTTTGTGACCTTTCATTCCAAAGTATAAACTACCACATGACAACTGCTTCAGTAACCATTTCATGAAACTAGGTATAGGAAGCAACATAGAGACTCCAAGATACAAAGGTCTACTACTGTTGAGAACCCTTCAGTAGTTGGACAGAAATGGGCACTGAACCTTGAAGCCTGCTAGAATATTAGACAAATGCTGCCAGACAGTAACAAGATAGTTATTCTTTTGATGGGAGCGCAGCCTAGTGGTAGAGTGCTTGCCTAGCATGCACGGAGCTTTGGGTTTGATTCCTTGGTACCACATCCCAGAAAAAGCCAGACGGTAGTGGTACAGTGCTACCCTTGAGAAAGTTCAAAGACAGTGCCCAAGACCCACAGTTCAAGCCCCAGGACTGGCAAAAAGTAGTCATTCCCAAACCCACAATCTTAGACATTGCTAGTAGTCTTTGGGTTAGTGGGCAGGGAAGTTCAGTTCTATTATCCTCAGTGACACCAGTCTGAGGACGGGCTAACAACTTCAGCACATAGAAATAGCAGTGTTTGTGCATTTCTTATGCTCTTCCTCCCTTTGCTACAACTGTTAATCTGCGGGGACTGAATATCTCCAGGGCTATGCTTTTAGCAGTTTAGTTTATATTGAGACAAGAATCTCTCGCTAACTTTGCCAGGGCTAGCCTCAAACTACAATCCTCTTTCCTCTACTTTCTGGGCAGCTAGAATTAGACATGTACTGCCTCCCTCAAGTTTCAATATTCAGTGATTGTCATGACACTGTCAACTAGATACATTAGAGCAGTTTGCTTTTCTTTTCATATATTTAGTTAATAGAAGGGTTACATTATATTCACCAGATACATTGATACCCTTTCTCATGTCTTGGTCCCCATTTTTCCCTCCCCCCACCCCAGTGCTTTTTTTTTTTTTTTTTTGCCAGTCCTGGGCTTGAGCTCAGAGCCTGAGCACTGTCCTTGGACTTTCTCAAAGCTAGAGCCTCAGCACCATTTCTGGCACCATTTTTCTATGTATGTGGTACCAAGGAATTGAACCTGGGTCTTCGTCCTGCAAGGCAAGCACTCTACCCTTAGGCCAAACTCCCAGCCCCTAACTTGTAGGTTGGTAGTAGTATGGAAACATAGGTATATTATCTGTAAGCCCTATGAATTACTCACTTTGGGACTGCTAAAGGTACACGTTTAAATAGTGGAAACTAAAAACACAATTTACTGGAGATATAAGTCAATGTTCAGGACATGATGGAATACTAAGGTAACATTCTTGGTCACTAAAGTTTTACATGGTGTAGTCAACTATGCATTGCTAAGACTACAGAACACACAAAATGTGGATGTAATCTAATAGCCATCCTGAACATTCTCAGGTACTTGTGTTCTTGAATACTAGTTTTTCAGAAGACAACTGGAGTCCAAAGGGACATAAAAAAACACAAGTTGGGGACTAGAAGTTTGCACTCTATAATTCTAGCTACTCAAGAGGCTAAAATCTAGAGGACGAAATATGAAGCTAAGTAAGGCAAAAAAGGTGACATTCCATCTCCAAAATGAAGAGCAGGGTTGGAAGTATGGGTTGAGTGGTAGTGAGTGCCAAATGAGCAGGAAAACTGAACATGAGGCCCTAAGTTCAAATTCTAATACCACCGCAAATAAATATGTATATATGTATACATGTGTGTAGGTATATATGCATATATGTACACATGTATATGTGTGTGGGCATACCTATTTTTGTATATATCTATCTATCTATATATGTATATACGGTTGAATTTTCTGAACCAATGCCAAGTTACTTAGCCTGCTGGAAGACATGAGAAATGTGTTATATGAGCAATCTGCCCTCAGAACTTGGCATCAAAGGGTGAAAAGTTCGGGATGAGTATGTGGTATATACCTATGAACCTACCACTCGGGAGGCTAAGCTGGGAAGATCAAATTTTAGGTAACCTAGGCAAACCATCAAGATCCATCTCAAAACAGTAAGTTTCCAATACTGAAAACTCTTCAGGGCTACTGTTTCAAGGCATGTGGGGTGGTAACTTAAGAGCAACAACAGGACTGGATATGTAGTTCAGTGGAACAGGATGTGCTTAACACATGAAAACTGTTTAATTCCCAGCTTGTGGGGGTTAAAGGGAATCAGATACAGCATCAAAAAGCCTGACAGGTATGAGTGTTATGTTAGATGGGCAGGGAGAGATGTTTCATTATTTTGCAAGTTTCTTCCAGTCCTATTCTAGTATACTAGTGGTTTAACTTAGACTCATTACCACAAGATGAGATACAAAGGGCCATCTGACAGTTATACATTGTAAACTGACTGGGTATTAGCATTCTCATGGAAAGTAGCAGCCAGGAAATTTCTGAGGTTTTCATACCTTGTTCTTCCAGGATTGCTGTCGGCACTGGATCTGGTTGAAGTCAATCCTTGGCTGGCTGCTTCAGAGGAAGAAGCAAAGGCTACAGCTAGCCTGGCAGTGGACGTAATTGCTTCAAGTTTTGGTCAGACAAGGGAAGGAGGGCACATTGTCTACGACCAACTTCCTACTCCTAGTTCACCAGATGAATCAGAAAATAAAGAATGTGTGAGGATTTAGGAAATATTGTGCACTGACACATTTTACAATGGGCATTCCAGAAGTGTAATTTAAGGAGACATGTTAAACAGCTGTCTGGGTTAATATTGCCTTAATGCTAATACCTGTGCATTTTCAAATTGTAAAATTTCTCCTCTCCAATTTGGTGACCAATACTATTACTGTAAATGTATTTGGTTTTTTGAAGTTCACAAGGCATTAATGTTACACTATGTAAATTTGAAGACATAAAACAGAATTTATTACCTTGGTATTCCACAGTGATCTTGTTGTTCCTTCACATTTACTGGTTTTGTCACCCTCCCTCCTCCCAATGTGGCTACACAGTACATCTTTGAATGGTTAGCCCAAAGCAGCAGTATGCTTATTTCCATATTCCTGACACCATTCACAGGGTCAAGGTTCTGGTCCACAAACACTCCCCAACAGAAAGTTCAATGCTTTCGAAAGAATTTGTAATAAATCAGGCCTCCCAGGATGGCTATCTCCAACAAGATGACAATGGAAAGCAGCAGCTTGTTGGTTGTCACTCTACAAAGTAAAACAGTATGCAGTAGTCAGTAGTCTGAACAACCTCATTTCTTGCTGTTCTTAATACTTAGGGTTTTACTTAGAACTAAGACTTGAGTATTGTGAAAGTTTTGTCACACAGCTACTTAGCAAGTATTTTAGCCCTAACTTAGGGTAACAATGATGACCTCACAGGACAATAAACACCAAAGCATAAAACCTGTTTGTCTTTGAAGTCTGCGATCATCTGGTAATAGTAAGATACCCCAGTTAGATTGGGAGAACAGTATGAAGCAGGCCCTTCAGTGTCAAGTCAAAATCAAGCTCATGGATGGGTTCTACATACAGGATGAGGAACTGCATTATAGGTTCTATTTTTTCAATTTCTTGTAAACTTTTTCCACTTTATCTTTTTGTGTTCCATCACAAACATACAAAGAATCCATTTTTCACACCAGATTTCTCCCTATTCCACAACAGGGAAAAGCATGTACATTACTCACTTGCACCAATTTCATCAATGGTTTTGTTAGCATTTGAGGGTTTTGTTTTTTTTGTTTTTGCCAGTCCTGGGGCTCAAACTCAGAGCCTGGGCTCTGTCCCTGAGCCTCTCACTTGAGCCACAGAACCACTTCTGGATTTTTTCTGTTTATGTGGTACTGGGGAATCCACCCAAGGTTTCATTCATGCTAGTCAAGCACTACCACTGAGCCACATTCCCAGCCCTTGAATATTTTTTTTTTTTTGCTGTTGCTGTTGTCAAAGTGTACTTATTAACAAGATGAGGATTATCAGAAAAAGGGTCTGACTCCCATAAAGGCCAAGTAGAGCCAAAAGCAAGCACTAAGTAATAGCAGTGAAAAACTACTCTAAGGTTTTAGTTGTATTTCAAGGAATATGAAGGTCTATTCCTATATGTACACATACATATCCCAGGATAATTCCTTCACTGAAACTATACAAAACCAGCCAGCACGCTGTGGCTCACACCTATAATTCTGGCTACTCAGGAGGCTGAGATCTAAGGATTTCAGTTCAAAGCCCCAGGCACTGAAGAATGTGAGACTCTCCAATTAATCACTAGAAAACAGGAAGTGGGGCTGTGGCTTAGAGGTAGGGCAGTAGCCTTGAGCTGAAGAGCTCAGGGACAGCACCCAGCCCCAGGGTTCAAACTCCATGAGCCACCAAAGAAAACCCCCCAAAAAACAAACCAAAAAAAAATTATACTCTGCTTTACTGGGTAGTCATAGTGTAGTGGAACCATGTAGTATCAGCACATAGTGAGTTACAAAGATCTTTTCAGTTAAAAGACATTGAGTTAGAAATTAAAATTTTTAAAACTTACTTTCTGGACATTGAACGAAGAATCTTTCGACTCTTGCTCAAATTTTCATTTGTGTTTACCAACTGAGAAGAGAAAATAACAATTATTCCCAATTCTCTAAAAACTATTGTATAGAATTTAAACATCCCTAAATTAACAGCGAGCACCAATTTAAATAATGGCCTTTGAGCGCAAATAGAAGACTCTGGTAAGAACAAGCTGCTTCGGAACTCATCAAGGAGGATGAGAATCACTATGTATCAGGCTGGTGTGGCAGGGGTAGACTGAGACTAGGCTAAAATAGTAGGGCTTCACATGTTCCATGTCAGTGACTCTGAAGTAACTCCAGATTTGGATTTCATCTGCCAAATTCCCAAATTCCAGGACAGCTTCTTGAACTGGTGTTTGTTTAGGTAGGTAAGTATGTGTTACCATTTTTGCTCTCTTGGTTACTTTTTTCAGTAACCCTTTGAGGCAAAACATCTGTGAAAGGACTTTTCTCTTTGATCACTCATTTTTTTTTTTTTTGGGTCCATGCTACTTGAACTCTGGGTACTGTCCCCGAGCTCTTCAGCTCAAGGCTACCACTCTACCCCTTGAGCCACAGATCCACTTCCGGTTTTCTGGTCGTTAATTGGAGATAAGAGCAGAGCCAGGGCTGGCTTTCAGATCCACAGATCTCAGAATCCTGAGTAGTTAGGATTACAGGTGTGAGCCACTACATCCTGCAGAAATGTTATTTTTTGAGCTTCTTAGAGTAACAATAGGTTGGGGACCCCCAATACAATCTTCATTTGACAAGTATTAACTTTCTTCTCACAATGATCCCACTTTGGTAACAATAAAAGGTTATAGTCTAGGTTTGAGTTATAATTTATAAATTTGCCAGTTAATAAAGATGGTGTGGCTGCAATCTCATAAATGTTTCAAACAGGTTCCTTCAGTCTTTAAAATAAGAAAAAAAATGCCCTACCTTCAAACAATGTGTAAATCGCACCATTAAAATTACTTCTAAGGGGCCAGGAGTTTGGCCTAGTGGTAGAGTGCTTGCCTAGCATGCATGAAGACCCAGGTTTGAGTCCTCAGTACCACATATACATAGAAAAAGCCAGAAATGGTGTGGCTCAAGTGGTAGAGCTCTAGCCTTGAGAAAGCCCAAGAACAGTGCTCAGGCCCCGAGATTAAACCCCAGAACCGGCAAAAAAAGGAAAAAAAAATTCTAAGATACCTGGGAGTTTGGCCTAGTGGTAGAGTGCTTGCTTAGCATGCAGGAAGACCTGGGTTCGATTCCTCAGTACCACATACATAGAAAAAGCTGGAAGTGGTGCTATGGCTCAAGTGGTAGAGCTCTAGAGCCTTGAGAAAGCCCAAGGACAGTGTTCAGGCCCTGAGTTCAAGCCCCAGGACTGTGGATAAACAAAAGAAAAAAAGACAAAAGAAAAAGAATTGGGAGAAAATAACATCTTCTCAGATAAGTGAGTTAAAAAACTGAGAAAAGTAAACAATTTAAAACACAAAAGTCTTCTAACTTCCTGAATTCAAAACTGCATTGGTCGGGCATGAAGCCCTGGCTTCAGTTCCTCGGCACTACATAGCCAGAAGTGGCTCTATGGCTCAAGTGGCAGAGTGCTAGCCTTGAGCAAAATTTGTCGAGGACAGTGCCCAGACCCTGAATTCAAGCCCCAGGACTGGCAAAAACAAACAAAAAACTGCATTGATGTTTGGTCTCAGAATGTTATCCAAGTATAGTGTAAATCACTTTTCCCATTCCTGCCCTTCACCATCTTCCAAGACTTACTCTGTTCTTGGTACGTTCCAACTGCTCTCGTTGCTCTCCTAGCTCTTCTATGATTTCTGAGCCAATCTGATCAGTTTCTGTGGCAATCCGATGAGAACGCTCAATACTTTGGGTGGCCCTGTTCAGACTCTCAGTGCCTTGTAGAAGCAATGCCCTTTGAGACTGTAGCCGATTCTGACAGGAATACAGGAGGAAAAAGTTACTTTTTCCATTATAAATTCATTGTCAGCATGTTCTTTATGACCTTTGTGTAAAAAGGATACAGTAAGCAATAATTTGCATTATAGTTGCCCCTCTATCTCTGTAAGGAAATAGTTCTAGAAACCTCTCCCTTAGCATGCCCAAATCTACAGATGTTCATGTCTTTTATAAAATGACCTATTTAAATATCTATGTTCATCCTCTCACATATATTAATCTCTAGATTATTTTATACTTGTAAATATAATGCAATAAAACAATGTAAATGCTATTTAAATAGATGTTCAGTTAGTACAGAGGCAAATCAAAGATCTTTTGTGTGTGTGTGGTAGTGGTGGGGGGGTAATGGGGCATGAACTTGGCCTGGGTGCTGTCTCTGAGCTCTTCAGCTCAAGGTTACCACCCTACCCTGGAGCCAAGCCCACTTCCCAGTTTCTAGTGGTTAATTGGAGATAAGAGTCTCAGATCCTGGGCCGGGAGTTTGGCCTAGTGGTTAAAGTGCTTGCCTAGCATGCATGAAGATCCGGGTTGATTCCTCAGTACCACATACATAGAAAAAAGCCAGAAGTGGTGCTGAGGCTCAAGTGGTAGAGCTCTAGCCTTGAGAAAATCCAAGGACAGTACTCGGGCCCTGAGCTCAAGCTCAGGACTGGCAAAAAAAAAAAAAAGAGTCTCAGGTCCTTTTGTACCTGCTGGCTTTGAACCTTGATCCTCAGATCTCAGCCTCTTGAGTAGCTAGGATTACAAGTGTGAGCCACTCACTCAGCTTAAAAATCTTTGTGATGATGGGGCCGGGAGTTTGGCCTAGTGGTTAAAGTGCTTGCCTAGCATGCATGAAGACCCGGGTTAGATTCCTCGGTATCACATATATATAAAAAAGCCGGAAGTGGTGCTGAGGCTCAAGTGGTAGAGCTCTAGCCTTGAGAAAGTCCAAGGCCAGTGTTCAGGCCCTGAGCTCAAGCCCAGGACTGGCAAAAAAAAAAAAAAATCTTTGTGATGGACCTGATATATTGGATATATTTGAATTTGGTTATCTGAAATTGGATAGGGAACGGGGGGGGGGGGGGGGGGGGACGACAAGATAAGGGGTGGGGGAGGGGGGAAGGGAAATGGGGACCATGACATGTGAAAGGGTATCAATGTGTGGGAATTAATGCACCATTTATCTGGCAAATATCATGTAACCCTTCTATTAATTACAATAAAAAATATATTAAAAAAAATCTTTGTGATGGAAGCCCACTGAACACTCAGAGTTCTATTTGATGTTAATTCAAATAGATCTGTGAAATCTCTTGCAAGAGAATAAAGGAGGCAAGTAAAGCTTGTTAAAAATAGACATTGTAAAAGCAGGCTGCTTCTAAATTATGTGCTGAAAAAGAATAGTTTAGGGCCAGGAATGGGGTCTAATGGTATAGAGCTTGCCTGACACGCACAAAACCCTGGGTTTGATTCCTCGGTATCAGGTATCAGATACGAAGAAAAAGCCAGAAGTGGCAATGTAGTAGAACACTAGCCTCGAGCAATAAATAAATAAATAAATAAACTTGCAATTGACACTCCATAAAGGCACCACAAATTTTTTTTTTTTTTTTGCCAGTCCTGGGTTTGAGCTCAGGGTCTCAGCATTGTCATTGGACTTTCTCAAGGCTAGAGCTCTACCACTTGCGCCTTAGCACCACTTCTGCCTTTTTTTTCTATATATGTGGTACCTAGGAATTGAACCCGGGTCTTCGTGCATGCTAGGCAAGCACTCTACCCCTAGGCCAAACTCCTGGCCCCACAAACTATTCTTTATTATTATTATTATTTTGGCCAGTCCTGGGGCTTGAACTCAGGGCCTGAGCACTGTCCTTGGACACTTTTTGCTCAAGGCTACCACCCTGCCACTTGAGCCACAGCACCACTTCCAGCTTTTTCTGAGTGTGTTGCACTCAGGGCTTTGTGGATGCTAGGCAAGCACTCTATCACAAGGTTATGCTTCCAGCCCTGTCGACTGCACTTTTAAGACTTCTAGAACCATATGGAAGAGATGACACCAAGACGCATTGCACCAATACCCTGACATTTTGAACTGAAACCCTTCTGTACAACTGTTTAAAGATAATAAAAGATAAATTTATGGAAAATATAAATGAGACCTTATTCAAAAAACAAAACAAAACACCAAAGAAGATGCTAATAAAGTACAAGATACTAATGAAGGTCACATACTAAAGAAGGACCTGAAATCCCTGGCAAAAAATAAAACAATGCACACAGCTTTCAACTTTGGTAGTTCTACAAGCAAATCATCTAATCTCTGTAGCCCTCAAAAAAAGAATTCTCTGGAAGTTCCCATATGTCTGGTCTTGGACGCTCCCACTCAGGCACCACACATAGACTATTCTTCTTTTATTATTTTTTGCAAGTCCTAAGGCTTGAACTCAGGACCTGGTACTGTCCTTTGGCTTTTTTTTGCTCAAGGCTAGTGCTCTACTATAGGGCCACTTCCACTTTTTTCTGTGTACGTGGTATCAAGGACTCAAACCCAAGTTTTTATATGTTAGGCAAGCTCTATACCATTAGACCCTATACCCAGCCCTAAACTATTCTTTTCAGCACATAAATTATTTTGAAGCAGGTTGCTTTTACATTGTCTGTGGCTTTTTTTTTTTTTTTTTTGTGGGTCTTGGGGCTCGAACTTGGCCTGGGCCCTGTCCCCGAACTCTTCAGCTCAAGGCTACCGCCCTATCCTTAAGCCAAGCCCCACTTCACATTTTCTAGAGGTTAGTTGGAAATAAGAGTCTCAGGTTCTTTGGTGCCGGGCTGTCTTTGAACCTTGACCCTCAGATATCAGCCTCCTGAGTAGCTGGGATTACAGGCATGAGCCACTATGCCAGCTTACAATGTCTATTTTTAGCAAGCTCTACTTGCCTCTCTTAGTCTCTTATAAGAGATTTCACAGATGTATTTGAATTACATCATTCACAAATGATTGTGATTTTTTTTTGGTAGGTCATGGGGCTTGAACTCTGGGCCTGGGCGCTGTCCCTGAGTTTTTCAGCTCCAAGTTACTGCCCTACCCCTTGAGCCACATTCCCACTTCCTGTTTTTTAGAGATTAACTGGAGATAAGAGTCTTAAGTTCTAAGCCAGTGCTCAAGTTCTAAGCCAGTGCAGTGGTTCAAAGCCAGCCTGGGCACAAAAGGGCCTGAGACTTTTATCTCCAATTAACCTCTAGAAAATGGGAAGTGGAGCTTGGCTCAAGGGTAGAGCTGTAGCCTTGAGCTGAAGAGCTCAGGGACAGTGCCCAGGCCCAGGGGTAGTGCAGTAGTCCTGAGCTAAAGAGCTCAGGGATAGCACTCAGGCCTTGTTCAAGCCCCATGATCCACCTAAAAAGAGTCTCAAGTTCTTTAGTACCTGGACTCACTTAGAACCTTGATCCTCAAATCTCAGCCTCCCGAGTAGTTAGGATTACAAGCATGAGCCACCACGCTGGGCTTATGATTGTGATTGTTTTGACATCACAGCATCACTCTACTATCATTCTGTGTGTTTTAAAAACTGGGGCCGGGAGTTTAGCCTATTGGTAGAGTGCTTGCCCCACATGCACGAAGAACCATGTACCACATACATAGAAAAAAGCCGGAAGTGGTGCTGAGGCTCAAGTGGTAGAACTCCAGCCTTGAGAAAGTCCAAGGACAGTGCTCAGGCTCTGAGCTCAAGCTCAGACTGGCAAAAAAAAAAAAAAAAAAAAAAAAAAAAAAAAAAAAAAGGGTAGCAATGATTGGGTGAATATCATGTAACCCTTCTGTTAATTACAATAATAATAAAAAAAAACTATAACTTTTGTGCCCAGAGGAGCGGTCCCCCCAAAGAAAACCACCAAGATAGAGGCGTCCGAAATGCAAAAGCAAGGTTTATTGTGGGATACAAGCCAAGCAGGGAACTCATCTGCAGGCACTCGGCAGCGAGGCTGGGAGGAATCATGGATCGGGGTTTACACAGCCTTTTTAAAGGCAAAAATCACACCTATCAGGTGGTCAAGTGAGATAAGATTTAGGGAGCTTCCCAGGCTGGGGGAAACTGATGGAAAGTTCTCACACCAGCTGGGTCCCATTCAACTGTCAGAGAGTAGTTTTATATTTTTCCTGTTTGTACTGAAGGGGGTGGGTCTGGGGGGGTTTGCTACATTCCCCCCTGCTGTTTGTTCCATAGGAGCCAACCCTGGCTCCTAGTCTACTAAGTCTATGAAATCATTTTAATCCTCTAGTTCCTGTCTCCACCTCCGTAAACCTTCCCTAACCTTAGCCTCCTCACCGAGATGGCACAGAGGCCCTTCTGCTGTAGAAATAATAAATCTAGCCCTCTACTGTTTTGCATAACTACTTCAGCCAGAGAACTAATCAAATCTCCCTTGACAGGAGAGCTCCACCATATGTGCCTGGTGGACTCACATCCCCAGCTAGCACAGTCTGTCTTGGGGATCGGAAGTGGGCTGGGCAGACATAGAAGCGGTGAGCTTGGGTCCTATCCCAGGGATTCCAAAGTTCTCCTGCCAGGTCTGGTTCTAAGGGAAATATAGATTGCCATTAACTAGCTCTAGAATTTGTCTTTCTCCCTTTTTTGTAAGACAATTCTTTCCAGATCCTCCCTTATCCATAAACTATTCTTCTGCTTTCTCAATTCCTTTCCAAAGGTTTTCTTATTTATTTATTTTTGTAATTTTTTTTTTTTTTTGCCAGTTCTGGGCTTGAGCTCAGAGCCTGAGCACTGTCCTTGGACTTTCTCAAGGCTAGAGCTCTACCACTTGAGCCGCAGCACCACTTTCAGCTTTTTTCTATGTATGTGGTACTGAGGAATCGAACCCGAGTCTTCGTGCATGCTAGGCAAGCACTCCACCACTAGACCAAACTCCCGGCCGTCCAAAGGTTTTCTTTACTAAACTTTATCTCTCTTCTCTACTTTGCTTTTGCCCTCATTCACATTTAGCACCTCTTACGTCCAAGCTGTTTAGCACTGGATGGAAAATTACCTTCACCCATCCAGAGTTACCATCTGTAAAAACCTAGGGGACTTTGAACTTAGCACAGATAGAATGTCCCACCACCAAGGGCTTTACAGGGTGGTGATGGAATGAGGCAGCACAGGATTTGTAGCAGCAGCTTCATCTCTCAGCAGCTCCAATGGAATGTCACACCTCTTGCTGGGTTGCCTGCAAATTTCTGCACAGACTGGTTAGAGAAGCTTACCCTAAGGCCTGACTATGGTGAAGTCTCCCAACAATTTCCTGGTTGCTTTTACTCATTTTTGCAGGCTGGCACCCCATTGGTTTTTAGGACAGTATAGGGTTGAGATTATCCTGTCTCACTTTCCAAAAATGACTCTGGTCCCTTCATCTAAGGGGGTTGATGGGCGAAGATTCATCTTCTATAACTTCTTCAGGCTGACTCAGGGGCATTGTCTCTATACTTAGTGAAGGACCCTAAAAACTTAGCCTATTTTACCAAGGGGTTGCCAGGATTACATTTTAGGAGTCAGTGTAGGCCTAAACAGATCAACAGGGACACAGCCTCAGGTCCACAAACTTTCCTGAATTTTCAAATTTTGCTCAGCTAGAGCTTTGAGCAAACATGGGGTTCAGGATTGTAAACTACCCACTATTACAGATGACTGACAAATTCCTGCCCAGTAGACATGGACATTAGTAAGGCATGCTTACAAACTATTTTATGACCTCTTGGCTCTTGATTAATTTTGAATGGCCAAGCACAAGTGACTCTCAGATCTGACACCACCTCTGCCATCCAAGCAGTGGCTTACTGCATCTGGATGTTTTATTTCTTTTGTCCCAGTAGTGTCTCACTCTGGTACCCACACGAGTCTTCTGAGTATCTCTATTCCACCTCTTTTTCTGGGTTTGGAATTGACTTCCCCTTGGGCACCAAGAAGCATTCAGCTCAGAAGTCATTGAACTTCTAAAGTTAGAGAAGGGATTTCCAAATGAAACTCATCCACTCTGGCGATCCCATCTTCATTTGTTTACACATTGATTTGGTGAAGTCAAAATCCCCAACCGTTCCTTGTTCATGATTTAAAGCAAATACATTGTTTAAAGCTTCTTCTGAAGTTAAAGGCCTACTGGCTTGAACTGCACTCAGATTTGCTTTAGGATAATAAGGAACCATCACATAAGCCATTGGATCAGACTTACACAAAAACAGGAATGTCAATGGCAGTAACCCAGACTCCTCCTTAGCTTCTCTGTAAGCTCTGTGATAAGCGGCTGCTCTCTGAACCTTAACTTCCGTATCAACATCCACAGAATAGCCCTTTAAAAGAACTGGCTTCCCACTGACTTCAGAGCATACTACAGGGAGCTTGCTACTAAGTACCTTCATGGGCTCACCAACAAGATCTTATTCCAGGCTTGTAGTAGACCACCAGAGTCCATGTCAGTTGAGCTTTCAAGCCTTTCAGCGTCTTCTTAATGGACAGCAAGTGATCCACACTGGGTTATTTATTCTGACATTTAAACTCAACACTGTCCTTATACTTGGATTGTAGTGTGACAATGAGCCTTTCCTCTAAACAGATCTTCTTCAACTGTTCAGTTAGAGATAACTCAAGTGTTTTCTGAGATGTCATCAATATAATCAATTTTGTCTTGAGAAGTCAATGATTTTTCCAAAGAAAGATCAAAAACCTTTAGAATGCTCTGGAACCATGGTACAAGATGCTGCAGAGAGGCATCTGTTTCCTAACACTAGTGAACTCTTTTCCTTTACTTCCAGAATCTGTTCTACCGAGCCATTCTTTCAATATTTCCACTTCAGCTGCCAGATTTTTTCAAATCCATAGTAGCTGCTTTCTCTTGCTGTAGCTCCTGAGCAGTCTGTTCAACTTTTTTCCAGACTAACATTAGATCCTAAATTAAAGTTACCAACAGCCAAACTTTCCTTTGGAAATTCACTTGACTTCCTGAATTATTCTCATCCTGCAAGTCAAGAGGCAGCCTCCCATTTAAATGCCCCTTTGGCCTGCTGAAGTTTGACTGGTTGGATCGGTGCCCCCACAAGGGAATAGTATTCTTGAGATTCCTGAGAGTAAGATGACTAGGGTCTGATTTCTTTTCCTCACAGACTTGAGAGCTGGAAGGAAGTTTGCATTTTTCTGCAAATCCTTTCTTAGCTATTTCTTCCCCAATATCCACACTATCATACTCAGCCTGAGCAATGACTGTTACTGCATCTTCATAGGTTGCTTTCACTAGCACTCTGATGCCAAATTAGACACCACAGTCTCATAGGGACTCTACTTTGCCCGGGCTGACTCAAAACTGCAGCTTTCAGATCAATGAGTCCTTTATAAGGCCACGTTACTCCAATTAGAAGCAACAAGGTGGTCATCATAGAAATAGTCTCTAAGCATGATCTTACCTGGAATTTGGTAAGGGCCAAAATTACATCTAAATGAGGATTTGCTGTTCTCTGGGCCACCTGGAAATTACTATACAAGAGCAAGCTGAGGCCAGGAGTTTGGCCTAGTAGTAGAGTGCTTGCCTAGCATGCACAAAGGCCCAGGTTTGATTCCTCGGTACCACATACATACAAAAAAGCCAGAGTGGTGCTGAGGCTCAAGTGGTAGAGCTCTAGCCTTGAGAAAGTCCAAGGACAGTGCTCAGGCCCTGAGCTCAAGCCCAGAACTGGCAAAAAAAAAAAACAAAAAAAACAACAACAACAAAAAAAAAAACCCAAAAAACAAGAGCAAGCTGAAATAGCAATTAAGCAATCATTTTGGTAGTCCTAATTTTAAACAAGCATTTAGGACAACTTCACTTTCAAATTTTGTTCAGAAAACCATTTCTAATGTTCTTTAAAACTTTTACTGATATTTGCTTAAACATTTAATACTTTAGCCTTTTTTTTTTTTTTGCCAGTCCTGGGCTTGAGCTCAGGGCCTGAGCACTGTCCTTGGACTTTCTCAAGGCTAGAGCTTTACCACTTGAGCCTCAGCACCACTTCCGGCTTTTTCTTTGTATGTATGTGGTACCAAGGAATTGAACCCGGGTCTTTGTGCATGCTAGGCAAGCACTTTAACCACTAGGCCAAACTCCCAGCCCAATACTTTAGCCTTTATCAGCATTTGAAAAACTCTTAAGGGCCCAAGGCATTCCCTTTTGCCTCTAGACCTTCATTTAGACGAGGCATTTTTTTTTCTGCAGTTTAGGTTACTGCCTAGAACTCCTACAATAGCTTAAACTCAATAAGTTTTTCCTTAATGCAAGAACTACAAACATCAGTGCACCAGAAGTCCAGACTTAGTTCCCTTTTTTTCTAAAATACATCCAATTGCAACCCAGTAGCATGAAACCAAATCATAAAGAGATAAACCTTTAAATATTTCTCTTAAAAACCCTTTCCCCAATGTAATACATTTTAGAGGGCAATTTAAGAAATACTAATTACATCACCTACATTTTACCATCAGATTTCC
This sequence comes from Megascapheus bottae, assembly GCF_031878675.1. Classification (NCBI taxonomy): domain Eukaryota; kingdom Metazoa; phylum Chordata; class Mammalia; order Rodentia; family Geomyidae; genus Megascapheus; species Megascapheus bottae. Next base: position 7,170,311 of record NC_143522.1, read on the forward strand.
AGTGTCAGTCTGCAAGGAAAAAGGATGAGATGGTCTACTCGGTCCATCTGAGCAGGTTTAGATGACCGGTCTTCGTGCCAGCTTATCTTTTTTCACCATGCGTGGACCCTCCCTTAGGGCCTTTTCCACCATGGGAACCCAGAGCTGCACCTTTGCCAGTCTACCTCTTACACAGGACTATCCCAAGTTTTCCCGTCCTTTCTCCTAGCATTTGATTACAACAGGCAAAGTTTCTGACATTGATAAACAATTTCACATTTAAATTTCTAAAACTTTAACTCAAGGAAATAAATTCCAAATTCCCTAATGTTTCTGGGCTAAACAAGTAGAAAAATTCTATTAACCAGTTCCTCTTTAAAATAATGCAATGAACATGTTCCCTCACACCCATTCACATACACATTCATACTCAAAGATACTCAAAGATCTTAAAGGGCGCAAAATTAATATCAGCTGTACATTTTCCAGAAGTTCAAAGTCCCTTAACCGACCAAAAAAAAAAAGAAAGAATTAAAAACTTATGTGGGGGCCCCCTCTTTGCATACAGCCCCTTTCCAAATGGAGAGTTTCTTCTTGCTTTCTTTGTGGCTTTCACTTTCAAATAAACTTACTCTATTTACCTTAAAACAAATCAACAACAATAACAACAAAAATCCTAACTAGGGTTGGAGGCATGGCTCAGGTTGTTGAGTGCTAGCCAATGAACAAAAACAAGTCTCAGATATAGAGTCTTAGACAAAAGAATAAATAGCCTAACTGAATCTAGGTGCCAGTGGCTCATACCTATAATCTTAGGTACTCAGAAGACTGAGATTTGAGAATTGCTGTTGAAAGCTAGCACAGGCAGCTCATACTCCAGACTGTCTCCAATTAACCAACAAAAGAACTGTACTAAGAGGTATAGCTCAAGTGACCACCAGCTCTGAGTAAGAAAGCTAAAAGGACCGAGAGAATAGCCTAGTAGTAGAGTGCTTGCCTAGCATGCACGAAGACCCGGGTTCGATTACTTGGTACCACATACTTAGACAAATCCAGAAATGGTGCTGAAGCTCAAGTGGTAGAATTCTAGCCTTGAGAAAAATCCAAGGACAGTGCTCAGGCCCTGAGCTTAAGCCCAGGACTGGCAAAAAGAAAAAAAAAAAAAGAAAACATCAGAGCCAGGAGTTTGGCCTAGTAGCAGAGTGCTTGCCTAGCATGCATGAAGACCCAGGTTCGATTCCTAGTTACCACGTACATAGAAAAAAAGCCAGAAGTGGGGCTGAGGCTCAAGTGGTAGAGCTCTAGCCTTGAGAAAGTCCAAGGACAGTGCTCAGGCTCTGAGCTCAAGCCCAGGACTGGCAAAAAAAAAAAAACAAAAACAACCACATCAGAAACACACTTACCATATGTTCATTTTCTAAGGCATATGTGCCATACTTCATGTCTCCTCGGCCTCCAGGTGTGGCTGTCAAAGGGGTAGTCCTTACTTCCCGATGGAGTTTGGCAAGGTCCTTCCGGTAGTTTCGTAGCTTCGACATCATGGGGTTACGGAAAGATAGGGGTGCATACCGTAGTTCTTCCTCCATCTCTGCCAGCTAGGAAGACAGAAAATAATGAGTAGGTGGCTTGGTCCTCTTCTCTCTTACCTGTAGATCTGTCTAGTTAGAACTCAAAATCACACTACCCCAAATAGCACTTTTATTTGCCTAAGATGGACAGAGTAAAAATTTTTATTTTGCTAAGTTCAGAGAAAATATATAAATATCAAACAAACCAGTAGTGGCAAGATTTAAAAAATACTACTAAGATGTTAACTAGAAGAAAGATTTGCTATAAAGCTGGTATCAAGGATCTTCCCAGCTGTATACTGGTATTCGGAAGTGTCCTGTACATCATGGGGAGATGATTTCCAGTCTAGTGATTCTGGACCGTTCTTCTGGTCATGAAGAAGGAGAAAAAAGATACAGGTAAGCTTGAGCCCTCAGAATTTCTGTGGGATAACTGGGAGGTTGGTCTTCAACCAGAAGAAAGTTCTTTGACATAAAAACAAATTTTCTGGGCCAGGAGCATAGTCTAGTGGTAGAGTGCTTGCCTAGCATGCACGGAGCCCTGGGTTTTGTGTACCATATACACAGAAAAAGCCAGAAATGGCACTGTGGCTCAAGTGGCAGAATGTTAGCTTGGAGCAAAAAGTGTCCAATGACAGTGCCCAGGCTGAGACTAGAAAAAAAAAGAAATTTTCTCTTTGTTATTATTGTAACAAAATTTAGGGAAAACTATTTTGGCAAAATATTATTAAGGACTTGGATTTTTTTTTTCTGAAGCTAGAGTATAAAAAGGAACTAGCATGCTTCCTTCCAATAGAGCATAATTTTCCCTCACAAAGAAAAGCCATAGATTGTGCTGCATGCTTTGGCTTACACCTATAATCTCAGCTACTCAGTGGACTGAGATCAGAAGTACAGTTTAAGGCAAAACTTGGGCAGAGAGTTCATGAGACTCTATCTCAACAGAACAGCTGTTATCCCAGCTACAAAAATTACAAATAGGAATGATCACCAACTAGGCTGGTCCAATCAAAAAGGGAAATCCTATTTCAAAAATAACCAAAGCAAACTCCTCTATACATTGCCTCTACAAGAAAAATTTAAAAATTAAAAAAATAAGTTTCCCAATAAAAAACATAATAATGATAACCAAAGCAGCTGGGTGGTGGCTCACACCTGTAATCCTAGCTACTCAGGTGGCTGAGATCTGAGGATCAAGGTTCAAAGCCAGCCCAGACACAAAAAGACTTGAAATTCTTTTCTCCAATTAACTTCTAGAAAGGAGAAGTGGGGCTTGGCTAAAGGGTAAGGTGGTAGCTTGAGCTGTAGAGCTCAGGAACGGTGCCCAGGCCCAGGGGTAGGGCAGTAGCCTTGAGATGAAGAACTCAGGGACAGGCCCAGGTCATATTCAAGCCTCAAGACCCACTAAATAAATAAATAAACAAACCAATCAATCAATCAATCAATAACCAAAGTGGTGGGGTGAGGCTCATAACCTAGCTACTCAGGAGGCTGAGATCTGAGGATCTCGGTTCAAAGCCAGCCCAGCCTGGGGAACTAAGGACCCTAAAGACTGTGAAACTCTTATCTCCAATTAACCACTAGAAAACCAGAAGTGGCATTGAGGCTCAAGAGGTAGGGCAGTAGCCTTGGGCTGAAGAACTCAGGGATAATGCCCAAGCCCAGAGTCTAAGCCCCACAGCTGACAAGAAAATAAATAAATAACCAACCAAAGCAAAATGAGCTACAGGTATAGCAAGTGTCAGAGTAGTAAGTGCCAGACTCTGAATTTAAACCAAAATATACATTTTTAAAAAGAAAGAATAAGGGGCTGGGAGTTTGGCCTAGTGGTAGAGTGCTTGCCTAGCATGCACTAAGACCCGGGTTCGATTCCTCAGTACCACATACATAGAAAAAAAAAAAGCCAGAAATGGTGCTGAGGCTCAAGTGGTAGAGCTCTAACCTTGAGAAAATCCAAGGATAGTGCTCAGGCCCTAAGCTCAAGCCCAGGACTGGCAAAAAAAAAAAAAAAAAAAAAAAAAAAAGAAAGAAAGAAAGAAAGAAAGAAAGAATAAAAAAAAGAGAAAAGCAGGGTGGTGCTGGTGGGTTACTCTTATAATCCTAGCTACTAAGAAGGCTGAGGTCGGATGACCCTGGTTTAAAGCCAGCCGGGCAGGAAAGTGTATGACTCTTTCTTATCTCTAACCAGGAGAAAACTGGAAGTAGAAAGCTGTGGCTCACAGTTGCTCACTAGCTTTGAGCAAAAAGAGCTCAGGGACAGTGCCCAGACCTAGTTCAAACCCCACCATCAACAAAATAAATAAAGAGCAACCATTTTTCTGAAATCAGTAGAAATCAGAAATTAACAACTGATTCCAACAAGGCAGTAACGACTATAATAACTCTCTGATTTATAAATGTCATAGCCAAGGAACTAACTCTAGCTACTATGTTGCTCTTTAAAACAAAGAGGAATATGGAAATATTCCATATTCCAGCTTGTAAGAAATTTAAAAAGTATACTCCAGTAAAGTTATGAAAATGCCCTTTTTACTAATATGTGGGCTATATTATATTTTGCAAGAGTCTTCAAATTTCACATTTCTATTTATCAACCCTTCTCAACAACCATCTCACTTAATAATAGTCAAAATCAAGATAAATAGATGGAAATAGGTAATCTGTAATCAAGTCATAACATTAATTGTGGAAAGGACTAATATCGAGTAGAAGAAATAAGAATTTGCTTTCTGTTCTCACCGTTTCATTTGCTTCCTGCTGCTTTTCATCAAAATCTCTGATTAACTTCTTCTTCTCTTCTAGAAAAGAGTATGTTTTAAACATTTATTTCTACTACCACAAATCTGTAAAAGCCACTCCTTATTAACTCCCATTAATTTCTTGTGGGGATAGTAGTTCTTAATCGTCTCTAAGAGGCACTTATAAATGTGTAAGAACTCATAATGACAAAAAAAATTGACATTCAGTAACAAGAAAGTAGGTATATTCATGCTTGAGACATTCCTACAGAACAATTATTAGGTCAAAAGCCAACAGCTTTCCTATGAAACATTTCAAGTTTAACTATTCTCAATCTTTTCACCCTCCCTACACTAAAAGTCCCAAATAAATTTATCAATAAGAATGGTAACCGGTTCTCTGTTCCCACCTCCCCTTCCACAGAGAAACATTTCTTTTTTTTTTTTTATTTTTTTTATTGTAATTAGTAAAAGGGTTACATGATATTTGCCAGATAGAAGGTGCATTAATTCACATACATTGATACCCTTTCACATGTCTTGGTACCCATTTCCCTCCCCCCCCCACACGAGAAACATTTCTTCTATAGGTACTTTGGGGGGGGAGGAGTATTTTGAGATAGAATATCACTAGTTGATAGGACACCATACTATAAATATTCAACCAAGTGGATGACCTTTTATTGGGATTTGTATATCATCCCAAGAATGACTAATCTCGGCTACATACTACTAAAATAATCTCTAGAGGCCGGGAGTTTGGCCTAGTGGTTAAAGTGCTTGCCTAGCATGCATGAAGACCTGGGTTCGATTCCTCGGTACCACATACATAGAAAAAAGCCAGAAGTGGTGCTGAGGCGCAAGTGGTAGAGCTCTAGCCTTGAAAAAGTCCAAGGACAGGGCTCAGGCCCTGAGCTCAAGCCCAGGACTGGCAAAATAATAATAATAATAATAATCTCTAGAAATAACAAGTTTACCAGGATCATAAAAATGAGTTTCATGGAGCCAAGTGCGGTGGTTCACACCTGTAATCCTAGCTACTCAGGAGGCTGAGATCTGAGGATTGTGGTTCAAAGCCAGCTGGGGCATTAAAGTCCATGGGACTCTTCTCTCCAATTAACCACCAGAAAATCGGAAGTGGGGCTATGGCTCAAGGGGTAGGGTGGTAACCTTGAGCTGAAGAATTTAGGGGACAATGCCCAGGCACAGAGTTCAAGTCTCATGAACAACCCCCCCGCCCCTCAAAAAGTTCCAGAGTTTGGCCTAGTAGGAGAGTGCTTGCCTAGCATGCACAAAGACCTAGGTTTGATTCCTCTGTACCACATACATAGAAAAAAAAGCCGGAAGTGGTGCCATGGCTCAAGTGATACAGGAAAGCCTAAGGATAATGCTCAGGCCCTGAGTCCTAGCCCCAGTACTGGCAAAAAAAAAAAAAAGGTTCATGGGCCTGGCAATATGACTTAGTGGTAGAGTGCTTGCCTAGCATACATGTGGCCCTAGGTTCGATTTCTCAGTACCACATAAACAGAAAATGCTGTCGGTCAAGTGGTAGAGTGCTAGCCTTGAGCAAAAGATGCTCAGGGACAGTGCCCATACCCAGAGTTCAAGCCCCAGGACTGGCAAAAAAAAAAAAGTTCATTTGGTTTTGGCGCCCCACTATGGCACTTCTATGAACTACAGCCTCTACCTGTAGACTAAAAGCATCAGTCTTCTAAATCCATTTCCTCCCTTATAAACTGAATCATAATACTACTAACTTCAGCATCTGAAGCTGAGAAACATCTTCAGATTATACAGAACCAAGACTAGAAATGCTACAGTGCTTAATATAAGTACTATTAAGTAGGTTACTAATTATCATATGTGTTGCTATGTCACATATTAATCTGTCACAGCCACAAAACTTCCTAAAATAGCTATCCTTCAAATGTGGAACTGGGCATAGGCTTTACTGCAGAGGAAGAAAGCTATTTTCATATTAGTAGGTCTACACATTAAAAAGTAATGATGCTAGGTGCCAGTGGCTCATGCCAGTAAACCTAGCTACTCAGGAGGCTGAGATCTGAGGACTGAGGTTCAGAGCAGGCCCTGTAATAACATCCATGAAACTCTTATCTCCAATTAACTTCCAGAAAACTGGAATAGCACTGTGGCTTAAAGTGTTATAGCAACAGGGCCGGGAATTTGGCCTAGTGGTTAAAGTGCTTGCCTAGCATGCATGAAGACCTGGGTTCGATTCCTGGGTACCACATACATAGAAAAAAGCTGGAAGTGGTGCTGAGGCTCAAGTGGTAGAGCTCTAGCCTTGAGAAAGTCCAAGGACAGTGCTCAAGCCCTGAACTCAAGCCCAGGACAGGCAAAAAAAAAAAAAAAATTGTTATAGCAATAGTCTTGAGCAAAAGAGCTCAAGAGTCAGTAACCAGTCCCTGAGTTCAAGCCCCACAACTGAACAAAAAAACAAAAGTAATGCAATGAGAAAACATGGAATTACTTTTCAGTTTCGATACTCAGAGCCTTTAGCATAGCTCTGTTCTAGCATTGATTTAGATGCTAAGAATACAAAATAAACAAAATGTTGAATTTACATTCCAGATTTCAAACTTGAGCTACCATTAGAAATCCCCTGCAGGGTTATAAAAAACAAACTGTCAAAACAGTTTGAATCAGCATGTCTGGGACTGGCTTAAGAATTAGCATTCTAACTAGTTCCCAAACAGTGCTGAAGCTGTTGTTTCAGGGACCACACTACTTGTAAACTATTGATTTAATGGAAGGAAGTCAAACAATACACTGTAATATCATAATACAAAGTGCTGAGTATGTCAGAAAATATGTGCTCTGGAAGAAAATGTAGCTCAAAAAGTGAGTATAAAAATATCTATTATTGTTCATTTAAGTGACATACCAAACCTCCCATGTCTTCATAACAATAACTAGTAGCACTTACTGTAGGTCCCAGTATCCCATGGGCTTCGTGAACATTATTTCATTTACTCCCCCAAAAATCCCTGTGAAGTCACAGGCCATAATTTATTTCCACTTTCCAATTTGGTTAATGACTTAACATGATCATATTTAGCTATCAAATGATAGATTTCATCCAGGCAGTCCAGCTTGAGAGTTTTTTGCTTTTAAGCTTTACTATTCTGTCTTTCAATTCACATTAACATGTTCTCCATAAATGCTATTTTTGTTGTGTTTCTGGTCCTAGGGCTTTGAACTCAGGGCCTGGGCACTGTCCCTGATCTTTTTTGCTCAAGGCCAGTGCTCTACCACTTGACTCACAAGTCTCCTCTCAGCTTTTTGGTAGTTAATTGGAGATAAATGTCAATAGACTTTCTTGCCCTGGTTGGCTCAGATCTCAGCCTTTTGAGTAGCTAGGCTTATGGACAAGAGCCACTTGGCACTTGGCTCATAAATGTTGTTGTTGTTGTTGTGTGTGTGTGTGTGTGTGTGTGTGTGTGGCAGTGACAGCAGAGGGATAGAAGGGTGTCCTGCGGCTTGAGTGTGTGTGTGTGGCAGTGACAGCAGAGGGATAGGAGGGTGTCCTGCGGCTTGAGTGTGTGTGTGTGGCAGTGACAGCAGACGGATAGGAGGGTGTCCTGCGGCTTGAGTGTGTGTGTGTGTGTGTGGCAGTGACAGCAGACGGATAGGAGGGTGTCCTGCGGCTTGAGCTCAGGGCCTAGGCGCTGTTCCTAAGGGTTTGTACTCAACTCGATTCCTCTATTGCTTGAACCACAGCTCCACTTTTTTTTTTTTTTTGGTATTTAGAGAAAAGTCTCGCAGACTTTCCTGCTCGGGATGACTTTGAACCATAATCCTCAGCCTCTCAGCCTCCTGAGTAGCTAAGATTACAAATGCTATTGTTAATGGTAAAAGAAACATTTTTGTCAGGCTAGAATGAAACGCGTTATGATCTCTAGCCCCAGGTTCTCAGCGTGGGGAAACGCAAGCAAATCCTCATCCTATCGAGATATGTCAGCACAGATTTATGAACATCCTATCCTACTTTAGCGATGGTTGGGGCGAGGATAGGAAGAAACTGGGACCCAGGATATGGGGCTGGCGGGGGAGAACCTAGGGAGACGACCTGCTGACGGACGTCCACCCTTACGCACGTGCCCAGCCCATTCCGAGTGGCTGCGGGAGCCCCCGTGCCCCGGGGGCGAGGGGCGTGTCTGTCCGTGTGTGTGTGGGATAAGGGTGAGGGCGTGGGTGTACCCCAGCTCTTCCCCGCACCCGGCGAGGGGCCGTGGGTTCGCCCCGCCCCGTCCTCACCAGTTCCGGCCGTCCCCAGCAGCCGCTCAGGCACCGCTCGCAGGTCTTCATGGAGGCCACGGAAGATCTCGTGCAGCTTCTCGAAGTGCTCCGAGGAGGCGGCGGAGGTGGCCATGGTGCAGGCCGCGGTGGAGCGGCGGCCGTCGAGACGCCGGGCACGGGGCCCCCTCTTAGCCCAGCGGTCAGCCGCCCAGTCCCAAAGCCATTACCGCCGGCTCAGCGCCACCGCCGCCCGGACCCAGGCGCTTCCGGGACCGCGGCTGGGTCCTCGGAGCCGGGTCGCCCCCCCCCCCACGCCCTGCCCGTCCCCCTGAGGGCGCCAGGCGCGCACGCCTGAAGGGAGAAGGGCGGAGGGGAGGCGTCTCGGCCGCTGCTGGGGCAGCGGCGCCACAGGGGAAGGAGCGGCTGTCGGTTGTCGGGGAAATACCGGACCCGGGATACACAAGGCGCCTCCACGAGAGGGCCGGCAGGGACCGCGGGCCGGGCAGCTGGGCCGCCAGCTCCGACGCGGGCGAGGGCGCCCCGCCGCGGTGCACGCCGGGAGTTGTAGTGCGGTGGGGCGTGCCGACGCAGGGTATCCCGGCCAGGGCGGGTGGGTTCGGCTGCGCAGGGGCACGGAAGGTACCGGAGGGGCACTGGACGCCTTCGCGGCCAGCTTTGCCTTTCCCTGTCTAAGCATTCGCTTTCAGCCCTGGAAAATGGGCGGTCAAGTAAGTAGTCGGTGTGCAGCCCTTCCCCTCTCCCTCACCCCCGAATACTGGTTCCACGCTCCAGTGGCCCCGCTCGTCTAAAGCCGTGGCTGCCTTGCCCACTCCCCGCCACAGGTGTTTAGTGGAGATGGTGAGCTGCAGATTTACCCTTGGGTAGTTTATGATTTGGTGTGGTAGGCGGAGAAGCCCACGTGGTGGTGGCTCAGGCTTGTAATCTTTTTTTTTCCTCAGTCTTGGGCTTGGGCTCAGGGCCTGAGCACTGTCCTTGGACTTTCTCAAGGCTAGAGCTCTGCCACTTGAGCCTCAGCACCACTTCCGGCTTCTTCTATGTATGTGGTACCGAGGAATTGAAACCCGGACTTCTTGCATGCTAGGCAAGCACGCTACCACTAGGCCAAACTCCTGCCCCGTGTAATCGTAGCTTCTCAAGAGGCTGAGATCCGAGGGTCCCGGTTCAAAGCCAGCCCTGCAAGAAAGTCCTGAAACTTTTGGGAAGTAGAGGTGTGGCCCAAGTGGAGTGCTAGCCTTAGCTGAAGCGCTCAGGGATAGCGCCCTAGCCAAGGCCAAGCCCCAGGACCAAGGACAAAAGTAGCAGTCATTTTCTGCCCACCATGGCACAAATTCTTTTTTTTGTTTTGTTTTGTATTTTGCCAGTCCTGGGCCTTGAGCTCAGGGCCTGAGCACTGTCCTTGGACTTTCTCAAGGTTAGAGCTCTACCACTTGAGCCTCAGCACCACTTCCGGCTTTTTTCTATGTATGTGGTACCGAGGAACGAACCCACGATTCGTACATGCTAGGCAAGCACTCTACCACTAGGCCAAACCCCCGGCCCTTGGCACAAATTCTTATAAATAACAACCGCATAGTTAGCGTAGGAGGGGATCCACACTTACACAGTGCAGACTATGAGCCAGACCAGGGATTTCAATCCCATCAAGGACTGCAGAGGAGATGTTATGAGGGAAAAAAAGTGCATTGGTGGTTTTATTTTTTAGGCCTTTGTTTTTTGCTAGATTTAGTTTATTGCCTATTGATTCAAGTAATGAATTTGCTAGGCTTTTAATAGGAGCTGAGTACAGATGACAGTGTCAAGCTAATGGCAATGTATAGTAATAAATAAATAAATGGGTACAAAATAAAAAATAAAGAATGGGTACAAAAAAAAGAGAGCCAGTACAATCAAAAAACATGGAAAAGGTGATATTTGAATCATGTCATAGAAGACTATGGAGGAGTAGAAACCTTGGGCTCTACTAGCAGAGAGCTGCAATAGAGCAAAATCTTGATACATAAGGCCATATAATGTGAAGCTAATTGAAAGGACCTCCAGGATATTGAAACAAAAGCCATATAATGAATGATTGGTGTCCTTAATGTACTATGTTGTCTCTCATCTCCTTTGCTGTCCCTTGGTTATCTCATATTGTTATAGTATCTCACTTTGTTATCTGATATATTGAATTTATTTGTATTTGGATATTTGAAATTTGATAGGGAAGGGGGGAAAACCAAGATGGCTGTGGGGTGTGTGGGGGGGAGGGAAATGGGTACCAAGACATGTGAAAGGGTATCAATATATGGAATTAATGCACCTTCTACCTGGCAAATATCATGTAACCCTTTTACTAATTACAATAAAAAAAAAAAGACAACTATGGAGGAACCACCCAAATTATCAAAGACCCCAAATTAATGACATATGCATTATGGTTATACTAAAGTTGAATTCTGAGGCAATTTATCTTTTAGACTGAGAACTGCATAACTATAATTTTTAAAACGTGGTTTAAATTATTGTCTCAAGGATACTATTGTGTCCCACTGCAAGCTTTTCCATCAAGCTTCAAATCTGACCATTCATTTATGACCTGCACTAAAGGGCTGAGCTAAGGGCTGCACAGAGGTTAACAGAGGCACATAAAGCAAGGCTGGGGTATCTCCCACACCTCTGTTTGTGGTGTCATTTGTCTCCCTGTTAAACTGCAATAAAAATAATAAAAGGAAATTTTAAAAAAGGTGGTTTAACTACAATTAAACCTTTGTTTTCTTCCCAGTTTTATTCTGGTAAATAAAAACATAATCAAAACCTTTTTGTCATTGACAGTTTGGTATAAATTAGGTATCCATTATTCAATATTAATTCACTGTACTATTAAGACTTTTCCAATTTTCACATAAAATGACCATTTCTAACTATAGAGTGGTTAATAGTCAAAACAGGAGCGTAGCCTAGTGGTAGAATGCTTTCCTAGCATGCACAAAGGCCTGGGTTCGATTCCTTGGTATCACAGAAAAAAGCCAGAAGTGGTGCTGGGGCTCAAGTGGTAGAGAGCTTTTTTGAGAAAGCCCAAGGACAGTGCTCAGGCTCTGAGTTCAAGCCCCAGGACTGGCCCAAAAAAACAAGTTCAAGATTATTTTACAAATATGACATGAAGACTAGCTTATCACTCTCCCTACCAAAATTAAAATACAATTGTTAGTCTGTACATTCTTCCCTACCAAAATTAAAATACAATTGTTAGTCTGTACATTCTTCAAGCAAATAATGGTAAGATTAGTACTTTCTCAGTCTTTCTAGGGTAGCATTACTTTTAACAAAAGCTCTCCAAATGAAACTGAAGTTCACATTTTATGTTCTTTTTTTTCTGCCACAGTGCTAGGAATAAAATGAACCCAAAACTTCATCCCCAGGAAAGCTCTCTACCACTGTATTACAGCCATCTTAATCTTTCCACAATCATGAAAGACAATTAAATTTACTTTAATTAGCACCATTAAGTCTTAGGGACCATTTTTCTAAATTACTGGCAAGGAGGGAAGGAAGGGGCAAGTGGCAGGACACTAGTTTTGCAAGTATGAGTCCCTGAATTTCGACCCTAGTTCTACCAAAAAAATTTTGTTTTCTGTCTCATGGACTGATTAAGATAGTGCTACATCAATCTCGCTAAATAGAATGCTCACCTTCAATTCTTCTAAGTTATTTTCCTAAGTCATTCACTAGACTCATTTTATAAATTTCCTGGGCGTCTAGGTTTCTGTTATTGTTGTTAACTTCATCCCTGACATTCAAGGGCTTCCTGGTGACTGATTATCCACATATAGTGTGCTTACCTTTGCAGCTCATCTGATCTTAATATCCAGGTCTTGGGCTTGGTACATATCTGATGGTTTATCTACACTAGGGTCTGGTTTAATACTGTTCCTTTGTGGCCATTAAGAGTTTTGTGAAAATACATAAGAAGACACACAGATATATACACAGTGACTGAAAAGTCTTTCATTTCCTTTTATGGTTTTCTAAGAGGGACTAAGGCACAAAAAGGTGGCTTCCATGAGTCTGGGGTTGGTAACTGAAGCCAAAAGGCCTATCTTCTCATAATGCCCCTTTTATTATCTGCTTACTGATCTGAGAATATTCTAGTAAAATGACAGCTTTATTTCCATTTCTGCCCTCTCTCAGATTTTGCAAACTTTTTAGAAAAGGAAGCTCTTCTGTGATTTAGATATGGGAAAGTGCCTTGACCGCAGGAACTTTGGGTTGTCTGGAAGTAAGTACAGGCCGCAATCGGGATGCAGTGAGGTTTCCTGACAGAATTCCAGTGTTGGTGATGCAGCCACTGTGACTTGTGGAACTCAGCTGAGGTTGCAGAGATCACTCCAAGTGATGACTGGTTGGATATTAGGAACTACGTTGTGAATAAAGAAGGCAGAAACTAGCCCACATCTGCATACATCAACCCTGCTAAAAGGTTGGATGTCGTTAGGTAGTAGATTTCAGAAGGAAGAGATGAGCTGCGCAGGATGCATGGAGGTTGTTTTATCCCAAGATATAGCTGGAAACTCGAGTAGTTAACAGGAAAAAAGTCTAGATGAATCTGGCAGTGTACTGGGTTTGAAGTAGACACAAAGCAGGCAAGGTTAGAAAGTTCTGGTCTTGTGGTCAAAATTTTGGCTACCTCACAAGGAGATTTTGGCAGAGGGCATTACATCTCTGCTGTTGTCTTCTTCTAACCATGATCATCTCTCAATCCACTGGGAGACCCAGCAGGTCACAGCTGACGTCCCATAGCCTCCTTGCTACTACTTCATTACGTGCCTGGGAAGAGACACATGCCACCTGGCAGTCACTGGAAAATAAAAAGGAAAAATGATGAAGAGGATTAAGATTGGAATTTTCTCTCTGCCTGACATAAATATGACCAAAAACCCTGACAAAATCGGGGTCATAGATGTCCTCCAGATGCTCACACAGCCAGTGCTATTCTATTTCCTCACTCTCCAATCTTCCCCTTTGGAGGATGATAACTGAGCTTGAATTCTGAAAAAGCATATTATGCATGTTCAAATAATAATGTGCAGAAGTTTGCTTCTTCCCAGGTACTGGTAGCTCATGACTACAATCTTAGCTATTCAGGAGGCTGAGATTTGAGGACTGGGCATGGAGCCTGCCTGAACAGACAAAAGAGTTTAAAGAGACTCTTACCTTCAGTTAACCAGTGGAAAAGCAGACTTGGAGGTATGGCTCTAGTGACAGAGCACTGTTAGCAAAAAAAAAAAAAAAAAGAAAGAAAGAAAAAGAAAAGCTGAGGAAGAGTGCAAGCCCGAGCTCAAGCCCCTAAAACCAGTATTTAGAAAGAAAAAAAAAATTACTTTGTGTAGGCCCAGACTTCAATCACATAAACTTCTGCACCATATAAAGGAACATACATGGGCCTCTACATTATACTATATACAAAAATTAACTCAAGGGCCAGGAGTTTGGCTTAGTGGTAGAGTGCTTGCCTAGCATGCACGAAGTCCCGGGTTCGATTCCTTGGTACCACATACATAGAAAAAAAAAGCCAGAAGTGGTGCTGAGGCTCAAGTGGTAGAGTAATAGCCTTGAGAAAATCCAAGGACAGTGCTCAGGCCCTGAGCTCAAGCCCAGGACTGACAAAAAATAAAAATAAAAAAATAAAAAAAATTAACTCAAAATGGACCATACACCTAGCTATAAGCTAAAACTATAAAACCGTTGAAAGAAACAACATAGACAAGTAAATCTTTCCATGGGTAAAAGCCAAACTGACAAAAGTAAATAAGATGGATTTCATCAAAAGTAAACATTTTAGGGGCTCAACGGTAGAGTACTTGTCTAATGTGTATGGCCCTGTGTTTGCACATGTACACACACCCCAGATTAAAACTTTTGTATTTCAAAGGTTACCAGTAAGAAATTTAGAAAACAGTTCATAGGATAAGAGAATATATTTGCAAACCATGTAGCTGACAAAGGACTCATGTCTGGACTGAAAAGAATTGTTACAGGGCTGGAGCATAGCCTAGTGGTAGAGTACTCGCCTAGCATGCAAGAAAAGAAGCCCTAGGTTCAATTCCTTGGTACCACATACTCAGAAAAAGCAGGAAGTGGTGCTGAGGCTCAAGTGGTAGAGCTCTAGCCTTGAGAAAGTCCAAGGACAGTGCTCAGGCCCTGAGCTCAAGCCAGGACTGGCAAAAAAAAAACAAAAAACAAAAAAAAAAGATAGAAACAGGAACTTTCATACTGCCAGTGGGATTATAAATGATATACCACTTTGTCAATATAGTTTCTAGATGATGTGGAAATTCCTTGTGCATATACTCAAGAGAAATGTCCATATAAAAATATATGATGGCTCAGGCCTATAATCCTAGCTACTGAGGAGGCTGAGCTCTAAGAATCTTGTTGAAAACCAGGCCGTGCACCAAAGTCCATGAGACTCTTATCTCCAATTAACCACTAGAATACCAGAAGTGGAGCTGTGGCTCAAGGGGTAGGGTAGGGTAGCCTTGAGTTGAAGAGCTCAGGGGACAGCACCCAGACTCAAGAGTTCAAGCCTCATGACTGACAAAAATATAAACAAAATAAAAATTTAAAAAGTATATATGAATATTCGTAGCCTCAAGGTACAAACACAAATATGTTACCAGATGAAGAATATATGCAGTAAGTAATGAATATATGGAAAGTTCATCGATAAGGCCATTATCAGCAATAAAATGTAACAAAAAGCTGGGTGCTGGTGTTTATGGCTGTAATCCTAGCCTCATAAGAAGCTGAGATCCGGGGGGGAGGGAAATGGGTACCAAGACATGTGAAAGGGTATCAATGTACGTGAATTAATGCACCTTCTATCTGGCAAATATCATGTAACCCTTTTACTAATTACAATAAAAAAAAAATGCAAAAAAAAAAGAAGCTGAGATCCGAACACCAAAGTTAAAAGCCAGCCCAGGCAGAAAAGTACATGAGATTCTAGCCTCCAATTAATCACCAAAAATGTGGAGTAGAGCTGTGCCTCAATTGGTAGTGTACTTTCCTTGAGCAAAAGAAGCTTAGGGACAGCACCTAAGCCCTAAGTTCAAGCCCCTAGACCAGTGCTCTCTCCCCCCCCCCACCTACACCCACATGCGCGCGCACGCACGCACACGCGCGCACACACACACACACACACACACACACACACACACACACACACACACACACGTATAAACCTGTGGTCTCAACTACACAAAAGCCATAGTGGAGTGCTATGTGGTACAACAGAGGATATGAGTCTAGATCTCATAAAACTAGGCAAAAATGTAAGTCCAGAGCCCATGCCCAGGACTTGGGGGGTGGGAGGATCACCAGGCACTGATGGTTGATGCTTGTAATGCTACCTACTCAGGGGCTGAAATCTGAAGATCCAGTTTCAAAGCAAAACCTGGGTAGAAAAGGCTGTAAGATTCTTATCTCCAATTAACCACCAAACAGCTGGAAGAAGAGCTGTGGTAGAGGGAAACCTTAGGCAAAACAGCTAATAGACAGTGCTCAATCCCTGAGTGACCACCTCACAACAACAACAAAAGACCAACAACAAAAACTCATGGTCAAGCTGAGCACCAATGACTCACACTTGTAATCCTAGCTACTCAAGAGGCTGAGATCTTAGGATTGTGGTTCAAAGCCAGCCCAGGAAGCAAAGTCCATGAGATGTTTTTTTTTTTGGGGGGGGGGAGGAAGTCCAGTCCTGGGTCTTGAACTCGGGGCATCCTCAAGGCTAGTGATCTAACACTTGAACCATAGCACCACTTCTGGTACACTTTCTGTGTATGTGGTACCATGGAATAAAACCCAGGACTCTGTGCTTGCTAGGTAAGCACTCTACCACTAGGCCACACTCCTGGCCCTCAATGCAACTCTTTTCTCAATTAACCACCAGAAAATCTGAAGTGGACCTGTGGCTCAAAGGGGTAGAGCACTAGCATTGAGTGAAAAAGCTCAGGGATCGTGCCCAGGCCCTGAGCTCCACCACCGAAACAACAACAAAAAATACACCTCACCAACAAAAGACAAAAGCCCAAGGTGGAGGCATAGCTCAATTGGTAAAGCACTAGCCAATCAGCAAGAATGTCAGATACGGAGTTTGAGTCCCAGTCTCAGACTAGAAGAAAACAAAAAGACAAAAGCACGTAACTTGTTTCTAATTTAAGAAACTGTACTTTTTCAAAAGGAATGACATAACAGACAAATCCAGATAATTTCCTTTGGGTAACAAAATCTCATCCTCAAAGACAGATACATTCATACCTGAAATGTTTGCCACTTAGACTCTCAAGACCTTCTGTTATGGCACAGTACAGGCTGGTCTGGGCTCCCTGCTGAGCAGTTTTGATGAAGAAGGAGAAGAGCTGCCACATCAAACTCATGACAGTTGAGTGCCGAATCAATTCAGATTTGACTGTGCCAGGGTGGACAGAATATACTGTTACGCCAGAGCCTGGGATACCAAATAGAGAAGACAGACAATACTTGATTTGTACCAAATAACTTGATTTGTAAAGAAACATGTGATCCCTACATGTGACTCCAGGCCCACAGTGGCCTCACACTCACTCCTAGAAGTTCACACCTCCACTTTACAGAATCAGCTCAGGCCCAGAGAGGTTACTATAACCACACCCAGTTCCAGTCACCATCATGGAAGCAGGTCCTGTCCAGGAATGGGGCTCTGGAAAACAATTCCTGTTCTGAGGCCACAGCCTCTTTCTGCACACTCATGCCTGCACACTTACCCTTCAGCCTCCTGTGCAGTTCCCGGGTGAAGAGAATGTTCGCTAACTTGCTGTGACAGTAGGCCAGAGCTGCACTGTAGAATCTTTCCCCCTGCAGGTTATGGAAGTGGATCCTTCCCAAGTGATGTGCCAAGGAAGATACATTTACTACCCTTGATGGGGCTGACTCCTTCAGTTTCTCGAGCAGCAGATGTGTCAGGAGGAAGTGACCTGTGGAAGATAACCAGGACAAACCTGAGTCATGACCTATGTGAGGATGCCTGTTCAGCTAATGGTGGTGGGAAACTGGATGTCCAGGTGCAGGAACTGGGGATGGACCCCATTTCCCCCTGACCTCCCACCCCATACAAAACTCAAAAGAGGATCAGGGACCTCAATGGAAGACCTAAAACTTGAAATCTCTAGAGGAAAACACAGGACAGACACTTCAACATCTAGGCATATGCAATGACTTTCTGAATAGAACTCTAGTAACTCAGGAACTGACTGATGAGATAATGAGTTTACATGGGAAACACTATAAAAAAGGGATCGTTACAGAATATGAGAAACCTGTCACCTATGCATCCAATGGGATCAATATCCAGAATATATAAAGAACTAAAAAATACCAAAAGAGCAAATTACTCAATAAACTACGTGTGAATTAAACAACTCTCAAAAAAAGTACAAATGAGGTGGGCACTGGTGGCTCATGCCTATAATCCCAGCTACTCAGGAGGCTGAAATCTGAGGATGATAGTTTGAAGCCAGCCTGGGCAGAAAACTCTGAGTCATTTCTCCAATAAACTATTCACAAAAGCCAGAGTGGTGCTGTGGCTCAAGTGGTAGAGTATTAGCCTTGAGAAAGCCCAAGGGCAGTGCCCAGGCTGAGTTCAAACCCTGGGACTGGCACACACAGACACATACACACACATACACACACATTTACACTGAGATTCCAGCCTACCTTGGGTTTTTGTTTTCTGATGGCTAACATCAGGAAAACAAAAAAACACAAAGATTAGTGATGGGGTGAGGTACGAGGAGCAAGTAGAAAGGAGGGGAGAACAATGGGGGATAATAGGTGAATGAGATCAGAAAACATTATACACAAGCATGAAATGTCATAATGAAACCCATTATTTATGCAATCAGGACACACTAATTTTAAAAAAAAAAAAACCTATGAAAAAAATATAATAAATTTGGTCCCTATAAGGCCTAGAGACTATCACTTCTAAGAAAGCCACACAGGCTGGGAGTTTGGCCTAGTGGTAGAGTGCTTGCCTAGCATGCATGAAGAGCCAGGTTCAATTCCTTGGTACCACATACATAGAAAAAGCCAGAAATAGTGCTGTGGCTCAAATGGCAGAGTGCAAGCACTCTGGGAAAAAGCCCAAGGACAGTGCTCAGGCCCTGAGTTCAAGCCCTAGGACTGGCAGGAAAAAAAAAAAAAAGCAAGCAACACAGTCGCCAATGCAATCAGGTTGTTTAGAAGTGCCTCAGGTAAATTAAATATCAACTACAAATTGAAAAGTGGACAGAACCCAGTGCAGTCTTTGGGTTTACCCCTCATCTTTCAGCAAGGTCTATACTACTTATTTTTCATACTTTATTTTTTACAATTTATTATTCTATTATGGCCCAGAGTTTTAATGAGATCACAAAGATGACTCTATCTGACCCTACCTTTTCCAAGGAGAACTTTAGGTTCCCTGTAGCTTTATGATGCCAGATTTCTTACCCAAGTGGTTGACTCCAAAATGCATCTCAAAGCCATCTGCCGTCTTAGAGTAGGGGCACATCATCACTCCTGCATTGTTGATCAAAATATGGAGGTGTTTTTCCTCTATAAGAAAGAAAAGATGAGGGGCCAGGAGTTTGGCCTAGTGGTTAAAGTGCTTGCCTAGCATGCATGAAGACCCGGGTTCGATTCCTCGGTACCACATACATAGAAAAAAAGCCAGAAGTGGTGCTGAGGCTCAAGTGGTAGAGCTCTAGCCTTGAGAAAAGTCCAAGGACAGTGCTCAGGCCCTGAGCTCAAGCCCAGGACTGGCAAAAAAAAAAGAAAGAAAAGATGAAACATGGAGCATGTGGCCAGCCAAAAGTTGTATTCTTACAAATCTGCCTTACAATGTAGGCTTTGCAAGTGGGGATGCATGCTGAACACTGGTGGCTCATGCCTTAATCCTACATACTGAGAAGACTGAGATTTGAGGATCACAGTTCAAACCCAGTCCAAACAGAAGTCTTAAGAGGCTCTATCTCTAATTAACCAGCAAAATGCTACACTGGAGGTGCCTCAAGTGGCAGGGTATCCAATGTGAGTAAAAAAGCCAACTAAGAGAAGCTAAGAAATCAAACCCTGGTACCAGTGCACAAAAATAAAGGAAGTAGTGATGCAGGATTTCCTCTACTTTTGTCAAGGTTATGGAGGGCTTTAGTTGATTCTTAAATACTTTTACAATATGGAAAAATTCTATTTCCTATCAGTAGCTTTACCAGTCTTTCCAGCTCAAGAAATATTTGCTGGTTCACTGCATTGGGAGTGTTCAGCCTCCTCTTCCAACCAAAGTGTTGATAAGCTGAGTGGAAAGATTCCAAAGTCAGAACATAAAGAATGCTCCACACAACCCTGCCTATAAGATTTGGTCAAAAAAAAAAATATGCCAACTTCTTATAGCACCACTTCCAGTTTTCTAGTTATTAATTGGAGATAAGAATCTCATGGACTTTTATGCCTGGGCTAGCTTTGAACCATGATCCTCAGATCTTAGCTTCCTGGGTAGCTAGGATTACAGGAATGAGCCACTGGTGCCCAGTTGCCAACTTCTTTATGTGGTGTTTAGTTTATGACAATAAGCTTACAGCAATGTTTTCTCTGAGTCATAAGAGACCTGCAAAGTACTCTTGAATTTCCTTTTGATGAGGACTATGTTAATGTGTCTGCTCAACTTTCTTGCACAAATTAATTAGTCAATAACCTATACAATTTGATAAGACAATCCAGATGGTATCAGCTTGAGATTCTAATTTCTTACAGATAACAGATGGAGAAGGGGGCGTGGAGGAGCCATATTGGGTTTCTAAGTCAGAGCTTTGCTTTTTGTTAGGCAGGCAAACTACCACTCCAGTCCTCCATTGACTCTTTGAAAAGACAGTTGCTTCTTTATCATGCCTCTGAGATGGTGGCCATGGTTTTATTTCAGATCTTCTACCATGACCAAATAAGAATCTCTACTTTTTTTTTTTTTTTTTGTAAATGTGGGTCATGGGGCTTGAACTCTGCCTGGGCGCTGTCCTAGAGCTCTTCAGCTCAAGGGTACCACTTTACCCTGAGCCTAGCCCCACTTCCCCGTTTTCTAGAAGCTAATTGGAGGTAATAGTCTCAGGTCCTTTTGTGCCGGGGCTGGCTTTGAACCTTGACCCTCAGATCTCAGCCTCCTGAGTAGCTAGGATTATAGGTGTGAGCCACCTCCCAGCCTCCCCCTTCTTTATGCAGCTCCAGATCTCCTATTCCTTCTTCATTAGGATATAGACATCAGGACCTAAAAAACCCATACCAAGTTCTAATATTCCTGTGAGATTTCTTTTTTTTTTTTTTTTTGCCAGTCCTGGGCTTGAGCTCAGGGCCTGAGCACTGTCCTTGGACTTTCTCAAGGCTAGAGCTCTACCACTTGAGCCTCAGCACCACTTCTGGCTTTTTTTTCTATGTATGTGGTACCGAGGAATCGAACCCGGGTCTTCATGCATGCTAGGCAAGCACTTTAACCACTAGGCCAAACTCCCGGCCCTCCTGTGAGATTTCTTGCTTCAGCTTTTGCTCAGTGCTTTTGGATTTCCTGTTTACTTCTCTCTGGAGGCTAACCCTTTGACATAAATCTTGTCATATGATCGTGAGTACAAATGTTAGTCTTTGGCTATTTATCCATCATTTCTCTGTGTTAAAAGCTAAGCCTGTCAAGCTAGGTGTGGTAGCTCACACCTGTAATCCTAGCTACTCAGGAGGCTGGTAGCTGAGGATATCCCTGAGCCTTTTAGCCCAGGGAAAACACACAGGCCCAGACTTCAAGTCCCAAGACCAAAAAAAAAAAAAAAAAGCTAAGGCTGTCATTTTGACCATGATCCCCAGAATACACTTGGTTCTACACTTACCTGCTAAGAAGTCCTTGGCAAAGGCTCGGATAGACTTTGTATCAGACAAGTCCAGTTTCCATACCAATACCTGCTGGTTCCCTGTCAAGCTTTTGATCTCCTTGGCTACCAATTCTCCCTTTTGCACATCTCGGCAAGCTAGATATACTCGGGCTCCTATCAAACACGGGAAAGACAAATTGTCAACTTTGTTTCTGAGTGAGTGTTAGAAAAACCTCATATTGATGTTGAGTGTTGTTTTCTACTTAATTTTTAAAACCAAAATAGTAATTTTTATCTGTACTTTATTAGAGAAGAATCTAAAGCAAATGAGAAAAGAAAATTAGATCAATCATATTTGTTCAGTGCCCATTATATGGAGCATCATAGCAAATTCAATGGAGTGCATGGAATATTCCTGCATTCTGAGACTTGGACAAAACAAATGGTTATCACCATGAGGTAAAAAGAGTAGTAGCAGAAGGGGTTTGGGAACAGATGAACTTGCCTCTCCGAGCCAGCTCTTTGGCTGTCTCCTTCCCGATACCTGTGTTGGCTCCAGTGACTATAGCTACCTTCCCTGGAAGCTGGACAGTAGATGTACACACCCCAGAGGACAGCATCCTCCTGCACACAAGGAGAGCACGTAGGTATAGTAAGTTTAAGGACAACTGGGAGGAAAAAAGAAAAAGTTCTCTACTCTTTAAGCCCGTGGTGCACTCCTGTAATCTCAGCACCAGGGAGTATAAGACACCTATAATCATAACTACGCAGAAGGCTGAGATCTGAGGATCAATGTTTGAAGCTCAGGGATAGCACCCAGGCCTTCAGTCCCAGTCTGGTGCCCCTGTGCAAGTACATGTACACAAGTGTGTGCACATACACATACAGACATAGCCAAGGGACAGCACCCAGGCCCTGAGTTCAAGTCCTAGTACTGGCACAAGAAAAATAAACATTTGAGGTGGGCTTAAACTATGTAGTAAGATGTTGCCTCAAACAATGCAAAACAAATGTTTCTTCTCCCTAATTAAAAGTGACAAAAGCTTAGAGGAACTGCCTACAGCACAAGAACTAGATGAATATTTGATGGGCCAGGCACCTGACATCTGTTTGAGCTCTCAGGCACTTTTGGATTAGGAAATCACAAGACTCAGTGTAGAGGAGGAAAGAACTGGCATCCACTTGTCCATCTGCCAATGCCTAGAATTCAATGATCTTAGAATGGCAAATCCAATTTGAAGAGTTAAAACTAGAGAGCTTGTGAATCTGGGAAAAAACAATAAAAACAAAAAACTACACACAGGTGGGTGCCAGAGGCTTATGCCCCAAATCAGAGCTACTCAGGATATCTGAAGATAGTGGTTCAAAGCCAACCTTGGAGAAAGTCTGTGAAACTCATCTCCAATAAACTACAAAAACCAAATAACAACAACAACCTCAGCATCTTAGGGACCATGCCAGGCCCTGAATTCAAGCCCCAAGAGAGATACAAAACAAAAACAGAAAGGGCTGGGAGTTTGGCCTAGTGGTAGAGTACTTGCCTGGCACGTATCAATTCCTCTGTACCACATACATAGAAAAAGCTGGAAGTGTTGCTGTTGCTTAAGTGGTAGAGTTCTAGCCTTGAAAAAGCCCGAGGCCAATACTCAGGTCCTGTGTTAAAGCCCCAGGACTGGCAAAAAAGAAAACCATATTCACGTTAATACTTTTACAAATAGCACCAGGAGGCTGGGGATGGAGCTCAGAGGTATAGCATGTATTTAGTATGGGCAAAGCCTTGGGTTTTATCACTAAGACCACAAAAACAACCAAACAACAACAAAAAGAGTTAAGGATAAAGGAGGGAAATGATTCAAAAACTGATTTGCTTTGGTTGGGCATGGGCTCACACCTGTAATCCTAGCTACTCAGGAGGCTAGGATCTGAGGATTGCGGTTCAAAGCCAACCTTGAGCTGAAGAGCTCAGGGACAGCACCCAGGCCCAGAGTTCAAGTCCCATGACCGACAAAAAAAAAAAAAAAAACACCAAGAAACTGGGTTTACCTAATTACAGTCCTGGTTCCTAAGCACTATACTCTAATGCCTTCCCAAATGAACAAATGAGTATACATAGATTAGCAGTCCTTATACTTTTCTCTACAATCCTTGGTCTAAAACAATTTGTTGACTGGAAGGTACATTTCTCAAGAGAATTACAGCCTTTTCCAGATAGGGGAATTGCAAAGTACACACCAAAGCCTGAAGCCACTAAAGCCTGTGCTCAAGCAAACCAATTGGTGGCGTTGATTATATGACCCTTCCTACTCAGGGATGGGGCAAGCCCCTTACCTCAAGGCCTTCCACATTGCTTCAGCTGCACCTCCAGGAGGGACAAACTGTGGGAATCTTTGTGGGAACATTTCCCTTTGGTCTCCTTAATTAGCAGAGATGGACCATGAAAAGTCCAGCTAGCCTGGCTCCTATGAGATAGCTAGGTTTGGGAGAGAGAACCCCCAAAGGAATATAATCTTTCTCAGATCTCACTGGACTCTTTTCACTTCTGGTTCGACTTTTCTACATGAAGAAGATCTTGTGAAAAGGGATAGAAAGCCTGTGTTTTCCTCTGAGTATGACACCCCTATGTGCCTAGCACTGGGAGCAGAGGGTACTCAGAGGGGGCGGGGGAATATAACTGGTAGAATCACCATTGGAGGGAGGATAAATTACAAGGAAGAAAAGAAGAATGTGGAAGAGGAAGGCAGGCTAGCCTAGATAGCTCAGTCTCCCAACAGTAAGCTATAACATAGATCTGGCACGGCGTCAGGTTCAACTGGAACCATGATCACGTGGAACACTGTGTCCCTTCAGTTACTGGTTGGTTCGTCGTCACTACTGGTGACTTACTCAGAGCCAATCAGCTGGCTGCTAATTATCTGGGACCACAGGCCACCCAGGGTTGATCCTTACCTGGCAGGGACCCCCACGGCTCTCTCTCTCGGCCTTCGACCATTTCACTTAAGCCCCATCCCAGCCCGCACCCCGTGTCCTGCAGCGATGAGCAGGATGAGGGGGCTCACAACCAACCCTCCTTTTCACACCCCTCCTTCCCATCTCGCTCTCCCTGAAAAGGAGGGTAGGAAAGCATGCACTAGGCCTGCGGATGTCGCCTTCTGAGCGCGAAAAGTGCAACTTCTCCATTGTACCTCCACGGCTGGAGGGGGCAGAGGGAAGAGGGCGGCGGGGTGGGGGCGGACCCTTCCCCTCCGAAGGTCTGAAACCCGCCGTAAGCCGTCGCCTTGCCCCGGGGCGCCCTGGAGTCGAAGGTGGGCGGTGCCGAGGGAAAGAGGGGGCTGCGAGGGGACAGGAGAAGCAAAGTGGGATGCTCAGAGGCCGGGCCTCGCCTTCCCCAGATCCAGGACCCCTGAACAAGGCCTGCAGCCCCGGTCTCAGCCACGCGGGGACCCCAGCCCCAGCCGGCCTCTCGGCGGAGCTTTCCGGGTCTCTACGGAGGACAGCGAGCCTCGCCCCCTCCCGCTGAGCAGCACCCGCGCACGCACCTGATTTGGGGCACAGCCACGTACAGGACGAAGGGGAGCAGGAGGAGCGGGAGCAGGAGCAGGAGGCCGACCATCTCTGCAGGACGGCGCCCAGGAGGCGAACGGACGCCCCCTGCGCTGCCGGCCGACGTTGGCTTCTCCTCCTAGACCCGCCCTAATGGAAGGCCGCCGCCCCGGAGCACTGCCCTCTGGGAAATGTAGTCCAGGGCTCGGGGCCCGCCCGCGGGTGGGGGCTGCCGCCGGGGCGCCGCTCGCAGGCTCTGGGAGCTGCTGTGGTCCACGGGTACCACCAGCCTCCAACTACCAGGGCCTAGGGCAAGCGCCATCCACCAACCAGCACTGTCGGGGCTCTTACGAAATGTGCCCCCGGTCTCCAGCTCCAGGGGTCTAAGTCCACTGCCCGGCATCCATTTCTGCAGTCATGGGTAGCGAGTTACTTGGTGGTTCCTGTTGGCAAGTGAGCACTGGTGAGTATTATTACCCCGAAGAAGAGCGGTGCAAAGTCGACGGCTGGGTGAGGCGGGGAGCGTGGAACCCTCCCCCGAGAACCCCCCACCCCACGTTAGCCAAGCCCCTAATGCAAGATACTCCCCGGCAAAATCGCCTCCTGTGTCTACTTTGAACTATGGTGACAGCTATCAAAATGTCCCCCAGAAGTTGATGGTTACTCGATAATAAACACAGTCTTCCTGATGACTTGGGTTTATCTGTATTGACGGCTAAGCTAGCAATGAAATCTCAGTGTGGCACAGTTGATGATGGCTAATTTGTAAAAGGTATTTACCTGGCGCTGATGATTCATGCCTGTCATCCCAGCTAAGGAGGCTGAGATTTGAGGGCTGTAATTCAGGCAGGAAAGTTCTTGAGACCTTCATCTCCAATAAACTATCTAAAAACTGGAAGTGGCTCACAAACTGGAGTTGTGCAAAATAGTAAAGTGCTAGCCTTGAGCAAAAATTCTCAGGGACAGTGCCTAGGCCCTGAGTTCAAACTCCACAACTGAGAGACCGAATAACAATAATAGTTATTATTATTATTATTATTATTATTGTTATTCGGTCTTGAATTAAGGCCATGATCATGTTGTCTGGGAACAAATGGGCTCCTCGATTGTTTCTTTCATCTGAGGCCTAGTTCCTGAGGGCGAATGTGGGTGAGGTTTTACCAAGATAATACTTGTTGATAGTCCCCAGCCTACATAGAGTAATATTTTTCAATTCTTTTGCATAAATTAATTTGAGTGAAAGATGCATGTTCCAAGATTAGTCTGAATCAAAATATTTTGTAGTAATAGGAGAGGATTTCTTCACCTCAAAATTCCTACTGATTTCACATGATCATCAAATAATAAATATAATGTAATCAATATGTGATAAATATACATTTTAAATAGGATACATTTATAATATTAATGTAAAATAATAATTTTGTGACATGATATACATTATATCCACTACCTAGGACTGATATAAGCTCCCAAGGAAGAATAACTTTATTCCTGGCTGGAGCACGGGTCTAAAACCATGAATGGGAGAAAAGTTACTGTGATGTTCATCATTGGAACTTGCTAGAAATCCACTGTTTAGGGTAGTAGAGAAAGCTGTCCACCAGGAGGTATTATAATGGAGGCACTTTGCAAGAAACACTTGAGGGAGTAGCAGCAGCAGCTGGCCCATGGATCCAGGGAGGGAGAGGTTATGGGGACTGCAGAAGCCTAGATTTAAGAAGTTAGACTTACCACAGAAGCCTAAGTGCTTGTCCATCAGAGCCAATAAGCAAATCCAACCTCTTCTCATGACAGAGCATAACAAAGAAAACATTTGCATAAGGTTTATCTCAGTTTCTCAGAGCCAAGAAGAAAGATGAATTCTAACTTAAAGGTACTAAACTCATAAGTAGCATAGGAGAGAACCCAGAGACTAAAGTATAAATCAATGCATTTTTCATTGGTGTATTTTAATTGTACAGAGTTTTACTGTGATAATTCCATACGTGCAGATAATATGCTTTGGTCAAGTTTACCCTTTCTATGACTTTTTCTCATCTCCCTCCTTTAAAAAAATTAATGGGCTTTATTATTTTGCTTAGTACATTGCAATGAAAAGTATTTCAAGCCAGGCATGGTGGTATACATCAGATAAACCAGTAATAGTGAAAATGAGGTAGGAACATCAGGAATTTAGATTCAGCCTGAGTTACATAGCAATTTCTGCATAGGGGATGGTCGAGGTGATTGTGAGGTGTGTGTGTGAAGAGGTTGAAATGATGGATGCACACTCGCATGCACGCACACTCTCGTGCGCGCATGCGTGTGTGTGCGCGCGCGTGCGCGCGCGCACACACACACACACACACACAAACTAGTTCCCTAGGGTAGTTCTTTTAAATCATTATAGTTGTGTAACAATCTTCACACTTAGGGATTAAGTTTTTAGCATTACAGCCTTTTGGGCTTGCATCACAGCTGCAAAGTGGTACAAATTTTGTTTTGTCACCATTCACTCAAAGTAGGATGGAAAGCTAGCAGATAGCTTAGCTTTCAGTCTTTAAGTTTTTCTTTTCTTTCCTTTTCTTTTCTTTTCTTTTCTTTTCTTTTGCCAGTCCTGACTTGAAGTCAGGGCCTGAGCCCTGTCCTTGGGCTTCCACAAGGCTAGAGCTTTACCATGTGAGCCACAGCACCACTTCCAACTTTTTTACATACGTGGTACTGAGGAATCAAACCAGGGTCTTCATGCATGCTAAGCAAGCATTCTACCATTAGGTCAAACTCCCTAACCCATCTGAGCTTCTTTTATTCAAGGCTAGCACTCTACCACTTGAGACAGAACACCACTTCTGGTTAATTGCAAATGAGAACCATGGACTTTCCTGCTCTCAGATCTCAGCCTCTTGATTAGCTAGAATTACAGGCCTGAGCCACCAGCTCCAGCTCAGCTTAGTTTCTCTTAGGGGTAGAAACTGTATGATTTGGGAAATACCTTTATGGCATCTTTGATTTGTGGAAGGATGCTCTAAGGAAACAGTTTAACAGAGCAAGAGCTGAATTTTTCAATGAGAAGATAACAAGAATTTATATGTAAAAGTGACCTGTGAAAAACACTTTAAAATTATGTATTAATTTACTTTATTGTTATTATAAAGGTGGTGTACAGAGGGACTACGGTTAAGAGTCAGGTAATGAGACCTTTCCTTTCATACAGACTTTTAAGTGGGAAAGCCCTTTAAATTGACTTCACTGTCTTTGGCCTCTGGGGACCCAAACATGTATCTGTTGTATGTTTGGTCTGTACTTCTATGTTGTGCATCACATGGTCTTCTCATCTATCTGAAAACCCTTTGGAAAACCTTTTCAAGCTGGGCACAGTGGCTCACGCCTGTAATCCTAGCTACTTGGGAGGCTGAGATCTGAGGATCAAGGTTCATAACCAGCCCCAGCACAAAAGGACCTGGGACTCTCATCTCCAGTTAACCTCTAGAAAATGGGAAGTGAGGCTTGGCTCAAGGGTAGGGTGGTAGCCTTAAGCTAAAGAGCTCTGGGACAGTGTCCAGGCAGAGTTCAAGCCCCATGACCCACAAAACAAAACCTTTTCAGTCACAGCCTCAGTGGGAGAGGCAGAGAAATATCCCAGCTGTGCCAGGGCTGCCTCATAGCCAGCAGCCCAATTCCATTGTGGCCGTCTCTGCCATGATGACCCTGGGAAGGGGCTATGATGGTACTAGGAGAGCCATCCAGGCCATCTTGCTCCACCCCTCCTTATTACCCCCTAGGAAAAATTACAATTAAACTGGCTAAAAGGTTTGTACTGGGCTGGGA
This sequence comes from Megascapheus bottae, assembly GCF_031878675.1. Taxonomy (NCBI): domain Eukaryota; kingdom Metazoa; phylum Chordata; class Mammalia; order Rodentia; family Geomyidae; genus Megascapheus; species Megascapheus bottae. The sequence goes on from NC_143522.1 coordinate 7,199,129, forward strand.
GTGTGGCTTATTGGCAGAACACTTGTCTAGCATGCCTCAAGCCCTGGGTTCAATTCCTCAGTACTACATAAACAGAAGAAGCTGGAAGGGGTGCTGTGGATCAAGTGGTGGAGTGCTAGCCTTGAGCCAAAGAAGCTCAGAGACAGTGCCCAGGCCTGAGTTTAAGCCCTGGGGCTGGCAAAAAAAAAAAAAGAAAAAAGAAAAGGTTTATACTTGGTTATACTTGGTATGTTATGTACTAAACATTAAACAAAAACTTTACTTTCTTGCCCCCAAAACTCCAGAAATAAGTTGACTAGTTATCATTACCAGTGAAGAGCAGTAGCGAAACTGAATGTAGCCAGACTGAATCCATCTTGTTAAAGCAGCCTCCATTCTGTAAGAGTAAGTTCTGAGACATCCCCTAGCTGCCTCTTCTCAGGAGAACTGCAAGATGCTCCATCAGATGTTTCCTCAGAGAGCTCGCAAGGACACTCAAAGGTGACCTCTAGGACTGCAGCTGTGTTCCACAGCTAGCAAGGACACCTGAAACTAAAGTTCTGTGGGAAACCATAACCGATAACTTTGGGCACAACACCAGATTTTCATTCTGAGTTCAATTTTCATGTGAACTTCAGTCTTGGCATATACCTAAACGAAAACTTTTTTTTTTTTTTTTTGCCAGTCCTGGGCTTGAGCTCAGGGCCTGAGCACTGTCCTTGGACTTTCTCAAGGCTAGAGCTCTACCACTTGAGCCTCAGCACCACTTCCGGCTTTTTTCTATGTATGTGGTACCGAGGAATCGAACCCGGGTCTTCATGCATGCTAGGCAAGCACTTTAACCACTAGGCCAAACTCCCGGCCAAACGAAAACTTTTTTGTGCACATCTTTCGGATGGTTCTTATTTTTTTCTGAATGGCCCTTAAATAGCTATTATAAAATTAATATACAAAAGCTATTGCCATTATTATCTCAACAAGATCTAATGAAAATGCAGGCATTAGGAGTTGATACTCAGGTCCAAACTGAAGGACAAAGAGCTGTTTTAAACTCAAGCACTAAAAAGGATCTTGGACTTGGGTTGGGAGTGTGGTCTAATGGTAGAGAGCTCACTTAGCATGCACGAAGCCCTGGGTTCCAGTCCTTGATACCACATACACAGAAAAAGCCAGAGGTGGCACTACATGTGGCTCAAGTGATAGAGCACTAGCTTTAAGCAAAAAAGTATCCAAGGACAGTACCCAGGCCCAGAGTTCAAGCCCCCAAGCGACAAAAGAAATTTTTTAATCCTGGCTATTCTAGGTCTTTTTCATTGCTGATTTGATATGTTCCTGGAGCATTTTCAGGCAAGTATATAGGGGATGCTTTTTACAAGTACTTAGCTGTTAAATGTGTTAGTTTTTGCTTATTTGCCAGCCTGAGGCTTGAACTCTGGGCCAGTGTGCTGTCCCTGAGCTTTTGTGTTCAAGGTTAGTGCTCCACCACGTAAGCCACAACTCCACTTCCAGCTTTTTGAGGTTAATTGGAGCTTGAACTCAGGGCCTGAGCACTGTCCTTGGACTTTTTCCTCAAAGCTAGCACTCTGCCACTTGAGCCACAGCATCACTTCCTGGGTCTTTGTGCATGCTAGGCAAGTATTCTACCACTAGGCCAAACTCTTGGGACTAGTGTTTATTATTTTTTTAATCTCTTCAATTATATAATTGCTTTTTAAAATTTTTATTGTCAGGGTGATGTATAGAGGGGTTACAGTTACATTTTTAAGGTGGTGAGTACATTACTTCTTGAGCCTTGTTACCCCTTCCCATGTTATTCTCCCACTTTCCCTCCCCTCACCCCCACCCAATATATTGTCTTGTAAATAGCACTGCTACATTGGTTCACCCTTTGTCTTTTGTTTTATTTTCTTCATTCATTTTTATTCATTCTTTCAACAAACCACCCTTTGTCTTTTGTCTCATCATCTTGAGTTAGTGTTTTAAAGTAAATGGATTCCAGGTAAGCACTACCTAAGAGTAATTCCTTTTTAACCTCTGAGTTGCTTAAATTTGGCCAAAATCTTATTGGGGCACAGACTCCCACCTAACTATGCCTGTGACTCTTTCCTTCCAACTCTTTCAGACCAACTAGGACATCTCATCTTGGCAGCTAGGAAAGACCTACAATGATAAGCTTTTCCTGGCAATGAGCAATATGATTCAAAGAAAAATGAGGTAATTCTGTACAGACAAGAATGCTAGCCTTGAGAAAGCTCAAGGACAGTGTCCAGGCCCTAAGTTCAAGCCCCATGCCTAGAAAAAAAAAATGGAAGCAGGGGCCGGGAGTTTGGCCTGGTGGTTGAGTGCTTGCCTAGCATGCATGAAGATCTGGGTTCGATTCCTTGGTACCACATACATAGAAAAAAGCCAGAAGTGGTGCTGAGGCTCAAGTGGTAGAGCTCTAGCCTTGAGAAAGTCCAAGGACAGTGCTCAGGCCCTGGACTGGCAAAAAAATTTAAAAAAAGGAAGCATCCAGAAGTCCAGTAGTTTGGCCCTGAAGATCAATGGTGAGATATATATTTTGGGGGGCGTGGGGACACTTTTGAGAACTGGATAAGCTTAACCTGGTGGGAGGAATTAACCCTAGCAGGTAGGAGTTGACTGGGTTAGCCTGCTACTTTTTGGGGACTAACAGTTTGACCTTGGTGTTCTCAGTGGCGTCATCCAGTTCAGTGTCCTTTGACTCAGCAACCTGAATTTCCATAGCTGTGGCCTCAGCTGACTGAGGGCTCCATCTTGATTTAAATCCTCTTCTGATAAAGTGGCTGTTAGAAGTCTCCAGTGAATAAAGCACACTGTGCACATCCAAGGAATAAAGGTTTAATATCAGAGAGGCTGACAGACTACTTCTACCTGAATAGAGTAGACCTGAAGGAATGAGGTCGGGAATAAATCTATAGGAATGGGGAAGTGGGAGTTTGCATTGTGTACTGGAAATTGATGGTGTGTGGAGGGGGGAGGGGGCCAGGCAGGAGATCGATTGTGGGGGGTTGACCTTAGTGGTCAGGCCAGGTCAGGGTGACCAAGATTCAGGCAGCTAGGTGGAACCTGAACAGCCAGAATGCCAGCCACTGCAGAATTCAGAGTCTGGGGTCCTTTGATAACTCCCAGTCAGGTGATTGACAGTCAGGTGATTTCTGGTTCAGGCAGGGGAAGAGAAAGCGGGAGGGGCTGTCTTCCTGGGCCTACCTAACAGGGTCAAGGTGGCCTGGAGAAGTATGGTGTCCTCTGCTGTCAACTCATGCACAGTCCTGCTGACCTTGGATGCCCCCTTGCTCTAGCCTTGTTTAGGAGCTTAGGCTTCTAGACATTCTTGGCAGCTGAGTTACCAATATCTCTGTCCTCAATGCATTGGCCACTTCCTTCTTGTGCAGTTAGACATGTTGGAATTCAGACTTGCCTTGAGATACAGAGGGACTGGCCTTGGATAGCTCAGCCTGGCTTTGCTCCAGCTTGTCTTCATTTCCCATTCAATCATCATCAACAAAGCTGTCATTGAACTTTGGGAAGCATTCTGAAAAATTTTAAGGTACAGGAAATATTTGTAATATAAATTATTGATAATTTTTCAGATAGTTTGATTCTTGTATGAGACATAAGAGAAGTCATTTTGGGCTAGGCACGGTGGCTCATGTTTGTAATCCTAGCTACTAAGGAGGCTGAGATCTGAGGATCAAGGTTCAAAGCCAGCCTGGGCCTAAAAGGACCTGAGACTCTTATCTCTAATTAACCTCTAGAAAAAGGAAAGTGGGGCTTGGCTCACAGGTAGGGTGGTAGCTTTGAGCTGAAGAGCTCAGGGTCAGTGCCCAGGTTGAGTTCAAGCCCCAATGACCCACAAAAAAAGAAAAAAAAAAGAGAAAAGTCATTTTGGAAGGAAAGAAAAAAATGGGCGAGAGATACATGATAAAAAAAATGGTGTGAAATGAGGACAAAAACATGAGAAGGGGATCAATGTATGAGAAGTAATACACCTAACTACCTGGCAAATGTAACTGTAACCCTTCCATACATTACCCTGACAATAAAAAAAATGGTGTGGAAAACAATGATCTTCAAGAGGAATGTGATGGCAGAAATTCCTGTTCATGTAGCATTATTTTCCGTTCTAGAAAAAGCCAAGGGACTCTATTGGCTCAGACATGTAATCCTAACTATTCAGGAGGTAGAGATTTAAGGATTATGGTTCAAAGATGGCCTGGGTAAGACTCTCTTATCTTCAATTTACAAACAAGTCAGAAGTGGAGCTGAGGCTGAAGTGGTAGAGTGCTAGTCATCCTTGAGCAATAAAGCTTAAAAAACAGTGCCCAAACCCTGAGTTCAAGCCCCAGTAAATGTGTGTGTATGTGTTGATCTACATATGGTAGATATTATATATATATATATATATGTTATGCCAAAGGAGTCAGGAAAATGACATTTGACAATGACACTAGGAGAAAAAGACAAAAGGGAACACAGTTTAAGGCTGAGGATTTCGCACCTTTAAATCCTGAGCATGATAAAAATCAGTGTAAATATTTAGCTTTAGACAATGGAAATATCCTCCAAATCTTAGATCTACATCTCTAAGGAGTTTGGATTTAAGAAAGGTAATACAGGACCACAAGTTTGGCCTAGTGTTAGAGTGTTTACCTAGCAAGCACTAAAACCCAGGACCAGGACTGCCAAGGACAGTGCTCAGGCCTGAGTTCATGCCCCCAGGACTGCCAAAAAAAAAGAAAGGTAATATGAAAAATGGACACATATCTGGATTCTCAAGGAACAGAAAATCTTCAGTCACAGCCAGTTAAAAATGGAACCTGATCAATTATTTGCAAAGACTTAAACCTGCCACTCCTCCTACAAAAGCTACAACACAGGATAGCCCAAGCCGAAGAAGAAGAAGAAGGAGAAGGAGAAGGAGGAGAAGGAGGAGGAGAAGGAGAAGGAGAAGGAGAAGGAGAAGGAGAAGGAGAAGAAGAAGAAGAAGAAGAAGAAGAAGAAGAAGAAGAAGAAGAAGAAGAAGAAGAAGAAGAAAAAGAAGAGGAGGAGGAGGAGGAGAAGGAGGAGGAGGAGGAGGAAGACAAGTTTGAATTTCTCTCTTGGATGAGCCTACAAAAAGTGTTGCAACTCTAATGCTTTTAAATCAACTGCCAAGAATTTTAATCCTCCAACAAATCCAGTGAAAAAGTATAATTAATCAAATTCCCTTTTGCCAGTGGGTGAACTCCACCAGCATCTAGGCAAAATTATTAGAAGACTCAGGGATGATGAATAAAATTTTGAGATCACTGGAAAGAGACAGAGTAGAAAAGGATCATGAGGACATAAGCCAGGGCTGGGAGAGTGCTTGCCTAGCAAGCATGAAGCCCTTGGTTCCATTTCTCAGTACCACATAAACATAAAAAACTGGAAGTAGTGCTGTAGCTTAAGTGGTAAAATGTTGAATAAAACAAGTTTGGGTAGGGGCCGGGAGTTTGGCCTAGTGGTTAAAGTGCTTGCCTAGCATGCATGAAGACCCAGGTTCGATTCCTCGGTACCACATACATAGAAAAAAGTCGGAAGTGGTGCTGAGGCTCAAGTGGTAGAGCTCTAGCCTTGAGAAAGTCCAAGGACAGTGCTCAGGCCCTGAGCTCAAGCCCAGGACTGGCAAAAAAAAAAAAAGTTTGGGTACAGTGCCCAAGTCCTGAGTTCAAACCCCAGGACCAGCAAAAAGGAAGGAATGAAGAAAGGAAGGAAAGAAGGAAGGGGGAGAGGAAGGGAGGGAAGGGAGACCGGCTGATGTGGTACTACATAAGCACCCTTGTTTGGGAAACAATCAGGAGGAATGTTGGATATATGGTTTATGAACTTTCTCTTGTCTGGTTTTAGAGTCTGTGACCTGAAGACGAGGTGAGAGGGAAAGAAGGAAGGAGAAAAAGAAAGGAATGGTTGCAGAATTTCCACCTACCATGATTCTGAAGGTAGCCAGGACAAAATGTCAATCACTACTACAGGATTGCCCACCTGGTGAATCCAAGCAAAACTCAAATCCAAGAGCAAATTCCCAGCTCTGCCTTGTAGCATGTATAGACTGAACTATAAGCCTGATGTGTGATTCTCTAGAGGTGAGGTGGAGAAAGAGCCTTACTCAACTGTATTACAAATGGTGAGTATTTGTCATGACTGGATTTCATCATTCTTCCCCTGATTCCTCTGGTTTCAGGTATATGGGCCATGTAGGTAATAAGGACACCTGAAGTCTTAGAGCCTTGGCTTGGATGTGTATAGAATCAAATTCTATACTGCTGACATTAATGGACAACCTTGTGACAAAGAGCAAGGTCTTTCTGACCAATATCCCCAGAAGCCCATAATGAGTAATGGTCCTAGTGTGACCAAGTTCAAAAACACCCACATAGCTGGGCACGGTGGCTCACACCTGTAATCCTAGCTACTCAGGAGACAGAGATCTGAGGATCGCAGTTCAAAGCTATCTGGCACTAAAGTCTGCAAGACTCTTATCTCCAATTAATAATTAGAAAAGGGGCTGTGGCTCAAACTGGTAGAGTGCTAGCTTTGAGTTAAAAAACTCAGGGACTGGGGGGCCGGGAGTTTGACCTAGTGGTAGAGTGCTTGCCTAGCATGCATGAAGACCCGGGTTCAATTCCTCGGTACCACATTCATAGCAAAAAGCCGGAAGTGGTGCTGAGGCTCAAGTGGTAGAGCTCTAGCCTTGAGAAAGTCCAAGGACAGGGCTCAGGCCCTGAGCTCAAGCCCAGGACTGGCAAAAACAAAAAAAAACAAAAAACAACAACAACCACAAAAAACCTCAAGGACAGCACTCAGGCCCTGAGTTCAAGCACCACGACTGACAAAAAATAAATATAAAAAATGTATTCTACTTAAATCCTCTCTGTGGTTTTCCTTAAATCCTTTCTCTGATATAGACATGAACCCAATGACGTGAATCTGGTAACATTTTGGCAAACTGGGTCAGGAGACTGAAAGAAAGACCTACTCAGTAGGATGACTTTATTTTTCTCTGAGTCTAGTAAATCTGCTTGATTCCTAATCGAGGAAGGAGGACTTCCTTTTTAGTTCAGGACTTTTTTTTTGGCCAGTTCTGGGATTTGAACACAGCACCTGGACATTGTCCCTGAGATTCATTTGATCAAGTCTAGCACTCTACCACTTGAGCCACAGTGCCACTTCCAACCTTTTCTGTTTATGTGGTACTGAGGACTGGAGCCCAGGGCTTCATGCATTCTAGGCAAGCATTCTACCACTAAGCCACATTCCCAGCCTCTCTTTAGTTTTATGCTTCCACAATGGGGGAGGTTTACTATTTTGGTTTGGGAATATCAAATCATCATGACTTCACCTACAACTATAGAATTAACATAGAAAGGTTTTGAGCTTTTTTTGTATTTTTTCTCCCTTCTGTCTTCTTTGGTTTGTACCAAGAAATTTTGTTATTCAAAAGAAGGCCAATGGCATTCGCAGGGAAGTGGACGAATCTAGAGCGAATCATGTTGAGTGAGACAAGTCAAGACCAAAGGAACAAAAGGTGCATGGTATCCTTAATATGTGGCTATTAGATCCAAACAGTAGAAGAGTGAGGACTCAATATTTGCATACCCAATGCTATGGGCATGGTATTGAAAATATAAACACAACTACATAGACATAAAATTTATGATTATAGACATAATGTTTTATTACATAGATTAATATTATCTATGACATATAAACCCTCAGCCTAATTTTAATTATGACCTAAAAATCTCAGTGCCAGTGATTGTACATAGAGATTCCCTTCTTGAATACTTCTTTTTTGTTAAACAAGTATTGAAATATGATGTAAAAATCAATGTTAATAAATTCTTTAGTAATAAAATAGCATAAAATAAAAAAGAAGGCCATTGGGAAAAAAAAAACGTGTGAAGGCGTGCTTTCTAAATATCCCTTCAAAAATTCAATCAGGGCAGGGCACAGATATGAGTGTCTGTAAATCCTACCTACTCAGGAGGCTGATATCTGAGGATCCAGGTTTGAAGCCAGCCCAGGCAGGAAAGCCCATTGAGACTCTTTAATTAATCATAAAAAAAGCTGAAAATGGCACTGTGATTCAAGTGGTAGAACACTAGTCTCGAGTAAAAGAAGTCTGGGGGGCTGAGAGTATGGCCTAGCAGTAAAGTGCTTGCCTAGCACCTAAGAAGCCTGGGGTTTTATTCCTTGGTACCACATGCAACAGATAAAGCCAGAAATGGTGCTATGACTCAAGTGGTAGAGCACTAGCCTTGAGAAATCTCAAGGACAGTGCCCACACCCTGAGTTCAAGTCCCAGGACTGGCACACACAAAAAAATCTTAAATCCAGCTGGGCACAGTAGTTTATGCTTATAATCCTACCTAGGAGATCTAGTCAGACACTCTACCAATGGCTCCAGTCCATCAAACTTTAATTTTTAATAGGTCACTAGTAATAGACTCACAATGAATAAAAGGGCACATTCAGCAAAAAAAGCCTCCCCGACTCCTGTCCCCTAGAAGTGACTACCACCGTCCATTTTTTGTTATCTTTCTGAGATACTGTACATGTACAAACGTATTCCCATATTCCACTTTTTTTCTTTTCAATCTCACAGTATTTACTGATGAACAAGTATATAAAAGCAGAGTACAACTATGATAATAAATGACGTGGACCTAATTTCAATACTAGAAGTAGAATCTTCCACTTTCTTTATGAACAGTAACTTCTTGCCTCTATTTCAGAGATCAATCCTGATTGGTACATTAAAAATGGCTGTATAGTTGGGTGGCGCAGTGGCCCATGCCTGTAATCCTAGCTACTCAGGAGGCTGAGATCTGAGGATCAAGATTCAAAGCTAGCCTTGGCACAAAAGGACCTGAGACTTTTAACTCCAATTGAGCTCTAAAAAATTGGAAGTGGGGGGCCCGGGAGTTTGGCCTAGTGGTTAAAGTGCTTGCCTAGCATGCATGAAGACCCAGGTTCAATTCCTCGGTACCACATACATAGAAAAAAGCCAGAAGTGGTGCTGAGGCTCAAGTGGTAGAGCTCTAGCCTTGAGAAAATCCAAGGACAGTGCTCAGGCCCTGAGCTCAAGCCCAGGACTGGCAAAAAAAAAAAAATTAGAAGTGGGGCTTTTGCTCAAGGGTAGGGTGATAGCCTTGAGATGAAGAGCTCAGGGACAGCGCCCAGGCCGAGTTCAAGCCCCAGGACCCACCAAAAAAAAATGGCTGAATAGTTGTATTTTGCATAGCCATATTCTGATAGACATTGAGAAGGTTTATAAACTTTTGCAGTTTCACACAGTACTGCATTGATGACCTTGAATACACATGGGAATAAAATATCCAGGTCAAGAGATCCTTGTGCAACTTGATGGGCTCACCACTCTCTCTGAGGCTGCAACCTCTCCCCCGGAGACTAAGTCAGTGTGTCTTAATTACCTGATCATCCACCAATTATGTTATAATCTTTTTGTTCTCTGCCAATCTGCTAAGTGAATACTGGCATCTGTTACTCTGGGGTGGTAATTGTATATATGTTCTTTCCCTAATGATCTATTTGCGATTTCACTTTATTATCCTTTTGTAAGAGTTCCTTATGAAGGGGTATCAATGTGTGATGAGTAATGCAAAGACTACCTGATGAATATAAATGCCCTCTATACATTATCTTGACAATGAAAAAAAAGATAATAATCTTTATTAATTCCTTAAAAAAAGAGTTCCTTATGTACTCATTAAGACTCTAGTCTGTGATTTCAATTTAGTTATTATTCTTGTGTAAGGGTTCCTTATGTACTCTTATGTACTCATTAAGACTCTGGGTTGTGAATATTGCTACCTGGTTTACCTTTTGTCTTAGCTTTGTGTATGGTGAGCATATGTATTCCATGAGCACGAAGACTTTGAAATATTTGGAGCTTGAGGTATGGTTCTAATAGAATACCTACCTAGCAAGTACAAGGCTCTGAGTTCCGTCTTCCGAGTTTCTTCTCTAACTAGAAAGATGTTCCTACTCTAAAATATTTTTTTTAATTCCAAAGGTTCTGCTTAGAATCTTCATAGTTTCATTCTCCATAGCATATCTTTCATCGATTGGAATATTTTTTTGTTGGTTCTAGAGCTTGAACGCAGCACCTGGGCACAGTCCCTGAGCTTCTTGTGCTCGAGGCTAGCACTCTACCACTTGATCCACAGCACTATGTCTAGCTATTTCTGTTTATGTAGTACTGAGGAATGGAACCCAGGATTTCATGCATGTTAGGTAAGTACTCTACCACCAAGCCACATTCCCAGCCCCTATTCTAACTTTTTGTGTAAGTAATTAGCTAAGGGTCAAATTTACTTTTTTTTCTAATTGGATACTCACCTGTTGTAATACTTTAATCATCATTTCCCCTTTCTTTACTGACTTGAAATGGCATTTTAAATAATATAAAAGCTGGGGACTGACTCTTCTTTTTTGGTGGGGGGCTGGGGTTGGGAGTTATGAAACTTGAATTCAGGTCCTGGGTGCTATTTCTGAATTTTTATGTGTAATGCTAGCCCTGTATCATTTTGAGCCATAGCTCTACTTCCAGTTTTAGGTGGTTAATTGAAGAGAATGATTCTCATGGACTTTCCTGCCTGGGCTGGCTTCAAACTGTGATCCTTAGACCTCAGCCTCTTGAGCAGCAGGATTGCAGGCATGAGTCACCAACATACTAATGCGGAGCTCCTATGAAACTCTTACCTCTAATAAACTGCTGAAAAAGAAAAAGCCAGAAGTGGCACTGTGGCTTAAGTAGCAGAGTGCTAACTTTGAGCAAAAGAAGATCAGAGATTGTGCCTTGGTCCTAAGGTCAAGACCAAGACTGGTATATACACATACAAATACAAGCATCATGTTTTTCTATTCTTTTTTCTTTTTCTTTTTTTCTTTTGTCAGTCATGGGGCTTGAACTTTGGGCCTGGACACTGTCCCCGAGCTCTTCCACCTTACCCCTTGAGCCACAATGCTACTTCCAGTTTTCTAGTGGTTAATTGGAAATAAGAGTCTCACTGACTTTTGTGCCTCGGCTGGCTTTGAACCTCGATCCTCAGATCTCAGCCTCCCAAGTAGCTAGGATTACAGGTGAGAGCCACTGGTACCTGGCGTAAAAAAATCATTTCTAAATATCAATATGCATTTGGGTTTGCTTTGTGCTTTTCTATTCTGTTCTACTATTTTTCTCTTAGCTACCTGGATCACACTATTTAAATTATTATAGCTTTGTAGTATGGTTTAATTTATTAGTGCAACTAAATAATGGTCTTTGGATTGTAATGTTTAATTCTTGCTTTTAACAAACTATAGTGTACTTCCATAATTCTAGGTAATTTGTATTTCTCCTTTGTGAGGTACTGGAGAGTTTGATTTCAGAACCTTTTGCTTGCTAGGCAGGTGCTCTACCATTTAAACTATATGCCCAGCACTGTATTCCTTTGACTATCTTATCTTTAGAGTTTTATGTATGGTTCTCTGCCTCCTAAATTCAAGGCAAACTGAGCACCATTAAAAATTATGAAAACATTAACCACATTTCAATATAATATCTATATGGTTATGGTTAGCTATATTGATTATCATCTCTATTGTTACTCAAGTGTTGAATAAAGCAAGTGGATTATATCAACAAACTCAGTGAGAACTTACCTTTAAAAAAACATCCAGGGCTGGGGTTTGACCTAGTAGTAAGAGCTTGTCTAGCATGCACAAAGACCCAGGTTCAATTCTTTGGTACTACATACGTAGAAAAATCCAGAAGTGGTGCTGTGGCTCAAGTGTTAGTCTCTAGTCTTGAGAAAGCCCAAGGACAATGCTCAGGCCTTGAGTTTAAGCCCTGGGATTTGCCAAAAACAAACACCCCCCCAAAAAAAACAAAATTAAAATGTGGACACAGCACTAAATAATCTTGCATGTAAGGTTCTAGTTGTAATACAGTAAATAAAGGCAATTGTCCATGTCTTTAAAAGATAGAAATCCAAGCCATGGCTGATTTTTTTTCCCCAACCAGTCCTGGGGCTTGAACTCAGGGCCCAAGCACTGGCCCCAAGCTTCTTTTTTCTCAAAGTTAGCACTTTACTACTAAGCCATATTCCCAGCCCTAGTGATTCTTTCTTTCTTTTTTCTTTTTTTTTTTGCCAGTCCTGGGCTTGAGCTCAAGGCCTGAGCACTGACTGCCCTTGGACTTTCTCAAGGCTAGAGTTCTACCACTTCCGGCTTTTTTTCTATGTATGTGGTACTGAGGAACTGAACCTGGGTCTTCAGGAATGCTAGGCAAGCACTCTACCACTAGGCCAAACTCCCAGCCCCTAGTGATTCTTTCTTTTAATCCCAACAATTCAGGACATGGAAGTAGGAATATTGATTTTAGGGCTTCTGGGCAAAAGTGCATGACCTAATCTGAATAATAAACTAAATAATAAATAATAAAATAAAAAGCAAGAAGGGCTATGGGCATATTGCTTAGCAAGCACGAGACCCTTTCAAACTCCAGTACCACAAAATATACATATATTTTAAGACAGAAATATGTGTATTCTATCTTGGCAGGAGTAGAGGTAGTGTGGTCAGGAGAACACATTTTCCTAGAAGAGAGATGTCATTAGATGGAAGATTGAGGATATGGCAACTCACCTTTCCCTCACTTCTCTTTGCCAGTAACTGGAAGGCTATCATCTTTCCTTGAATCCCTCCCCTCCAGGACTACATCTCCCAGGAGGCTGTGCTGTGCTCTGACAGTACTCGAATTTAAATAGGATTCTGGGTTCTACGTAGAGCTAAACTGTTGCTCACTGCCCAGGAGTGAGAGGTGCAAGAGACAGCCAAAGCCACTAAGAGTTGGAGCCGGACCAGGACCCCGAGCCGGAGTTAAGTTTGAAGCTGGAGCAGCAGCAGCAGCCGTCTAAACAAGTTGCAAGATGCTGGTTATTTTAGTACTGCTCACTTCCTTCCTTTCACTCTTGTATGTGACAGCTCCATCCCTCAGGTTTGTCTTGATTTAACAATTCATAATAATAGTTTACAAAGCTTCCTCAGCCGCTGAGAGAGAATGGGAAGGAGAAGGAGAGGGAGAAAATTAGAGCAGAAAAAGAGCAGGAAGGAAGGAGAGGTTATAGATGCCACAAAGGAAAATTAAGCACCTGGATAGGTGGGGTGGGGCTTCGTTGAGTTCTGACTTGTGCTAGGCCAAGTGAGTGACTCTGCTAAGCATTTTAATTTAGGCAAATCCTTTCACTTCTCCCCCCACTCCTCCTCTTCCTCCTCCTGCTTCTTCTTCTCCTCCTCTTCCTTTTCCTTCTCCTCTTCCTTTTCCTCCTTCTAACTGGGCCTGGAGCTTGAACTCTGGGCCTGGGTGCTGTCCCTGAACTTCTTTTGTTCAAGGTGAGTGCTCTTTCACTTGAGCTACAACACTACTTACAGCTTTTTTGTGTAGTTTTATTGAGATAAAAATCTCACAGAGTTCCTTGCTAGAGCTGGTTTCTAATCACGATCTTCAGATCTCAGCCTCCTGAGCAGCTAGGATTATAGGCGTGAGCCCCTGGTGCCCGTGCCCCTTCATTCTCTTAGAGTTTCCCTGCTGAGCTGATCATTGCAGCACTGCTCATTTTTAAGTACCAGGCACTCTAGGAAGGAAATGTACTCTTTGATTTTAAAAGCTTAGCGATGGCTCTTCAGCTGTGGGATTTCTGGAGGTGTTCAAATAATGTGTGTTATGATTTTAAAAACTGCTGCTAATAAAGAAAGTTAAATGGATATATGAAGGACAGTCAGTATAGGCCTACATTATTGAAATTTGGGCTCAAATTCTAGTTCTACCACAGTTAGAACTTCTCCAAGCCTCAGTTTTCTTCATTGTAATGTGGAAATAATTCTGAAGTAGCTGAGAAGACTAGAAAGTGCCTTGTCTGCTGCCTGGCAGTTAGGCCATGTGCCCAGGAAGTATTGTTTCTGATCCCCTCTGGTCTTTTTTTTTTTTTTTTTGCTAGTCCTACGGCTTGAACTTGGCCTGAGCACTGTCCTTGGGCTTTCTTAAGGCTAGAGCTCTATACCACTTGAGCCACAGCACCACTTCCAGCTTTTTCTATGTATGTAGTACTGAGGAATTGAACCCAGGGCTTTGTGCATACTAGGCCAGTACTCTACCACTAGGCCAAACTCCCAGCCCTGGTCTTGTTTGTTTGTTTGTTTAACTCAAGAAGTCTGAAAGGGAAATTTCCTCTAGGTATACCCATGGCAGAAAGCCACTTGAGCATGCCCTGCTCTCTGAAACTGGAGTGGCAGCCACGGTAGTACCTGTGTCACCTCCAAGAAGATGAATCTTCAGTTACTAAGACAAGGCTCACTGGAGACCCTAGGGCTCAGGACCACAGATTCCACTAATCTTTATCCTGCATATTTTAAATGGGGATTAGAAGAGGAAGCAGATGTCTAGGAACTGCTAGACATAAGCATGCACTGTCTTTGTTGTCTGACAGCAGATGTCTCCTTGGACCTTAACAGCACCTCACTGAGTTGGCCCAGGATGTCCCTTGTAGACTCAGGGCATGTGATCTTCCCAAACTACATTTTATGAGCTGATGACTACCTTGCACAGTAGGAAAAAAAAAAGTCCCATGCAGCTGGGCATCGTTGGCTCACTCCTGCAACCTGCAATCCAGCTGTCTAAGATGATAAGACCTGAGTACTGTGGTGCCAAGACAGCCCAGAAAGGAAATTTTCATGAAACTCCTTTATTCCGTTAATTGCCCAAAAGCCAGAAGTGGAACTGTGGGGTTCCACTGGTGCCCAAGGGATTGGGCACCAGCCTTGAGTAAAAAATCTAAGAGACAGAACTTAGACTCTGAGTTCATGCCCCAATACTGGAATAAAAATAAAAGAAAGAAAGATGAGGCCTGGAATGTGGTCTAGTAATGGAGTGCTTGCCTAGCATGCATGTAGCCCTGGGTTCAATTCCACATACACAGAAAAAGCTGAAAGTGGTGCTGTGGCTCAAGTGGTCCTTGACAAAGCTCAAGGACAGTGCCCAGGTCCTAAGTTCAAGGCTCAGAAACAGCAAAAAAAGAAAAGGAAAGGAAAGGAAAGAAGGAAGAAGGAAGGAAGGAAGATAGATGGCCCATGCAGACATGCAGATTAGCTTCTTTGGGGACTCTGACTCTAACTGAAAGTGTCCCTCTTAGGGGGTAGTTTTATGTATCTCAATGTAGGGTTAGGAAGGGTGGTGTGTGATGTTTTCTCCCCCCTCCTTGTTGATAGAAAGTTCTTTGGTGGTGGAGTCTGTAGAACAAATGTGCAGCTTCCCGGGAAGGTGGCAGTGATCACAGGTGCCAACACCGGCATTGGCAAGGAGACAGCCAGAGAACTGGCTCGCAGAGGTGAGTCTTCTCTCTCCTGCCCTTTTCACTGGGACTCACTCCACCCTTTTTCCTCTTGGGCTCAGAGACACTGGCAGGAATTCAAGGAACTTAGGATGCAAATCTAATGTGATGTTAACTTATTGTTGATGATGCCCATGTTATTATTGGTCAAACAGTTATTCTAATTGGAGAAACTAAGCAACATTAACTATTGGAGGATAAGTTTCCAGTTGGGAGATAAACTGACAGCAAGAAGGCACAACTCAGAATCCTCAAGTGGTAATGTGGTTACGCCAATGTGTTAGGAGTGGCTGCCCACTGGTCCCAGACTCATTTTCTTTCTAGGCTCTGAGCACATTGTCCTTTCTTTTGACCCCAGGAGCTCGAGTCTACATTGCCTGCCGAGATGTATTGAAGGGGGAGTCTGCAGCCAGTGAAATCCGAGCAGACACAAAGAACTCCCAGGTGCTGGTACGGAAACTGGACCTCTCTGACACCAAATCCATCCGTGCCTTTGCTGAGGGTTTTCTGGCAGGTGAGACTCCAGAGGGTTATGAGGAAAGCAGGAAGGAGTATGGGAATAGGTGCTCTACCCTGATCTTACTGGACTGGTTCTGCCATGGGAGCCAGCAGGACAAGTTGTTGGCAGAAGGACGGAGGGTGGAGAAGCTGGGCAGGATTCTTATCAACTTTTTGTTCTTTAGTGGGAATGTTGAAGATGTCAGCATCCTGTCTGGACTTGTATCTTGGCATCGAGGCGTGGTCCTTTGCTACTCCCTTCTTTCATCCAGAAAGTCAAGTTTCTGTGGCAGAAGCATTAGCTAAGTTTGTACCTTTGTCCCAATTCTCCTACGTATTGGGAAGTATCCAAAAACAACAGTAGCCACTGGGAATAGGACTAGGTCTGTCTTGTTTTACTACTGGATTCCCAGGGCCCAGTAGTGTGGGCCAGGTCCAGATTTGGTAATCAGTACATAGCAGCTGAATAAATGAATGAACAATGTCCAAGAAGATAAGAGCAACTAAAATGAGAAACCCAATGACAATTATTATTGAATACCCCTGAGAAGGTCCACTGTGGGATAGTTACTGACAGCTAACATAACACTTGTGTTAAAAGAAAGGAGCAGGGTGTGGGCTGGGAGTTTGGCCTAGTGGTAGAGTGCTTGCCTAGCATGCACAAAGACCTGGGTTTGATTCCTAGGGACCACATATATAAAAAAAGCCAGAAGTGGTGCTGTGGCTCAAGTGGTAGTGCTTTAGCCTTGAGAAAGCCCAAGGACAGTGCTCAGGCCCTGAGTTCAGTCCCCAGGACTGGAAAAAAAAAAGAAATCAGTGTGAGTTCTTGCCCATAAAAAAGACTTTGTGTGTGGCTGAAGAGATGGCCTAGTGGTAGAGTGCACACTTAGCATTCACGAAGCCCTAGGTACTACATACTCAGAAAAAGCTGGAAGTGGCTCTGTGGCTCAAGTGGCAGAGCGCTATCCTTGAGCAAAAGTGTCCAAGGACAGTGCCCAGGCCCTGAGTTCAAGCCCCCGGACTGGCAAAAAAAAAAAAAAAAAAAAAAAAGGAGAATTTGTGCATAAAAGTAACAGCACAGGTTCAAAACTGTGACAGCCAATTAGGGCACTATCACTAACCATGAGCTTTCCTTGGTTGTGCTTAATAGAGGAAAAACAGCTCCATATTCTGATCAACAATGCGGGCGTCATGATGTGCCCCTTTTCCAAGACAGCAGATGGCTTTGAAACCCACCTAGGGGTCAACCACCTGGGTAAGTATTCTTGGCCGGTTAAAAAGTGAGGCTCTGGGGCAGGGAGTTTGGCCTAAAGGAAGAGTGCTTGCCGAGTATGCATGAAGACCAGGGTTTAATTCCTCAGTACCACATACATAGAAAAGCTGGAAGTGGTGGTAAGACTCAAGTCATAGAGCTCTAGCCTTGAGGAAAATCTAAGGACAGTGCTCAGGCCCTGAGTTCAAGACCCAGGACTGGTCCCCCCACCAAAAAAAAAAGTGAGGCTCCTGTCCTTTGTCAAAAGATGACCCTATGCTGGTGCTGAGGACCAGAGATCCCCATGGAGCCCACAGATCCTCAAATTTGGAGATATTGGACACAGTGCCACACCAGTGGCTCACACCTGTAATCCCAGCTACGCTGGAGGTGAAGATATGAGCATTTCGATTTGAAGTCAGCCAGGGCAGAAAACTCCATGAGACTGATCTCCAGGTAAAAAAAAGCCAGAAGTGGATCTGTGACTTAAGTGGTAGAGTGCTAGTCCTCAGGGGGGAAAAACGTTCAGGGATAGTGTCAGGCCCTGAGTACAAGCTCCAGAACTGGGGGGGGGGGGGGAAGCAGAGAGAGGGAGAAAGGGAAAGAGGGAGGGAGGAAGGGGAGGGCCTAGTCTCCAGAGATACCAGGGAGTAAAAAGGCTTTCTTGGATTGGGCAGTGGGAGTGCTAGGCTTGCCAGGAGGACCAGGCATGGAGGTCTGCAAGAATCTGAGCATAGCTGGAGTCACATACCAATGAGGGCCAAGCAAACTAAGTGTTGGACATTCAGATAGGCAAATCTTGAGAACTTAAGATAAAAAACCTAGAGGTTCTGAGTTCCAGGTGATGTTTCTGGAGAAGAAAGCAGGGCAAATGTTCTCTGATCCTAGGAAAATGTTATTTTCCTTAATGAATTCTTCTCTACCTGGGTCCACAGTGGTGCCATGGCAGCCAGAGGGAACAAGCAGGTGACTTGTTTCCATGTTTAGGGAAAGGGCAGAAGTCAGAAAAATAGCTGAGGTTGAAGTCCTGTATCAGTTCACACTCCCTGAGTCTGGGCTGCCCTCTTACCTTCCTATCTTCCTGCTGGCTGTCCTTGTAGGCCACTTCCTTCTCACCTACCTGCTCCTGGGCAGGCTAAAGGAATCTGCTCCTTCACGGGTGGTGAACCTCTCATCACTGGCTCACCTCGCTGGCAAGATTCGCTTCCACGATCTCCATGGTGATAAGCGCTACTGTAAAGGTTTTGCCTATTGCCACAGCAAGCTGGCCAATGTACTTTTCACTCGTGAACTTGCCAGAAAACTCCAAGGTAAGCCTAGATAAAGAGCCAGGATTAAAATAATAATAATAACTATTTTTGGTCAGGGTATAGGTTCACAGAAATTCTGGAGTCAGGCTATTGAAACATATATATTTCAGAAGCAGCTCTGTGTACTAAGAAGGATGAAATTATAAGCTTCCCCTCCTGGGAAGTGTAATGTTGAACAGGTGCTAGAAACCCCATAAAGCTCCTTTACATCCATCACATCTATTTGTGTGTGTGTGTATGGTACTGAGATTTGAACTCAGGGCCTCAGGCTCTTGCTTATTTTTTCTCCTGTCTCAAGGTTAGTGCCAGTCCTCCACTTCCAGATTTTTGCTGGTTCATTGGACATCAAACCCTTTCAGATTTGTCTGCATGGGCTGGATTTGAATCAGGATCCTCTGATCTCAGCTTCCTGCGTAGCTAGAATTACAGGTGTGAGGCATCTGCACCGGAACCCAGCCATCCCATTTTATCTCATATCTGTTTCTTTTTTATATTATTTTGACATCAACCCTTTGCAATAAGCAGAGAAGATGAAATGATTTCATTTTTTTCTTTTCTTTTTTTGCCAGTCCTGGCACTTGAACTCAGGGCCTGAGCACTGTCCTTGGGCTTTCCTCAATGATAGAGCTCTACCACTTGAGCCACAGCATCATGGAGCCCATAGATCCTCGAATCCCAAGATATTGGACACAGTGCCACACCAGTGGCTCACACCTGTAATCCTAGCTATTCTGGAGGTGAAGATCTGAGGATTTTGATTTGATGTCAGCCAGGGCAGAAAACTCCATGGGACTGATCTCCAGTTAAAAAAAAGCTAGAAGTGGATTTGTGACTTAAGTGGTAGAGTGCTAGTCCTCAGGGGGAAAACAAAAAGTTCAGGGGTAGTGTCAGGCCCTGAGTTCAAGCCCCAGGACTGCCAGAAAACAAACAAACAAAAGATACAAGATACTTCCTTTGACCTGTTGAAGGCTGTGGACTTTTCTAGAACAGATCAATTCTGGCTGGCCAGGAGTAGATGCAAATCCTAGGGTTGTGTTTCTAGAGTCCCTTTTCCTATGTGTATCTTTATGCTGGCATGTGCTATGTTGTGGTTTCACTGTGTCTTTTCTGCCTTAGGCACGGGAGTCACCACCTATGCTGTGCACCCAGGCATTGTCCGCTCTGATCTGACCCGCCACTCATTCATACTGTGCCTTTTCTGGAGGCTCTTCTCCCCCTTCATCAAGTCAGTGTGGCAGGGGGCACAGACCAGCCTGCACTGTGCCCTGGCTGAGGGCCTGGAACCTCTGAGTGGCAAGTACTTTAGGTGTGTGGGGACAGTGTGCCATCTCCCCACTATCTGGGTGACTGGCCTGGTGTCTAGCAGCTGAATTTGTGCCTGATGGAATAGATTTGGTCTGAACCTGCAAAGCAAATACAGTTAGTTTTCTAAGAGAACTTGTATTAGAAATAATATGAGAAAGTCAGGCACAGTGGCTCATGCCTGTAACCCTAGCTACTTAGGAGGCTGAGGATCTCGGTTCAAAGCTAGCCCGGGTACTAAAGTCCATGAGATTCTTATTTCCAATTAACCACCAGAAAACCGGAAGTGGCACTGTGGCTCAAGGACAACACCTAGGCCCAGAATTCAAGTCCCCCAACCGACAAAAATAATAATAATATAGAAAAATTGTTTTTATGGCTCTATTTTATACCTGTGTGTTATGGTTTCATGTTAGCTTGTAGCTATGAAGACTGTCCCTGTTGGTTATGCTAAGGAAAGAACTTTCTTAATTATCTTCAAGTCCTGGGGCTTGAACTCAGGGCTTGGGCACTGTCTCTGAGCTTCTTTTGCTCAAGGCTAGCACTCTACCATTTGAGCCACAGCTCCACTTTCTGGCTTTTTCTGTTTATGTGGTACTGAGGAATTGAACCCTGGGCTTCATGCATGCTAGACAAACACTCTACCACTAAGCCACATTTCCAGCCCAGGAAAGAACATTGGGGAACTCTGTGGGTCCTTCTCTTAACAGGTATTTCTTTCTTCCAGTCTTTCTTTCCTTTCTTCCTTCCTCCTTTCCTTAACTTTCCTTTTCCTTCCTTCCTCCCCCCCCTTTTTCTTTCTTTTGTTCTTTCTTTCCTTTTTTTGGTGTGAGCACTGGGGCTAAAACTGAGGGCCAGGCTCTACCTCTTGAGCCATACATCCACTTCTGACTGCTTGGTGGTTCACTGGAGGTAAGAGTCTCACAGGCTGGCCCCATTATCCTGCTAGTCTCTGATATCTTCTGCTCGTACCAAAATAAGCAGTGCTTAGTCTAGGGCTCTCAGGATAGGAGTGACTGTGGATGGAATTCAAGGTGTTCAAACATTTAGATAATGAAATAATTTTTTATCTTTCATTTCACAAACCTCCCACTGAAATGTAGTATTTTCTTCCATTGTGAATATAGGCAGAGAGCCACAGGAATAGTAGTGAGGTACATGACTTAGTTACCAGTGGAATTAAAAACATGTATGTGTCACACTGCAGTTCTTGTAGGCATCCCATGATGCCTCATTCTTCCTTTGCTACTTTGGAATCTGTTGGCTACTAATCCTGGCTCTAGGTCTTGTTGTAAAATATATGAATAAAGAAATCTGTTTTAGGGCCGGGAGTTTGGCCTAGTGGTAGAGTGCTTGCCTAGCAAGGATGAAGACCCAGGTTCCATTCGTTGGTACCACATACATAGAAAAAGCTGGAAGTGGTGCTATGGCTCAAGTGGCAGAGCTCTAGTTTTGGGAAGGCCCAAGGACAGTGCTCAGCCCTGAGTTCAAGTCCCAGGACTGGAGAAAAAAAAAGAAGTCTTTTTTTCTTGTGTGTATGTCAGTTGTGGGGCTTGAACTCTGGGCCTGGGCTCTGTACCTAAGCTCTTCAGCTGAAGGCTACCACCCTATCCCTTGAGCCACAGCGCTACTTCCAGTTTTCTAGTGGTTAAGTGGAGATAAGAGTCTCACAGTCTTTAGTGCAGGGCTGGCACTGAACCACAATCCTCAGATCTCAGCCTCCTGAGTAGCCAGGATTACAGGCGTGAGCCACTGCACCTGGATAAAAAATTTTTTAAATGCATTTTTATATGTTTCTTAGAATCTATCTGGTCTACTATGTTTTGTATATTCAGACATATATTTTGAGAAAGAGACCACAAACATTCCCAAATGGTCCATTCTCATTCCTATTATCTACCTACTCTCTTCTGTCTAGTGACTGCAAGAGGACCTGGGTGTCCCCAAGGGCCCGAAATAAGAAGACAGCAGAGCGCCTGTGGGATGTCAGCTGTGAGCTTCTAGGAATCCAGTGGGACTAGCTAGTGGGAAGGCCATAGTTTTACCAGGCCCAATCCATGCCATCATGAAGAGACCCAAGAGGAGGAGGTGAAGCCTAAAGGATTGTCTTGCTGGCTGTCTGATGTTGCTGTGAATGCTGTTTGTTCTCATCCTCCTGACCCTTCTAGAAACCTTTATATGTACAGCCCTGCTGTGAAGCTGACAAGACACAAGACTTTCACATGTACTGATCATTCTTGAAGATTAGTCAGTAAGCCTATGTCGTAAGAGGACTTGCAGATCTCAGGACAGGAGGTGTGTGTGTGTAAGAAGAATCTGGGAAATTGAATGTTTCTTCAACTTCACCAGAAACACCAGCATGTGTGCTTGGTGTTCCAGCAGCACCAGCATTGCATATGTTCAGCGGAAATAAGCCTCACAGCCTTGGTGGACTTCTTTCCTCTTTGAGTGCAATGCTAATCCAGGCCCTGGAAACCTGGGACCAACACAGGAAAATCATGGATGACTTATACCAAATTTTCTTCCACAGGGAATCTGGGAGCAACTTTCACATGTGAGGCTGTCATGTACATGATTTCCTTTTCTAAAGAGTTCTCCTCGCCTCCATTTTTAGAGAAAAATAAATATTATATACATTCAATTGCCTCATTTTTTTACAGGTAAACATGAAGTAGAGAGAGGAAGCCAGCCTACTACTTTAGTGAGTGGGGTAGTCCTACCCACTCACCAACCCACTGACCATGACTTTTGTTAATGGGTCTCATTAAGATGTTCTCATAAATCTAGGTCAGGACTATTATGTTTTCCCCATTCTCTTACAAAGTAGACACTCACTTTGAGTAAGATAGGCCAAAAACTGTGGAACATTTTGCTCAAAAACTCAAGGAAAATATGAAAATAATAAATAGGGAAGAGCAGGGATGAATCTCAGAAATTAGGATCCAAGTGGGAAAAATTACCAGGCTATGGCTGTCTGTCTCTCTTTCCTATTTGCCTATGTCTTCACCTTGACTGTTGGTTTTTAGCACTTTAGAGGTACTGCGGCTACTCATACTTTCCAAACTAAAAAATTCCAAGTTCAGCTTGGATCAGATACTTACTGTGAAGTATGAAGTGTATTTGGCTTAGTGGTTAAAGTGCTTGCCTAGCATGCACGAAGACACAGGTTCAATTCCTCAGTGCCACATACATAGAAAAAAGCTGGAAGTGGTGCTGAGGCTCAAGTGGTGGAGCTCTAGCCTTGAGAAAGTCCAAGGACAGTGCTCAGGCCCTGAGCTCAAGCCCAGGACTGGCAAAAATAAATAAATATTAGCAGAAAATACAGAACAACATATATCGTTAAGCCCTTAGAAGGATTTTTTACCCCTCTCCCTTTGCAACCCTCCCTCCCCCCATTGCAAGTACCTATTTCCTGGCACTTATTTTGTTGGTTTTTGACTTAGTCTTTCTAAAGAATTATACAATTTGAACTCTATTCTATAGAGTCTACTATACTTCAGTTAATTCATTTATAACAGCTTGCATACCTCTCCATTGATTTATTTATAAATATATAAGCACAAATGAAGGAAACCATACAACCTGTTTCTCTGGATCTGGCTTATTTCACTTAATATTTTTTCTTTCCATTTCCTTAAAAATGGTACAATATCACTCTTTCAGATGGATGAGAATTCCACTGTGTATGTATCTTTCTTTGAACTGGCAGTTGAGCTGGGTGTGGTGGCTCACACCTGTAATGTAATCCCAGCTACTCATGAGCTGAGATCTGAGGATCTCCAATTAACTATCAGAAAACCAGAAGTGGTGCTGTGGCTCAAGGGGTAGGGTGGTAACCTTGAGCTGAAGAGCTCAGGGACAATGCCCAGGCCCAAAGTTCAAGTCCCATAACCAATCAAAAAAAAAAAAAGTCAATATTCACGCTTCTAACCATCAACAGGAAGACATTTTACAATAACATGCCAAACAGCTCAGCTGTTCTCATGAGGAGTGAAAAACTTAAGATTCTCTGTTCCTTCCCACTGCTTGGAAGGCCCTTTTTACCTTGAGTCTCTACAAATCATCTATACAGACTAGAAAATGAACAGTTTGTAAATATGCTCATAATTAAACTTCAATATAAACACTTAAAAATGAGATAAATCCTGGGGCCAGGAGTGTTGCTTAGTGCTTGCCTAGCATGCACAAAGCCCTGTGTTTGATTCTTTGGTACCACATACACAGAAAAAGCTGGAAGTGGTACTGAGGTAGAGTGCTACCCTTGAGAAAGCCCAATGACAGTGCCCAGGCCCTGAGTTCAAGCTCCAGGACTAGCAAAGGGTGGGGGGAGTTGGAGGAAGGGAGGGAGGAGGGAGGGGGGGGGAAACCCTAACCAGAGACATATGAAAATGGTTCACAGAAGAGTTGAAGGCCACTTGATCTTTCCCATTCATCTTTTCTTCTCAACAAGAACACAAAGAAAAAGGAATGGGTATGGCCAAAATAGCACAAAGAAGTCAGGAAGCCAAGGAACTAGCCAAGTAACACTTTATTATGGTTTGCTAGTAGATCATTCAAAACTTCAAAATGTACAATTGTTTTTGTGTAACTGGTGTGACACTTCAAGGCATTTAGCCTCATCTTATGTCAGTCTGATCAATGGTTGCCTATTCTAGAATTCAACTAGTTCATGGAAAAAGCAAAATCTGGTCTTAGTATCTCAAACTAGGGGCTACATGATCTGTAGCCCATATGCTTAAAGTGCATATGCTCAGTGCAAAATAGGGCAGACTCAGAGGGTAAGCAGAGGCCAGGTAAAGACATTTCC
This sequence comes from Megascapheus bottae, assembly GCF_031878675.1. Taxonomy (NCBI): domain Eukaryota; kingdom Metazoa; phylum Chordata; class Mammalia; order Rodentia; family Geomyidae; genus Megascapheus; species Megascapheus bottae. Next base: position 7,223,711 of record NC_143522.1, read on the forward strand.
TGGGCATCAGATGAAAATTTTGGTTCAGATGGAAATCTACAGTTTCTAAGCACCAGAGAAACTGGCTATAGCTTCCAGCTCCTATCTTAGCAACATAGGTGGTGAGATAACACAACTGAGCTCCAGCTGGCGGAAGACTCAGGGTTTCAGAGCTTTCCTTTAGACTCCTTATTTGCAAAATCCAAGTCAAAGAATTTGACAGGCCCTTTCTCAAACATTACCATGCCAATGCACATTCAAGAAGTGCTTTACCTAGTTTTCCATCAACTGGCCATGATCTGTTCATTCTACACTCCTCTGGTTTCTATCCACACTCTTGATGGAACCATCAATTCTGAAATGAACCACTGGTTCCTTTTGTTAAGACAGAAAAGCAGCACATTGCTGTCTCACTCATGCAGGTATTTGCATAGCCAACTGTGGTCTCAAAGAGTCTGAAGAGAAGTAGGAGGGAAGAAATGGTTTCTTAACCAATTCAAGAGGCATAAACAGGACTAGAACTCAGATTTGCAAAGGCTAGCCATTCCGTTATAGGATCTCAACTGTCATTTATTTCCCCATACTCTAAAGAGGAAGCCATATTCTCTTACCCATCAACTTTGCAGCAGGAAATTTACAAGAGCCATCTCTGTGCTTGTGTTCTTACTTGGACAGGCCTTCCTGTGACTCCCTTCAGGTTGAATGCAATGGGACATGCTCTGTTCATGTGTTGTCCTCTCAGATTTGATCATCTCTACTGCAGCCAGAGCTTTCTGGTGCTGACACTGGAAAAGCCCTGTCTTCAGGCTCTCTTCCAAAGACTTACATCATCTCCTTGTGCTTGTGGGGGGAGTTGCCCGAAAAGCCATTTCATTCCACAGGTTGAAAAGTCATCTATGAATTTGGGAAAGAAGCAGCTATCCTTTTGATGTTGCCCTCTAACTTTGTTAAACTCGTCTGGTTAAGAAGAGCATGGCGAGTGGACTGTGTACAAACAGGAGAACCCGGGTTAACAACCAAAACGCAGGGAAGGTTTGCAGACTGGCAAATATCTAAAGTAAAGTGCTTTTTTTTTTTTTCCCAAAGGAGAAGAGTCACATTTGTTCAGAAAATGTCTGGGCGTAAACATGAGTGCCAGGAGCATGCACACACGTGCGTACATGCACACACACACTCACTCACTCTGAGGTAGAAAGAACTGGCTATCTTCAGATAAACATATACAGATTCCACAAGTCTACAGAAACATGGCACTTGTGTGAAAGGTCCTATCCTTGCCTAAGTAGGAAAGAAGGGGCCAATCTAGCTCTTTTCCATCTGGGGCAGAGCCAGAGAAGTCCTTTTCCACAGGAGAAAAGAGGTTGTAGGGCACTGCTCCTGCTGCCACAGTTCTCGGGCTATGGTTTCTTGGCCTTCTTACACAAGGTCACTTCCTGGAGCCTGAGCCCTGGGTACCACGGGAGAGGCTTGTCAGAAGCCACTGGGCACAGATGTCTTGCACTACTGAATCCCCGCTGCTCTGGGCAGCCTGCTGCACCTGCTGGACCAGGGTGGTGGCCCGTGAGTGTTCTTGCTTCACGGCAATCAGGTATGCAGAACGCAGTTTGCAACATGTAAGGTAGGCCTGAACCTGGTGTTTGAGAGACAATGAAAAAGAATCTATCACAGGTGAGTCACCAAAGAACAAGCAGAGCCGAATGAGATGATGTTCACCTGTTCCCTCTTTATTCCCTCCTTATCCAAGTCCCAATTCCACCTTGGGACAGAGGACTGCACAGAACTGTTGTGGGGAGCAAGGAAACTGCTCCCCATAACAAGGGGCTGCCCCTTTGCATTTTCTCACCTTATTGTCATCATTGTGTATTGCCTGGATCAGTCCCTCCAGCTCCTGTGCAGAACAGAGACAAAGCAGTGTGAGCAGCAGAAAGCTCCCTGCTTGGGAGTCAGGGCCCAATCCAGTCTCAGTTCAACCACTGAGACTCCAGAGTGGGGGTGCCTGCCTAACTCTTCTTTTTAAAACTCAACTCCTATTTGAATAGCAATACAGGAGAGTTAATGTAGCTATTTCAGGAGAAGGAGCATCTCTTCAGAAACTTGTCCTTGGCCTTCACAGATAGATGTGGCTGTTTAGATCACAAAGAAGGTATCTGCCTACCATCTGCAGGCAACACACTACAAAGACCATTGGCCTATCCCGAACTCCTGGAGAACCACAGAGAGCAAGTCAACTCTGTCAGTCCACAAAACTTTTTATTTTATTTTTATTTTTTTTTTTATAAACCTAAGCTACCCAGGAGGCTGAGATCTGAGGATCAAAGTTCAAAGCCAGCCTGGGCAGGATATCTGTGAGACTCTTTTTTTATTTTTATTTTTATTTATTTATTTATTCTTTTTTTTTTTTTTTTTGCCAGTCCTGGGCTTGAGCTCAGGGCCTGAGCGCTGTCCTTGGACTTTCTCAAGGCTAGAGCTCTACCGCTTGAGCCTCAGCACCACTTCCGGCTTTTTTCTATGTATGTGGTACCAAGGAATCGAACCCGGGTCTTCATGCATGCTAGGCAAGCACTTTAACCACTAGGCCAAACTCCCGGCCCCTCCACAAAACTTTTTAGGGGCACACAATACACCTTCTGGGTATAGAGGACATGAGTTTTCTTAGCAGAAAAAAGTTGATTAAAGACCACTATTGCAGAGGGTCAGAAAGATAAAGGCATTTCAGGCATATCATGGATAACAGAGAAATAAAGAAGAGGATGAGAAAACCCTGAAGTAGATGGAGGACCAGAGAGGTATAGGAGTGTACCTGGGGTGGGATTTGCTTGAAGGCTTCCACGCAGTTGAGGAGGATGGTATCCCCTTCGCTTTTGGCCGCCATGCCCGACTCACTGACACATTTGAGCAGTTGTCGGATCTCGCTGTATTTCTCCTTTTCCACCAGCTGCCGGGCAGCTCTGCAATAGGTTGCAGCAGCATCTAGCTGAAAGTCCTGGAACAGAATATGGGATGATAGTCTTAGGATGGCAGTAAATAAATGAAGAAAAATAAATAAAAAACAAACAGCAAATTCTACTTTGGAGTTAGGCATTTAGTATGAATCCATACAAATTCTAATCTTTTTTATTTGCTGGTCCTTAACTCTGGACCTGGGTTCTGTCCTCTTGGGCTCAAGGCTAATAATGCTCCATCACTTGAGCCACAGCTCCACTTCCAGCCTTTTATATTCATGTGGTATTGAGGAATTGAACTCAGGGCTTCATGCATGATAGGCAAGCACTCTACCAATAAGTCACATTTCCAGCCCCCAAACTGTAATCTTAATAATTGAATTAGTATGTCTTGCTGGGCACTGGTGGCTCACACCTGTAATCTTTGCTACTCAGAAGGTTGAGATCTGAGGATAAGGGTTCAAAACCAACAAGAAAGTTCCAGAAAAAATCCTGGCAGGAATGTCCTTGGAGCTCTTATTTCCATTTCATCACCAGTAAGCTGGAAGCAGAAGTGTGGATCAAGCAGTAGTAGAGTGCCGCGTTGAGTAAAAACATCTCCGAGTTCAAGGTCCAGTACTGGCCACAAGAAAAATAATGAAGTGGTACTTTCTGAAAGTAGTCCAATCTAATTTCCACAATCATTTTATTCTATCTCCTGAGTTACCTTTCTCTAGAAAAGGGCCCAGGAAGTTGGCATTTGTCGTCCTGAATACATGGCACCATGCTAAGAACTAGCTGTCTTAGTGTTCAGAAAAAGACTGATTTGCTGAAAACTGCCTTAAACTTGGTCTAGGTTCGCCATTAGGCCATGGGCCTGGGGGATCTTCTACTCCTCCATTGTGAGGACTGGTGGTGGTAGTTCTTCAGGGAAAGCTTTAGGAAATATTTCTGATGATAGTTTTTTTTTTTTTTTGGTGGGTCAAGAGGCTTGAATTCTGGGCCTAGGCACTGCCTCTGAGCTCTTCAGCTCAAGGCTACCGCCCTACCCTGGGCCTGGGCGTTGTCCCTGAGCTCTTTAGCTGAAGGCTACAGCCCTACCCCTGAGCCACAGTCCCACTTCCCATTTTCTAGTGATTTACTGGAGATTTAAAAGTCTCAGGTTCTTTAGTGCTCAGGCTGGCTTTGAACCTTGATCCTCAGATCTCAGCCTCCTGAGTACCTAGGATTATAGGTATGAGCCACCCGTGCCTAGCTCTTACTTGATATCTTTTTTTTTTCTTTTTGCCAGTCCTGGGCTTGAGCTCAGGGCTTGAGCACTGTCCTTGGACTTTCTCAAGGCTAGCACTCTACCACTTGAGCCTCAGCACCATTTCTGGCTTTTTGCTATGTATGTGGGGTACCGAGGAATCAAACCCAGGTCTTTGTGCATGCTAGGCAAGCACTGTACCACTAGGCCAAACTCCCGGCCCCTACTTGATATCTTTTGATTGGTTATTAGCTTCTGGCAAAGATCCACAGCCTTGAATTTAACTCAGTTCAATAATTGCTACCTCTTTGATCTTTGTTACTATAGTAACATAAATCTGCCTTCCTTCAGATAAAAATTTATAAAGAATAATCTCTCACAGAAATGTGAAAAATGTGCTGATTGCCTTTAGCATAATCTTGATTAATCCAAGTCATACCTGCAGAACACGGAATGCAATTCCAAAACCATCTTCTACATTTTTCCCTCCTAGCATGATCTGAAAGGAGAAACACGTTTTAAGAAATATTAATTCCTAGAAGAGCTCCTCACTCAAGAATGAGAACCACCCCAATTTATTTAATTTTTAAATAATGATTGAGGCTCTGCTAAGTGTCAGACACTAGGGACACAAGAGTGAGGAAAACGGACTTAGTTCCCAGCAAACTGTGGCTTCTGATCCAGTGGGAGAGCAGCCAGCAAAAAACAGAAGTGAAGCCCAGATGATTAAAACTATGATAAGTGTTCTGAAAGATGTGAGCAGTCTGCTGGACATGAAACACTGTACCTTGCAGGCAACTTCCATTTTCATGTGGTTATTTCCAAACAGGGTTGGCAGAGGCAGAGTGGTGATTTGAGAGGTCCCAGCACTTTCACACCGATGTAAGAATCTGGTTACTTCCATCTGCAGCTGAAGTGTATTCATGTGCCTAGGGGGACAGGACATGCAAAGTCCAGCCTCCTGAGAGGCTTCAGGAGGGATGAACTGCATAGGGACGCGTGACTGAAACACTTGTAAGACGAGGGTGATAGAAAAAGCAAAGGAAACAATGTCAAAGGAAAAAGAGGCCCCAAATACCTTTGGAGCAGTTATGACAAAACAAAAGCGGGTTATCTAGCAGCCTACAGAAATACACAGTAGTTAAGGTATACATTGGGACTGAACAAAACCCAGGCAAGGCATCATTGTATATTTATTGAGCACCTATGTTTTAGGGGCAGCACCAGAAGTCAAGAGAGGCACAGGTGATGCCTTCATTGAAACCATACAAGAGAGGAGAGGAGAAACGGAGAGCAACACAGAAAATATCCAAAGATTACTCCCATGAAAGCAACAGATGGAAAAAGAGTAATTATTTTCTGTAGATGTTGCATTCTAAGTGTAAGTATCAAGCAAGCTTGATTGGATCTTAAGCCAACAGGAAGAAAGGACCTGGTGCTTTGAGGAAGCCTGGAGACTGATGTTTAGCAAGGAAGAAGACAGGAAAAGACAGAGGGAGGTATCAGCAAAGGTCAGATCATGAAGAATCTGTGTTGTCTACTGTAAGGAGTTTAGCGGTAGCATGTGATTCTAATCCTCCTTATCCTCTCTTGCCCTAAAAACTCTTCCAAATAACTTTCCATTTTTATCCAGACTCTGTCCTTCAGGGATAAGGCCTTTCTTTGGCCAGTCTCAGAGCTTGAACTCTGGACCTATGTGTTGTCACTGAGCTTTTGTACTCAAGACTAGCTCTCTACCACTTGAGCCACAGTTCTACTTTGGCTTTGTTGTTGTTGTTGTTGTAAATTAGAGACAAGAATCTCAGACTTTCCTGCCCAGGCTGGCTCTGATTCAAGATCCTCAGATTTCAACCTCCCGAGTAGTTGGGATTACGAGTATGAGCTGCCACCTGGGTCTTTGTGCATGTCAGGCAAGTACTCTACCACTAGGCCAAACTCCCAGCCCAACAATGCTTTTTATTTGCTTTTTCTTAAGCACTGGAGAAGGCCGGGCAGCACTGCACTGATTAGGTTCTGAGCCTCAAGCTACCTGGATACATCAGCTGCAGTCATCTTTTTCCGGAAGAAGGCAGTTTTCTTTCTTCCAGAGCCGCGGGATGTTTCTTGGAGGTAGATCTTCAGGTGGTCCTTGGCTTTAAGAAGCCACGAGAGCTTCTCTCCTAGCTCTGTATAAGACTTTGCTTTGTGACTGAAGAACCTAATACAGGTCATGGCAGCCCGAACTTGGTCCTAGAAGAGCAAAATGAACGTCCAGATCAAAAGAGATGAGGGCAGGGTCTGATGAGAATTTCAATCTCATTTCTATTGAGCAAGTATATATCTTTCTTCTTCTGGTCTCTATTGTGTTCTCATCCTTTTTTTGGTCAGATACAGTGCTTGAACTCCGGGCCTGGGCACTGTCCTACAGTGCTACTTCTGTTTTTTTTTTTGTTTTTTGCTTTCTGGTGATTAATCGGTGAGAAGAGTCTCATAACCTTTTGTGTGCAGGTTGGCTTTGAATGGTGATCCTCAGATCTCAGCCTTCTGAATAGCTAGGATTACAGGCGCGAGGCACCAGCATCTGGCCTGTATCCTCACCTCACCTTTATCTCCTGTTTTTTTTTTTTCCCCTTGCTAAGGATTGCTACCCACATCCATTGCCAGCTGAACTGCTAGTCTATTAGTAATTCCAAGGCCCAAGAGATTTTTTTTTGGGGGGGGGGTTAAAGGTTTCTTTTTTTATGTTTATTTTTTATTGTAATTAATAAAAGGGTTACATGATATTTGCCAGATAGAAGGTGCATTAATTCACATATATTGATACCCTTTCACATGTCTTGGTACCCATTACCCTCCCCCCACCGGCCCGGGCCCAAGAGATCTTAAAGTACACTGAGTTCTTGAGCTGGAATTATTCTATCACCACAGTACTCTAAAAGAAGATACTTCCCCATGGCTTTGTTCCTATCCTGAATAATTTAATTTCTCCATGATTTAGTATTAGCAAGCCCAAGACAGATTAAGAGGAATCTTGTCCTTCTCCCTCATGTACTTTTCTCCATATATATGTACTACTCTTTAATTTCTTATGAATTTGGTGTCTTTTTTAATTTTTATTTGCCAGTCCTGGACCTTGAACTCAGAGCTTGAGCACTGTCCTTGGGCTTTTCCCAAGACTAAGCCAAACTTCTGGCCCTGAATCGTTTATCTTTTTTTCCATATATTTTTATTGTAATTAATAAAGGGTTACATTATATTCACCAGATAGAAGGTGCATTACTTCACGAACATTGATACCCTTTCTCATGTCTTGGTCCCCATTTCCCTCCCCCACCCCCACCCTGTGTATCTTTTTTATGTTTTTTTTTTGCTTGTTTGTTTTGTTTTTGGTCAGTTCTGGGGCGTGAACTCTGGGCCTGAGCGTTGTCCCTGAGCTCTGCAGCTTAAGGCTACCGCCCTACCCTTGAGCCACAGCACCACTTCACCACTTCCACTGCATCTTTTTTAAACTTTTATGTTTTTTGAATTCTGCAGAATGCCATTATGGACAAGATTTAATTAAATTCATCTTCAAATTGAAGTAGAAATCCTAATACTGAATGACAGTATAGATAGAGCAGGATGGATTTGCTCTAGGACCAAATAGCAATGCCAAGAGATCAAATGATAGTCCTGTTCTCTTCTCTTGCACACCTTACACTGCATGTCAAGGCATTAGTCAAATGGGCCGAAGGGAGAACAGGGCTGCTATTACCTTCATAAACTGCTGTAGCTCATAGAGAATGTGGTAGTAGTTCTTCTTCTGTAGATGCTGGCAGGCAGCAATCAAGTACGTTCCCCAGCTGTCCAATGTTGGATCTATGGATTCTAGCAAGTTTTCTAAAGTGTGTAGCTTTCCACTTTTATAGCTTGGCTGGAAAATTCCTTCTATAAAGATTTCTGGAGGACTGTCCTAAAGCAGGGTAAGATAAGAGGTCAGGAGTCTAGAGCTTGGTTCTGGCACAGTCTGGCATGCTCTAAATTTCCTTTTACTCATGACCCTTTCAGGGTGTATTCTCCTGGGTCTGGTGTTTACCAGGATGGACTCTACCGTTTGAGTCACACCCCAATACTTTTTACTTTCTGTTATTTTTAAAATAGATTCCCTCTCTCTCCCTTGCCTACACTGGCCTGGACTACAATCCTATTTATGCTTCTTGTGTAGCTGATAAAAGTGTACTACCAAACCCAGCTTTTTGTTGTTGATATTGTTGGGTGCGGAGCTTGAACTCTGGGCCCAGGTGCTGTTCCAGAGCTCTTCAGCTCAAGGCCAGTGCTCTACCACTTTGAGCTATACCATCATTTCTGGTTTCCTGGTGGTTAACTAGAGAGAAGAGTTTCCTGGACTTTTATTCCTGGGCTTGCTTTAATCCGCAATCCTCAGATCTTAGCCTCCTGAGTAGCTAGGTGTGAGCCACCAGTGCCTGGCCACACCCAATTTTTTATTGGTTGCCGTGGGGTTCTCATGAACTTTTTGCCTGGGTTGGTTTCAAAACCATGATCCTACCAGTCTACTCCTCCCGAGTAGCTGGAATTTTTGGTCCTGGCTTCTTTTCCCTAAACTCCAACATCAAATTCATCAAGTCCTGTTGCCTCTATTATCAGAATAGACACAGAAACACGTAGTACCTCTTCTGCCTGTTCTGCACTTTACCCACATGTCCACATAGCTCACTCCTCATGCCCTCCCTTCAGCCTTTTACTCAGTCAGGTGTCACCTCCCCTGGGTACCCTATCTAAAACTGCACAACTTTCTCCTTTCTCTCCTTTGGTTGGGGGATGGACTATCACTATCTAGTCTGCACTACCCTTAAATTTAGATTATTTTCCCTCAGCATCTTGAGTGCTGGGATTACAGCACTCTTCTTATTACAATAACCTATTGTGCACATTTTGTTTACCTGGCTTATTGTTTCTATGTCCGTTATCACATGAGACTGGGTTTCCTACTGTCACGTCCTTAGGGTCCTTAGCTATTTTAACAAATGATGGAAGTGGGGCTGTGGTTCAAGTGGTAGAGCAGTAGCTTTGAGCTGAGGAGCTCAGGGACAGCTCAAGCCCCAGGACCGACCCCTCCCTCTCCACCCAAAAAAAAGAAAAGACTGTTGAGCTAATGCACAGTTGGCAACTATTATAGACTAACTCCTCTGGAAAATGAACATGCATAGTAATCTCTCTTTTTTTTGCCAGTCCTGGGATTGAGCTCAGAGCCTGAGCACTGTCCTTGGACTTTCTGCTAGAATTCTACCACTTGAGCCTCAGTACCACTTCCGGCTTTTTTTTTTTCCCCATGTATGTGGTTTACTGAAGAATCAAACCTGGGTGCATATTAGGCAAGCACTCTACCACTATACCACACTCCTGGCCCCCAGTAATCTCATTTTTTAAAACTCATCTGGGCTTCAGAGACACTGAGTCATAAAATCCCATTTCATACTAATGGAAAAGGAAGAAAATCATTTTGCCATTTAAACTTTAGGTTGGGAATGAGTAATGCAGAGAAAATTATGGATTTTAAGTGTATGGTACTATAATATGCTTGGAAGGAATGCTTACAAGTGGACAGGATCTGGGCTTTGAGAATATCTATGGTGTTAAGGTACCTTTCTTGATCTCTGTCTCTTCCAAACCAAGAAATCTAGGAGGCCTAATTTAAATGGTTTAGGCCAGACTTTAAGCAAGGGAATCAGTTCCAAGGGAGAGGGAACTCTCCTTTGAGTGCTCTCTTTTGAGAACTCCTCAGAAAAGTACTTTAAAAATACTCATTTTGGCTGGGAATGTGACTTAGTGGTAGAGTGCTTGCCTAGCCAGAGTGCTGAAGCCCTGGGTTCAATTCCACAGTACCACATAAAGAGAAGAAACCAGAAGTGGTGCTATGGCTCAAGTGGTAGTGCTCTAGCCTTGAGCACAGAATGTCTCAGGGACAGAGCCCAGGACCTAAGTTGAAGGACCAGGACCTGCAAAAAAAAAAAAAAAAAAAAGAATACTCATTTTATCTATTCATCTATCCATTTACTCATCCCTAACTAGTACTAAGCACACATAGCACATAGGTAAAATGTAAGCCTTCTCAGTGAGGATAGGAAGACTTACTCATAAACAAATAGTATCAGTCAGGTGGGATAAATGCAGTAAAGTGTGTGTGTGTGTGTGTGTGTGTGTGTGTGTGTATAGGTTCTATAGCATGCTAAGGAATTTGGATTTCACATTGGGCAACCATTAGAGGTCATTCTGGAAGATCCTGAGTGTATTAGATTTTAGGAAGCTTATTCTGCAGGCAGAACAAGTGTACAAAAATAGACAAGGAAAACACTAGAAACAGAACCCCAAGTTACTCAAATTCATTTTCACCACATATTTCTCCTCACCCTTATCTGCTTGAGAACAAAGCAAAGCTATTTCAGTTCAAGGGTTACTGATTACAGGGCATTAAAGGAAGATTTTCTTCCTAGTTCTCCCAAAGCAGGGGCATGCTGCTGTCAGCTGCTACCAAGATAAAGAGTTAATAAGCAGCTTAACTCTCTGGACTACAGCTGTCTAAAGGAACAGGAGTTTCTGCTTGGGAGAAGCATCTTTATCTCATTTGGAAATAGATGCAAAGAGAAAAAAGTTAGCAATTAAATTCCAAACAACATGTTTTTTTACATGGTTCCTCAGATCTTGTTAGTAGCTAAGGCACAAGAGTAACCAAGCAATGGCCAAACAATGTTTTTCATTTTTCTGTAGGGGTCGAATTACCACTATGATGTAAGCAGTTGATTTTACTTGGAGCTATTTGGGGAAGACATGTCTACCTATAAAATTTCACTAACTGTTGTTTGATTTTAACGTGGATGGATAGTTTTGTATGAAATTTGGTAAGTACTAATTAATTCCTCAGGAAATTATTAGTGAAGGTTCAGATGAAAAGAAATGCCGAAGGGCCATGGTGGAATGGAGACCTGATTGCTTATTAGAGGTTCTGACCAGGCAGTGTACTTCAGTGGCGTCCCTGCCTCCTGTGGGAGGAGGATGGGGGAAGAAGAGCCAAGCAAGAGGCGAACCCTCCCTCATCATGTGCACAGCATCTGTGCCATGGCCCTGGAGGTAACAACTTTGAGTGGATGCCATCCCAGGTCAGGTGGGAGCCCAGTGGAAACAGAGACAGGTTCATCCCTTTGGGAGAAGGGATGAACTTTGTCCTTGCCAGCAGGAGGGTAATGTGAGAGCCAAGTTAAGACTTGTTTCACACTCACTGGCCAATAATGTAAAAACAATCTTCTGCTTTGATCTGACTCTGCTGGAGTTGTTCTCACATATTGCCTTTGGGCTAAGCCACAGGGAGGGTCCAAGGAGGGTGGACTCTGCTGCAGGTCTCACCTTGTTGAGGAGGTGCAGTAGGGCTTCCCGCAGGCAGCTGTGCCTCATGTAGAAGCTGATGATGGCCAGGTTGGTGCTATAGTTATGCAGGTAGAAGAGGCATTCTTGATAGTAGGTATTGTTCATGGTTTTCCCTTCAGGAATCACTTCCAGGGAGAGGCTCTGGGTTCGAAGAGTCACTTCAAGTTCCCTCAGGGTGGCACAGTAATCATCATCTTGCTGATAGGAAAGGAAGAGAGTGCAAGAGGAAAAATAGAATCCAACAAGTTTCAGCCGGGGTGATGTAAGCCACTGGCTCCTTAGCTGTGATTTTTCTCATTAAAAAACAAACAAAACTGGTTTAGCATCTAAGCCAGGACTGACATTATCAGATGAATTTAAGCTAGTCCTTCCTTTTCCTACCATTCCTCCCAGAGCCAGGCACCCTGCTGCTTGGCTCTTACCAGGGAAACAAGGGGTCTTGCGGTGGACTCCAGGTAGTCAACCACATCCTGGACTAGCCTGGAGCCATGACTTAGGTGATTGAGGTCAAAGGGGGACTTCAGACAGCGGCTGAACTTCTCTCTTGCAGCAGTGAGGTTCCCAGCTTTGAGGCAGGCCATGCCCCAAGCATGCCAAGCTCCAGCGGAATCAAGCCCGGTCTTTGTGGAAACCTGGAGGAAACATTTTTTCTTTGGTGAGAGATGCCTGTGTCCAGGCCTCAGAGTCTCCCACCGATCTAAATCTTGGCCTTTGTAGCTACCCACCTCCTTGCCACCCTACCCAGTGTTACTCCCACATTGGCATACTAGTCATGTTCTGGATATTTCTCCCTGGTCAGAATAATCTGAGATGACAGGACCTATTTTCAAGGCTAAGAAAAGGCCACTCATGACTGTGCGGTAGGATGTAAGCTTGGTCTCGCCTCACCTCAATGCCCAGTTGGTAGTACTCAGCTTCCAGAAGCTGGTTTCGTAGCCTAGTTACTGCAGCCGGCTGCAAGATCTGATCGAGAGATGGCACGTGGCGATAGGCAGCAGCAACTAAAATATTCAGTACGTCTACTTTGCTGATGTAACTATGGGGAGGAAAAGGACACAGCAATGACAATGCATAGAATCTTACTAAGAACAATTGTTGATGGAAGGTTTTCTATTTCATTTTCCGTGTGAAATGTGATCATGAGAACGGTGAGTATCATAGATTCTCAGTGAAGGCTCTGGAGTCAGACTATGAACCTTAGCTCCACTGCTTAGTAGCTTTGCAACTTAGGGCAACTTGGTTAACTTTTATCTACCTCAACATTTCCTGGAAGTGATACAGGACATCCTGGCTCTTGCATGTGGCATCCTCTCATGAGACTCAGGATGAGATCTCTAAGATTACCTGCTATGTGTGACCTTACTCCTGACACTGGAAGATTACAAAAACTTTATGGAGATACAAGGGCTCAGAGGGCCAAATCATTCCATTTGATGTTGCTACATCAAGTTTATACTCATGCTTCTTGAGTGCTGCTCATAATTATAGTCAAGATTCCTGTGGATCCTGACTTGTTCACTGACTTCCCTGGAAAGGGATTTTGTACATTAGTTATGCTTCACTTAGTTGGGAGGGAGGAGGGGGAGCTTGTAAAAAACAGATTGAGAACTGTAATGTGTTTGTATATTTGGGGGAAAAAACATTTAAAAAAAATAATGTTTTTGGACTAGTGCCTAGCATGCATGAAAAACCAGGTTTGATTCCTTGGTACCACATACATAGAAAAAAAAAAGCCGGAAGTGGTGCTGTGGCTCAAGTAGTTCTAGCTTTGACAAAGCCCAAGGCAGTGCTCAGGCCCTGAGTTCAAGCCCCAGGACTGGTTTAAAAAGAAAAAAAAGATGATGTGTGTGTACACACACACACACACACACACACACACACATATGTATATATATATGTTTATCAGAGGTTAAAGATAGTACAAGACTACTTAATTGAAAACAGAACAAGAATACTCTGTAACAGAGCTCTTAGCTGGTTTGTATGCCAATATGCAGGAAATTAATCCAGTCCCATGTAAAGAAGCACAAAGTCAATGTATCTCTATAATGAATGTATCAGAATGTAGGGTATGGGAGAAAGGATGTATGATTCAGACTCAGTGCTGGAAACTGTCCAGCTAGCCCATGGTATCTTGGGGTAGGTGAGGAACCTACTGAAATTAGGATTTCGTTTCCACTCCCCTCAGCTGAAAATGAATATTTAGATATGAAAGGACATGAAGTTAAATTTACTACTCCTCATCAGGGTACCTCCTCCTCTCCATTCCCTCCCATTCGCTTCTTTCTTTTCTTTTTCTCTTTTCTATTCAATATATGGTTTGAACTCAGGGCCTTGAGCTTGCCAAGCCAGTTCTCTACCACTTGAGACAGTGGAACTGGTGCAAGTGCTCTGAGAAAGTGTCTAAGGGAGACAAAAGAAAATAATGTTCCCATCCCAGGTCTGGTTAGGACTGGTGCTAGGAACCAGTGAGTAATGCATCTGGATGGGGAAGCAGAGAACTAGAGAGTTTCATTGCCAAGTTCATAAATGGAGTCAAAGCAGGTTGTGCAGGAACCTGAGGGAATCTAGTCATGTCTTTCCCATGATCACTTTACAATGACTCACATTCCTTCTGTGACACAGCAAGGTGTGTGTGTGTGTGTGTGTGTGTGTGTGTGTGTGTGTAAGTGTGCGCACACATGTGCTACTCGGGATGTGGCTCAGGATTTCACACCTGCTTCAAGATACTTTCATAGACCTACTATCCACATGTCTCAGTTAAAATTGAGTTCTGTGAAAGGCTAATCAGTACTCATTGGCCATTCAGGAAGGATACATTTCCTTTTAAAAACCAGGAAGTTCCAGGCAATAAATGTGCTTCCCTAAAATTATTTTAATTAGAAATTAACCAGGTGAAGTCTTCACTTTCTGTCAGAGTATGGGTAGGGAAACTGTGCTTTAAGGATATACTTTGGGTGAAAAGACACAGAAGAAAAGACCAAGAAAGAAAGGTAAGGTTAAAATCGCCACCACATGAAAGAATCAAGATTCACCCTGACACTGGTAGCTCACGCTGTAATCTTATCCACTCAGGAGGCTGAGATCCAAGGATTGAAGTTAGTCCAAGAAGAGCTACAATTTCCTTTCCTATAGAAATACTTAGCCCATTGAAACAGGAGTGTTCTTTTTTTGTTTTGTTGGTTGTGGGGCTTGAACCGTGATCCTCAGATCTCAGCCTCCTAAGTAGCTAGGATTACAGGCATGAGCCACCGTGCCCAGCAGTCCATACACTTTTTTTTTGGCCAGTCCTGCACTTGTACTCAGGGCCTGAGCACTGTTCTTTGGGCTTTCTCAAGGGTAGAGCTCTACCACTTGAGCCTCAGCCCCACTTCTGGCTTTTTTTTTTTTTTTCCTATGTATGTGGTACTGAGGAATCGAACCTGGTCTTCGTGCATGCTAGGTAAGCACTCTACCACTAGGCCAAACTCCCAGCCCCTCCATACACTCTTATCCCCAATAAATTACCTCCAAAAAAGCCAGAAGTGGAGCTCTGGCTCAAGTGATAGAGTGCTAGCCTTGAGCAAAACAAGCTCAGGGATAGTGTCCAGGCATTAACTTCAAGCCACAGGATAAGCACAAAAAACAAAACACATAAAAACAAAACAAAAGACTGGCAATTCATTCTCAGATACCTGTCACAAAGAGCCAAGTCCTGGCTCTGGCCAGCTTTGACAAACATCATCTTGGCGCTGAAGAGCAGCTGCTTCATGATGTCTGTGAGCAGCCCTGCATCCACCTCTGGGTTGGTGAGGCCCTTGGACAGCCTGCAGCAGTGCTCAATTAGCTGATGACCACAAGCCACACTGTTCTGGTGCAGATTGAGGATGGCGATGCACAGGGAGGCACTAGGCGCCTGTCAAGGCAGAGGAGAGACATACACAGGGAATGCAGTGACCAAGAGATCCTCCCCCTTTCCCACCCACCTCCCCCCCTTTTTTTTTTGCCAGTCCTTGGATTTGGAACTCAGAATCTGGGCACTGTCCCTGAGCTTTTGCTTAAGACTAGCACTCTACCACTTGAGCCACAGCACCACTTCCTGCTTTTTCTGTGTATGTGATACTGAGGAATGGAACCTAGGGCTTCATGTATGCTAGCTAACACTAGGTCATATTCTCAACCCCCAAAGCAATCTTTAAATGTAATTGTGTAGCAGCAATTATCCTTCCCAAAAGGCTGAAATACAGTGGAGGAAGTAGCCCAAAATTCAGCAAAGCAGAAGCAGAACTAAATATATGTCACATAATGTGCAATGGCATTCCCGAAGTTCTTGTTGCCAGGCTGCCACCTTACTTCTGGAGAGTGTCCACAGGTGCTCTCTTATTTCTGAACTATCATCCAACAATGCAAACTCCTGATATTTGGCATGCACTACAAAGTCACCTTGCTTATCTGACCATGTGGAGGAGTCTTTACTTCAAGTCCTGAACACATTACTTTTTTCCCCCCCTTCTTCCTTGTGGGTCCTAGGGCTTGAATTCTGGGCCAGGGTGCTGTCCCTGAGCTCTTCAGCTCAAGTTTAGTACTCTAGCACTTTAAGCCACAGTGCCACTGCAGTGCCTGGGCTGGCTTTGAATCTTGACTTTCAGATCTCAGCTTCCTGAGTAGCTTGGATTACAGGCATGAGCCACTGGTGCCCAGCCAGAACATACTACTGCTAAATTAATATTCCTAAAGCATCCTTGGAAATGTGTGTAAGTCCTTGATACCTGCAAGTAGTTATTCCTTACCTCAGTGAATGGCTCTATAGATAAAAGTCCTCAATCCCACCCTTTACTTCCTTACTATCAACATTCTATGTTCCCCCCATATTAACATCCAATTCTTCAATCACTCCCTATAATTTCTGACACTGTGCTTTTGCTCAGACATTTTAGTTCCGAACTCTGTTCTTTCTCTATGTTACTCTCCTCACAACCCTGTATTTCTGCTTGCTACACTGCTGTCCCTCTTCTAAAAGCTCATCTTAAATGCCATCTCTTCTGCAAAGCCCTTCTTTACCCAGGTATATTCCCTAAGATGCTCCTCATCTTCTGCTTTAACTGCTCCCCTGTCACAAAGTGAGCAAAGTGAAGGTTTGTGTTGTGTGAGGTTGTGTTCATCTACTTCTCAATTTCTTTCTGTAACACACATTGTAAAGAGAGTTAAACGACCATTGCATTTTACTGCTATTACCTGCTCGTAGTAGAATTCACTCCGCACTAGCTCATTTTCCTCTTCATTTAGACTCAAAATCCATTCCACCTCAGCTACTTTGGGAACTCTTACCACAGCCAGATATGGAGGACTTTCACTCTTAAAGCTGTCTGCAGCTGAGAAGAGAATTAGTTATGTGTCAATCTAATGCAGTACAGCACTAGTGTGCATTGGAGACAGATACTGCCTGCTATCTGAGGTCCTCTTTCTTTTTTCTTTGGTGCTACTAGGCAAACTTTCTTCTCCAGGCACAGACCTGGAATAAATGTCATTGCTTGTCATATAATTACTGTTTCACACAAGAAATCCTGAAAGTGGGGCCGGGAGTTTGGCCTAGTGGTTAAAGTGCTTGCCTAGCATGCATGAAGACCCGGGTTCGATTCCTCGGTGCCACATATATAGAAAAAAGCCACAAGTGGTGCTGAGGCTCAAGTGGTAGAGCTCTAGCCTTGAGAAAGTCCAAGGACAGTGCTCAGGCCCTGAGCTCAAGCCCAGGACTGGCAAAAAAAAAAAAAAAAAAAAAAAGAAATCCTGAAAGATCCTTCCTTCCTTTCCTTCTTTCCTTCCTTTTCTTCTTTTATCAGCTGTGGGGCTTGAACTCAGGGCGTGGGTGCTGTTCCTGAGCATTTTTACTCAAGGCTAGCTCTCTACCACTTTGAGCCACACCACCACTTCCAGTTTTCTGGTAGTTAATTGGATATGAATCTCATGAATTTCCCTGCCCAGGCAGAATTTGAACTGTGATCCTCAGATCTTAGCCTCTTGCATAGTGAGAATTACAGAGGGCTAACGCCGACAGTACATGCTTTCTAAATGGGTGGCTGAGTCACTGGACACTCTAAAAAAACTACTGTGGAAAAGTATTGGGCAAAACTGATTACAGTGATTATCTGGAGAGAATGAGGGAGCATTGGATGGTAGGGTGACAGTGAAAGGGGATCTGGGGTGGCATGGGTGGTCGTGGGGAAGAAATAACCCATTAAAGATAAGGATCAGCTGGGCACCATGGCTCACACGTGTAATCCTAGCTACTCCGGAGGCTGAGATCTGAGGATCATGGTTTAAAGTCAGCCTGGGCAAGAAAATCCAAGAGACTTATCTTCAACTAACCAGAAAATGAAGTGGAGCTGTGGCTCAAAGTGTTACAGCACTAGCCTGGAGCAGTAAAGCTCAGGGAAAATGTCCAGGCCCTGAGTTTAAGCCTCATGATGGACAAAAATAAAAAAAGGTAAGGATCAAACTTATTGACTGGCTTTCTTAATGCAGGAAGCTAATAGGTCCATGTGATAGGTGACTATATGTTAAAGTTCAAGGGAGATAATCTAATAGAAAAGGCAAGAATTTTCTTCAGCAAAGAAGTTGGATTGAGTTGCCAAGGAGTATATATCTGGTGTAATTGATATATTGATGATGGAGGCAACTTGAGCATACAAACTAAGAGTCAGAGAATATAATTAGGCCTTACCTTCTGATTGGCCTGGAGCCTCCTCTGGTGTACTAGAAACAGAGAAAGAAAAGTGAAATGCAGGAATTTTTTCAGAGACTCACCAATAAACTTTTCCTCTTCTTCATGTGTGAGAGCCAGTATATTCCATAGCTTCTCATCACATCCTGTCCATGCCACCTCCTAAACAGCCCTTTAAATGTCTCTCACTCTCTCTCATTATCTTTCTCTCTCCATTTCTGAGGACTCTCAGAAAGGGCCCTCATCATTTATTACTAGAGGCTGCATTTCATCTCCCATTGTTTCTGGTTTTGTCCAGCTACTTTGCAGCTTTCCAAAGTCAAGTGCCAGTAGCTCACGCCTGTAATTTTAGCTATTTAGGAAGCTGAAGTCTGAGGACTGCAGTCCAAAGTCAGCCTGAACAGGAAAGGCTCTGACTTTTACCTCCATTTAATTACCAAGGAGCTAGAAGTAGAGCTGTGACTCACATGGTAGAGTGCTAGCCTTGAGTGAAAAAGCTAAAGGACAAAGTCTAGGTTCTGAGTTTAAGCCCCAGTACTAGCATACTCTATGCACATACACACATGCGCATGCACACATGCATATGTACACATACTACACACACACACACACACACACACACACACACACACACACACAAATGCAGATCTGTTGACATTCTGTCCTTGCTTAATGTTTTCCAGGAGCTGCTTAGGGTAAAACTTTTCTACATTTACCATTCAATAGACAGACATTTTTAAGATCTGGCTTGCCTACCTGCTGAGGTCATCTCCCGTCACCAATGACTGACATTCAAGCTATAACCTGTTCTGCCACTTCACCTGATCAACTTCTGAGTGGTGGTGCTAGCAAGTACTAAGTCTGAATGCCACAATCAGCATGCACATATATCACCTGCATGAGGAGTTTGCTGGTTCACGCTAGACTATGATGCCAGAGAGCAAGCCCCAAACCTTTGTGTCATTATTTAAGCCTTCTAGATTTAATGACCAGTTATGTGTAGGTTCCATTAGTCATAATCCTAGCCCATCACCCACCTATTCACAGCTCCTCAAAAAATTCAGTTTCCTCTGCCTCTTGCAGTGTTACTCAACCTCTGCAGTGTTATTCAACCTTTGGGTGTGTACTTCTTTTAGTTTAGTTTAGTTTTTTTTTTTTTAAACCCACTAAGCCTCTAAGGCTCATCCTCAGGAAATCTCCTGACTGTCTAGACTAAGGTGTGTATATTGCCACCACTGCATTTACACAATCACCTGGGCTTTGTTAGCTATTTCACTTGTAAAATAGAGGTTCCTTCAGGGTAAAGTAAGTATTGCTGAGTGACTGCTGGTGAAAGATCTATATCCACACTAATTGTTGATTTCCAATCTCATCAGTTTGGTTATGAGTATTCCCATTCTGCACCCAAGGGAATGAAATAGGCAATGCTATGCTAGGGTGCTAGAAAATGTAGAGCAAGAATAATACCATCCTTTTTAAGCAACCAATACTCATCATGGCAGATAATGACCCAAAATGTCCAGATTCAAACAGAAAAAAAGGCTAAAAAGGATATAAAATCTAGTTATGTCTGTCAAAATAAAATATGGTGAATTCAAAGCATCTTTGCTTTTAGATAGTTGTGCTATATTTCTATGTGCGATAGGAGTCTCAGTTTCATACTCTTTGGCTACTAGTAGTGGGGAAAATTGTTTAACACCGAGCCAGCAAACATGATCTTGATGTGTCCTGTCAGAAGCTGGAGCAATTTTCTATTTATCTGCAGCTGAACTATGTGTAGAAGGTATAAGGGTTGGACAGGTGCTAGAGGCTCATGCCTGTAATCCTAGCTGCTCAGAAGGCTGAGATTTGAGGATCAAAGTTTGAAGCCAGCCTGGGCAGAAAAGTTCATGAAACTATTATCTCCAGTTAACCACCAGAAAACCAGAAGTGACACTGTGGCTCAAAGTAGAGCGCTAGTTTTGAGCAAAAGAGCTCAGGGACAGCGCCCAGGTCTTGAGTTCAAGTCACATGTACAACAACAACAAAAAGAATAAGAAAATATAAGGCCTTATTAATTGTGGACAACAAGCCAGAATTAGAGCTGATGTAAGTGCTGTTCAGTCATTCATCAGGGATGGACGTGTCCGTTCAGGTGAAACCAAATAAAGAAACAGTAGCCAGAAAATAGGGAAGGCGATGAAGAGGATGGCCTCCGTCTGGGCACAGCAGGGGCTTGAAGAGCCAAATGCCCTGATTTTGGGGAGACCAGAATATAAAAGCCTTGAACACTGCTTCCTGTCATCTCTGCTTCTGACTCAAGTCTAGCCTCAAACAATTCACTGTGGAGTTTACGGCACTGCAGTGTGAATGTTAAAGCAAACATTATTTTATAAGTGTTCCAGATGTGAGGTGCTCTCTACAATGAGATTCCTAGAAGTATTAAGGTCTGAGGGAGGGTGCCGTGGTTAGAAGCAATATCCACTTCAGCAGGAACTCACTCTTGGTTGTAGTAACTGTAGCACTGGTCACACACACGAGCAGGGCTCTCCCTGCAGCCTTCCACCACCATTTTCTTAGTGGAACAAGAACCACACACTAGCCGGCCACAGCGGCGACAGTGATGACGTCTGTTGAACTGCGGAATGCCATTGGAGAGAAGAAGAGATAGATTGTTATCAGTCCAGGTACACTTAGTTTCAGTCACCCATGGTCTATTAAAAAAACATCAAGTGATTGAGCTTGTTTTGAAAATGAGCACACCTGCCCTTCCCTTCAGAAAAAAGGGGATATCTCAGGGTTTTGGAGGGTGTAGCTTAGTGGTAGAGTGATTGCCTAGCATACACAGGGCTCTAGATTTGATCCTCAGCAAAACACAACAAAACAAAACAAAAAACAACAACAACAAAAAACTGAGATGAAAGAAGAAAGCAAGCTAATATTTTAAGATCATTCAACCAATAGGAAAACACTCAAGATACAAGACAGTTTTGTAATCAATAGCACCCAGTAAGTATTTCTGTGTGAATGCTACATGTGGAGACAAGTCAAACATAGTGGGGAAGAAGTAACTTTCACAGCCAGAGAGAATCACATTTCTACATGGTGTTGTTGATGATGAAACAATATCCTTTTCTCTAAATTGTTTCCCCCAACTATGGCCTCATTTCATTACAAGAGACTGATAGGTATCCTACACTCTTTTTTTTGGCCAGTCCTGGGCTTGACTCAGGACCTGAGCACTGTCCTTGGACTTTCTCAAGGTTAGAGCTCTACCACCTCAGCCTCAGCACCACTTCTAGCTTTTTTCTATGTGGTACCGAGGAATAGAACCCGGGTCTTCGTGCATGCTAGGCAAGCACTAAACCAGTAGGCCAAACTCCCAGCCCCTCCTACACTCTTTTATATATGAAGAAACAGACATAGGGAAATAAGGTCACCATTGTTTTCATTACTAGTAAGCCAATCTGTCAGGTAGTACTGTGCTTACTGGGGCTTTTGTTATTGCATTGAATCCTAAAAGCTCCATGAGGCAATCCATGTATTATCCCTACTTTATAAGTGGACACATGTGACTAGAAAAGTTTATGGTCCTATTGATATTAGGAGGCAGAGCTGGAGTAAGAAACCAGGTCCTCTTTCTTCTGAGATAGCAGGTAGAACCACCATCAGGTTGTTGTCTCATTGAGAAAGACATGGAAGCTAGAAGTAAGATCCCTAACACTTAACTCTTCCCCTTTTACATTATCTCCTGATAATGACCAAGTTAAAATTTAAGGCTATTTGGAAATGACTATGACTTGAATAAATTTAAAAAATTTACTCAGGCCAAATATACACAGGAGGTGGACATCTGAGACTCGTGGTTCAAAGCTACGCTGGGCAGAAATTCTAAGAGGTTCTTAGCTCTAAGGGCAAAAAGCTGGAACTCAAGGCATGGCTCAGGTGGTAGAGCACTGTTCATACATGAAAAAGCAGAAAAAGGGGCTCGCTTCGGCAGCACATATACTAAAATTGGAATGATACAAAGATTAGCATGGGCCCTGGACAAGGATGATATGCAAATTCGTAAAGCATTCCATATTTTCATGGGACACAGCAAAGGCAGTTCTAAAGGGCAAATTTATCGCACTAGGAGTCCATATTAAAAAGACAGAAGAGCATGTAAATAACTTAAAGAAGAAATTGAAGCACCTAGAGGAACAAGAAAAAGTTAATTTTAAAACTACTAGAAGGACAGAAATAACAAAAATAAAATTGGAAATATCAGAGATTGAAATAAGATCTATCATACATAAAATTAATAAATCAAAAAGTTGGTTCTTTGAGTCAACAAAATTGACAGACCCCTGGCAAGGTTAATCAAAAAGAGGCGAGGGGACACTCAAACAAGATTAGAGACCCTATGGGAAGAATCATGACTGATATCCAAGAAATTCAGTCCATTATAAATAAGTACTATCAGGGCCTATATTCAAAGAAACAGGAAAATCTAGTAGAAATAGATGATTTCCTAAATAAATATAGGCTACCCACATTGAACAAACCCATTTCATACAATGAAATTGCAGAAGCAATCAGGGAAATGTCAACCAAAAAGAACCCAAGTCCAGATGGTTTCACTGCAGAATTCTACAAGGATTTTAAAGATGAAGTAACACCTATACTCTTGAAACTCTTCTGAGAAATAGAAGCAGAAGGAGCAATACCAAACTCATTTTTTTTTTTTTTTTGCCAGTCCTGGGCTTGAGCTCAGGGCCTGAGCACTGTCCTTGGACTTTCTCAAGGCTAGAGCTCTACCACTTGAGCCTCAGCACCACTTCCGGCTTTTTGCTATGTATGTGGTACCGAGGAATCGAACCCGGGTCTTCATGCATGCTAGGCAAGCACTTTAACCACTAGGCCAAACTCCCGGCCCACCAAACTCATTTTTATGAAGCTAAGATTACACTCATCCCCAAACCAGGGAAAGACCCAACAAAAAAAGAAAACTACAGACCTCTCTCTCTAATAAACACAGACGCAAAACTCCTCAATAAAATACTAGCTAACAAAATCCAGAAACAAATTTTAAAAATTATACACTACGATCAAGTAGGCTTCATCCCATAGATGCAAGGCTGGTTTAACATTCACAAATCAATTGATGTAATACACCATATCAACAGAGCTAAGGATAAGAATCATATGATAATTTCTCTGGACGCAGAGAAGGCATTTGACAAAATACAACATCCATTCATGTTGACAGTGCTAGAAAAAATAGGGTTAAGAGGTACATTCCTTAAAATAATTAAAGCCATATATGACAAATCTACAACCAGTATTATACGAAGTGGAGAGAGACTGGAACCATTTACCTTAAAATCAGAAACCAGACAGGGATGCCCAGTCTCTCCACTTCTCTTCAATATAGTGCTGGAACCCTTAGCCAGAGCAATAAGGCAAGAGAAGGACATCAAAGGGATCCACATAGGGAAAGAAGAAATTAAACTATCCCTATTCGCAGATGAATGATCCTCTACCTAAATGACCCAATAAGCTCCACTCCCAAACTCCTAGAATAAACCACTTTAGCAAAGCAGCAGGATACAAAATTAACCTGCAAAAGTCAGTAGCCTTCTTGTACGCCAACAATACACAAACAGAAGGCCAAATCAAGAAAATGATCCCATTTGCAATAGCCCCCCAAAGAATAAAATACTTAGGAATTAACTTAACCAAGGAATTATTTAATGAAAACTATAAAAGACTAACAAAAGAAATTACAGAGGACACCAGGAAATGGAAAGACATCCCGTGCTCATGGGTAGGTGGGTAGAGAGAATCAATATAGTGAGGATGGCCATACTGTCAAAATTGATATACAAATTCAATGCAATCCCCATCAAAATCCCAAAGACATTCTTTACTGAACTAGAAGAGAATCCAAAGGTTCATATGGAACAAAAAAAGACCTAGAATAGACAAAACAATTCTAGGCAAAAAGAGCAATGCAGGTGGTATTATAATACCAGGCTTCAAACTCTACTATAGAGCCATAATAACAAAAACAGCATGGTATTGGCACAAAAATAGACCAGAAGATCAAGGGAACAGAATAGAAGATCGAGAAATAGAACCACATACCTAAAGTCAACTTGTATTTGACAAAGGAGCCAAAGATATACAGTGGAACAAACACAGCCTATTCAATTATTGGTGCTGTCAAAACTGGGCAGCCACATGCAGAAAACTAAAAATTGAACCTAGCCTTTCACTATGTACAAGCATTAACTCAAAATGGACCAAAGACCTCAATGTCAGACCAGAAACCTTGAAACTGCCACACAATAGAGTTCGAGAGACGCTGGAGCTCATAGGCACAGGCAAAAACTTCCTGAACAGAATCCCAGGGTCACAACAGATTGGAGAGAGACTCAATAAATGGGCCTACCTAAAAATAAAAAGTTCCTGGACAGATATAAGCATAGCTACTAAAGTAGAAAGACAGCCAACCAACTGAGAAAAGATATTTACCAATAATACATCAGACAAATGCTTATTATCCAGTATCTACAGGGAACTCAAGAAACTAATCCCCCCCAAACCCAACAAGCCAATCACTAAATGGGCAAGGGAACTAAAGAGAGACTTATCAAAAGAAGAGGTTAAAATGACAGAAAAGCAAGAGAAAATGCTAATCATCCATGGTCATAAAGGAAATGCAAATAAAAGCAACCCTAAGATACCACCTTACCCCGATTAGAATGGCCAAGATTTTGAACTCAGACAGTGACAGATGCTGGCGGGGTTGTGGAGAAAAAGGAACCCTACTCTACTGCTGGTGGGATTGTAAGCAAGTTCAACCATTCTGGAAAGCAGTGTGGAGGTTTCTTAAAGAACTGAAAATAGACCTTCCCTACGATCCTGCCATACCATTCCTGGGCATCTATCCTGAACATAACCCAGGATATGATAAGGACATCTGCTCAGCTATGTTCATCTCTGCACTATTCACAATAGCCAGGTGATGGAAACAATCCAGATGCCCTACTGCAGATGAATGAATACACAAAATGTGGCATATATATATATATATACACAATGGAATTCTACATAGCCAACAGACAAGATAAAATAATGGCATTTTCAGGGAAGTGGATGAATCTAGAGCAAATCATGTTGAGTGAGACAAGTCAAGACCAAAAGAACAAAAGGCACATGGTATCCTTAATATGTGGCTATTAGATCTAAACAGTACAAGAGCGATGACTCAATATTTGTGTACCTAATGCTATGGACATGGTATTGGAAATATAAACACAACTACACAGACATAAAAATCTATGACTCTATAGACATAATGTTTTGTTACATAGATTAATATGTATGTATGACATACAAACCCTCAGCCTAATTTTAATTATGTCCTAAAATCTAAGTGTCAGTGATTGTATATAGAGATTCCTTTCTTGAATACTTGTTAAATACGTCATTTGAAATATGATGTAAAAATCAATGTTAATAAATTCTTTAATAAAAAAAAAGGAAAAAAAAAAGTAGAAAAAGGAGCCGAGAGTTTGGCCTAGTGGGACAGTGCTTGCCTAGCATGCACGAAGACCAGGGTTCAATTCCTCAATACCATATACATAGAAAAAAGCCAGAAATGGTGCTATGGCTCAAGGGGTAGAGCTCTAGCCTTGAGAAAGCCCAAGGACAGTGACCAGGCCTTGAGTTCAAGGCCCTGGACTGGCAAGAAAAAAAAAAAAGCAGAAAGCCTGAGGCCCTGAATTCAAACCAACAATCTCCCAAAGCAAACAAGACATAAAAACGACCAAAACGAAAAAATATAACCTATGGTTAGGTCAAAGGTAAATCCAAAATCTTAGCTTTGGAAATTATTTTGAACATAGTAGTATCCTGTAGGACAAGAAATGAAGTTAGGTTCATGATGTGGAGCAGACTTTCATTTCCCTGAGAGCTGCTGAGAATGATGCCACTTACCATAGTGAAGTGCTCTCTGCAGCACACCATGCACATGCTCTCAGTCTCATCTGGTACCCACTGGCTCCTGGCAGGGGGCACTGTTGGGGGCACAAACTCCAATAGGGGCTGACTTTGAGGAAAATGCCTTTCACTTGGGCTGGGGGAGGATGCCATGGAGACACCTGGGAGTCAGAGGTCAGAGTAAAAAGTGAGCAATATTCCATCTCATAAATGAAAGTGGGAAGGATAGAACTTCACCATTTTCCACACCCTTCTGAAATAATAAGATCCAGTTGATGATCATCAATAGCTGCTTGTGTCACAAGAGATAACAGAAACATTGTGTGCCTCCTGTTGGAATAGTAAACAAAACTAATCAAGTGTAATTACCAAAACACACTCAGCACAAATTAAGTCAAATTTCAAGATCTATCAGTATACTAGAGAGTGAGACTCAGATTGTCATAAGGAAGCAACCAGCAAAACCAGCATGTGGAAAGCTTTATGGGACAAATGACATAATTTAATTCTTAAATAAAAGAAGTGAGGGACTAGTGATTAAAACAGATTTAAAAATTGATCCTGATTAAAAATTTATTCTGAGGGTCAAGAGTGTGGATCAGTAATAGAGGGTTCCATTCCTCGGTACCATACACACAAAAAAGCCAGAAGTGGTGCTCAAGTGGTAGAGTGCTAGCCTTGAGATAGCTCAAGGGCCATGCATAGGCCCTGAGTTTAAGCCCCAGGACTGGCAAAACAACAACAACAAAAAAAAAAACATTTAGTCTGAGCCCGGCACTGGTGGCTCATTCCCATTAAGTCTAACTATGGAGGAGGCTGAGATCTGAGGATTGAGGTTTGAAGCCAGCTTGAGCAGGAAAGTTTGTGAAACTCTTTATCTCCAGTTAGTGACAGAAAAAGCCAGAAGTATAGTTCTGTGGCTTAAGTGGTAGAGTGCTAGCCTTGAGCAAAAGGAGCTCAGAGACAGTGCTCAGGCCCTGAGTTCAAATTCCATCACCAACCAACCAATCAACCAACCAATCAACAAACAAACAGATATAGTCTGATGAAAATAAATTTAAAATTCTAGCCAAATTCTATGTGGAAAAATTAGATTTGATTCTAGATAAACCAACTGTAATAATGTTATGTGTTTGGTGTGATGGCTTATGCTGATAATCCCCTTTACTCATGAGGTAGAGATTGGAAAGATTACAATTAATGTATAACTTGGGTAAAAAAACCCTATCTGAAGCAATAGTTAGCTGGGCATGGTAGCACATGCCTGTTATCATAGCTATGTGAGAAATATAAATAGGAGGATCACAGCCTGGGCTTGCCCAGGCAAAAGCACAAGATCCTATCCCAAATATAAATAAAGCAAAAAATGCTGGGGGAATGGCTTGCGTATTAAGCATAAAAGACTAAGTTAAACTGCTAGTACTACAATAAAACAACAAGACTTAATGGACAACTGGGAACATGTAAACACTAGGTATATGAAAATAAGATGAGTTTCATTGTACTACACTTTTTATTTTACAGTGTATAAATTCCACACAAAAAGCATGCATACACACACACACATACACACCCCAGTGCTGCTCATATACCTATGAGCCTGGGGTCTCCCCTTCTGGCCTCTTGGTTACTAAGAAGCATAATTAATTCTCAGAGATAGCCAAAAAATGCACATTTTTCTTATGGCATCACAGGAGATTTCTTAGCAGAGAAAATGAAAAAACATAGCAACCTTTAGTGTTCAGAAGAGAACCCCAAATCATGCTCTCCTGACCAGAGGACAAATAATTGTATTGCTGGAGACTGAGGAGAGCAGGGATGCTGAAAAGAATGACCAAAAAATGGCTGAGGCCTTCAAGGAGCTGTTCCTTGGGTGGGTAACAGAATTTTCATGAGGATTAAACCCAGCAGATTCTCATTAGCAGGTTCCACATTTGTGAAACCTATTCACTAAGTATACAATCATCCTCAAAATCAACACTTGCAGTGCTCTTCTTGTCATTTGTGGCCATGTCCAGAGTGAGAGAGATTTTGGGTTGCCCAACATTGAAGTTGTCAATTGAGATGGACGAAAATGGCATTTTCCCCACTTGTCTTAGCTCTCACGTGGTGACCAGAGAATGGAAAGGCGACAACCTAAAATAGGTATAGGCAGCTCTAGTTCTAGGACCAGATGGACAGATTTTGAATCTAACCTTTGGCCCGTATTAGTGGATGCCTCAGAAAAGTCACATGTCAATCTCTTATTCTTTTGTAAAATAAAGACAATAGAATGTACTGGTAAGTTATTTTTAAGGTTTGAGACTATAACCTATATAATGTGTATGTGCACACTTGTGTGTGTGTGTGTGTGTGTGTGTGTGTGTGTGTGTGTGTATAGCTTCTCTTGGAGCAGTGGTTTAGGATTCATGAAATTCAGTGTTTTTTACAGAAACTCTACAGACAGTGCTACAGTTAAAAACTATGTACTAAATCATGTGGGATAGGCAGAGATAGAATGATTTATGTAAAGGAATAAGAGTATCACTTATTAAAATGAAGAAAGACAAAAGAGCCGGGCACCTGTAGCTCACTCATAGCTACTCAGGAGGCTGAGATCTGAGGATCAAGATTGGAAGCCAGCCTAGTTACTAAAGTCCGTGAGACTCTTTATTTCCAATTAACCACCAGAAAACTGGAAGTGGCACTGTGGCTCAAGGGGTACAGCAGGGCAGCACTCAGGCCAATAGTTCAAGCCCCATGACAGACAAAAAAAAAAAAAAAAAAAAAAGAAAAAAATTTGAAAGTCAGAGTAAGGCAAAGTTAAAGTGAAAAATTGGTGATGGTTCTTACCAGAAACAGCAGTAAAGAACTCTGTTGATGGTGATCTAGACAGGGTTTCAGGTTCTGAAGTCTGATGAACACTTTCCTGGAGGTGAATCATAGAATCTGCCAAGAGGGGTCTGCCATAAGCATCTTTATCCACTATGCTAGGCATTTAGTTCAAATCTCTATGGGCTTTGCCAACTGTCAAACCATGACTCTAAGACAATGGTGGAGTATTTCTAAGCCATGTTAAGGCACAAGAGATAATAGAGTAGCTACTAAAAATTTTCAAAACAAATTAAAAAGTCAAGAGAAGTAGAAGACACCTATAGGTATATATTTCATTGCTTTATTCTAGCCGAGTTTGCTCTCATAAAAGTTTTATCTGAGATGAATAAGAATGAAGCACTCTCCATAAAAAAAAAAATGATGGCATTTTGGGACCACTCTATCAAGGCTAGACAGAAATACTGTCCAGCAATATTTGCTTCCCCAAACCTTTATGGTAGTCATCCAATTGTTGTCTACCTTTGTTTCATTTGGACCAAAATCTTTCACAAGAGAAGTTTTGTCTCCTGAAGTAATTCCTTTTACTATGACCAACCCCAAATAATGAGAGGAGAAAATCAAAACATTGCTTTCTCCATACGAATCACTAGTTACCTGATCGTTTCTCTCTCAGAGGGTATGGGAGGTCCAGAGCTTTCCCTGCATATCTGGAAAGCAGGGAGTCAACATCATCCATGGTGAAGCCAATCTCTTGTCCAGCCAGCAGCTGGTTCAGAGTTTGCACAGCCATCGTGGCCCAATCCACTTTCATGTTCATCAGCAGCTGCTCTAACATGAGCAGGGGGTTGGAGGACAAGTGGGAATAGCTGTTCCGGTGCTGCTCTGGCAGAGTCAGTAAAACCTATTTGTGGGGTACACCCATAGAGAAAAGAAGACAATAAACACATTTTAAAAGAAAGGTGAGGTTCTTCTGGGAAGAAGAATGCCAGAGACTGAAAAAGTCTACAGTACTACTGTGAATTGCTAGGAGTCTTCCATCCAGCAAGTCTAAACTCCCAAAAGATAAGATCCCAAGCACTTTTACCTAGAAACAGGCTGTTTCTTTTTTGTTGTTGCCTTTTGTTTTCCTTTATAAAGGACCAGAGAGCACAGGACACTGGTGGCTCGCACCTTCAATCCTAGCTACTCAAGAGACTGAGATATGAGCATTCTGGTTCAAAGTCATCCTAGGCAGGAAAGCTGTGAGATTCTTCTCTCCAATTAACTATCAGAAAACTAGAACTGGAGCTACAGATCAAAGTAGTAAAGTGCTAGCCTTGTGTAGAAAAGTTCAGGGATAATGCCCAGGTCCTGAGTTCAAGCTCTACCACACACACACACACACACACACCCAAAGAGCAAATTATTTAGGCTTTAAGATGCATAAAATGATTCAGTTAGCCTGGCACGGGTGGCTCACACCTGTAACTCTAGCTATTCAGGAGGCTGAGATCTGAGGATCGCAGTTCAAAGCCAGCCAAGGGAGCTGGGAGTTTGGCCTAGTGGTAGAGTGCTTGCCTAGCATACACAAAGACCTAGGCTCAATTCCTCAGTACCACATACATAGAAAAAAGCCAGAAGTGGTGCTATGGTTCAAGTGGTAGAGCTCTAGCCCTGAGAAAGCCCAAGGACAGTGTTCAGGCCCTGAGCTCAAGCCCCGGGACTGGCAAAAGAAAAAAGAAAAAAAAAAAAAAAGTCAGGGTATGAAAGTCCATGAGACTCTTATCTCCAATTAGCCAGCAAAACACTGAAAATGGTGCTGTGGCTTAAATGGTAGAAGGCTGACCTTGAGCTGAAGAGCTTAGGGTCAGCACCCAGGCTCAGAGTTCAAGTCTCACAACTGACCAAAAAAAAAAAAAGATTCAGTGTTTCCTATGTAGCATGAAAGCAATCATAAACAAACATGTAAGTAAATGGATACCCTCTGTTCCAATAACACTTGTTACAAACTATGCTGGATTTGGTTCCCAGGTGGTAATCTGCTAACCCCTTGACAGGTGATGTCAAAAGGCTGCCTATCCCTGATACCGCCTGAGTTCTACATGGCTGTAAACCCCCTTTAAGGTTATGTCACTAGGCTTAAAATAAATTCACTGGTTGCCTATTTTTCTCCAACTTACGTATTTTGCATTAGGAAAAAAACCTCTATTTTTCAAGAGAATGTAATTATATCCGTGGCTCTTGTTCTATTTTGATTGCGAGTCAGAATAAATACAAGAAATTATGAACTTCTCTACAAATCCTCCTTCAACTAGAACTACTCTAGAACTACTTTTCCTAGCTTGAAATTTCTCCCATTAATATTTTGAAGGTTACAGAGTAAAGAACTATTATTTAATTACTAGACAACCCCCCCCCTTTTTTTTTGGCTAGTACTAAGGCTTGAACTCAGGGCTGGGACACTGCCCCAGGTTTGTTGCTTTGTTGCTCCAGGTTGGTACTCTGCTACTTGAGCTACAGCTATACTCCTGGCTTTTTGGTGGTTAACGGGCGACCCAGAGTCTCACAAACTTTCCTGCCTTGGCTAGCTTTAAATTTCGATGCTTTTATCTCACCCACCTGAAGAGCTAGGATTACAGGCAGGAGTCACCAGTGCTAGATTACAAGCAGTACTTTTAAATCCTCATTTCAGTCCATATCCCAAGACCATTTTAATTGTTCAATATATCTAACTATCTATCTATATAATATAGATACAGATATAGGTATATCTATATTATTTATATTATTATTTTTGGACAGTTGTGGGATTTGAACTCTGGGCATGGGCACTGTTCCTTTGCTCTTCAGCTCAAGGCTACCACTTTACCCCTTGAGCCACAGTGCCACTTCCAGGTTTCTGGTGGTTAACTGGAAATAAGAGTCTCATAGACTTCCACGCCTGGGCTGGTTATGAACCACAATCCTCAGATCTCAGTCTCCTGAGTAGCTAGGATTATAGGACTACAGGTGTGAGCCATTGGCACCCAGGCCAATGTTTTTGTTATTTTGGTCCAAGTGGTTCTAGGATTATAGGACTACAGGTGTGAGCCATTGGCACCCAGGCCAATGTTTTTGTTATTTTGGTCCAAGTGGTTCTAAAACATGGTCAGGCTTAAGAAGCACTGATACAGAAATGCCATGAAAAGTCAAAGGATAACTTCAAAATTGTTTTTGGATATTAGAAAGGGCTATAAGAGTATGATAAGTCCTAAAAAGCATATCCAGGCTATGGGGGGATGTGAGGTTACAAGCTTATAGCACAGGCCAAAGACAGCAGGTACTGGCAGAAGAGCTTTTGAAAGGGCAGCTTCTAATGGGGGAGTGGGGCCAGCAGTCTCCTCTCAGACATGCTTTCTTGAAACCTTTTCCCCTTACCTTGGATCCCATGTATAGTGCCTGGATTTCATGGTGTCGTGCAGTGGTCAGTTCTCCATAGAAGTGGGTGGTGAGGTAGTTGGCCAAGAAGTGTGAAGTGGCCAGGCTAGGATGCTGGTCAAGGGACTTTTCTGTGACCTCAAGGCACATGGCAGGGTCAGGGATTCTTCGCAGGAGCTATAGCAGGAAAACAGGTAGAAGAGGAAGGTAAGGCTTTCCTAAGAACTCTGGAGCTGCTTGGCTTGCTTAGAAAAGAAATGCTTGGCTTATTTATTTAGGGTTAATCCTTTCTCTACACTGATTTTTCTCACCTCCATAGCTTCACCAAAAAGTCAGTTTTGCCTTTTCCCTAGTTGTGAGGCTTGAACTCAGGACCTGAGTGTTGTCCTTGAGCTCTTTGCTCAAGGCACTTGCAAACATCTCTGAATGAGTCTTATATTGCTTTTATTCCCTCTAAAATACACCTCACTCTCATACAAGGACTAATCTTAATTATTAGTACTGTCCTACTACCATCTAGCAAAGTGGCCAGGGAATTCAGTAAATGTCTCCTAAATGAAGCATTCAAATGAATGTCTACATTTTGAGCTATGGTATATCAGCTCTTTCCCCCCCACCCCTAGTCCTGGGGCTTGAACTCAGGGCCTAAGCACTGTCCTTAGGCTTTCTCAAGGCTAGAGTTCTACCATTTAAGCCACAGCACCACTTCCAGCTTTTTCTATGTATGTGTTACCAAGGAATTGAACCCAGGTATTCATGCATGCTAGGCAAGCACTCTAACACTAGGCCAAACTCCCTGCCCCCTATAGGCTTCTGAAAAGGTAAATAAAATTCTATTTAGTGCTCAAATGGCCAAGAAGCACAGAGAAGATATATTCATTACAAATAATGGAAATGTGAATCGCAACAACAGAAAGACAGAGGGTCTTACTTTCAAAGCTTTTTCATGATCTCTTCTTTCTAGTAGGTGGAGAAGATGGTTTTGATGTAGGCTGATTAAATGTTCCCTTGAAATGGGGTATAGGCAGCCCCACTCCTCACAAAGCTCATACTCCTGTAAGGAAACACACATGCCTTCAGTTCCTT
Source organism: Megascapheus bottae (assembly GCF_031878675.1). Taxonomy (NCBI): domain Eukaryota; kingdom Metazoa; phylum Chordata; class Mammalia; order Rodentia; family Geomyidae; genus Megascapheus; species Megascapheus bottae. The sequence continues at coordinate 7,257,222 of NC_143522.1, forward strand.
TAAGTTACTGGTCTTGTCACCTATCCAATTTTTGTTTGAAAAGTTAGACAGTATAAACAGTTGTCAAGTATATGGGGCACTGTAAGTGGAATATAACTGGGACAACTGACTTGAAGAGAGAGGATGCTTATGCCTAATGACACCGCAATTTGACACACATATTCAGTACATAGCATACAGTGTAGAAAATTCTGCACAGGAAACAAGGGTGAGGACAGAAAAGGTTCAATTGTATTATATTACATACTTCTATACTGGCAAGTTTTACAATAAAAAAAAAGGTGGGGTAGTTATAAAAAACATAGTGGATATGGATACATATAACAACCAGCTAAAGAGTTGAAGCTCTGGAAAGAGGATGGAGGGATTATCACCCTGGAAAATGATACCTGAGCTTCCAGAATCATGTACATGACAGCTGATGGGTCCTCAACACAGCAGCTCTTCAGGGCTTGCCAATCACACCATAATGGTGGATCCTGCAAACCTAGGATCTAAGGAAAGACAGGAAACCCCATCAAATCACACTGTAGCATTTTCCTAAATGAGCAAGTCACTTTTATGTCCATGGAAGGGTCTTCCCTAGATCTCTGCCTCAAAAGCAGGCCATCAGGACAGTCCAGGAAAGGGGAAGATGAACCCAAATGGGACAAAGATCATTGGGAGGGGAAAGTGAATGTCTTTGGGAAGTAAAACTGGTGAGCAAGGGCTGAGTGGGAGGTCAGATAGGGGCTTCTGTTGGTAAAGATAATTCTCAGTTTTCAGAGTTCATTTGTCCCACACTCCTCTGTATCAGAACACCACCACAGACATTCTTTTGGCTTGAATATTCTATATGATCATCTTTTCTGAAGCATTTTAGCTTTGTATGAAAACTGCTGAGGTGTGAGAAGTATACCTTTCTCTCCTGCCATGCTTATTTCTCCAGTGAAGTTCTGGACTCCATTCTGTTTCTAGGTCACATGGAAAGAGCAGCATCTATTGTATATTTGTTATGTAGCTGCACCTCCTCAATCTGCCTGCCTGAGCCTCCTTCAGCTTGGATATAACAAAGATCCCTCAAAATCTTTCCCTTTTGAAATTGCCATTGTCATGCAAGCTTTCAAAATGGCTCTTGAAATTTACCTGATTTTTAGACCTATTTTTAAGAAAAGATGTAATATATATGCTAAGCTCAAATACACATGGGAAAAGACTTTTGTGGACTCTGGAGAACCGTTCCAATGTTAATGTTATTATCTTTTGCTTAATTCAAATGTATTTAAAACAATAGGAATAAATAACATGGGAACCAGAGAGGAGGCATCTTTTTGTTCACTTAAGAACAGATGCCAGATGTACAACGAAAGTCAGCCCTATAGTGTGTGTTTTTTACATGAATAGCCCGAGGACTGTCCTCAGGCGAGAAGCTTGTTTCCTTCTCTTGATACCAGAATGCATACCTTTTGATACACCTGCAGCTCTGCCAACTTCCTCTGCAGCTCAGACTTCAATCCTTCTTGGACAGCTTCATCTGAAATGCAATAGGCCAGGATCTCCAGACATGACTCCAAGGGCCACCTGTCCAGAAACCGCAGGGCCAGCTGACTTCTCACACATGCATACTTCACAGGAAACAGATATTGCCATCCTTCCTTGTCTGTAAAACAAATGCAATACCCAAAGGCAGCAAGCATGGCCTGTAATTGCTTAAGAGCCTAGGCTCTTCTTAGTAGAGGCCTTCATTTCATCTTTAGAGGACCCTCACAAACCATGTGACCTTAGAACTAGTTTTTACACTTGGAACCATGACAAGGAGAAATACTACAACTTTAAATGTCCCTTTATGAAAACTTGATCATAGCCACGTACTTTCAGAAAGGAAAGGAGGGAAGGACAAAAGAAAGAAGAAAAAAAGGAGGATGCATTCTATGTTTTCGGCACATTGCAGATACAGCACTCTTTCAAACTTATTCCATCAGTGAAAGTTGAGCAATCTTAGCAATTTCTGCATGAGGTTTATTTCAGATAAATGATTTTAATTTACTGAATATTTTAGATCTATTTGTAGATCTCTCACTATCATACTTATTTCATAGACTTAGGCTGAGAGGTATAAGAAAATAAACCCTAAGCAATTAAAATCACAAAGCCTCTGTGTTGATTTTTACCTTCTTCAGGAGGGATTATTCTCCTTTCTATAAGCAGCCACGCTGCCTACCCAAAAGCCATTACCTATGGACCTTCCAATTCTTGCTTTCCATCTTGTTATACATGAAAATTTCCCAGGGAGGTGTGTGTATGCATGTGTGTATTGGTACAGGAGATTGAACTCCAGGCCTGCGTTCTCTCAGCTTTTTTGCTCAAGGCTGATACTATACCATTTGAACCACACCTCTAGGCCAGCTTTTTGCTGGTGGAAATTAGAGTTTTATAGATTTTTCTGCTCTGGTTTTTGCTGAACCTCAGTCCTCATATTTCAGCCTCCTATGGATAGGATTATAGGTGAACCGTCAGAACCGATTCTTAAGGTGATCTTAAAGTAGGAATTATTGAGCAGGCTCATAGTTTATATAGTTTGTTTTTATTTTGTTATACTATTAATTTTTCTAGTCCTGGGTTTGAACTCAGGGCCTACGTACTGTCCTTAAGCTTCTTTTGCTCAAGGCTAGCACTCTACCATTTGAGCTACAGCACCACCTCTGGCTTTTTTTGTTTATGTGGTACTGAGGAATTGAACACAGGGCTTCATGAATAGTAGGCAAGCACTGTACCACTGAGCCGCATTCCCAGCCCTGTTTTTATTTTTTAATTAATTAAATAAAGGATTCTATCTATGTAGCTCAGGTTGGTCTTATGAACGTCCAGTTCCAGCTTTAGCTTCCCACTGGGAATACAGCATGTGCCATGAAACCCAGCTTAATTTATTTTTATAAATATAATTAGAATATATATATATGCTTTATGTATTGATTATGGTTGCTTTCATGTTAAAGTAGCAGAGTTGAGTAGTTATAACCACAGAATGCTTAGCCTACAAAGTTTTTTTATAATTTATTTTGTTGTTTTCAGTGGTGGGACTTGAACTCTGGGCTTAGGCACTATCCCTGAGCTCTTCATCTCAAGACTAGCACTCTACCACTTGAGCCATAGCACCACTTCTGGTTTTCTGGTGTTTAATTGGAGATAAAAGTCTCATGGACTTTTGTGCCCAGGCTGGCTTTGAACTGTGATCCTCAATGTCAGCCTCCTGAGTAGCTAGGATGACAGGACTATAGCGTGAGCCACCAGCATGGGGCTTACAATTTTTCTTTTTTTGTGTGTGACGTTTATTTACTTATTTCAGCTTAAACTCAGGGCTTGCTATGCCCAAGACTAGCATCCACTATTTGGGCCATACTTCCCCTCATGTTTTTTGTTGTTAAACTGGAGAAAAGAGTCTCATGGACTTTCTTGCCTGAGATAGCTTTGACTTTCAATCTTAAGACTATAGCCTCCTGAGTAGCTAGTGTTGCAGGCATGTGCCACTGGCACCTGGCCTCTGTCTTACGTTTTAAACTAATCACATTCTTGAACTACATCCTAGGTCTCTAAGCATGGGACCCAGATTATTCTTCATTTATAGAAAGAATTTTACAATCATTCTGATATATAGGATTAAGGAATACTGGTTGTATCCATACTAAAATCAAACAAATTTGAGTTCTTAGCTCTATTCTACTATCTCGGACAAGTTTTCTAACCTAACTCTTGGACTCCTTTCAGTGATCCTAGGTTTTGAACTCAAGGTCTAGGCACTGTCCCTACCTTTGCTGCCCAAGGTTAGTGGCTCTATCACTTGAGCCACAGCTCCACTTCTGGCTTTTTTGGTGTTAACTTTCCTGCCCTGCCTGACTTTAGACTGCAATCCTGAGATCTCAGCCTTCTGAATACCTAGGATTATAGACATGAACCACTGGTGGCCAGCAATTAAAGAGTTTAGGATGACACCTTTATCTAGGGTATTATGAACACTACTTATGAATGCTAAATATTACAATTATAACCAGTAAAAAAGGAAGGCACAGCTTTTTGCTTACCACATGCCACAGCACAACTCAGTACCGCATCCCAAACACGACTCTGATCATCTGTGTCATCTGTGTCTTGCCCGTACACCTCAGTGAGCTGAAGGGCCCGTGGCCAATCTCTGGCAACCAGGGCGTCTTCAAAGGCCTCAATCAATACATCTAGAGCAACAGGAGAATGCAGGCCCAGAAGCGCAGTAGAGAGGTTGGCGCGACCACAGAAACTAGCTGCCATACTCTTTCCCTGCTCGGAGGATCCATGGAGAAGCTCCCAGGTAGTTAAGAGGGAGGCCTCAAGCCCAGGGAATTGTTCTAAGAGGTGCTCACCCTCCCTGGTGATCTGTTCTGCAGTCAGAGGCACTTCCCTACGGCCCCGTAGCTCCTTCCACAAGCTGGACTTACTAACCTTTGTTCCTGGGGAAGCTCCTAGGCAAGCAATAGTAGCCAGTAGCTTTGAATGGGATTTTAGGAAGGCCAAGGCAGAAGAGGTTAGAGCTGGGGGTGGTGAGTCTTTTGGGGAGGAATGGAACTTTCTCTCTGATGTGAGATTCTCATTTAGCCTAGGGGAGCTTGGCCTAGAAAGAGGGATGTCATCCAGGTAGTGGGAGATGTGTTGCTGGGCCAAGAGGCCCAGGTGAGTCAGAAGGGATGATGCCTGCTGGCTTTGCAGAGAAGGACAAAGAGTAAGGGGTTCACAGCAGCAGTTGACAATGACCTGAGGCACACTTAGGCTGAGTCCTTTTTGGGTCAGAAGGTCCGCCAACCTAGAGGGAGAGAAGCAGAGGGCTAAATATATAGGTACTATCACCTATATATCACCTATATATGCAGCAAATGTAATCGTTTGTTCTTAATCATTCCCCTCTTTGAAAAAAAACACACACACACACAAAAAGGTAACATATTAGATACATAGGTCTGTCCTTGACTTTTCATGGAATAATCTACCTGATCTAGTCTTATCTGTTTTCAGAGAGGACTCTCATGAGTTTATGGATGAACCATAACCTAACTATCCTGTTGTTTGTAGACAACAGAGTCATCTACTCTCTTGCATATATACCACTTTTCACCTGTAAAGTTAAGAGGATAAATTTCCCAACATGGATTCCTAAGTCAAAGGACACAAATTTGTAAGTTAAATAGACTTTAGCAAATTATTTTCCATCCCACTGGCATATTTTGAGAATGCTTATTTTCCTATAATCTATACAACTACTGTCATCAAACTAGGATTTTTGCACCATCTGTATGTGGAGGTTCATCCATTCATCTGTACTTGCCATTAGACATGTTAGAGAGAAAAAGAGAAACAAAGCTCAGTGAATTTGAATATACAGTGGAATGGTAGATACACATGAAAGGCAAAGTAGGGAAGACACATTTCCTCTCTGTGATGACCACAAGTACAGTACCACTGAGGCCTGGATTTCTTTGATGAAATATCCAGGAAGGCTCAAGGCTATCTCCCAGAAAGGTGGCTCCTACCTCTGCGGGGGAACCTGTCTCTCAAGCAAGAGATGTGACACCAGTTGGGAAGAGCTCTGTTGCAGGAGAACGAAGGGATTTCCTATTTTTACCTCCATGTGATCTGCAAAGAAAAAGAGTATGATCCTTAGCCACGTATGGGTGGCTCATACCTCCAATCTTGGCTCAAGAGACCTAAGGATCATGATTCAAGCGAATCTAGACAGAAAGACTCTGGTCTCCAATGAAACACCAAAAAGCTGGAAGCGGCAGAGCTCCAGTCTTGAGAGAAAAAGCTAAAAGACAGTATGCAGGCTCTGAGTTCAAGCCTAAGTACCACTGATTGTAATAGATCAGAGTCTTGCTTCCCCAAACCATTTAATGGTTCTCTGATGCAATGAAGAAATACTGAGCCCTCCTGTTGATTCATGCTAGGTAAAGGGTGTTTTCAAGCTGACTCATACCACAAGTTCATCTTTACTGTAGCTTTGCTTTAAAGATCACCCAGCCAGATAAACTTGAGTGGATAGGGATAGTCACAAATGAGTGACTCCTATTCAATTCGACCTGAATGAAGTACATGCAGTATAGAATGAGTACCCCTCAACATCTGAAATGTGTAGGACAGGAAGGGTTTTGGATTTTAGGATATTTGTATGCATACAATGAAATATCCTGGGGATGGGACCCAAAACTAAATGCAAAATACATTTGTTTCATTTACATCCTATACACAGAGCCCGAAGGTAATTTTACATACTATTTTTAGTGCATTTGACTGTAATCTGTCAAATGTGGAACCTACCACTTATGGTGTCATCTTGGTGCTCAAGAACTTTAGGATTTGGTAGCATTTAGGACTTGGGATTTTGTGTGAGGGATGCTCTGTGAATTCAGCTAAGAATCTGGTATTCATATCAAAAGCCTGTTTTTCTACTGGCCCTCAAATTCACAAGGTCTGCCAGAGATTTCCTTTTTTCATTTATTAAGGTTTGAAGTCAAGGTCTTGCTGTAGGTAGGCAGGCATTCTACCATTTGAGCCATATCCCCAACTTCATATTTAAGCCCATGTATCTTCATTCATATTCCCATGTGCTAAACAAGACAACCTTATCCATTTGGAGTCCTTGGTTCTGTATCCAGAACCAATTAAATGAGCACTTGCACTCTTCTTTGACCTAAATACCCCCCCCTCCCTCTCTCTCTCTCTCTCTCTCTCTCTCTCTTTCTCTCTCTCTCTCTCCCCCTCTCTCTTTTCACCAGTCCTGGCTTGAACGCAGGGCCTGAGCACTGTCCTTGGGCTTTCTCAAGGCTAGAGCTCTACCACTTGAGCCACAATGCCACTTCCAGCCTTTTCTAAGAATGTGGTACCAAGGAATCAAACTCGGGTCTTTGTTCATGCTAGGCAAGTACTCTACCACTAGGCCAAACTCCTAGCCCCTGTATTTCCTCTTTCTTGTTCCTTACCAGGTTCAGAGCTTAAACTCCGGAGGAGAACTGCAGCCAGGGTGCTGCAGTAGTTGAAGAAGGTGCCTATGTAGTCAATCTGTTCACTGCCTGCTAGGGCCTGTTTGCTCAGATTCTTCTGGAGGAGCTCAATCTGAATGTGCACAGGGTAGGCCTCTGCTTCAGGAACTTTCTGGGAGGACTGCTCCACCAGGGAAGTGAGAGGAATATTCTTGGACTCTGAGAGAAGTTAGACAAGAGAAAGAACACAGACTTCAGTCTCTATATGTCAGTTTGGGACCCAGTACATAAATGGATCCTTCTACGAATTCCATGGGATCTTGTCACTTAGGTGCTACTCTTAGAAGGTAGATATAAAATACGAAGTGGGAACATGGCACTGGTGGCTCAGGTCTGTATTCCTAGCTATTCAGAAGGCTGGGATCCAGAGGATCATGGTTCAAGGTCATTCTGGTCAAAAAAAAAAATCCACAAGACTCTGTCTCCACACAGCAAAAAGTAAGCATTGCTGAAGTAGTAGAGCACTGGCAAGCAAGCAAACCAAATGAGTGCAAAGCCAGTTCAAATGTCATTACTGCTAAAAAACAAAGTAATAGCAAAGCCCCTAATTCAGTCACCTGGACAAGCGATTCTTAGCCAGCCACAAATTGAATCTGGAGGAATCAGGGTATATCATCCTGTTTTCACCTATTGTCTCTGCAATCTTTTGGGAAGGACTGCTCAATATTGACTGAGACCTTGCTGAGTTTGCTCACCAAGAGAGAGAGAGAAAAAAAATCTGTTTATGGAATGGGAGTCATTCTTTCAACTGTAGGGTAGAAACAGAGGGACTTTAAATTCTGAGATGTACCTTGGCTAACTAATAAAGTCCTCTTTTCAAGTTTGGCTTCACAGGACTCCTTCATTCTCCACTGTTTTCTCTCCCCAGTTCAGCCTTCACCTGCTTTACTGTTACTGAGCAGAAAGCCCCATACCTGGAAGTGTTAATGCTTCTCTCAGAGACTGGAGAGTCTGATCCAGCTGCTGGGAGATGTTGGTGTGGCTGGCAACACAGTCCTCCGTGAGGCTGGGCCAGCACATCTGAAGCAGTTCAATGATGCTGTACCGGAAAGGGCCTCCTGCTTTATCTTCTACAGCCTCTATAGAAAGCAAGCGAGAAAAAGTAAAGTCTGCTTACCCATGTGTTCTAAGTCCAGGAGAAAGAAAAAAATGGAGGGAATCAACTCACCTGATTTCGTTTGTCCAGTTGATGTGATTGGATAATTGAGAATCTTGCTAATTTGCTGAAGAACAACAGGAAAGCCTCGAATGCCATCAGCATGGAGGTGTGGCTGATCTAGCCGTCTACCTGAAAATAGATGAAGGAAGGGAAAAATCAGAAAAAAGATACTTTCAGAGACTGGGTTCAGCAATGAATTGTGTAATTTTATCTTCTCCAGTATTGACAATAAAATACATGTTGTTCCTATTTGGGTACAAACCAGAGAACCTGGCTTATTCCATGCCAGGTTTTTGTTAATTTAGCCATGAACTTGGTCTAGGATCTTATCTGTTTTCTCATTGCCTAATTCTATCTTTGATTCCTCTAAGGATTTCATACACACATTCTGAGACATTACGAATCTCAAAGCATGATCTCTTCAAGTGTACCCATTGAGTTTTCTTTTTACAGATTCTTGTTTACAGATTCTTGGTGGTCCCGTTTTAGGTTAAGTAGGTCCAGCCAGGAAGGGGCTGTGTTCTAATGGAACAAATTCTATTTGTTCCTTTCTTTTTTTAGAGCGTGCTGGGGACTGAACCAAGGGCCTCACATGTTCTACCACTGATATAGCTCCAAACCCATTTAAATTTTTTTTTTTTTTTTTGGGTTTTGGGGCTTGAACTCGGGGCCCAGATGCTGTCCCTGAGCTTTTTTTGCACAAGAATAGCACTCTACCACTCTGATCCACAGTTCCATTTCTAGTTTTCAAGAGAGAAGACTTTGCTGCCTGGGCTGGCATTGAACTGTGATTCTCAGATCTGTTTCCTTAGTAGTTAGGATTACAGGTGTGAACCATCAGTGCCTAGTACTCTTTGACTTTTTATTTATTTTATTTTATTTATTTATTTTTGTGCCAGGCTTAAGCTCAGGGCCTGAGCACTGTCCTTGGATTTTTCTCAAGGCTAGAGCTCTACCACTTGAGCCTCAGCACCACTTCCGGCTTTTTCTAAGTATGTGGTACCAAGGAATCAAACCCGGGTCTTCGTGCATGCTAGGCAAGCACTCTACCACTAGGCCAAACTCCCAGCCCCTGCCTTTTTATTTTTAATACACATTTCTTCATTGAATTTAGTAATAAAAAACAGGAAAGAATTTCCTCAAATGACTGCAGACTGTTATCCACTAAAAATATGAGATACTAAGGGCTGGGATATAACTCAGTGGTAGAGCACTTGCTTAGCATATGGCCATAGGTTCTAACTCTAGCCTTAAAGATAAAAAAAAAAAAAAAGATTTCTTAAAAAAAGCAATGACCTCACAATAGACTGTATTTATGCCATCAGAATAGAGAGAAGGATATTTAACTGGTGGGATTTTCTCCTTGTCCTCCTTCCTCTAATAACCAGTTCCCTCACCTCGGCTCTCAAGGCTGCTGTTCAAACGCCGTTCAGCTGTTTCCAAGAGCTGCTTGCAGGTTTTCCAGAGGTGGCACTGAGAGCAGGCAAGGTCAAATGCAGCCATGGCAGGAGGACTGAGATCTTCCAGAACCTCTCTCAGGGGTGCAGTGGGCTCCATAGAAGTATTGCTTATCCAAAAGTCCTCTTGGAGCGTAGGGATGGGGTCTCCAGAGGTGCTGAGCAGCTTTTCAGTCACATCAGAAATGGAGTAAAATACTATCCCTGGACAACCAGCAATGGAGTAAAAAGCAAGGAGTTAAAGCGATTCTAACTATGACCTCCATCATGAGAAGTAGTTGATTAAAAAACAAACCCTTGGCCGCGAGTTTGGCCTAGTGGTAGAGTGCTTGCCTAGCATGCACGAAGACCCGGCTTCAATTCCTCAGTACCATATATGTAACAAAAAGCCAGAAGTGGTGCTGTGGCTCAAGTGGTAGTGTCCTAGCCTTGAGAAAATCCAGGGACAGTGCTCAGACCCTGAGCCCAAGTCCAGGACTGGCAAAAAACAAACAAAAAAACCTTTAAAATTGTTCTGCACAGGATCTATGATTGTTGGCACCGTTCTTTTTTTTTTAATTGTAATTAATAGAGGGATTGCAGTTATATTCTCCAGATAGAAGGTACATTACTTCACACATTACTTCACACACATTGATACCCCTTCTCATGTTTTGTTTTGTTTTTTTTTTTTTTCCCTTCCAGGCCTGGGCCTTGAACTCAGGGCCTGAGCACTGTCCTTGGGCTTTCTCAAGGCTAGAGTCCTACCACATGAGCCATGGCATCACTTCTGGCTTTTTCTATATATTTGGTACTGAGGAATTGAACCGGGTCTTTGTGAATACAAGGCAAGCACTCTACCACTAGGTCAAACTCCCGGCCCCCTTCTCATGTTTTTATCCCCATGTTAGTACAATTCTTACAGCACATTCTTGCTTGAACTCAAGACCGGGGTGCTATCCATGAGCCTCTCTGTGTTCAAGTCTGGTGCTCTACCACTTGAGTCACAGTGCCACTTCTGGCTTTTTCTGAGAAGTTTATATTAGAGATAAGAGATAGAGATAAGACTTTCCTGCCCAGGCTGGCTTTGAACCATAATCTTCAGATCTCAGCCTTCTGAGAAGCTAGAATTATAGGCCTGAACCATCAGTGCCAAGCCTTGCAGCCAATTCTTACAGCACCAAAGGCATACAGAGAGAAAGCTGGGATGGCTGAGATAAGGGACGGCTTCTTCAAAGCAGACTCTAAAACCAGGATAGGAAAGAAGCATATCCATGTGTGGTAATTAGAAAAGATCCTCAAAATGTGTTGCCAAAAATGTAAAGTGGCCAGGCATCAGTAGCTCATGCCTGTAATCCTCGCTACTCAGGAGGGTGAGATCTGAGGATTACAGTTTGGGCCAGCTCAGGAGGAAAGTCTTTGAGACACGTATCTCCAATAAACTACCCAGAAAATGCCAAAAGTGGTGCTGTGGCTCAAGTGGCAGAATGCTAGCTTTGGGCATAAAGAAACTCAGAGATAGCTCCCAAGCCCTGAGTTCAGGCCCCAGAACCAGGGGTGGGAAAAAAAAAAGGGAGATAACAGTACCTGTTTTAGAGTGCATTTATATCAATATGAAGATGTGCTTGTATTTATTTTTGTGCCAGTACAGGGGCTTGAACTCAGGGCATAGCTGCTATCTCTTAGTTTTTTTCCCTCAAGGCTGGAACTTTTAACACTTGAGCTACACCTCCACTTCCAGCTTTTTTCTGATTAATAGAGCTGACCTCAAACTTCGATTCTCAGATCTTCCCTAGTAGCTAAGATAATAGGAGTGAGCCACCAGTGCTTAGTATTTATGTATGTGTATATGTACACACACACACACACGCATGCACGTGCACACTTATATTTAAAATAAGTGTAGGAAATTTCTGTAACATGTGATGCTTGAATACAGAATCCAGACCAATATGAGATAAAATTCTATTCCAAGAAATTATGAATGATGAGCTGTTTCACTGTACAGCTACAGCTAAAGATTTAGACATGTGGAACCTAGGCTATGCATGATATTACACATGATTACCCACGAAGGAAATAAATTCCTAACCATTTCTTGAAGCCTGAGCTACTGTCTGTAAAACACATGTTAGGAACAGCATTTATGTTCTCCAGTTAAAGTCACAGAGGAGTCAAGTGGCAATTATGTGAACCCCTGATCATAGAGGCTGGATGCAGTTAGCAAATGTCTCTGAATGTATCTTGATGCTTTGCTTGTTTGTTTTGTTTTGTTTTCCAAAGGCAGGTGTCCTGGTTTGAGTTCCTGCCCCCTAATATGAACAGTGTTTGATTTTCCTCTCACAGTACTGCCCCAGATGCCTCATCACCTACGGTGGCAGCAGGGAAGGCTGACCTGCTGCTGCAGCACTGCCAATAGCCTGCAGAGTTGAGCGGCCACTGTTGCTTCTCCGAATAGAGCTGCTACCCCCATCTGAGTTCCGATTTTCAATCTTGTGCTCTACTCGGGCTAGCTCCTGGATCACCTCTTGGTAGCGTTCGACGAACATCAGTTCCCCTGCGCTGGGTGAGGACTTCAGGTTGAACATGAATATCACCTGTTATGAGAGAGGGAGGAGGGGCCGGGAGTTTGGCCTAGTGGTAGAGTGCTTGCCTAGCATGCACAAAGGCCTGGGTTCCATTCCTCGGTACCACATACATAGAAAAAAGCCGAAAGCGGTGCTGGTGCTGAGGCCCAAGTGGTAGAGCTCTAGCCTTGAGAAAGTCCAAGGACAGTGCTCAGGCCCTGAGCTCAAGCCCAGGAATGGCCAAAAAAAAAAAGAAAGGGAGGAACACTGCTGTTGTGGCCCCAAAAACTACTTGAGAGGGTTAGAGGGGTACTGAAAGTTGAAAGTATAGATAGAAACCAAAGATAACTCCAAGTCAATAAGAAAACCACCAAAGATCCAGTAGAAAATAAGCAAAAAATGTAGATAATCTCATGGAAGATATTAATCACTAGTACAGAAATGAGAAGCTGGGTGCCAGTGGTTCATGCCTGTAATCCTAGCTACTCAAGAGGCTGAGATCTGAGGATCTCGGTTGGCACTAAAGTCAGTGAGACTCTTATCTCACTATGTAGCCACTGAGTCTCTCTGTTGGCAACTCTGTACCAAAGACATTCTTAATTTACCAGCTTCTTTTTCTTCCCTGCTCCCCGCCCCACTAGCATATGTGTCTGAACTCAGGGTCTTTGCCCTATTCAGCTTGCTTGCTTAAATTGTGTCTCTTGCTTGGCTTCTTGCTGGAGACAAAGTATTGCAGTTTTCTGTTTGAGCAGACTTTGAATGATTATCCTTTGGATCTCAACTTTCTGACAGCAAGAATTAGAGGCATCAGCCACAGTCATTGGCACCATGCTTTCTTTGGTTTCAACTAGATTAAAACACAGATGTGTTCCCAGAAGGAATACAAGATCAGAAAAATATCTGAATATTTTGAAGTGGTGGTATTGTGACTGCTTATTTCTTTCATCTTGTTGAGATGCTGCCTATGTTAACACAGATAATTTGGTGTCTCTAAATCTGTGATGCTGGGGACTGAGTCTGGATACATGGAAACATCATTCTACTTTTCTAGCTCAACACAGCCCTTTAAGTATTCCTGAGTGGCTCTGCTCTGGGCTTTATGTGAAGCCCAATGTGCTACAGCCAACTAAGAACTTGACCTAGCATTCTTTTCTATGACAGGTGTGGCTCAGGCTTCCCTTACCTGATGTGCTTCTGCAAAGTTCCCACGAAGGATGCAGGATGCTAGCAGTGACTCAGGTGGGGAGAACATCATGGGGATGAAGGAACTTTGAGACTGGGGCTGTGATTGGCCATCCAGTTCATTTCGCCCAGACGCAGCACTCAGGCTTCCCTCTGCAAGGACATAAGAGCTTGTGCTATCAGGGAGGCAAAAAAAATAGAGGAAATAGGATTTGCTTGCCACCTTTCACTAGTCTTATCTTCTCAAAGTCCTTCTCCAAAAGGCCTGAAATGACCTTTTCTTCATGTGAAGGACAAATACAGAACCTACGGTTTCTTGGGCATTTTTCTCTGTGGAGGAGTACCTAAACTGGCAGTGCAAATAGCCCTTTCCCTTTTCCCACCTGAAATCTGTTTATCTGTGGACCAATGTTCTTGAACCCAGGCACTGAAATAGGCCCCATCCTTGTTTTCACACCATGGTATATGGCTACTCTATCAGGACAAAGCTGCTTGAGTTTGACAACTGGTTGGGACCCACATACCTGAGGTACTTGTGCTCAACTCACTACTTGTACTTTCCAGGGATGGGTTGGAGCCTTTGTCCCGTCCATCTAGAAGAATCAAAAAAAAGAGAAAATCAACTCCTTGTAGTGTAAAAGTGTAATATCAGCATACAAACCAAGATCTGGGTAGAGTGAGAGGATAATGGATGAGTGCAACACTGGCTGCACCTTTTGTGGCAAGGGTTACATGCAGGTTTATTATGGCCACAGGGTGACCTTGGGTAGTAGTCTATACCAACTACTGCTTTCCCCCTTGCCTAGCTAGAATTACAGGAGCATGTCACTACCTACATCATCTTGTTTAAAGAGAAAGGATCTGGAATACTTTGCCTGGGATGGTCCTAAACTTCAATTCTTTCATCTTTGCCTCCTGAATAGTAAGGCTTACAGGTATATGCTACCACTCAGTATCTCTGATCTAGAAATTTGGTTAAGAACTTACTCTAAACTCAGAGAAGTATGCACAGTATGTATAAGGTTGTTTACCATAGTTACTGCTTTTTAATAGTGATAAACTGGACACAACTGAAATGCCTATGAGCAGCCATATATATTGGGCAATGGGATAGTAAGCAACCTTTGAAATGTTAGGTAAAAGCAGTTGTTCTTAATATGTTGTATGGCCTATCTGTATGTGCAAAAGAATATAGCGATGGGGCGGGAGTTTGGCCTAGTGGTAAGTGCTTGCCTAGCATGCAGAAGACCTGGGTTCAATTGTTCTGTACCACATACATAGAAAAAGCCAGAAATGGTGCTGTGGCTCAAATGAGAGCTCTAGCCTTGAGAAAGCCCGAGGACAATGCTCAGACCCCGAATTCAAGCCCCAGGAGTGGCAAAAAGCAGGTTGCAGGTGGGCGCAGTGGCTCACGCTTATAATCCTAGCTACTCAGGAGTCTGAGATCTGAGGATCAAGGTTCAAAGTCAGCCAAGGCACAAAAGGACCTGAGACTCTTAGCTCCAATTAACCTCTAGAAAACAGGAAGAGGGGTAGCTCAAGGGTAGAACGGTAGTCTTGAGCTGACGAGCTCTGGGACAGTGCCCAGGCCTGGTTTAAGCCCCACAACACACACACACACACACAAAGCAGGTTGCAATTCTTCAGAGA
The DNA here is from genome assembly GCF_031878675.1 of Megascapheus bottae. Lineage (NCBI taxonomy): Eukaryota > Metazoa > Chordata > Mammalia > Rodentia > Geomyidae > Megascapheus > Megascapheus bottae. The sequence continues at coordinate 7,272,256 of NC_143522.1, forward strand.
TATATGCATATTTGTATAAATATATGTTTTATATAGAATATATCTCTATATATGAAAAGATATGCATGGAAAATTTCTGGGAGGATATTACAGACCATGAACAACAGTTAACTTGGGGAGGGGTGGTACTAGCATAATCTTACAACACTTTCGTTGTTCTGATCATGTGCTCTATCTTGAAGAGGTGGTATACCACTTGATTGGTGCATAGGAATGAGACATGAGGACAGAATTCTTCTTACCTCCCCGGCTTCTTTTTGTCCGCCGACCCCGTCGCAGACTAGAGTGACGTGCAGCAATGGACCGGTATCTTCGGGATGGCTGCTCCTCTGAAACAGAAAACAAGGAAAGTGATCCCCTTTGATCTGATCCAGTTCCTTTAGGGGAACAGGCAGGAGAGGATCTGTCCTGAGTGCTAAGATAGAGAGCACCACACCAGTGTTCCGGTACTGCTTGCTGGTATTATCCTGAGTTATGGAGTGATTTCTACGTCTCCTACCTCACTTCCTCCCAACTTGTTAGACCTACTAGCTCTATTCCCTTCTATTACCTGAACCTTGGTTGCTTATGACCACCTTATATCTCCACTGGGCCTCAGAGAGAATCTTGGAAAATTGGTGCAGGCGGGTCTGAAATCCTTCTCTGCTTCCTGAGCAACTCTGGCCTTCTGACAGGTTTGTGTTCTCAGGGGAGCTGTGGCTGCTGATCTCTTCCAGCTGCTCCTGAAGAAGTCTGAGGAAGGCGCCCATTGCAAACTCATCGGCCAGGAATCCACTGCTGCCACTTGTAAAGTGCTTTAGATCCAAAAAGCAACTCCCATGAACCTCTGGGAAACTATCTTTGGGCTCTGTCTTTAGGCAGTTTGGCACTGAATGAGCAAAGCTCCTGGGAGCTCCCAGGGAACTGTGTTCTGACTTCCTGTCAGGATGTGTTATGTGTGGAGGGCTCTCAGATGGGGACCTCATATCCAAGGGGCCTTTCCCCTCCATGTCATCATCTTCAGCATAATCCTCAGGCAGGTGAGGCTCTGGGTGAAGATCAGCAGAGGTGATGAGGAGCAATGAGAAGATGTTTTCAAGAAGTTCCAGGCACAAAGGGTCAGGGATCCTGCACAAGTACTGTTGACACTTGGCCAGGTATGTTGAGAAGAGATGTGAAGCACCTAAAGATGCAGGTGGAAGAGAAGAGAAGAGAGGAAGAGAAGAGACACAATGCATACATTAGGAACTTGGTTTACTGGACTCAAGTCGCAGAACTTTTATTTTTCTCTCAGTAAGGTGAAATTTACTTCTGAACAGAAGTGTGTGCCATCAGCCCAAAATCTGGCAGGCAAGCCAGCACACAGAGCAGGCAAACTGCTTTGATATTCATCCCTAATGCAACAGGCCCTGACCCTCTGCTCAGATTCATTTTTGTTTTAATGACTTGAGGGAACTGAGGCAATGACTCATCTCCTCATGACTGGCAGGAAGATTTTGCTATTTTAATTAAAAAAGCTATAGCTCATGGAACATGATATTTTGTTTCTGATTTAAAAATTGTTTTTAATAAATACTTTTATTTTAGTTCCAATAATGAAGGTGGTGTGCAGACTTTATATTCCTCCAATCTGTTTTTCTCTTTTTTTCTTTTCCTTTTATTCTTTCCTCCCTCTCCTCTTTTCCCTTTCATCCTTCCCTCCCTTTCTTCCTTTATCTTCTTTCCTTCCTAACAGGACCTTACTGTATTCCAACTTGTAATTAATTACCTTGTCTTATCCTCTCAAGTGCTGGGATTATAGGTATATATCATTATGCCCTACTCCTTATTTCTATTTTAAATATGATCACAAGTAGACTTTACAGGAAATACTCAATAGTGGGCTGGAAATGTGGCCTAGTGGTAGAGAGCCTGCCTAGAATGCATGAAGACCTGGGTTCAATTCCTCAGTACCACACGCACAAAAAAGTGGTACTGTGGTTCAAGTAGTAGAGCTCTAGCTTTGAGAAAGCCCAAGGACAGTGCTCAGGGCTTGAGTTTAAGACCCAGGACTGGCAAAAAAACCCAACAAAAACAACAACAACAACAACAAAAACTCAGCAGTAAGGATTGCCCATACTCACAAGTGAATGTCTATTGTAAAGAGAGACCACTGAGCAATAGTAGGCAAGTTAAGGAATTATAAGTTATTAAGAAAAACAAAGGATAATAGGCCATTAGGTTGGCATTTCATACTACAGATTGCAGCTCACTGAAATCCACTAAGAGAGTTGCATGTAAAAAATGAAGTTATGTCTGGGTATACTGTCTGCAGTCCAAGCACTCATGAAGCAGAAGTGGAAGGACTGAGAGTTTGAGGTTATCCTGGGTAACACTGAAACTCAAGCTTACAGAAGGCAGAGGGGGAAAAATATACAGAACAGAAAAATAACCACAAGTTAGTCACAAGGGTTGAATTTAGAAGAATAAGTATTTTGTTTCTGAAAACCTAGTTGCAATTTATATATATCTTACACACATATTTGTGCATATATAAAAAGGTATAAGTTGCATATCTTGGTAAAAACTGTAGTGTGATATGAAATTCCATTCTCATTATGCATTGTAGCTACTGAGAAAGAAAGAAAAGTAGGCAGGCAAGAAGCATTTGGCAAACACTGTACTAGGTGATCAAGTTCTATTAAAGCTTAAACTAGTCACTTCCTTGAATCCCTGTGAGAAAAGGTAATCACAGGAAACACTGGGGGTTGCTTACAGCATCTGCCAGGGACTGGGGAGTGCAGTACCTGGGGAAGGGAGAGAATCCTTGGCTGGCTCTGCAGTTGAGGCCAGGTCCTCAAGGGGGCTGTCTTTGCAGTCCTGGCACTGGGAGTGCTGGTGTGAGTTTACACAGAGGGCATAGATGGCATACTTCATAGCACAGAAGCCCTGGTAGAGAGTCAGGTTCTGGCACTGGCTCAGGTACTCAGGGATTGCAGCTTCAGCTGAATCTGAGATGTGGAGAGAAACAGGCAGCACTTCAGAATGAAATATTTTTCAGGCACCACAGCAATCACAGGCTGAAACAGAAGCTGTACTTGTGAGTTTTTACCCTTTTTGCTTTTATTGAGTCTGATCTGCATTCCTTTCCAGACTTTTCCTCTATTCAGCACCATACTAAACCCCTTCAATTCCTTTTCTCCATCAATCCTGCATCTATGTCTCCTGATCTCTACATGGCATTGTTGTCCAGGGCTAGTACTTATAACAGCCTGTTATTTTTCTTCTTTTGCCTTTTTCAAGTTCACTGTCATGTATATTTTGGTGGATTATGAGGGATCAGACTTAAAATATTTTTCTGGAAGTCTTTTGTACTTTTATGTGGGAGTTGGAAATCTAGATGCTTTAGAAAATTTGCTAAACAAGTTGCCTTTCTTTTCAGAAATAAACATAGAATGTGGTAACACTGGTTTTACAATCAGTGGTAGAACTTTTGAAACTACTCAGGAGGCTGAGATTTGAGGATCAAAGTCCAAAGCCAACCTGACCAAGAAAGTGCCTTGGACTCTTATCTCCAATTAACCAGCAGAACACTGGAAGCTAAGGTGTGGCTCAAGTGGTAGAGTATACCAAGCAAGGTGAACAAGTAAAAGACCTTGAATTTAAACCCATTACCATCAAGGCTAGGAAACATCTACTGCCAGAGAGAAAGATGATTACTTTCATATCTGAGTATTGTGACTATACTATATTGTGACCTTTATGCAAAAAGAAGAGTTTACTACTAAGGTAGTTATAGGCAAAGACTAAAGGCTAAAATGAGGTTTCACCAGTGCTCCAGGCAAGTCTTTCCTCCAAATCTTTTGATCTGTTGACTAGATGAAGAAGATATAGGAGGAAAAGGGGGTACAACATGTGCTATGACAAAGCTTATGGAACATGAAGCCACTCAGCAAGAATATCCATAAACTCTGACACTGACTATGGTGTAGATGCACAGGGACGTTTCTAATTCTGTTTCATTGTGATAAGGATATGCTATTATTTCCTGAGATGATTCCATAAGACAAAGGAGGTGAGATCTAGTACAGGGGTACTTTATCTACCTCCCAAGGAAGGGAAGGAAAGCTTCTATGTCCCATAATCTGACTAGGATATAACTCAGGGGATACCTATTAAACCTCTCTCTTGACAGATATTCTACCACTAGCATCCAGATAGATCTGATGCTGGAAGAAACGTGTAAGAGCCCTGTAAGAGGGAATCTGTTTGAATGGTTCCACTGCCAACTCACCACGCTCTTGTTGAAGGTCCTTGGCTGGTACTTTCTGTAGGAGCTTGAGAACCTCTTCCTCCCTGAGGCCTGGAAGGTTTGTAAGATGATGGAGAGAGTAGAGAACTGAGTGGCTGTCTCCACTGTGTAAATGATACAGGAGATCTCTCTTTGGTATAGGGTGACTGGAAGGCAAGGTTGGGAAGAGGCAGTTCACATTACTGTTTTGAACAAAGACAGACATTACTGTTCTGTTCCCTCTTTTTCTTCCTTATTGGCCCAGTCACGCAAGTTTTATTTCCTCAAATGTGATCTTTCAGTAGGTTTGAAATACTACATATCAGTTCTTTACCCTCAGGGAATTACACCCATCAAGTCAGCTCTATTTTTCTAGAAAGACTGCTTTTCTGACCAGTGGGGACTAGAAAAGGCCTGCAGGTAAATTTTCAAAGGTTTATTCTCTCAGCCTTTGCAATGACACAAACATCTCCCGCTTTATTTGGGCAAAGGCCCTTTGCCACTTCTCCTTCTGCCAATCCTGCTTCAGGAAGCACTGCTGGAGGGGAGGGGGTGAAGCACAAGATAGGAATCTGAATAAAAGTGTGACTTATCAAGGTATAATATGATGAAGAATATGGATGGCACTAACTTGTCTAACTTTGCACAAATTATTTTAATGGCTTTGGGCTTCAGTGTCCCACCTTTAAGTGGAGGAACTATTGTTGTCTACCTCATAGGATTATTTTGAGGCTTTATCATTTATGCAAAGGGCATAGAGCAACGGTAAGTGCTTAGGAATAGGGAGCTAATTTTTTTGGGTGGGGGAGCTAATTTTCAAAATAATTATTTTTTCTGTTGAAATTATCTTCTAGATACGACTTAACCATGACAGAGAAGGTAACAATTATTTATGTGTACTTTTTCTTGGTTTAATACCTGGAACAGTTACTCATGTCTAGTTAAAACCATCAACTAAGTACACTGATGTGCTCTGTGTCCAGCCACAGAGACATAGCCCAGAGCTCAGCGTGCCCAATGGTGGGCAGGGGGCTGACCAAATAGTGTTATACCTGCTCTGCTGGACGCACCACTCCAAGACTTCTAGGTGAGCCCACAGTCCATCACAGGCATCCCTAAGGAATTCATCATAGCTGTGGTCCTGTGTTGGCACAACAGAAGAAAGACATGGCTCAGGCTTCTAGCACCAAGGGTTGTAACTAAATTTGGCACTGTACATTCTGCTTAGGCTTGAAACCTTATGGCATTCATTTGTGGAGAAGCCTGGGTGCAGAGTACAAATTACCTGGGTCCTGTGTAGTGTCTGGAGCAGCCTCTTAGCTGACTCAAGGCTCTGACAGTGTGTCCAGCCTAGGAGCACAAGCAGGTGACTGAGAGGCCCAAATTCTCTATCAAGCAGGTATCCTAGACTTGGGAAATCTTCCTCTTTCAACAGAGTGAGTGCTGTTACCTGCAAATTAAAGACAGCTGCTGTAAGCAGCTTTGTAAACTCAGAATGATTTCCAGCTGGCTGCTCATTTGGGAGCTGTCCTAAATAGGACACAGGGGGGGGGGGAAGGGAGGAGGGGCTGATGTTAAGTAAATTAAAGGTTCACAAAAGTATGACACTTTTAAGCCTCTTGAAATCAGGGACTGACTTGTGTTGTGACCCTAGTTCCTAAGCTCAATACTTGGAATTCAGGGTGAGATTCATAAATATTTGTTGAAATGAGGTTCACTTGTAATCTGGAAGGAAAAACAGTAATCAAATTCCTGTCAGTGCTCAATGCAGTAATCCTAGCTATTCAAGAGGCTGAGATCTGAGGATTGAGGTTTGAAACCATCCTGGGCAGAAAAAACTGAAATTCTTATCTCTAATAAACCACTGAAAAGCTGAAAATGGAGATGTTATGCAAATAGTAGTAGAGTGTCAACCTTGAATGAAAAAGCCAAGTGAGAGATTGAGGCCCATAATCCAAATGCCAGTCCTAGCATTTGAATTCCGGGCCTGGGCTCTGTCCTTGGACATGTTTTGCTCAAGGCTAGTGCACTACCACTTGAGCCACAGCACCATGTCTGGCTTTTAATGCATATGTGGTACTGAGGAATCAAACCCAGGGCTTCATGCATGCGAGGCAAGCACTCTACCACTATGACCCCTCTCCCCAATTTTTTAAAAATCATAATCTTTCCATGATTCTTTCTCACATGCTCCAGGAAAGATAACACATCACCAATGTTCTGTTTCCTGCCAAAGGACAAATACAGAATGAGTAAATTATAATTACAAAGGGAACTGGTCCCGCACCTTCCTCTATCTACACGGGGACTGTGGGACAGATGGAACAAAATGATTTACTACCAATAGAAAGCTGTTGGATGGGTGAGTGGGAGAGAACTGAAGCATGGAAAAACTCAAGATTTCTGGGACCTTCAATGATGGAGAATAATTAAGTTTGACTTACCAAGATCTGCTCAAGGAAGTGCTTGCTGTTGCTGAGGCAGTAGAAAAAGGTTACTTTCCAAGCCTGGGCAGGGTCAGGAGTGGAGAAAAGGGCCAGCATTACCCGGTCAGGATCTAGATGGTCTGGTGAGACTGAACAGCAAAGTAGACAGGGTTATTAGGAAACCAAGAAATCTTTCCTATACCACAGTCCATTTGGAAACTGTTGGCAAAAGTCAGCTCTTCTTTTGTGTATGTGCCAGTTCTGGGGCTTGAACTCAGGGCCTATTGCACTGTCACTGAGCTTTTTTTGCTCAAGGCTAGTGCTCTACCACTTGAGCCACAGCTCTACTGGTTTTTGGTGGTTAATTGGAGATGAGTTTCACAGAGAAACTTTCCTTGCCTAGGCTGTCTTTGAACTACAATTCTCAGATCTGAGTAGCAAGGATTACAGGTGTGAGCCACTGGTGCTCGGCTTACAGTTTATCCTAAAGGCATTTTTCTTTTCTCAGAAGCTTCTGTAAATTTCTTTACTGCAATTCCTATTGTTACTTTTTTACTCTGTCACTACCAAAGTGGCACTTACAGAAAAGAACATATTAGGGCCAGGTAGCTCATGCCTATAATACTAACAACTAAGGAGGCTGAGATCTGAGATTGTAGTTTGAAGCTTGCCAGGAAAGGAATGTCCATGAGACTTTTATCCCCACTTAACCACCAAAAGTAGTAGTAGAGGGGTTGGGAGTTTGGCCTAGTGGTAGAGTGCTTGCCTAGCATGCACCAAGACCTGGGTTTGATTCTTCAATGCCACATACATAGAAAAAATCTGGAAGTGGTACAGCGGCCTAATTGGTAGAGTGCTACCCTAGAGAAAGCCTAAGCACAGTGCCCAGGCCTTGAGTTCTGGACCCAGGACTGGCAAAAAAAAAAAAAAAAAGTAGTAGTAGAGATGTGGCTCAATCTAGCCTCAAAGTAAAAAAAGGGAAGGTGCCCAGGCCCTAAGTTCAAGCCCTAGAACTGACAGTAAAAGAACGAACAAAAGAAAGACAGAAAGAAAAGAACATCTCTTACCATTTTCATTAAGCCTCTTCTGTTAGATGTCTTAAACAACAAGGAAGACACCAGTCAGAAAAGCTGGTATACTGAAAGGACCAAAACACATGAAGTAGCAAAGGGAACACACCTTTTCCTGAAGCTGTGGCTCTTTGCAGCTTTTCTGTAATTTTCTCTGCATATGTATGGCTGTAGAGCGACAGCAGGCCATGTCCACCCTTGTGTAACAGGCAGCTAAGCAGCTGCTCTTCCTGCAGGGGATTCTCCTTAGTCCTGCAGGCCTCTAGGAGTTCCTCACATAGGACACACAACTCAATCCCAAATGGCTCTGCAGGACAATGCAGAGTCCGCAGAGCTCCATAGATGGCATCAACTACTCTAGAGGGCTCACAGGCAGGGTCCTGCAGGGTTCGCAATGCCTTTCGAATGAGGTCCACAAGTGCCTTCTGCAGAGGCCAGAAACAGGGGCTGGTGCCATCATCCTCCCCAAGTAGGAGCTCCAACAGGGCCTGAGCTAGCGGGGGCGCCTTCTTCAGAAGATCCCAGAGTAGAGAAACAGCTTCGGAGCTGAGCCATGGGGTCCAGTTCTCCTGTCTCTGACTTCTGCAAGATACAGGATCTACTGGGTCTTGTGCTAAGGTCTCATACAGCTCCTAAATAGAGGAGGAAGAGAGTGATGAGAGGCAGACATGTCCAGAATGTTATTACTTACAGGAGCCGAGAGTTTAGTTGCATTAAGCAAACATTTCTATACTTTAGCTACCATGTTCTTCTATAGAAAAATCAAATAAGCAACCTAAAGGGGAACACACTCCTTTTTATAAATGAGACTAACCAAAAATTAGTGAATTGGAACACCTTGAAAGCAAGGTGTTAAGACAATTTATACCCTAGCTGCAGAGTGAGTAGAAAGGGGTGGGGGGTGGAGGGTTTGTTATTTTATACACTTAGCCTCAGTCCTATAAAAGTCACTCAAGGGCCGGGAGTTTGGCTAGTGATAGAGTGCTTGCCTAGCATGCACAAAGACCCCAGTTCGATTCCTCGGTACCACCTACAAAGCAAAAGGCCGGAAGTGGTGCTGAGGCTCAAGTGGTAGAACTCTAGCCTTGAGAAAGTCCAAGGACAGTGCTCAGGCCCTGAGCTCAAGCCCAGGACTGGCAAAAAAAAAAAAAAAAAAAAAAAAGCCATTCAAGGATACCTTCTTATTAATTGTAAGAATGTGAGTTTTTGCAGTTAATGGAATACAAGTGAAAGTTTCCACCTTAAATTCTGCTATAGGTATGTCCCTGGCCTGGGAAGTAGGGTGCAATGGTGGACCATTTCCCTAGTGGGTTCAAGAGCTTGAGTTGATCCCCAGTACTACAAAAACAAACAATAAAAAAAAGAAAAACACAAATTTTGGGTCTCACAGCATATCTCAGGCATTTGAAGTAGTAACGGACACAAGCTATATAAATACAGATAGTACTTAGCTGGAATCTGCTCCAGCAGGTTGCATAAGAATTAACTACAGTTTAGTGAAAATTGTATATGTTTATTTGAAATAGGAGGAAGGGGGGCAAACAAGATGCTTGGGAGGGAGTGGGAAAGGGGACAAAAACATGAGAAGGGGTATCAAAGTGCAAGAAATAATACACCTACTACCTGACGAATGTAACTGTAACCCCTCTATACAATATCACGACAAAATAAAAGAAAAAGAAAAGGTAATCAGGCAGGGCGAGGTGGCGCATGCCTATATTCCTAGCTACTCAGGGGGCTGAGATCTGAGGATCATGGTTCAAAGCCAGCCTGGGCACTAAAGTCCATGAGACTCTTATCTCCAATTAACCACTAGAAAACTAGAAGTGACGATGTGGCTCAAGTGGTAGCCTTGAGCTGAAGAGTTTAGGGACAACACCCATGCCCACGACAAAGAAAAAAAAGAAAAGGTAATCATCAAATTCGAATTCATCTTTCTTTTCATATTCTCTATCATCTACTGATTAAAAATTCAATCATGTTACTTTAAATTCATGTTAGGTATTCCTTCTTTATAAAATGAAAAAAAAAAAATATATTTTTTTGCCAGTCCTGGGCTTGGGCTCAGGGTCTGAGCACTGTCCTTGGACTTTCTCAAGGCTAGAGCTCTACCACTTGAGCCTCAGCACCACTTCTGGCCTTTTGCTTTGTATGTGGTACCGAGGAATCGAACCAGGGTCTTTGTGCATGTTCTGCAAGTACTCTACCACTAGGCCAAACTCCTGGCCCATGAAAAATATTTTAATCTTCAGATATACTTGTTACCTTTCGACAACCTACCTCTGTGTAGATTACCCCATTTTTAAGCTTTAGTGCCAGGAAGCTCAACTGGTTGAGTACACAGAGGGCTCCAGGGCTTTCTCTCACCTTAAGGAGATTCTCTGGAATGTCACCTTGGAGGTCTTCAGACAAAAAAAGAAACTCAAGCTTTCTCCGCAAAACAGTAGGGAATAACTTCTAGAAGAATGGACAAGAAGGAAGCATAGACATTAGGCACATCCTTTGATTAACAAATATTCCTCTCTGGTTAGTCATATTTCTATTAGTTCTCTAAAACAAAACACATCAACCACTAAATTCCTAGGTATGTTTTCAGATACTTCCCTCTCTCCCTCCCTCCCTCCCTCTTTCCCTTTTCCTTGGCTACTAGCCTGCCTTTCTTTCCTTGATATGTCCAAAACAATGATTGTAGGTAAGCCTGAGATTCTGGCTCGTACAATCCTCTTTTGGCCCAACCCTTTGTTTTGGGTATTCACTGTCTATTGTAAATCTAATGGAGAAGAAAGGCCAAAGGACAGGGATCTAATGTCCATTAAACATTTATATACCAGGTAATGTATATTTCAAACTTTTGCTTACATTTTAAACCAAATCCATAGCACATAGTTATATATTTGAAAAAAGAATGTTTACTAGAGGTGAAATGGTTGGAAAGTTTTTCAGATTGTTCCAAATATGAAAAGAAAAAGTGATTCTTAGTGTATATGTACGTCTATTTTTCAGTGCTCTGAACCTTTGACATGCTATGCAAGCACTATACCACATAGCACACTCCCAGTTCAAAAGCTGTTGTTTTTGTGTTTTTGAGACAGATCTTGCTATGTTGCCCAGCCTGGTCTCAAATTCCTGCTTCAGCTTCCCAAATGGCTTGGAGTACAGATGCTCATGCCCACCGCACCAAATGTCTGTTAGTGTGATAGGCTATTGAAAGGGCTAATGTATAAACAGAGAGAAAGCCTGTATTCTTTCTATTCTCAAACGTTTTAAAATAACTTCCCTTAGCCAAGTTCTAGGGGCTCATGCCTACAATCCTAGCAACACAGGAGGCTGAGATCTGACAATCATGGTTCAAAGCCAATCAGGGCAGGAAAGTTCATAAGACTCATCCCTAAAACTTTTCAAAAAACCTGGATGTAGTGCAGTGTCTCAAGTGGTAGAGCGCTAGCCTCAAGCCCAAGGACTGGCAAAAAAAAAAAAAAAAAAAAAAAAAAAGAACCCAAAAAACCAAAACAACAACAACAAAAGAACTTCCCTTTACTTGATCCTTAAAATTCAGGTTAGAGGGCTGAGAATGTGGCTTAGTGGTAAAATGCTTGCCTATCATGCATGAAGCCTTGGGTTCGATTCCTTAGTACCATATAAACAGAAAAAGCTGGAATTGGTACTGTGGCTCAACTGGTAGAGCACTAGCCTCAAGCAAAAGAAGCTCAGGGACAGTGCCCACACCCTGAGTTAAAGCCCCAGGACTAGCAAAAGAGAAAAAAGCATAAAATAAAATAAAATTTAAGTTAGAGTCTCCCTTCATTTAGAAACAATTAAAACAAAATTCAAATCTGGGACTGACCCAAACAAACAAATTATAGACATTTGTAAATAAGGTATCTAGCTAAGCCTTCCAAAAACTAGTTTTGTTGGAAGGCAAGAAACATTTGCAGGAGTGTGAGTGTGTGTATGAATGTGTGTGTTGAGTGAGACATGTTAGAACACAAGTTCACTCTTCTTCCACTTATATGCTATTGATTTCATCACAGGCACTCTTTTTCCAAAATTGTATTATTTCTTGTTGTACCTGTATTTGTGTGTGTGTATGCTAGTACTGACAGTTAAATTGGGTCTCACACTTAACTTGGCATTTTCACTCAAGGCTGGCAATCTACTACTTGAGCCACAGTTCCACTTCTGGCTTTTTGCTGGTTAACTGGAGATAACAACCTCAGATTTGTTTGCTTGGTTAATCTATAAACCATGATCCTCAGATCTCAGCCTTTTGAGTAATTAGAATCAGTGGTATGAGTCACCAATGTCTGACTTCAGGGTAATCTTGAAGGATCCAAAGTGAAGAGTTCTCAGTCCTGTTCTTAGAACTTGCTCTTCAGGCAAATCTGTGCTTCCTACCAGTTCCCAGTCCTAGTTAAACAAAACACTGACACACTATTTTTAAAGATATACTTTTATTTATTAACCAGTCCTGTGTGCTAAGGACATGGAGTTTACTCTAAGTTTCCCTTTAATAAGAAGCAGCCTATAGCTGGGTACTGGTGGCTCATGCCTGTAATCCTAGCTACTAAGGAGGTCCAAGTCTGACATGGGAGGTAAAAAGTCAGCCCAGGCAAACAAACCATTACAGACTTTTATCTCCACTAACTCACTAAAGTGGTAGAACAATAGCCTTGAGCAAAAAAGCCACAGAAGAGCATGAGGCCCTGTGTTCAAGGCCCAGTACCAACACAATATCCTAACAATGAACATATCTGCAGCTACATCTTCATATGCATGTAGAAATAAGCCACTGCAAGATGAAGAAGCAGAAGATGAAAGTAAATATAGAAAAGGAAAAATAGAATCACTGTTTCACCTAACAGCAAAGAAGGAAGCTTTGGGCCGAAGGTAGTGGCCTAGAAAAGAATAGGCAGTTAGTAAATATCTAGAAGAGAAAGTCACCTCCGGGATTGTGGCCAGCCTCCTAGAACTACATCAAGAATGCAATTTACAACCTTGGTCCTTATTAGCAAGTCATAAGATTCCCAGAACCATAAAAATATTCCCAAATCTGTTTAAATAAATAGGTTACTGTAGCTTTAAAAACCAAATAATCATGATAATGGAAAAGACAAGAACTATTTTTAGTCTGTGCTTAAAGAGCCAGGGAAATGAAATCTACCACCTGATGTGGTTGAGCAATTGTCTAGAAAATATGCAACCAATCAGGCACTAACAAGGAAGGTTTGGCAAGTTCCATATTTGTAATGGGAAGATACTTAAACACTGACATGATTTTTCTTTTCTCTTTGAAGATGCCATTGATCATCCTACTTTAGCTCAAGATTTTGTTTTCTTTTAAATATGATGCTTAATTATCCTAGTTATCATTATTTTTCCAGCCTTGTTTCTTTTACTTCCCAATTGTCCTGTTACATCTCTCTGTTACACAACCTGATAAACCTTGGATACAAGATACCTTAAGACCAGGACTTGGGCTGGGAATGTGGTTTAGTGGCAGAGTATTTGCCTAGTATGTGTGAAACCCTGGGTTCAATTCCTCAGTATCACAAAAACAGAAAAGGCCAGAAGTGGCACTGTGGCTTAAGTGGTAGAGTGCTGGCCTTAAGCAAAAAGAAACTTGGGGACAATGCCCGGACAGTGCCCAGGCCTTGAGTTCAAGCCCCAGGACTGGCTAATAATAATAATAATAAGCCAGGCACGGTTGTTCACACCTCTAATCTTAGCCACTCAGGAGGCTGAGATCTGAGGATTGCAGATCAAAGCCAGATCAGGCACTAAAGACCTTGAGACTCGCCAGGAGTTTGGCCTAGCATGCACGAAGACCCTGGTTCAAAAAAAGCTGGAAATGGTGCTGAGACTCAAGTGGGAGAGCTCTAGTTTTGAGAAAGTCCAAGGACAGTGTTCAGACCCTGAGCTCAAGCCCAGGACTGGCAAAAAACAAATACCTCTTCCCCCCCCAAAAAAAACAAAAAACAAAACTAGACCTTGAGACTCTTATCTCCAATTAAGCACTAGAAAATGGGAAATGGGGCTATGGCTCAGGGGTAGGATAGTAGCCTTGAGCTGAAGAGCTCAGAGACAATTCCCAGGCCCAGGGGTAGGGTGGTAGCCTTGCGCTGAAGAACTCAAGGACAGGGCCTAGGCCAAGTTCAAGCCCCATGACCCCCCCCCATACAAAAAAACCCCAGAAAATAAATAATAAATAAATACATAAAAATCAGGACTTTCCCAGTCTAAGATGAAATTAATTCTAATGAATGACAGCAATGAAGAGAAACAAGGTTAAATGATAGACTTACAAAAAACTAATTTCATTATCCATGGTGGGTGCATACCTGTAATCCCAATAGTAGGCAAGGAGAAGCAGGAAAATATGGATTTCAAGGCCAGCCTGGGCTTTATACCAAGATCCTGTCACTCATAAATGAACAAACTTAGATATTTTTAAGTTCATTTAAACTGAAAAATAATTTTGAGGTGGAAAAAAGAATTGAGATTCAGATTTCAAACCTAGCTCTAGTTCTCTTTATTCTTAGGTCAGTCATCATTTCTCTTATTATTATTATTTAGTTAAAACACTCTTTGGGGTATGTAGTGGGGTGGAGGTAGGTTCTCATTACATTGCCTAGCCTAGCCTTGAACTCCTGGACTCTAGTGTTCCTTTTTTTTTTTTTTTTTTGGTGGGTCATGGGGCTTGAACTCAGCCTGGGTGCTGTCCCTGAGCTCTTTAGCTAAAGCTACCGCCCTACCCCTGGGCCTGGGCATTGTCCCTGAGCTTTTCAGCTCAAGGCTACTCTCCTACTCCTGAGCCATAGCCCCATTTCCAATTTTCTAGTGCTTAATTGGAGATAAGAGTCTCAAGGCCTTTAGTGCCTGAGCTGGCTTTGATCTGCAATCCTCAAATCTTAGCCTCCTAAGATTACAAGCTTGAACCACTGTGCCTGATGAGTATTCCTTCTGACTCTAGTGTTTCTTGGCTTCCTAAGTACCTGCATCTTCAGGTGTGTAGCATTGTGCCTGAGTCATTAGTTTTAGACTCAATATAAAACTGTATCAGTAAAATCAGTCTCTGATAGAAAATTCTTGTAAAGGTCTTTTAGTGGAAGATATTCTTTAAACAAGACAAGCATTACCTTATCAGTTTTACTCCACTATTAATTTGTTTTCCGTTTTTTATAATTTAAATATATGTATTTTACCTTTATATATGTATTATATTTATGCATATTATCTTATAGTTATATTTTACTTAATACTGAGGAGTTAATTTTTAAGATTTCACTGTAGTAGACTAGTGAAAATAATTTTCACATGAAAAGCCAAGTTTCAGTTCAATCCATTTTGTACTACTTGAGTGTTGAACAGATCTGTATGTTATAGGCTCATACTTTATTTGCTATACTGTCAGTTTTACTAAGTTCTATAAAATACTCTTCACAAGACTCATCATAGCAGTCAACAAAATGACATTACCTGAAAAGGTATTATATGTCAATGTATGTTCATGATTTAATGAATAAATGTGGGGAAGGCTACAGCAAGAACATTTAAAAATATTCTTATTGTCAACACTGAGAAAGATTACAACCAACTCCATAGTAAAGTAAAAGACAAAGGTGACATCCCATTACTATTCCTAGGTTCTTCTGAGTCTTGATTGTAGACAAACTTTAAATATGAACTTATTTACCTTTTCATGAGCCAACCATTTTTCCAGTACAAGAAGCCAGAGCCAGGCTAATTTTTGAGGGCTGATGTCCTGTCCACATCTGTTAAAGATGAAAAGAAAGATATTGTAAAAAGGTGCTTTTACTGCCCTTTTTTGCTGTCGTTGTCCAAGGTGCAGATTTTAATGCTCAGCCCATCTTCAACAGGAAAATCCTAATGAGAAAATTTCAACTGCATGACAATTCAATAAAACATTAGGACTAGAGTAGAGCTGGCAAGCTTAAATTCTTGGGCTGACTAGAGGTGTGGCTCAAGTGGTAAGTAAAAGAAACCGAGTGGTAGTGTGTGGGCCTAAGCTTAAGGCCCTGTTACCCAGCCAATTCTTGGGCTGGACAGTGACTAAAGGAGTAGTACAAGACCTAAAGTTCAAATCTGGAGACTGCTTATAAACTTCTCTAAAATCTCAATTCCACTCCCCATCATTTAAAAAAGAGATATTACTATGTTACACAGGATAATTGATCTCCAACTCTTGAATTTAGGCATTCCTCCAGGCTCAGTTTCTTGAGTAGCTGAGACTACAGACATGTGTCATGACAGGCTTGGTCTTTCAAAAACAGAAAACAAAAACAACTTCCATTTGCTAAGTAAGTACTCTACTATCTGAGCACCTCCTCCAACCCTTTTGTTTTAGTTTATTTTTCTGATAGCATATCTGTTTGCTCAGAGCTAGCCTTGTACTGCTACCCTACTACCTGAGATTACAGGTGTGTACAACTATATCCAGCCTATACAGATAAAATAAAATGAAATAAGAACATTCATAAACATTTATTTTTAACAGGGCATGGTGGCCTGCAATCCTAGCTACTCGGGAAGCTGAGATCTGAGGATCAAGGTTCAAAGATAGCCTGGGCTCTACAAAGCCGAGAGACTTATCTCCAATTAATCTCTAGAAAATGGGAAGTGAGGCTGTGGCTCAAGGCTAGGAGGGTAGCTTTGAGCTGAAGAGCTCAGGGACAGCACCCTAGCCCAGAGTTCAAGTCCCATGAACACCCCCCCCAAAAAAAACCCCTTCAAAATGTTTAAAATACATGCAAAATAACTACAGAGATTCGAAACCCTTCATTTATTTTGCCAGTCCTGGGGCTTTAACTCTGGGCCTGAGACTTGTTCCTGAGCTTCTTTTTCTCAAGGTTAGTGCTATACCACTTGAGCCTCAGTGACACTCCCAGATTTTTTTGAGTAATTTATTGGAGATAAGAGTCTCTTGGACTTCCCTGCCCTGGATGGCTTTGAACTGTGATCCTCAGATCTCAGCCTCCTAAGTAGCTAGAATTACAGGTGCCTGGCTTCAAAGCCTTTTTCTGAAGTCAGTAATTTAGACAGTAACTAGTTAAAACACATATTTAAGAAAATATTAAAGACCTTTTCCGCTTTGTTGCTGCTGAGAATACTTAGACAGTATAACAATAACAAACCAGGAAAAAACTAAAATAGTGCATATGGTCCCCACATTACTAGTTATCATAATATGGCCATGAAGAACCTCACTAAAAATATATAATGGAGAAATGTGGTTATCAGAAGACAATGAGAGGTCAGAGTGCAAATATAAGGAACAACATCAAGAAGCAATTGATAGTTCTATGTCTTTATTACTATGTGATTACATGAATCGATATATGGATTCAAACTGCATAGGATTACAAATAAAAAACAGATTTTAAAAAATTATGCAAATATGATCTCTAGTATAGCTAACAAGTAATGTGCAAATTCTATTTAAAAATTTTTACTACAGTTATGTGAATTGTCATAATTAGGAGAAGCTGGAAAAATTGTACCTTGAACCCTTACTATTTTTGCAACTTTTTCTGAGTCTATAATTATTTCAAAGTAAAAAGCTTTTAAGATTATTTGCTTTCAGTCCTTCGTTTAAAGCTACAATCTCATCAGCAAAGGAAATACTTTTCAACATAGCTATACCATCTTCTTAGTAATAAGGCATACTTCAGTGGTCAGATATTAAATGTCATAGGCATTATTTACAGAGATAAATTTTTAAAGATGTGGAATACATTATGATTCTGTTAACTCTTCCTAGGGTAGTTGAGTGGGACACAATGATCTGAGATCAAATACTGAAAACCTCGGGTCTCCAGCTCTCCCCCCCCACACCCACACCCACCCCTCTCCCTCACGATGGAAAGAGATCCTTTACCTTAGCAGATCTGGACACTGTACCAGCGCCTGAAGTATATCTTCCACCTTCTTAGGGATGTCCCCTTGTCCCTCATGTAGCTGATGTACACAAGCCTGTGCCAGTTCCCATTCTCCCCTCCGCAGGCATGCACAGAAAAATTCAAAAAGCTGCTTCTGAGTTGCGCTATCCTCGTTTCCAAATGGAAAATTCATGTTTCCCAGTCCCGAGTGCAGGGAGATAGAGATGCGTTATGCCGAATACATGATCAGTCGTCTCATTCCTGGAGCACCGCCTAGAAACAATACAGATGACAGGAGAGGGCATTCCAGGCAAAACGGCAATGGCTGACTGGACTGGGAACGGAGGGACTGAAAAGTTTCCTAATTTCTTTTTTAAAGTTTAATTAGACGCCTCAGTCTTTTTTTGAGAGCTGTCACTGTTCCAGGGGCGGAATCCCATCTCTACGCAGATCCTACATTTACCAGTCCTACCAGCCGTCTGGGTCCCCAGGGTAGAAGAACCAGCTCTCTACTTCCGCGTTCCCGCCACACGTGACGCCCATTCGGGCTCCCAATCCCTAGGTGGGCGCAGCCGACAGTGAGGACTTGGGCAGGAACCTCCCGCGCAGGAACCCCCGGGCTGTATCTGAATCCCAGCGCAGAGGAGGCCGGAGGAGAGCAGGGAGGCGGGGACCCCAGAAAGGCGGAAGGCACACTCCCCACGCAGGTGTAGGACAACCTATTCGCCTTCACCCAGGCGTCTCACACTCACCGGCTCCGGGCTCCCCAAGCAATTGGGCTTCCAGTGCAGCCATGTTTGAGCCGAGTCAGGTGACTGGTCCCCACCAAGAACCGTGGGCGTGGGAGGGGCGGTGACCGCTGAGCGCAGCGACGCTCCTATTGGCTAATTGGAGGGGGAGATGCAAATTAAGCGCCATACTTGTTTGAGTCACGTGAGTTGGCCTCCCTCTCCGGCGCTCCTCCCCCCTCCCTTCCTCCCTTCCTCCCTCCAGGAAAGGGTAGGCAGCTCTGAGAGTTGTCAGCTGTGTGGCTGGCTAGCAGGTGTGTGTCACCCCTCGTGACACACAGTACTTCCCACAGTACTATCAGTTCTGCATCCAGCGGAACGGGCGGCTGCAATGTCCCTTTTTATCTCTAGCATTTGCAGTTGCCATTTACTTAGGGCCCACCAGAGACAGTGCCTTGACAGCATTCCTTCACTCTAGTTGGGCTTTTAAATAATCACAGAGCCCTACAGTCCAGTCTCAGCTCTCATGGTCTTCTGCTTTTCTCTCTTCATGTTTATTTCTACGTTTTATTCTCTCCAGGAATAAGATAGTGCAGGTCTTCTCAAGAGTGCAGACCAATACTTAAGATACAGTGGGACTAAATCGTAAAGCTAGCTAAGTCATAAAGATGCACATACGAATTCCGAATGAGCAAGGCAGGAGCCATGGGCTCACACATAATCCGAGCTACTCTGGGCTGAGATTTGAGGTCTGAGGTTTGAAGATAGCCCGGCAGGAAAATCTGGGAGGCTCTTATCTCCAATTAACCACCAAAATACCGAAGATGGAGTTGTGTCTCAAGTGGCAGAGCACCAGCCTTGAGCAAAAGAGCTCAGGGACAGCGCCCAGGCTGAGTTCAAGCCCCAGGACACACACACACACACACACACACACACACACACACACACACACACACACAGGCTTCTTCTTGAAAATATAGGTATCTGCAATCACCAACTCTCAACATTTATTAGGCTTCCTCTCCAAATGGTGGTGCTTTATTTTATTTTATTTATTTATTTTTTTGCCAGTCCTGGGCTTGAGCTCAGGGCCTGAGCACTGTCCTTGGACTTTCTCAAGGCTAGAGCTCTACCACTTGAGCCTCAGCACCACTTCCGGCTTTTTTCTATATATGTGGTACCGAGGAATCGAACCCGGGTCTTCATGCATGCTAGGCAAGCACTTTAACCACTAGGCCAAATTCCCGGCCCATGGTGGCGCTTTAATACTAAACTTTCGGCTTAGATTCTGTCACATTGTTCTGCAAGTACAGACTCATCTTCCCATTTGTGAATTTCAATGTGAGCGATTTATATCAGCCTTTTTTTTTTTTAAACTGCTTTCACTTCTCATGGGGGGTGCTGGGGCAGGAATTGGGCCCGGAGTGGGCAAGGGGGTGGGAGATGGTCAAAGGGTAAATTAAAAACAAAACAAAACAAAACAAAAAACCTGTCTCCTCAAATAAATAGATAACGGATAAATGCGTGAGACGTTCTCGGCCCTGAGGGTTGAACTCAGAGCCTTCCTAGCGCGTTACCTGCATTTGAGCCATGCCCGCCCTCCCGGTTATTTTCCTTCTTGGTTCTCAGATTGAGCCTCCCACCCTAGGTTGGCCTTTGACCCCAGGCTCCTACCTTGGCCTCCCAAGTAGGAGATACCACAGGCTTGGGTCACTATTCTGGCCCCTTGAGCAATGTTTAAATGCTGTGAAGCAAGAAAGAAAACAAATTCCGGTCCAAGTTTTCCTTGCGCCACACGAGGCTTCTTGGTGTTCCTGCATCAGATTCTGAGGGAAACGAGTCGGATTCCTAGCGCCTAGGCGCAGAGGATTCGAACTACAATTCCCAGAGAGCCGCGGAATCCCTCGGCACCAACCTACTTCTGATTGGATAAATGGGGAAGGGGACCACCAATCAGCGTTCAGGTTGTTGCTCTGTGGCGCTTCCCGCGGGAAAGCTACTGAGTAGAGGTGGGAGGTAAAGTTTGAAAGTTGGGTGTTGCAGACGCGACACTGCAAAGTTGCTTAGAGGTTGCGGTGGTAGGGAAGTGCGTGTTCGTTGTCTCCTGCTCCCTCCCTGAGCCTGTGGATGTTGAATAACCGGGTAGCGGAGAGTCTCTGTTGAGTGCTGGGCACGCCCCCTTAAGCCGGTAGGGATCTTCTTGGGAACCCAGTCAGGGGTCCCCGGGCTTCTGGCCTTTTCAGGGGAGGCGGGATGCTTGGAAGTTGCCTTTGTTGGATAATTTTATCTCCCGTCTGTCTGTCTGTCTGTCTGTCTGTCTGTCTGTCTGTCTGTCTGTCTGTCTGTCTGTCTCTATCTACCTAGGAACCTATCTATGGGACTTTGGGTGAGATTTTCACTTCCCCCTTCCGTTTCCTGCAATAGGGGATCCAGGCGGGGAGTCTGTCCTTAGAAGAGGTTTAGGGACTGTCACACTTGAGGCGGGTTGAAGAATCCTAATATGGACTCAGGTAGCTGGATTCGACCGTATGCCTCTCATTGGCTTGCTCTTGCATGGTTTTCAGTACCTTAGCAGTCTTGTCTGTAAAACGAGAGATAAAAACATCCAGAGCGCTTGGAACAATCTCTAGTATGTACTAACCTGGGTTTTGTTGTTGTTGTTATTGTTTGTTTGTTTGTTTTTACTTTTGCTAGTCCTGGGCTTGAACTCAGGGTCTGGTAACTGTCCTTGGGCAGGAATTTTTCTTTTTTTTTTTGGTGGTGGTGAAGAGAGTTCAGTCTACAAGACCAAAACATAGGCAGTTCAACATGTGTCAAACAAGCTGGAATAATTCGTTAAGAAGACTGTACAGAGTGTGCAGGAAACACAAAATGAAGAGACTAGGCAAGGCTTTTGTGGAGCAAGTGCAGAAGACAGGATGGTACTGAATAACTTACAGTGCATCCCTGTGGCTGGAGAAGTGGTCATGTGAGGGCATGAGATAAGATAATGATTACTGATCTTGAGCACTATGTGCCAGCCTCTACCCAAGTCTTTCACCTCTCACTACAATCCTGCAGTGAAGTAGAAATTAGCATCACCCTTGTTTTACATAGTAGCAAACCAAAGCACTAGCTGGGGAAGTAACTTTGGTAGGAAGATGAGAAACAAAACTGTACAGTCAGATGTATATGTAGAACAAAGTAAGGAACTCACGTTTTTTGAGTTTTTAAAATGTGATCTTAAGGCCAGGAGTTTGGCCTAGTTGTAGAGTGCTTGCCTAGCATGCACGAAGACTCAGGTTCGATTCCTCAGTACCACATACATAGAAAAAAGCCAGGAATATGGTGCTGTGGCTCAAGTGGTAGAGCTCTAGCCTTGAGAAAGTCGAAGGACAGTGCTCATGCCCTGAGCCCAAGCCCAGCACTGGCCAAAAAAATATGTGATCTTAAGATCTTTGGAACATTCAGTAGGATCACCAGACCCTTTTTTTCTTTTGCTCGTCCTGGGTTTTGTACTTTGGGCCTGAGCTTAGTTTTTGCTCCAGGCCAGATCTCTACCATTTGAGCTGCAATGCCACTTCTGGTGTTTTCTGTTTATGTGATACTGAGGAATCAAACCCGTGGCTTCATGCATTCTAGGCAAGCACTCTGTCACTAAGCCACATTCCCAGCCCCCAACTGAATGTTTTAAAGGATAAATTAACTTTCTTTTGTTTTTTGTTTTTTTTGGTGCCAGTCAGTCCTGTGGCTTGAATTCAGGGCCTGAAGACTGTCCTTGGCCTTTCTTCAAGGGTGGTGCTCAATCACTTAAATCACAGTACTGCTTCTGACTTTTCTGTGTATGTGGTATGGAGGGACTTGATCTCTGTGCTCAGGGGTTGTCCCTGAGCTCTTCAGCTCAAGGCTACCACTCTACCACTTGAGCCACAGCGCCACTTCCAGCTTTTCTGGTGGTTAATTGGAGATAAGAGTCTCATGGATTTTAGTGCCTGGGCTGGCTTTGAACTGTGATCCTCGGATCTCAGACTTCTGAGTAGCTAGGATTACAGGCATGGACCATTGCGCCTGGCTTAAAAGTAACTTTTTCATAAGTGACTTGTAGTAAGATTGTGATTCTGACCTAACTTTTGGAAGCCAATTTGGCACTTCTTTCTGTCTGCATAACACATTTAAGTAGCAACTACAGTACTTGGTGTATGTCCACAGTTATTTGTGGATATATGTTTTATTTCTGGACTAGGAACTCAAAAAAGGAAGAAATGCGCTGAAACAAGTTTCTTATATCCCAGAGCTCAATAGAGCATATGGTTAAGTATCTGTGGGAGGATTAAATTAAGGAACAAGTGAATGGAGAACCTCCTTTCCCCATTGTTTGGTAGCTTAGGGAGTGACCAGAAACAGTGACAGAAGCACCAATATTCCAGACAAGTTATATCCATATTAAGTGTGTGTGTATATGTGTGTGTGTGTGTGTGTGTATGAGAGAGAGAGAGACAGAGACATAGAAGGAGAAGCTGCATTTTAATCTGATTCAGAGAACTTAGGTGTTAAATAGCAAACTGGGTCCACAACAATAAGCTTATTTTTAAATTCCCAGTATATTTTTTGTACCAAATTATTACTGATAGTTTTATTATTTTATTCCCTGGGACAATGAAGAGTTCCTATTTCTACTTTTTTCCAGAGGATGCTTCTCCCTACCATTGAAATAAACAGCTTTTCTTTGCATGCTTTATTAAAGAAATCATGGTGATTCCATTGTAGCTCTCCAACAAAAAATACCTCTCCTATGTTTGATTTTTTCCTCACCAAGGTCCAGAAAGAGTGCATGTGAAAATATAAGCAGCAACAGTAAGTTTCAGTTTAGAGAAAACATCCACAATAATACATCTCATTTGATTTAGGTTTGTTCTGACAGACAAAAACAAGTTGAAATATGATAGTGAATAAGTCTAAGGGGTGGACTGCCAGGGTTCAAATTTTGGAGGACAATGAATCAGCTGATATTTTTAGATTATTTTTCTCAGGTCTAAAAAGGAAACAATTTTCTTGTATTCTTGCTGTGAATATTACATATGATCATTAGGATTGAGTTTTGGAACCATATTTAGTCAGTAGTACTTGATAAATTTAGCTATTATTATTATACTTCAATGGGCAAGCACTCTACCACTAGGCCAAATTCCTGGCCCACTTCTGGCTTTTTCTATGTATGTGGTACCAGGGAATCGCATCTGGGTCTTTGTGCATGCTAGGCAAGCACTCTACTTCTAGGCCGAATTCCTGGCTCTGGACAAAGACTTTCTAAGGAAGGGGAATATTGGGAAATTGAAGGCTAATTAATTTAAATAATATTTATAAATAAACTGATAACCTTAAGATGCTATATAAATGTCCATTGGGGTTACATTCATGCAGTAAATCATGAGAGTGTATGGTCTAAGATTTTTTTGTGTGCACGTCTAATAAACATGTTCTATTTTTTTTTTTTTTTTGCCAGTCCTGGGCTTGGGCTCAGGGCCTGAGCACTGTCCCTGTGCTAGGGCTCTACCACTTGAGCCACAGCACCACTTCTGGCTTTTTGCTACGTATGTGGTACTGAGGAATCGAACCTGGGTCTTCGTGCATGCTAGGCAAGCACTCCACCACTAGGCCAAACTCCCGGCCCCACATGTTCTATTTTTAAAGCATTCAAAGATTCTGTAGCCTTCCTTGATTTTTATCAGTAATTGTTATGTTTCATTTTGTATTCATAGATACTCCAGTAATTTACTATAACCTATTCACTGTATTAAATGCTACTTTGTGATGTTTCCAGTAGTTTCTTCCTTTCTTTGCTGGATCTGAGACATGGGTAGCAAGAAACTAAGACGAGTGGGTTTATCACAAGAGCTGTGTGACCGTCTGAGCAGACATCACATTGTGACCTGTCAGGTAAAAGTCATGTAATTTCTTTTTCTTTCTTTCCTTTTTTTTTTTTTGTTATTGGTTGTGGGATTTGAACTCAGTGCCTGGGTGTTGTTTCTGCACTTGTTAACTCAAAGCTACCACCATTCTCCTTGACCCACAGCACTACTTCCGGTTTTCTGGTGGTTAATTGGAGATAAGAGTCTTACAGACTTCACTCTGTGCTGTCTTGAACCAGGATCCTCAGATCTCAGCCTCCTGAGATCTAGGCGTGAGCTAGGATTACAGGCGTGAGCTACTGTGCCCAGTTTATGTAATTTTTTTCCATATTTTTTTATTGTAATTGATAGAAGGTTTACATTATATTCACCAGATAGAAGGTGCATTACTTCACAAGCATTGATACCCTTTCTCATGTCTTGGTCCCCATTTCCCTCCACCCACCCCTGCCCCTCATCTTGTTTCCCCCCCTTCCCTATCCTATTTCAAATAACCAAATAGGCATATGTACAGTATATCAGATAACAAAGCGGAATACTGTAATGAGATAACCAATGGACAGCAAAAGAGATGAGAGATAACATAGTACATTAAGGACAACAATCACTTATATGGCTTTTGTTTCTATATCCTGGAGGTCCTTTCATTTAGCATCATAGTAATTTTTTTTTTTACTAAAAAAATGTGTCCAAATTAACTATTAAAAATGCCTAAATACCTGCGACTCAGGAGTCTGGGATCTGAGATCACATTTTAAAGCCAGCCCAGGCAGGAAAGTCTGTGAAACTCTTATCTCCAATAAACTACTCAGAGCCCAGGCACTGAGTTCAAACCTCAGGACTGGCAAAAAAAAAAAAAAAGAATACCTTAATAACTCTTCATCACAGATTATAAAAATTTAGGTTCCTATCCCTTGAGCCATAGCTCCACTTCTGGTTTTCTAGTGGTTAATTGGAGATAAGAGTTCCCTGGTCTTTAGTGCCTGGACTGGCTTTGAACTGTGATCGTCAGATCTCAGCCTCCTGAATAGCTAGGATTACAGGCATGAGCCACTGTGCCTAGTAAAAATTTGCTTTTAATTTCCTTTTTATTCCACATATTTAATAGTGTAAAACATTTTTTTTATGTTTCTTTAGGACTTCCTGTGTCTTTCCCCATTGGAACTTATGAAGATGACTGGTCTGAGCTATCATGGTGTCCATGAACTTCTGTGTCTGGTCAGCAGGGCCTGTGCCCCACAAATGCAAACGGTATATATCTGCATATATTTAAAATTATCTGAATATTAAATGAGGATTTTTACTTTTTTTGTTGTTGTTGCTGGTCGTGGGGCTTGAACTCTGGGCCAGGGCGCTGTCCCTGAGCTCTTCAGCTCACGGCTACCCCTCTACCACTTGAGCCACAGTGCCACTTCCGCCGTTTCCAGTTTTCTGGTGGTTAATTGGAGATAAGAGTCTCATAGACTTTTATGCTGGGCTGGCTTTGAACCACAGTCCTCAGATCTCAACCTCCTGAGTAGCTAGGATTTCAGGTCTTAGCCACCATGCCCAGCTTTAATTTACTTTTTTTTTTTTTTTTTGGGCGGTGCTGGACGTGGTGGCTCATACCTGAAATCCTAGCGATTCAGGATGCTGAGATCTGAGAATCGCGGTTTGAAACCAGCCCAGGCACTAAAGACCCTGAGGTTTTTCTCTCCAATTAACCACTAGAAAACTGGAAGTGGTGCTGTGGCTCAAGGGGTAGGACAGTAGCCTTGAGCTGAAGAGCTCAGGGACAGTGTCCAGGCCCAGAGTTCAAGCTCCACGACTGACAAAGAAAAAAAAAAGAAAAAAGAAAAAAAAAGAAGAGAGCTGATGAGGTGGCTCACACCTGTAATCCTAGCTCCACTTGAGGGTGAGATCTGAGGATCTAGGTTCAAAGCTAGCCTGGGCACAAAAGGATCTGAGACTCTTATCTCAGGAAGTGAGGCTGTGGCTGAAGGGTAGGGCGATAGCCTTGAGCTGAAGAGCACAGAGACAACACCCAGATCCTGGATTAAAGCAGTAGCCTTGAGCTGAAGATCTCAAGGACAGCGCCCAGACTGAGTTCAAGCCTCATGACCCACAAAAAAAAAAAAAAAAAGAAAAAGAAAAATTATTTTTGGTAGAAGCAAAATTAGAGATGCACTGTTACTATCCCTGCTACAGCAGATGCACAATGGATGGATGTAGTGGTGTCAGGGACACACAAATAGAAAGATTATAGCCCAGGCTGCTAAAATTCCAGAGGTTAGAAGTTTGCTTATGGTTTTCAGTAGGTATGGAGGCTAAAAAGAACTAAATCATCTTGTTGTTCAGGCTTACAGAATAAAGATACAAAGGTCTGCCAATCTGTCGGCAGCATTTCTATCTACTACTCTTGCTGCTTTGGACGAAGCTCTGCATGGTGGTGTGGCATGTGGATCGCTCACAGAGGTAAAAGAACTCTCCATATCTTCTGTCGATCATCCCCAAAGCCAGGAAGAACGATGTAGCCTAAAAAAAAAATTATTTTATGAACACTAAGTTGAATTACATTATAAGTACTTTATTGGTTCATTGGCTGTGGGATCCTCCCTCAGTACCTCATATGGTTGCTCCATAAATGAAGTTTTTTGTTTTTTTCTCCCCATGCTCAGTAACTGGTATGGTTGCTCTGTAAGTGAAGGTGTTGGCTGGGAGTTTAGCCTAGTGGTAGAGTGCTTGCCTAGCATGCACAAAGACATGGGTTCCATTCCTTGGTACCACATACATAGAAAAAAGCCAGAAATGATGCTGTGGCTCAAGTAGCAGAACTCTAGCCTTGAGAAAGCCCAAGGACAGTGCCCAGGCCCTGAGTTCAAGGCCCAGAACTGGCTAAGAATAAAAAACAAAAAAGGAAAAAAAAATAAATGAAGGTTTAAAAAAAAAACTTAACTTTGAAAGTAATAAACATTATGATATAGTATGATGAAAGAAGTTAAAAAATTGAAAAGAATGACAACTTCTTATATTAGGAAACGAAAATTGGAATTTTAATAACTTTTGGGCAAATAATACTATACTGCTGAAGTGAACTCTTTGTTTCCTCTTGCTAATAAAACTTGGTTCTATGAGATGGTATTGGCCTATTATATTAGTTAAAATTACTGCAAAATCCATTATTGCAAAACTAAGTGACTTAGAGGACAATGTTTTTTTCTCAGTTTCTTTGTGAGTGGCTTAGTTCAGCAACACTGGCAAAGGATGCAGCCCCACTGGAGTTGCAGGATCTGAATCCTAGAGAGCTCACTGACATGACTGGTAGGCTGGTGTTCATTTTTCCCGAGAGGCCCAGGTTCTTCCTCTCGTGGGCTCTCTGTGACTTCTCACAGGGTGAACAGTCTAAGGGAAGATAGGATGGAAGTGATGTTGATTTCGATGGTCTCTGCCAGGAACTTATATACCATTGCTGCCACATTCTTTTTCCTAGGAATAAATCATTAGGTTCAGTGCACTTTCAGAGAAAGGAATATTAGACTGACCCTTTGAAAGAAATGGTAAGGAGTTGAGGACATTTGAAAACTATTGTAGTTTTGTTGTTCTTGAAAGCTGCAAGTATTTTAATGGTGTGACATTTTTACACTGTGTTTGGCAATATATACCTAAGGATTTGCTTGAAAGTTCTAGAAGAATAAACACTTTCAATTAATTTCTTTGCGTTCTTACTTACTTACATTTATTTGTTATGATGGAGATTGAACCCAGGACCTCAAGTATTCTCAGGAAATACTCTACCAATGAGCCCTTCCTTATGTTCTGATATTCATGAGTTAATGAAAAAAATGTTTTTTACCTTGAAGATAGAGATCCTATTTTTTGATATATTCGTGTAGGTCCTAGGGTTTGAATCAGAGCCTGGGTGCTATCCCTGGGCTTTTTTGCCTTACCACCTGAACCACAAACAGCTCCACTTCCTTTTTTTGTAATTTAGTGGAAATGAAAGCTTCATGGACATTTCTGCCTGGTTTGGTTTTGTACCTGATCCTCAGATCAACCTCCAGAGTAGCTAGGGTTATAATCAAGGGACACTGCCTGCCTGGATTGAATAATATTTTATTTTATATTTTCCTAGAAAAATTTGAAGTGTGTCTAGTACATGGTAAATTAGTCTAGTAGATGGGAAATGAATAAATCAAGGGATCTGCTGTTGTATTACTTTGCCACCAGATGGTGTCAGAGTCAATATCATGTAATCTTTTAGTGGTGGTGGGGGATCAAGTTGGACTTGGGAGCTCAATTATAGTTTATAACAATAGTAATCCAGTTATAAGTTTACTTAGATGACAAACAGTTGAATTTGAGGAAGATTAATAATTAAATTTTTTATTATTTTTTAAATTATGACTGAGTTTCTATATCATATTTCATAAGTCATGTTCTACAAGCAAGCATTCAAGAAAAAAATCTGTATGCAATCACTGGCACATAAATTTAGGAACATAATTAAAATTAAGCTGAATCATTGTATTTCATAGATACATACTGATCTGTATATCAATATATGTCTATAGAATATCCTATCATACACCTATATGTCTATATAGATATATTTATGTCTCCAAATTCATGTCAATGACCTGGAGTACCTGAGTATTGAGTCATTGATCTTGTACCGTTTAGATCTAATACCCACATATCAAGGAGACCATGTCCTTTTTGTTCCTTGGTCTTGGTTTATGTCACTTAACATGATTTACTCTAGTTCCATCCACTTCCCAGCTATGGTGGCTATGTAGAGCTTCATTGTATGTAAGTATCACATTTTTTTGGTATCCATTCATCTGTATTGGGGCATCTGGGTTGCTTCCATTGCTTGGCTATTGTGAACAGTGAGGCGATAAACATGGTTGAGCAGGTGTCCTTATATCCTGGATCATGTTGCTAAGGGTAGATGCCTAGTAGTGGTATGGCTGGATCATAGGGAAGATTTATGTTTAGTTTTTTGAGGAACCTCCAAACTGCTTTCCAGAGTGGTTGTTCTAATTTACATTCTCACCAGCAGTGCAGTAGGGTTCCTGTTTTTCTACATTCCCACCAGCATTTGTTGTTGTCTGAATTCAGAATATTGGCCATTTTGATTGGGGTAAGGTGATATCTCAGAGTTGTTTTCATTTCCTTTTTGACCATGGATGATGAGCTTTTTAAAATATATTTCTTTGCCATTATTACCTCTTCCTCTGTTAAGTCTCTCTTGAATTCTCTTGCCAATTCTTTTTATTTTTTTATTTTTTATTTATTTTTTATTTTTTTAATTTTTTGCCAGTCCTGGGCTTGAGCTCAGGGCCTGAGCACTGTCCTTGGACTTTCTCAAGGCTAGAGCTCTACCACTTGAGCCTCAGCACCACTTCCGGCTTTTTTCTATGTATGTGGTACCGAGGAATCGAACCCGGGTCTTCATGCATGCTAGGCAAGCACTTTAACCACTAGGCCAAATTCCCGGTCCCAATTTTTTTATTTTTAAGACTTATATCTACTACTTTTCTGCTTAGCTTTTAATACTTTATAAATCTTAAATGGCTGAGTTGGGATATAAATACTCTGCTTGTTAATGACATGTTTTGAGCTTTACTGCTCTCAGCTGCAAGTACCCTCTTCAGTCTTCTTTTTTTGTTTTCTTCAGATAAGCATAGTGAGTATCTAAATTTATTGTTTCTTTTTTTTTTTCTTTTTGCCAGTCCTGGGGCCTGAACTCAGGGCCTGAACAGGTATTCTCAAGGCTAGCACTCTACCACTTGAGCCACAGCACCACTTCCAGCTTTTTTCTGTGTATATGGTACTGAGGACTTGAGTGCATGCTAGGCAAGCACTCTACCACTAGGCCAAACTCCCAGCCTCTTATTGTTTCCTAAGAAATAAAGTATATATATAATGTATATAATTTCTGAATCTTTCATATATCTATGAATTACAGCACTAAGTCTGGCCTTTTCTGTGTATGTGGTACCGAAAAATCAAACTCAAGGCTTCATGGATGCTAGGCAAGCACTTTACTACTAGACCACACTCCTGACCCTGGGCCTGAGCCCTGTCCTTGGACATTCTCAAGGCTAGAGCTCTACCACTTGAGCCTCAACACCACTTCTGGCCTTTTTTTTTAATGTATGTGGTACCAAGGAATTAAACCTGGGCCTTCATGCATGCTAGGCAAGCACTCTACCATTAGGCCAAACTCCTGGCCCCTCCCTGAGCTTTTTTGCTACAGACTTTACCCCTTGAGCCAGAGCTCCACTTCTATTTTTGTTTTTTGGTAGTTAATTGGAGTTAAGAGTTTCATGGACTTTCCTGCGTGGGCTGGCTTCAAACCACAGTCCTCAGATCTCAGCTTCCTGAGTAGCTCAGATTACAGGCGTGAGCTATGCTGGTGCTTGTCAGTTAAAATTTTTTTTTTTTGTCTGTGTGTTTCTGATTCACACTCATACCATTGTTCATGCCTTTACTTCACCCTTTTGAGATGCTCAGTAGAGAACTCTGTGAAGCTCTTCTGGACACTGACCTACAGAACTTGGAGGTAATAATTGAGTGTTATTTTAACACTGCCAAATTTGTGGTAATTTGTTGCACAGCAATAGAGAAATGAATACAGGTGTCATTGGAGGTACTTAACTTCATGTGGAAATGATTGAGGGAAGAAGCATGTGTCTGGAAACAATCAGCTGCCATTTTTGTAGCTTCCTTTTCCTTGTTTTAACTCCACAATTTTAAAATTTATTTATCATCACTTTTGATTGGTGTGAACTTTACTGAATCTGGGTATGGAATGTTAAACTCAAAAGCCGAGGGGAGACTCAGAGACACCAACTCTGTTGCATTGACAAATGGAGTGAATTAGGACTTTGTCCCATTCTTTGGGAAAATCAAATTCCTTACTTATGGAATATATATGTGGCCAGTTCTGAATCTATTATAGCTGCAAATGGTAAAGAGAAGTTTGAGCTTAACCTTTGAAAAATTATATTGTGAAGATCAAATCAATCCTTGGCCTTCTCATGTGAGAGAAAATAGATCCGCATTTCTGAACCATTTTAAAAAATAGTCATCCACTACACATTGTTCCTACATTGCTCTTCCACCCCCACTGACCAATGAAATTTTAATACTACAGATACATCTGTTTCTGTTCTGCCTATATGTCAGTGTTTCATATATAAAAGAACAAGCACTCCTCCTACCTCTCCATCCACCCCAGTTTCTTCAAGCTTAAATTTCACTCTTGGGGTCAGTGTCACCCTGCTGAGAATACATGAGATAGACACTATTATTATGACACAAAAATAATGTATTAAAGATATCATCAATAAAAGGATTTTCATAAGTAATCTAAAGATCCCAGACTGATCCAAACTTGTGTCAACAAAGAGAAGCTGTATCTATATTACTTCATTAAAGAGTATGTGTAAGAGAGCAAGCCTATGAAAGATTGCTGATACTTACAACATGGATAGTGCTTTATCCAGTTCTTTGTGGTTAGTCATGAGAAATGATACTGTGGGCCATATCTACATTATTTTTATTTCCTGAGTCATTTCAATACTTTGTCCATGATTTAAGGAAACCAGGTATCTGTCAGTGGAGGATTTTTGCTGTGAAATTGATTCTGATTCAAAAAAGATAGAGGTAGGATGCTAGAGTCCTATTTTAGCATCCTGATTTTCCCTAGGAATGAGTCACATTAAAGTTCTTTTTCTTTCTCATTGGTGGAGTTAGCTGTGGCCTAGGAGATGATAAAGCAGGGGAATGTAAACTCACATGCCCACAAGGATAGGCCATGCAATAGAAGTAGTGAAACCTGAGGTTTAAATACTTTATTAGTATATATTTTGGCTGCTGACAACTGCACCAGTCATTTTTCTTGCATATAGGTCTGCAGGTCTGTAAAAGTGGGCTTTGTTTTGTTGAAGCTGTGTCAATTTCAGAACTGCCATACTTTAGCAACAGCAGTGGGAAAATTAGAAATTTCAGATAGGAATTTCTTGAACGTGACCTATTGACATGATTTGTTTATCCTGCCTCGTTTTGTTTTGTTTTGAGAGGCAAGTTAACTAGGCTTCTGTCCTAAAGCAGGATTAAAAAAATATTGTTAGCGTATAGGTTATACACAGAGGTCTTATGGTTACATAAATCCAATAAAGTGTACATTTCTTTTTGAACAATGTTAGTCCTTTCCTCCCTGTCTCCCAGTTATTTCCTCCTATTTCCACCCACATGTTGTATCATTCATTTTCAGCTTAGGGTATAGTGAGTATTACTATTGCATTTCTTTACACTTTATCCCACCATTTCTGTGTTTCCCCTTCCCTCCCAAAGACAGAGAAAAACAAACAAACAAAAGGAAATGAAAACAAAAACAGCAACAAAGAAAACTCTTGTTTTCACTTCCTGGACTTCATTTCAATAAATTTTATTTTATATGATCAGAAGTACATAGATATTGTTGTGCCCAATATGGTTCATTGTTCCCAATATATATGGATAATTGTTCCCAATTGTACATTCACCCCTTATGCAAGAAATAAACATACTTAATAGTTTTCTAATATGTTTCACTCTGCATGTGTTTGATTTTTGTTTAACTGTGCAACTTGTCATTTCTGTGTCTTCTTATTTTTGTGCCCTTTCTCTCTGTCTCTCTGTCTCTCTGTCTCTCTCTCTGTCTCTGTCTCTCTCTCTCTCTCTCTCTGTCTCTCTCTCCTTTCCTGTTACTTAGAAATTGGTGGCTATCAATATGAAATAAGAGGGAGTGGTGGAGAGAATCCAACAAAAAATCTCTTCCACATGCTGTTGTAATTTAAGATTTTTTTTTTCATGAGATGAAATGCAACCTGGACTTTCTAAGATTTTTTTCTTTTGGTCTTAGGGTTTGGAGAGTTAGTTATTTTAAACACTGAATCCTGATGGTTTGAAGACCTGATTATATTTTTACAGAATTGTTGAGTAATCAGAGACAGGTATTGAAGTAGTAGCGGGTCATTGAAAAATGCGTAGTTTTTTGCAAGCTCTCTTGTCTCAGACACAAGCTCTCAACCGTGTAGTCTAATTTAAAATTAAAATGAGTAGGCTTTAATTTTTTTTCTGTTACTTAATTAGGTGTTCTTTCTTTGGCACTATATTTTTTCCTTTTCAAACTGATCATTAATTTTTGCTGATATTTGAGTGATTTTTCCCTATTTATTTTCTTCTTTTTAAAAAATGTTTTAGTTCTTTTTTTATTAAAGAATTTATTAACATTGATTTTTACATCATTTCAAGTGAGGTGTTTAGCAAACAGATATTCAAGAAGGGAATATCTCTATACAATCTTAATCTTTTAGTTCTTTTTAAAAATATATTTCTTATACAGGAATGTTAAAAATATTGGCCCTAATTACATGAAGCGAATTGTATTTTACTGGTATTTTCTGTGTGTGATGTTACATTCACTTTAAGTTTCCAAGAAGCAAATAACTTAGACTGTTCTGGTTTGGCATGTTTTCTTTTTCTAACCACTATTGGGATTGAAGCTGGGAACTGAATACAGCTTGAAATTTTGTGGTTTAAGTGCTAGAATTCAGGGCTAAACTGTCTGAAACTAGAAATGATTAATGTTGAAATGTTTTCATCCACTAAGTAAACCTGAAAAAATAATGAAATTTAATGCTAGGCAACCCATAACATTGCATGTGTTGTAAATTTGGGAAGTTGAAAGGGAGAGAAGACTACATGAAGAGACTATGGAATTAGAAATTAGTTATTATAGTTTAAGTGTTATTATTCAAACTGTAATCCAAACAGAAAAATCCCAAGCAAATTCAGGTATTTCTTAGTGTTACTCATATGATGTTCAATTTTCCCCAGGTGCCACTTGCATCTGGTTCTTTTCAGACTTTGAAGAGCCTGCCTGCCTGCCTGCCTTCCTTTCTTCCCTTCCTTCCTTCCTTCCTTCCTTCCTTCCTTCCTTCCTTCCTTCCTTCCTTCCTTCCTTCCTTCCTTCCTTCTTCCTTCCTTCTTTCCTTCCTCCCTTCCTTCTTTTGCCGGTCCCAGGGCTTGAACTAAGGGCCTGAGCACTGTCCGTAGGTGTTCTCAAGGCTAGAGCTCTACCACTTGAGTCACAGCTCCAGATATGGCTTTTTTTCTATATATGTGGTACTGAAGAATCTAACCCAGGTCTTCATGCATGCTAGGTAAGCACTCTTACCATTAGGCCAAACTTCTGCCATGAAGCATGTTTTCTTTAAAGATGGAATAATAAATCAAAACTTTACGTTTTCATGCTACTTGATACTTTGCTGAATATTTTGTAAACATCATATTAATTAAAATGCTGGCCTGTTTGATTTTTCCATTAAAAAAATCATAGAGCATTTCACAGTTTTCAGCTTTTCTTTCTTTTTTTGTTTTTTTTGGCCACTCCTGGCTTGAGCTCAGCACTTGAACACTTGGACTTTCTCAAGGCTAGAGATTTAGCACTTGAGCCACAGCACCACTTCTGGCTTTTTCTATGTATGTGGTACCAAGGAATCAAACCTGGGTCTTTGTGCCTGCTAGGCAAGCACTCTACCACTAGGCCAAACTTCCAGCCCTAAACTTTTAAAAGTGTAAGACTATATCTGAGGGGTGGGGATGGGGGGAGGGAAATGGGGACCAAGACATGAGAAAGGGTATCAATGTATGTGAAGTAATGCAACTTCTGTCTGGTGAATATAATGTAACCCTTCTATTAATTACAATAAAAATATATGAAAAAAAAGAATATATCTGAAACTTGCTGGCAGTTGTAGAAGGCCAGTCCTTTGTTCTGTTAGCTCAGACTCTGAAGTATAAGCATCTGTTGGTTTTTTTTTTCCCCTATCGTTGGGGCTTGAATTCTGGGCTTGAGTGCTGTCCCTGAGTGCGACAGCTCAAGGCTAGAGCTGTACCACTTGAGCCACAGCGCCACTTTCAAGCATTTGTTCTTTTTTTTTATTTTTTTGGGGATCATGGGGCTTGAACTCCGCCTGGGCACTCTCCCTGAGCTCTTCAGCTCAAGGCTACTGCCTTACTCCTGGGCCTGGGCATTATCTTTGAGCTCTTCAGCTCTAGGCTACTAACCTACCCTTGAGCCAAGTCCCACTTCTCATTTTCTAGAGGTTAATTGGAGATAAGAGTCTCAGGTTCTTTTGTGTCCAAGCTGGCTTTGAACCCTGATTCTCAGATCTCAGCCTCCTGAGTAGCTAGATTACAGGCGTGAGCCACCACACCTGGCACATTTGTTCATTTTTAAGGTCCACATTCAACTTCAACTGTCATGTTTACCTTTTTTAAATATGGTCTTATTTTTTATACTGATAAAAGGTCCTCAGTAAATAGGGAGGTGAAGAGAGAGGGTTGGCACAGGAACAGTCCCACTTCCAGCTTTTTCTGAGTAGCTTATTGGAGATGAGTTTCATGGACTTTTCTGATCTGGCTTTGAACTTCGATTCTGAGTAGCTAGGATTACAGTCATGAGCCACCAGCACCCTGCTAACAATTACTTTTTGTATGTGTATAGGTATGTGCCACTGAGGTAAAGGTATTACCAGAGAAGATATAGTTCTCCAAATAAAAGACTTTCTGAATATAAAACAACGTATATGAGGACATTTCCTGGGATAGGAATATTTTATATGAGAGTTTAGGTTGCATGTGAGTAGGATATAACTGCCTAGTGTTAGATCATACCATCTAAGCTTTCATTGAACCACAGCACCTCAAAATAAATAAAAACCAAATTGTAGCCTATGTATATGTGCATGTTGTAGTATATCAGTTGGTAGAGAGACATTTGTATAGCTCATTGAATGTAACATTTTTAAAAGGAAGAATCATTTGTACTAAACTTGAGATTATGATCCAAATGCTGAACTGTTGGCTTCAATTACAATTTAATTGAAGTGTATTACTTGAAGTGCATTAAAAACAACATCTTAAGATAGTTCCTTTCGTGAATGGATATATAACGAAGTTTAGCATGATATAGTATAGAATATAGTACAAATGATCTTTGTGGAGTATAGTGGATATTTTTGGTATCATTCGTTCAGCATTTCTATTGAATTGTTGCATTTTCCTTAAGCAATATATGTTCAGATAGAAGATGACATATCAGATGTAGAAAAGAATACATTAGGATTGTATAAATTTTGCTAATTTTTGTAAAAATCCATCTTAGGGATGACATTGTTCAAAGAGAACTGTGCTCTTAACTTTTGTAACTGTAATCCCTTTGTACATACATATACCTTTATAATAACAGTAAAAATTAAAAGCTGGGTGCTGGTGGCTCATACCTGTAATCCCAGCTACTCTGGAGGCTGAGATCTGAGGAATGCAGTTCAAAGCCAGCCTGGGCAAAAAAGTCTTATCTCCAAATAACCACCAGACAACTGGAAGTGGTGCTGTGGCTCAACGTGGTAGAGCAGTAGCCTTGAGCTGAAGAGCTCAGGGACATCACCCAGGCACAGAGTTCAAGCCCCATGACCAACCAAAACCAAAACAAAAAAGCTGTTTAACACTTCAAAAAAAATCCCACCCATCTTATTCCATTAGTATACCAATTTATTTTAACAAAGCACCAGAGGCTGGGTACTTTATAAGGTAGAGAGATTTGGCTAAGGATTGTAGTGGCCGAAGGCTCATACAGCTGGCACTGGCATTTTCCAAACCCTTACTTACCCCCAGCATCCATAGCATGATGGAGACTCACTTAGGGAAATGGCCTTATACAGAATTGACCAAGAGCATGAAGTAGCTGTGAAGAGCATGAAGTTAGTTCTGCCCCAGCCAGACCTAACTCATTCCACTAGAGCAACAATAATTCCTTCCAAGGAATCCCTACAGTTTAAAAAACTTGTTCCTTATTGTTGTTTTCACAATGTCACTGTCAATGCAAATGTGTAAATGAATACTTCAGCTTCTCTCAACTATAGTTTTTCATCAGAATTACAAAACACAGACTTAGCCCATCTCTCCCAAGGGTAGAACATAAGGAATACCAATCTGGATGCTTAGGGAAAAAGTTAATTCATTACATACAATGAATGTGTAGGGTAGCAGGGTTAGGTTCTTTTCTTACAACACAGGCTGGTTAGGACTGTTTTTGCAGCAAGTTCCTAGAAGGATTTGCTTTGTCTGTCTTACTGTGTTTATATAATTTTTAAAAATTAGATTACAGGTCCTCCAGGTTGTGGAAAAACCCAATTTTGCATAATGATGAGTGTGTTGGCTACATTACCTACCAACATGGGAGGTTTAGAAGGAGCTGTCGTGTACATTGACACAGAATCTGCATTTAGTGCTGAAAGGTAGGATATTTTATTATTTTCCATTATATTGCTTTCCTTTTATGACCTTTATACAGTGTGGAACATACAAATAACATTTACTATATTTTTAGGATTAAAAGATTTTGTAGAAATTATCCTTTAAGGCCAGAAGCTTAGCCTAGTGATAGAGTGCTCGCCTAGCATGCATGAAGCCCTGGGTTTGATTCCTCTGTATCACATACTCAGAAAAAGCTTTAGAAGTGATGCTGTGGCTCAAGTGACAGGGTGCTAGCTGTGTCCTTAAAAACAGACACAGGAAGCAGTTTATGTTTCTCTTTTCTGTCCTTTTTTTTTTTTTTTTGCCAGTCCTGGGCCTTAAACTCAGGTCCTGAGCACTGTCCTTGGGCTTTTTCAAGGATAGAGCTCTACCACTTTGAGTCACCTCACCATTTCTGGCTTTTTCTATGAATATGTGGTACCGAGGAATCGAACCCATGTCTTTGTGAATGCTACACTCTACCACTAGACCAAACTCCCAGCCCATTTTCTGTCCTTTTCTTGATGATATATAATGGGTTTGTGGAGAAGCTGTGTTTTTCAGAAGGTTTGGAAGGAAGAAGGTAAAGCAGCTGAGGAATGTTCATAGAAAATGGAGAAAGGAAAAGACTAAAAAGAAAGCGAAAAGATCAGCTACTTCAAAAGTACTTGCTATTTGGATGTAAACTGTTAGTGAGTGGACATTTATTAGCCAGGATGTATATACATCTGGAGATTGATTCGATTCTTCTGGTAAAAGTATACTTAGGTAAAAGTATACTCCTGTAACTGTGTCATTATGAATCAGATCTTCCCTTTACTTCTTTCTAAACAGTACCATTTAAAACAAATTGGCTCTGATCAAGTAAATTCCAAACTGAGTATTTTGCTTAGAGCCTATTATTTCCTTTTTTTCCTCTCTCTTGATTTTTCTCTTCTTTTTGGCTATAGACTCCTGCTGCTGGCCTATCAACTTGTGGAGTTTGTTATACCTTTGTATCATTAAAAAAGCTAAGTCCAGTGACTGACAGATAGTAACTACTCAGGAAATTTCTGATAAGTGTATTCCAGATTTTAAAATCCTTACAAAAGGAATGGGGATTCCCTAAGAAATGACTGCTTCTCAATCTAAAGTGGGAAACTTGGAGTCTATAACAGTATGTTAGATAGTACGGAAGCAAGTAAAAAACTGCAGTGTTAAGCTGGGCTTGGTAGCTCACCTTCTAATCCTAACTGCTCAGGAGGCTGAGGTCTGAGGACCGTAGTTCAAATCTAGCCTGGCATGAAAGTCAATGAGACTCTTATCTCCAATTAACCACTCAAAAATCGGAAGTGGCGCTGTGGCTCAAGGGGTAGGGTAGTAGCCTTGAGTTGAAGAGCTCAGGGACAGCAGGCAGTCCCAGAGTCCAAGCCCCACAATGGACAAAACCAAAAAAACAAAAGCAAAAACAAAACTGCAGGGTCCAAACAACTCAAAAGTCAACATGAAGAGCCTCTGCTGGCCAAAGATGAAGTAAGTTGAATGTCAATAAGAATAAAAAGGGAAGCTGGGCGCAATGGCCTATGCCTGTACTCCTAGCTACATTGGAGGCTGAGATCTGAGGATCGAGGTTCAAAGCCAGCCCCTGCACAAAAGGATCTGAGACTCTTATCTCCAATTAACCTCTAGAAAATGGGAAGTGGGGCTTGGCTGAAGAGTAGGTAGAAAGCCTTGAGCTGAAGAGCTCAGGGACAGCACCCAACCCTAGTTCAAGTCTCATGACCCCTCCCCCCAAAAAAAAGAATAAGAAAGGAATTAAGGCCAGGTGTGGTGACTCACACCTGTAATCCTAGTACTCAGGAGGCTAAGGTCTGAGGATCATGGTGAAAGCCAGCTTGGGCACTAAAGTCTATAATACTCTTATCTCCAATTAACCACTAGAAAACCGGAAGTGGTGCTGTTGTTCAAGGGGTAGGGCAGTAGCCTTGAGCTGAAGAGCTCAGGGACAGTGCCCAAGCCCAGAGTACCCAGGACTGACAAAAAGAAAGACAGAAAGACAGACAGAAACAAAGAAAGAATAAAAGAAATTAAGACATGAAATACTTGACTTCATGAGAGTTAAGAAGGAACTAGTTAGGCTAGGAGTTTGGCCTAGTGGTAGAGTGCTTGCCTGGCATGCATGAAGACCCTGGTTTGATTCCTCAGTGCCACACACATAGAAAAAAGCCAGAAGTGGTGCTCTGAGTAGAGTTCTAGCCTTGAAAAAGCCTAGCGACAGTGCTCAGGCCCTGAGATTAAGGCCCAGGACTGGGGGGGGGAAAAAAGAGAAGGAGCTAGTTAATTATCAATGAAGAATTATGGAGAAGTTACCTATTATTCTGATAATTTTTAAAAAATCCTCTTCTATATGAACTGTATTACTGAAAAGCAAATAGCTTTTTTTATGGAAGGATTTCAGTACTAAGTGAATAAGGGATGGCAGAATATCCCCAAATGGCAAGACCAAACAATCTAATAGATCTAGGCATTGAATATCAAAGGCTGCTAGAATTATGTGAAAACATTGAACATCGTTGAGGTCTCTTCTGCTGGAAGGAAAACTAAGTATGAGTATGATCAAGCCTTCAGACCAGCTTCCAGTTTATAAAATAGAGAAGAGAGAAACATAATCTACATTGGAGAGATGTAATCAACAAACTACAAACTGTGGGAAATGACAGAACAAAAATCTGGTGTCACCAGGATTAATTCCAAATGAATCAAAGACCTTGAGGTATGGGCAGATACCCTGAAAACATTACAAGAAGGAATAGGAGATACACTAGGCCTCCTTGGTACAGGTTGAAACTTTCTTAATAAACCCCAGAAACATAACAAATTAAAGTTTGGACAAATGGGACTGCATTAAACTGCAGAGCTTCTGTATGGCAAAGGATATAGCTAGCAAGTTAAATAGAAAGCCCCATAGAATGGGAGATCTTCACTAGCCATACAACAGACAAAGGCCTCATATCTAAAATATACCTACAGCTAAAAAATTGAATCTCTCCAAAACAAATCTTCAAAGAAACAACCATCCCATTAAAAGGTGGGCTAAAGACTTAAAGAGAGACTTCTCTGAAGAAGAAATAAGGATGGCCTATAGACACATGAAGAAATGCTCGACGTCTCTGGCCATAAAAGAAATGCAAATCAAAACAACTTTGAGATTCTACCTCACTCCAGTTGGAATGGCCATGATCAAGAAATCTAATAACAACAGATGCTGGTGGGGATATGGCCAGAAGGGATCGCTACTACACTGTTGGTGGGAGGTAAACTCTTTCAACCACTATGGAAAGCAGTATGGCGATTTCTCAAAAGACTAAACATAGAGCTCTCCTATGACCCAGCAATTCCACTTGGCATTTACCCAAAGGTCCAGAAACAAGAACATACTAAAGCCACTAGCACAACGATGTTCATTGCAGCACTATTTACCATAGTGAAGGTATGGAACCAACCCAGATGCCCCTCAGTAGATGATTAGATGAAGATGTGGTATTTATACACAATGGAATTCTGTGCAACCATCAGAATGAATGACATCACCCCATTTGTAAGGAAATGGAAAGACTTGGGAAAAAATCATATTAAGTGAGTAAACCAGACCCAAAGGAACTTAGGCTCAATGGTTTCCCTCATTTGTAATAATTAGTACACATCTAGGACTCTCCTAGCAGAGAATTACAATATCTCATAACCTAGGTACATGAGGTCATGTAGGATGAGACTAAATGAAAGGATCTCTAGGATATGGAAACAAGAGCTTTATCTTATGTGATTGTTGTTCTTAATGTAGTATGTTATTTCTCTTCTCTCTTGTTGCCCTTTGGTTAATCTCATATTGTTACTGTATCTGACTTTGTTATCTGGTATATTGTATATACATTTATTTGCTTATTTGAAATAGGAAAGGGAAGGGTGAAAACAAGATGATTGGGAGTGGGTGGGGGAAGGAAATGGGGACAGAAACATGAGAAGAAGTATCAATGTGGGAGAAGTAATGCACCTATTATCTGGCGAATGTAACTGTAATTCCTCTATACATTACCTCGACAATAAAAAATAAAATTAAACTCACTTTTTAAAATATATTTTTATTGTAATTAATAGCAGGGTTGCATGATATTTGCCAGATAAATGGTGCATTAATTCCCACACATTGATACCCTTTCACATGTCATGGTCCCCATTTCCCTTCCCCCCTCCCCCACCCCTCATCTTGTTTTCCCCCTGTTCCCTATTAAACTCACTTTTAAAAACAAAAAACAAAACATGGTGTCAGCCATGCTGGTGGCTGTAATATTAGCTACTCAGGAGGCTGAGATCTGAGGATCATGATTCAAAGCCAGCCAGCCCACACTGAAAGTGAGACTCTTATCTCCACGGAGAGAGGAGAAAAGAGGAAGAAATTAAAACTATTTGTTTAAACTGTATGAAAGAGGCAAGGCTCATGATAGAATACCTCCCTAGCAAACATGAAGCCTTGAGTTCAAACACTATTATATATATTTTCTCC
Source organism: Megascapheus bottae (assembly GCF_031878675.1). Taxonomy (NCBI): domain Eukaryota; kingdom Metazoa; phylum Chordata; class Mammalia; order Rodentia; family Geomyidae; genus Megascapheus; species Megascapheus bottae. The sequence goes on from NC_143522.1 coordinate 7,314,385, forward strand.
AAGCTTTTAGAGTTTGCCAGACCTATTCTCACCTTATTTCCTTCTTCAATTTTATGCCTGATAGTTCTTCATTTTTCTTAAACTGTTCAGTAAGTTGCATTGCAGAAGTGCTCTGTTCTCACCCACTGTCCCACTGGATATCCTTCCCTTTCCTCTTCTTTCCCTCTTTCCTTTTTTCCTCTCTGTATGACATTGCCATATCCTTAGTTCTTAAAACAATGCCTAATATAAATGTTGAGTACCTAAGTCTTGTGTATCCTTTCAAAGGAACCCATTTTACAAGGTGTCCACTAGGTGGCACTGTTTTGGCATGGGAGTCAAAGATAACTTCTTTTCTGTTACTTGCCCTAATGAAGCATATAGAATACTTACGCATATGATACATTTGTGTTTAGTTTTGATTTATAGTTTTCATATTTTCTAAAATAAAAACATTTAGAGCATATAGAAAACTGTGGTATATTGATGTGCAAACAACCATACACTACAGGTATTGAACATGGTAATTGGATAGAAGTAGAAATACATATATATATATGCATATATATATAAAATATATAATATATATCACCAGTTCTACTGAGAGGATATTATAAGCCAAGTGCAGTGGCTCACACCTGTAATCCTAGTTATTCATGAGGCTAAGATCTGAGAATCAAGGTTCAAAGCTAGCCCAGACACAAAAGGACCTGAGACTCCTATCTCCAATAAACTTCTAGAAAATGGGAAGTGGGGCTTGGCTCAAGGAGGGCAGTAGCCTTGAGCTGATGAGTTCTGGGACAGCGCCCAGGTGGAGTTCAAGCCCCATGACCCACAAAAGGAAAAAAAAAAAAAGAAAAAAAATTATTGGTTACTTATTTCTTTCTTCTCTTTTGTTGTTTTAGGTGTTTTCCTTTCCTTTCTGATTATAGCATATGAAATAAATTTATTTTGTTTAACCATTTAAAGTGACCCATCTCTTCTGGGAACTCTTAACTGTTTAGAGATAAAAACAGTGTCTTCTTTTATTGTGTGTCTCCAAATGGAATATAAAATATAGGATGTTTTTTGTGTTTACAGTCTCTCCTCCCAGGCCCCTTAGATGGCTAAGTACTAGGGTGATAACGTGCCATTTTAACTGGAAGACAGTTATACTCCAACAGTTGTATTTTTAACATCTTAAGCCCTACACATTTGTTATTTCTCATAGTGCTTCCCATGTCTTGCTGATGATAGCTGCCTGTTTCAGCTTGTGACTCTTGTACACTCAGCACACCTCATATCATTAGATCTACCCTTGATGTCACAATTTCATGTTTAGAAGTCATTTTTCCTTTGCTCTCAAACAACTGGGAAACATTAATTTGTCTAGATAACAGTATTGTTTGTTAGGTAAATGATACCAGATTTTTTGTATGAATTAAATTTTAATTGAGAAAGCATTTTTTTTTAACCAGTCCTGGGGCTTGAACTCAAGGCCTGAGCAATGTCCTTGGGCTTTCTCAAGCTAGAGCTCTACCACTTGAGCCACAGCACTACTTCTGGATTTTTTTTTCTATGTATGTGGTACCAAGGAATCGAACCCTGGTCTTCTTGCATGCTAAACAAGCACTCTACTACTAGGCCAAACTCCTAGTCCCAAGAAAGGAAATTTTTTAAAGCAATGAGACTCATATCTGATTATTAAAATGATTCTGTGCCCTATTTGTTCAGGTACATTTTGTGCATTTTGGAAAATGAAAGGCTTTTCTTATTTACTAATGTATCTATAGCTGTGAGGCAAATATTATTTATTAAACATTTATTCCCAAGAAAATAAATCTTTGAGACATATTGCTTACTCAAGATTAGATGAGACCTAAAAGCCCTTGCTGGTCTCATTTTCTGACAGCTACCCTTTGGAAAAGGACAGATCACACTCAAGGCTTATATTTTCAGTGATTTTGCTTAAACCTTCTCTATTGATAAAGCAGTTTAGGAGTTTCTCATGTAAAATTCATGAGAGGTTCAGAAGAATTGATTCTTTTCTCCTGTGCCCTTTTCCCCATCTAGGCTGATTGAGATAGCAGAATCCCGCTTTCCCAGATATTTCAACTCTGAAGAAAAGTTAATTTTGACAAGTAGTAAAGTTCATCTTTACCGGGAACTTACCTGTAATGAAGTTCTGCGACGGTATGCTATTTTTATTTGTTTGTTTTAAATTTTATTACTTTAGTAATGCTTTAAAAATTCCTTTAAATGTGAAAGGGTATCAATGTATGTGAATTAATGCACTTTCTATCTGGCAAATATCATGTAACCCTTTTATTAATTACAATGAAAATATATATTAAAAAATTCCTTTAAAAAATCTTTTATTTTTCATGTTGAGTAAAGGAAAAAATGTTCTCATGTATGAGAACTGTGGGAAATAAATCAGAGAAGTAACATAAGAAGTAACTTAGAGAAGACTAATTTGCTGTTGTTTTAAAGTTTTAAAAAAATGAACTTTTTTCTTTTGGGGGGGTGTGGTTAGTCCTGGGGCTTGAACTCAGGGCCTAGGCACTAACTCTTAGCTTCTTTTACTCAAGGCTGGTGCTATACCACTTGAGCCACATCATCATTTCCAGCTTTTGCTAAGTAGTTTATTGGAACTAAGAATCACTTTTTAACTTAGGTTTTAACTTTGTGTATTATTTTTTAAAATTCTGCTTTTGTAGGATTGAATCTTTAGAAGAAGAAATTATTTCAAAAGGTGTTAAACTAGTGATCGTAGACTCCATTGCATCTGTGGTCAGAAAGGAGTTTGACACACAACTTCAAGGCAATATGAAAGAAAGGAACAAATTCTTGGCTAAAGAAGCATCTTTACTAAAATATTTGGCAGAGGAGTTTTCAATCCCTGTAAGTTTTTCTTTCACCCTCATTTATCTTTCTTTTCTATTAACATCGTTGATTTATGTCATGTAATAAAATAGAGGAAAATGTAAAACAGACGATTTTTTAAAAGGTAGTTCAGTACACTTGCAATAGTAAATTTTCTTAAATTACTTCATTTGCTGAGATTATTTTACCCTTTTAATAATTTGAGACAGAGATTGATTTAATCGTTTATAGTTTGCAGTTACAATAGATACTCTATTGCTGTTCACTTATTGTGTATGTTTTGTGTCATATTTGTCACAGACAGATAACTATTAAGTAGTAAAATACTATGGGCTAGCCTACACCTAGTTTTATGAAGTTCCTTTTCCTGTACTAATTGTCAGTTTGATAAATATTTTAGAACTAGATCCTGTGTTGTTGTGTTCAGTACTCTTTTATATACAGTTATGTTCAATACTTTTACATACAGTAAGATTTGGTTTGCCACAGAATCAACCATTAAGGTATGTTTGGAGCTCTGGTAATGAAAACACCAGTAGGGAAATCTGGAACGATTCAGCATTGCTGTCAGTTGTGGGTCTGTTATCAGGGAATCTGAAGATGAGGCAATATTGCAAGGGTTTGTGGGTATAAACTGTAATTCTTAAGCAAGCCTTACTTTCACCTGCCAGCTTGTGGGAGGGTTTTATTTCTATAGCCACACAACATTTAGTATTATTAAGCTTTTCTTCTTTCTCCTTCCTTCCTTCCTTCCTTCCTTCCTTCCTTCCTTCCTTCCTTCCTTCCTTCCTTCCTCTCTTTCTGTCTCTTTCTTTCTCTTCCCCCTCTCTCTCTATCTCTGTAAGACTTTTGCCTCTAGTTTCCTGTGAGATTTTCCTTTTTGGATACTTTTGTAGTAAGGATTTCCCTGACCATGTACATCCCTCACAAATCTCTTTTTCTATGCTTTACAGTTATCCATAACAGTTTTTAGACTAGTATATTCATATGTTTATTGCTTGGATGTTCCTTTTACTCTATAGAACTGTTACAGGATCCTTGTGTACTTTTTTTTTTTTTTTGCCAGTCCTGGGGCTTGAACTTGGGCACTTGGGTACTTAGGAATGGGACACTGCCCTTGAGCTTTTTCAAGGCTAGCAATCTACCCTTTGAGCCACAGCACTACTTTGGGCTTTTTCTCTCTTATATTTTATTTTTTTTGGTTTTTAATTTTTTAATTGTAATTAATAGAAGGGTTATATTCACCAGATAGAAGGTAAATTACTTCACATATATTGATACCTCTTCTCATGTATTTGTCCCCATTTCCCTCCCTCTGCTCCCTTCCCTCATCTTGTTTTCCCCCCTTCCCTTTCCTATTTCAAATAAACAAATAATCATATATACAATATACCAGATAACAAGGTAAAATGCTGTAACAATATGAGAATAACCAAGGGACAACAAAAGAGATGAGAACTAACATAGTACATAAAAATATGGAACGCTTCACAAATTTACATGTCATCCTTGCACAGGGGCTATGCTAATCTTCTCTGTATCGTTCCAGTTTTAGTATATGTGCTACTGAAGTGAGTACACTTCTGGCTTTTTCTGTGTGTCTAGTACCAAAGAATCAAACCCAGGGCTTCATGCATGCTAGGCAAGCACTCTACCACTAGGCCATACTCTCGGCCTGTTTTTGTCTACTTTAACTGTGTTAGTGCCTAACACATAGCAGGTACTGATATTAAGAAATTTCTGGCTGGGGCATAGTGTTCAGTACCCAGGCCCTGAGTTTAAGCCCCAGAACTGGCCAAAAAAAAAAAAAAAAAAGAGAAATATTTCTGAATATATGAGTTGCAGACTTGGTTTTTCTTTTTAGTCTTTAATTCTTTCTTTCTTTCTTTCTTCCTTCCTTCCTTTCTTCCTTTCTTTCTTTTTTAATTTCTTTCCTTCTTTCTTCTTTTGTTGGTAGTGGGGCTTGAATTCAGAGTCTAGGTGCTGTCCTTGAGCTCTTCTGCTCAAGGCTAGCACTCCACTACTTGGAGCCACAGTGGTACTTCCAGTTTTCTGGTGGCTAATTGAAGATTAAAGACAGAATCACTGGCGCCTGCCCCCCCCCTAAAAAAAAAAGGATTCTTAAGTTTAGAAGAGGCTGTTAACTATCTGGACTTATCAGAAATCAAAGAAGGAGGAGAAGAGATTCTCTTAGTCTAGTGGAACTAGTTTAATAGGTGGATGTCTGACAGCTTCTGAGGGTTCAGTGGGAAACAATGCATACTAGCCTGTTCTCTAACATTTTGGCACACAATATGTCCTTTTGTTTAAGTACAAGTGAACTGTAATATTTAACAATATGAAAATAAGTAGTGTATAGTATTTATATTTGATTTTGCTTATGATATGGGTGTATATGTACATATATTTGTGAATGTACCTTCATGTATGATGATTCCACCTTCTCTCTCCATAATTGTATTGTATATAGAAAGATAGTAAAGATATAGAAGACCCAAATTACATAATCAAAAACTTAATCTAATTGACATTTGCAGAATATATCAATGTTAGGAGAATATGCATTCCTTTCAAGTACTCATGGGATGTTCAAGTACTCATAAGGATGTTCTCCTTATGCTTTGCTTGCTTGTGAGTAAACACATTCTCCATTGCAAAATTCATCCTTTCAGTAAATGGCAGAAAGAATGGACCTAATACGGTAACATTCCTGTTATACAGTTTTACTCAGCAATATGAAAGAATAAACTAGAGATATAAACAACAGAAGTACCTATATTAGAGAAAGAAGCCACACTCAGATGGCCTTGGGCTTCCTAGATGAACACTGTATGCCTGTTGAACTATATCCTTACCCATACAGCATCGTGAAAAACTGTGAAAATGAAGATCAGGTCAGTGATATAGAAGCTGGGACTGGGTAGAGAGACTGGGTACAGATATGTAGGAGAACACTTTTTGGAATGATGGAAATATCCTATATCTTAGTGATAATTTTGGTACGTCATTTTGAGTGTTTCCCCAAATTATGGCTGTATACCCAAAGACTGTTGTGTATGTATGCACATTTCATTTTAAGAAATAAGAAGCCCTACTATGTGCAGCCTGTTGTCATAGCTACTTGGGAGATAGAGATTATGCTGTTGAAGTTCATGGCTAGCCCATGCATAAAAATAAAAGTTCTTGGGGCCAGGAGTTTGGCCTAGTGGTTAAAGTGCTTGCCTAGCATGCATGAAGACCCGAGTTCAATTCCTCAGTACCACATACGTAGAAAAAAGCCGGAAGTGGTGCTGAGGCTCAAGTGGTAGAGCTCTAGCCTTGAGAAAGTCCAAGGACAGTGCTCAGGCTCTGAGCTCAAGCCCAGGACTGGCAAAAAAATAATAAACATAAAAATAAAAGTTCTTGAGGGCTGGGAATGTACAGTGCTTGCCTAGCATGTATGAAGCCCTGGGTTTGATTCCTCAGTACCACATACACAGAAAAAGCCAGAAGTGGCAATGTGGCTCAAGTGGCAGAGCACTAGCCTTGAGCAAAAAGTGTCCCGGGATAGTGCCCAGGCCTTGAGTTCACGCCCCAGGACTGGCCAAAAAAAGAAAGAAAAGAAAAGAAAGAATTCTTGAGGTTTCATGTCAAGCCGTGGTGGCATGATGTGTGCCTGTTATCCTCCTTCCTCCTTATGGCAGAAGCACAGCTGCTGGGTGAAATGACATGCTCCTGTCAGCCCCAGTGATGCTCCCAGACTGGTCAGCCCAGGCATAGAGACTCTATCTGAAAAACAGTCCATGCAAGAAAGGGACTGGAGGTGTGGCTGAAGTGGTAGAATGTCTGCCTGGCAGCACGATGCTGTTGCCCTGAGTTCCTGAGTTCAAGCTATAGTACTGCCAGAAAAAAGAAAAAAAGAGAAGAAAAAAGAAGCTTTTAATGCCAGAGGATGTCACGATTTTTTCTTTCTCTGGTTTAAATTTTCTGTAACCTCAAGTACGTGTTTGCTTAATTAGTGAACTTCATTTCAGCAGCTAGGCTTTGGCCTAGCCCACTTTCTAAAAAATTGCTATAATCGTCACAATTCATAGACAACATTAAAAATCTGTTAAAATACCAGTCTGTGATGCACTGTAATAGCCTGCATGAAGACTTAAAAATAAGAAACAAAATAGTTTCTTCGCCTCTTGTTAATTTTTCTTTGTGGAACATTTTTTTAAAGCCATGTTTTTGTTGTTGAACCTATTTGGACAGCTAGTGAATACTGCTGGCATATTAGAATCTGCTTGAAATGTAGTAATCCTTAACGAACATGCTGAGACATGTCCTTAAAATTTTAAATTTATTTCAATTTAAGTTCAGGTGGTTTCAATCTCGAAAGTGAAGTCAGTAATTTGTATTTTATTTATTTTAGTAGTACTGTGGATCAAATATCTAGGCAAGTACTCTATCTCTGACCTCTATCCCTAACACCAGTAACTTGTGCTTTAAATTAATGACTACTTTCTGAGTGATTTGTGTACTTGTAAACATCTAAGAACAAATGTTCTCCCTCAAAGTTGCAGAAAACCTGATTTCTCAAGCTCTTTTTTTGTTCTCTTCATCAGTAGTGTATAATAAGATTTATTAGTCAAGATTTAGATCTTCACATTTTATTGGTGTTATAGAAATTGACAAAAACTCTGTGGAATAGTTTATATGAGAAAAACCTTTAAAAAATAGGGTGAAGGAAAAAAAAAAGGGGGCCGGGAGTTTGGCTTAGTGGTAGAGTGCTTGCCTAGCATGCACGAAGACCCGGGTTCGATTCCTCGGTACCACATACATAGAAAAAAGCCGGAAATGGTGCTGAGGCTCAAATGGTAGAGCTCTAGCCTTGAGAAAGTCCAAGAACAGTGCTCAGCCCCTGAGCTTAAGCCCAGGACTGGCAAAAAAAAAAAAAAAGAAAAAAAAATAGGGTGAAGTAGTACATAGAATTCTGAATTTTAGAGACTTTTAGTGCCCTAAAGGGGTTTTAAATTTATGACATTTGGTCCCATAGATGGCTTGATTCCTTTTTCCAAGTTTCAAGATGTTCAGGTTAATAACATCTTGAAACCTTAGGAATATTCAGAGCATGTTGAAGTTACAGGAAACTGGAACAGGGTTATTATTATTTTTTCTGACATTTTATTATGGTGACTTACTTCTTTAGAGCTGTTTCTGATTAATAACACTAAGGACTTAAGATAACTTTTTCTTTTATAATATTTGTGGAGATTTTGATTTTTACTTATTTGGAACCCTATTAAGTATTAATCTTTTTTTTTTTTTTTGGTGGTTGTGGGACTTGAACTCTGGACCTGGGCGCTGTCCCTTAACTCTTCAGGAGCTGTGCATATTTTCTTCTGGACTTTCTTACGCATTTCCTCTTTGCTGATGTTAACTTCTATCTTTTGGCATAGACATAAGACATAGAGATAGTTCATTGGCATAGACAGAGATAGTTCATTGGCATAAGACATAGAGATAGTTCATTGGCATAATACATAGAGATAGTTCATTTGGTATAGACATAAGACATAGATAGAGATAGTTCATTGAATAGAATATTAAGTAATCCGAGTCCTTCAAGCAAATCTTTTAAGCTACAGGGATATCTTGGGACTCTTCATAATCAGGGCACTTACAGTAAAAGGATTTACAGAAGGCAACTTTCCTTTCTTCTTGCCTTTGGATTTTTTTTTTATTGTAATTAGTAAAAGGGTTACATGATATTTGCCAGATAGAAGGTGCATTAATTCACATACATTGATACCCTTTCACATGTCTTGGTACCCATTTCCCTCCCCTCCCACATCCCCCACCCGTCTTGGTTTTCCCCCCTTCCCTATCAAATTTCAAATATCCAAATACAAATAAATTCAATATATCAGATAACAAAGTGAGATACTATACCAATATGAGATAACCAAGGGACAGCAAAGGAGATGAGAGACAACATAGTACATTAAGGACAACAATCATTCATTATATGGCTTTTGTTTCAATATCTTGGAGGTCCTTTCAATTAGCTTCACATTATATGGCCTTATGTATCAAGATTTTGCTCTATTGCAAATCTCTGCTAGTAGAGCCCAAGGTTGCCTTTGGATTTTAAAACATCTTTTTTCCCCCCTCTATAGTGACAATTTGTAGTTGTATATATATGGGATATAAAGTGATATAACCATAGCTTTATTGGTAATTTCTCAAAACTATCAGATTTAGTTAATGACACTATATCATTCCTAGTTCATTAGTTTTGTTCATTAGTTTATGGTGTATAATATAGTAACCCAGAAGAAGCTGAGAGAAGTCTATACTCTTTTTGCAATTTTGTAAAATCTAAAATAATTTCAAAACTAAAAATTAAAAAAATACTTTTTATGTCTCTGAATTGGCTAGAGCTCATAAAAATTGGCTAGAGGAGCTCATAAAAACATACAACTGGTTGTATCTGGAGAAGGTACATTCTTTTTGGGTGTTGGCTCTCCTCCATTTGGTTATCTGGTCCTGAAGCTATTATCCAAACCCCTTTAAAACACTGATGTTCATATTCCAGCAAATCCTCTTTGTCCCACTTTCAAAATAAATTCAGTGCTTGGGTACTTCCTACCAGCCTCTGTCCTGGCTCCCTTGAACCTGGTAGTTAATATGAAGTACTAGTTTTGGTGTTAGATATTCGCTTGAATCAGAGTCCCACTGTTGTTAATTTTAAGACCTAGTATAAGTTCAAACACTTTGTTTCCCTGTTTGGGAAATGAGAATAGTATTAAATCTTACTCATGGAGATGTGGTGATTAAATGAGATAATGTCTGTAAGGTTCTTTACATAATATTTGGTACATTCTGTAAAAGGCAGCTAATCTGGTGCCAGGAGTTTGGCCTAGTGATAAGAGTTCTTGCCTAGCATTCACGAAGACCCGGGTTTGATTCCTTGGTACCACATACATAGAAAAATGAAGCTGGAAGTGGTGCTCAGGCTTAAGTGGTAGAGCTCTAGCCTTGAGGAAAGCCCAAGGACAGTGCTCAGGCCCTGAGTTCAAGCCCCAGGACTGACACACAAAAAAAAAAAGGCAGCTAAGCTGAGAAATGGTGGATCCAGCCAACCCTGGGCTGAATGTCTGAAACTCCTTCCTGCAGTTGTTTTTCTCCAGTGTTTTGTCACAGCAGTGAAGAAATGATCAGAGTACTCATTTGAAGTGACACCCCTCCCCCCACCAACCACTTGATTTTCAGATTAGACTAGACTAAATGGTCAGCCTTTAAGTGATTCAGATTAGAAGCACCAACACATGTTAAAAGAGTGGACATTTAAGAAGTATTGTAAGACATTTATGTAGTAACAAAATGTGCTCACACAGGACATCTATTGGTTCCAAAGCAGTAACTTTATGTGGGGAGGGGGAAGAGTTAGTCACGAACTTCCTAAACAAAGTGATTAAACTTAATTCTCATGATAGGACAAATAGGCACCATGTACCTTCTGATAAAGGCATTCTGAAAAGAACATAAATCTTGTGTTTTTCCTGTCTTATGAATATATCTTGCATTTAATCAATGGCAAACTCAAACTGAGATAAAGTACAATTTTAGGTGCATATTTAGGTAAAAGAGCTTGAACATACAATCTTGGGGCCCCGAGTTTGGCCTAGTGATAGAGTGCTTGTCTAGCATGCACAAAGACCTGGGTTCAATTTCTTGGTACCATATACTTAGAAAAAAGCCCAAAGTGGTGGTGAGGCTCAGGTGGTAGAACTCTAGCTTTGAGAAAGTCCAAGGACAGTGCTCAGGCCCTGAGCTCAAGCCCAGGACTGGCAAAAAAAAAAAAAGGAACATCCAACCTTTTATTTAATACTAGTCCATGGATGATTACTGACTAATTTTTTAGGGGTTAAAACTAATGCTTTATTATTCTTTCTAAATGTATTTGCTGGAATCATATTAGAAGCCTTGCTACACAATTCTTGAAATATACTTAATGTAGTTAAGATAAATGTACAGTTCATTCCTTTAAAGTGCCAATTTTCAGGCTAAATTAGTGCCATAGTTTCTTTAGTAGCTTCCAGTGAGATGTATTTCAAGCAGTTATGACTCCCTACCCTTCCACTATCCCCAAATCTTTTCAGAGTCATTTTCTCATCTTTGGCCAAAATGAGCCATTTATGCCTTAATTTTTTTCTTTTTTTTATTGTCGGGTTAATGTATAGAAGGGTTACAGTTACATTTGTCAGGTAGTGGGTGCATTACTTCTTGAACATTGATACCTCTTCTCATGTTTTTGTCCCTCTTTTCCTCTCCCCACCCCTCCCAATCATCTTGTTTCTCCCCCTTTCCTATTTCAAATAAACAAGTAAAGGTATATACAATATCCCAGGTAACAAAGTCAGATACAGTAACCACATGAGATTAACCATAAGGGGAAACAAAGAGAAGAGAAATAACTGTACATAGTACATTGAGAACAATAGTCACAAAGATAAATTAATTTCTTTTTCCTTTCTAGTCCTGGCTCTTTAACTCTAGGCCTGGGCACTGACCTAAGCTCCTTTGCTCAGGACTAGCATTCTACTACTTGAGCCACAACGCCACTTTTGGGTTTTCCATGATTAATTGGAAATAAGACTTTCCTTCCTGGGCTAACTTTGAACCATGATCCTCAGATCTCAGCCTTCTGAGTAGCTAGGATTACTGGCATGAGACACTGGTGCCCAGCTGAACTCACTTTTTTTTTTTTTTTTTTTTGCAGTCCTGGGGTTTGAACTCAGGGCCTGGGCACTGTCCTTGGACACTTTTTGCTCAAGGCTAGCACTCAGCCACTTGAGTCACAGTGCCACTCCGGGTTTTTCCTGTGTCTGTGGTTCTGGGAAATCGAACCTAGGGCTTCGTTCATGCTAGGTGAGTACACTACCACTAGGCCACACTCCCAGTCCTGAACTCACTTGTAAAGCAATTATTAATCTGTAAGTTATTACTGTCATTTTTTTGTTGTTGTTGTTGCCAGTCCTGGGCCTTGAGCTCAGGGCCTGGGTACTGTCCTTGGGCTTTCTCAAGGCTAGAGCTCTACCACTTGAGCCTCAGCACCACTTCCAGCTTTTTTCTATGTATGTGGTACTGAGGAATTGAACCTGGGTCCTCATGCATGCTAAGAAAGCACTCTACCACTAGGCCAAACTCCTGGCCCCTCATTACTATCATTTTTATATATTCTTGTATAAATGGTTAAGTTTGAATAGAGAGGTGTCTTAAAATGGTAGCAGCTGAGCAGGAGGTCCTGGTCAAAGAACAACAACAAAAAAGATGCATTATTAAATTCTTTGTACATCTTAATTTGGGTTTTTGATTTTTCCTTCTCTTAATATTTTTTTTTTTTTTTGGTGCATTGTGGGGCTTGAACTCTGGGCCTGGGAGCTGTCCCCTGAGCTCTTCAGCTCGCGGCTACCCCTCTACCACTTGAGCACAGCGCCACTTCCTGTTTTCTCGTGGTTAGAGATAAGAGACTTTAGTGCCCAGGCTGCCAGGCTGGCTTTGAAACGTGATCCTCAGATCTCAGCCTCCTGAGTAATTAGGATTACAGGCATGAGCCTCTGTGCCTGGCTTGTTCCCTTAATTTTTTTTAAAGGATTTAAATAGTTTACTAGGGATATTAATCCTTGCCTATGACCTATTTTGCAATTGTTTTTCCTGTTTTCCTTTGCCAGTTTTTGTTTTTGCCATGCACATATTTAAGCAAAATTGTGTGTGTGTGTGTGTGTGTGTGTGTGTGTGTGTGTGTGTGTGTATGTGTGTGTGTGTTGTGGGGATTGAATTCTGGGCCTGGGCCTTGTCCCTGAGCTCTTCAGCTCAAGGCTATCTCTCACTTCCCATTTTCTAGTGATTAATTGGAGGTAAGAGTCTCATGTTCTTTTGTGCCCAGGCTGGCTTTGAACCAGGATCCTGAGATCTCAGCCACCTGAGTAGCTGGGATTACAAGTTTGAGTCACCACACTTAGCAGCAAAATTCTTAAGTAGTCAATTATACCCATATTTTACTATATTATATTGGATTTTGAATCAGAAAGCCTTTACTATACTTACTTGTAGAAATAGGAAGATACGTACTTGAAGAAATAGGCGAGTTTTCTGTAATTATGTACATATAGTTGATCTTCACTGTTAATTTTCCTGTAATCCTCAAATGAATACTCTTGGCACTTTCATGGTCATTTGCAGACATGTGTTGAGTGATGGAAAATCTGACTCAATGAGTGTGGTTGTAATAGAGGTTATGCTAGGATCTGTCTTTTGTTCCAACTCATATAGTAAATAGGTGTCCCTTTAGTGCCTTTGTGCTTTATTTGTTGTTGTTGGTGGTGGTGATTACACTATTTAAAATGATTCCCAAGCATAATGCTGAAATGTAATCTAGTGTACTTGATAGAAGAAGGTTGTGTTTATGGAGAACATATATATGTTAGATAAACTTCATTTAGTCATTGCTTATAGTTGTTGGCAGTGAGTTCAGTGTTAATGAGTCAGCTAAATATTAAGTACCTGTAAACAAATCTTAATAAAATGTGTTTATTAACAAGTTGGTAGAAATACTGTTACGAGGGGTGTGTGTGAGCCTATCCTTGTAATGATTCAGTGTCAGTGGCCTGACACCATCATCCTTCCTATCTTAGTCTCTTTCATAGCTTGGGAGGACAGGCATATAACCCCTTTCCAGCCATGGAGGAGTCTCATGGCTTTTCTACTCAGGCTAGTCTCAAACCTTCATATTTCTAATCCTTGTTTGTTTGTTGTAGCACTTAAACTCTAGGTCTCAGTGCTGTCCCTGAGGTTTTTTGCTCAAGGCTAGCAATCTTTTACTTTCAGCCACACCTTCACTTCTGATTTTTCTAGTGGTTAATTGGAGATAAGAGTCTCCTGGACTTTCTTACCTGGGCTGGCTTCGAGCTGCCGTCCTTAGATCTCAGCGTCCTGAGTAGCTAGGATTAAAGGCATGAGCCATCAATAGCATTGTGAACCATTGGCAACTTGCTTCACTAATTCTCTTTTTTCAAGACTTCATAAACCAACTTCTGAAACATCAACTATTATTTAAATTTTTCAATTAAAAACTGGAACATTGAGTATAGTTTCAGTTGACTATAAAAATTTCACCTTTTAGTTTGTGTGTGTTGCTAACAGCTGTCCCCTTCTAAAAATGCCAGTTACAAATATGGATGGTAACCTATGTTCTCCCCAACTAGCTATAAATTGCAGTTCCATGCTGCTCCTTGAGTTTAATTAATTTGCTCTGTGGAAGCACTTATGCTTGCCCATAATTTCACAGTAGAAAATTGCAAGAATGTAGATAACTAGCAACGTGAAAGATATGCATAGGAAAGGCATGTGTGATTTTCATGTCTTCTTCATGCACTCTGCCTCCAGGTGTCTGCACTTGTTCAGCAGCCCAGAAGCTTCCCAAACCCAATTGTTTTGGGAAATTTTATTACCTAGGCATGATTAGAATATATTGATCATTGATGATCCATTGAATTGCCAGCCCCTCCCTCCTCTCTGGAGATTGTCCCATCTTGAAGCTGTGCAGGTTCCAGCCACCCATCAGCTTACTACATTACTCTGGAGATTCTAGGAAGTTAAGGTGCTATGTATCAGGAAAAAGAAGCAAAGTAAAATATATATCTCACAATATACATATATATTATTTTATTACTCTTTGTGGTTCTTATACAAGTTCTTGGAATTCATTCTGATCAGACTAAATAGGGTCTTGTATCTACCATGGCTGTGCAGATTTGTTGCCATAAATCCTGTGAGGCCAGGCCCCTATTTTTGAGAATTCATTTCTTCCCTACCCATGATCTGAGACTATGTTAAAATGGGCAGAGTTCCGAATGGGAGCTGTTTCCTAAAAGAAACAGGATTCGTTTCTGGAGAGGCAAAAGCAATGATTGTTTATTGCAATATCTGACTATTGTTTCTTGGGTAGTCTTGATCTGAATTACTAAATGATTAAGTTGTAGCATTTCTAGAAATGAAAAGTCCCAAATGATTTTTTTTTGTGGGGAAAGAGAGGGAAAGAGGCTCCTTACTGCTTGCTCTCTCTCCTATGTTGGCAAGAGCTTCTGTTTTTTTTTTTGTTGTTGTTGTTTGTTTTGTTTCAGAGCCTCTAGCATTATTGGTTTCTGTCATCTTTGCTAGAGGGAAATGACATCATGTAGGAGAGTGTGAAAGAAAATAAGCCCAGAGTTCTGCTGGCCACTGCTTTAGTCGAGGGCACTGGGCTTTTTGCCAAAGACACATAAAAGGCTTTCTTCTTCACTTTAGTGGGCAACATGTATCATTCTTATATAAGACAGAATATATACCAACTTACATACTCTTACAACAGGAGTTTGGCTCCTTGTCAGTATTAACTTATAACATGAAAAACGGCTCTATCCTTATGTGCTGCCCCCCCCACCAAAAAAAAAAGAGTAGTATTTCCTTCTGGAGCCTGAAACTTCTTTCTTTTAAGTTTTTATTTAAAGAGAATATGTAATTTAGACATTTTAATAGGAATAGAGAAACAGCTAGAACCTTTTTCAATAGTCTGGTTTAAAATACATTAAAATACATAATAGTTTTAAAAGTAGTTCTTTGAATGAAAGATTGGAAATTCTGGGTAAGGTTGAGTACAATATACTTAGCAATGTTGTACTAAAGTTAAAAAAAAGAAGAAAGTTCAGGAAAAATGGGGAAGACCCTGCCTGGACAGAAAGGAAATTCCCCATAATGATGCCCAAAGAAAGTCTGGGATGACAGCTGATATCAGGCCCATACAAAATACTAGGACAGACTGCAAGAAGAGGAAGGTGGGAGCCCTAGGGATGATGTTTCTAAGAGGCTGAACTCCTACAGAGTGTGTTTAACCATTCCAAAGTTTTTTCGTTCTTCCCTAGTGTTAGGGAATAAGCTATCACAAGTATTTCATAGTTCTAGGTAAGGCTTTGTAGAGTTTACATTTTAGGTTACTGTCAGTGTGTCCAGCTTCCCAGATATCTTCCTCTTCTATCATTTGCATCCTGGCCTTCTGGTGAGCAAGTTTGCTCTTTATACTCTATGCCACAATTTGCTGTTTCACCACAGGCCCAAAGCAATGGAATCAACCAACTGTGAACCTCTAAAACTGTGAACTCTAATAACTTTTTGTTTTTAAATGTTAATTATCTCAGCTATTTCTTACAGTCATGGGAAATGGATGAACACAATGGAAGAATCATCTCAGCAAGCAGGTCTGCTATACTCAGGAGTTGGAAAGTTTCTTCTGGAACAATGTGTTAGGAAACACTTAGAATTTTTAAAAAATTATTTTAATTTTTTTTGTGGGTCATGGGGCTTGAACTCGGCCTGGGCACTGTCCCTGAGCTCTTCAGCTCAAAGCTACCACCCTACTACTTGAGCCAAGCCCCACTTCCCATTTTCGAGGGGTTAACTGGAGATAAGAGTCTCAGGTCCTTTTGTTCCTGGGCTAGCATTGAACCTTGATCCTCAGATCTCAGCCTCCTGATTAGCTAGGATTACAGGTGTGAGCCACCACACCTGGCTAAATTTTTTTTTTTCAAAAACCAAACATAAGCAAACACCAAAAGGAAACAAAACATCTAATAGATTCCCAAACTTTATATTCCAGATTTAGAAAATCAGTGTCCTCAGAAGAACACTGTGTACTTTGAGTACCTGGTAATTTTTTCTTGCTAGTCCTGGAGCTTGAACTCAGGGCCTGAGCACTGTCCTTGGGCTTTCTCAAGGTTAAAGCTCTATCACTTGAGCCACAGAACTACTTCTGGCTTTTTTTGTGTATGTGATATAAACAAGTATGAACAAGTAAGTATTCTTTCTCCAAATTTCTAGTCTATATGAGACTTGCCTCTGGTATTTCCTCCCCTATCAGGGTTTTAACTCAGGACCTGTACTTACTTGGCTAGTGCTTTACCACTTGAGTCACATCTCTAGGCATGCTGTTTTTGCTAGTTAACTTGGAGATGGTGTCTTATGGACTTTTTTCCCCCTAGACTGACTTCAAATCCTCCAGATCTCAAGCCTTCTGAATAGCTAGGATTACAGGTGTGAGCCACTGTTGTCCAGCTCTGTTAGCATCTGAAAGCAGAGATGTTATTTCACAATCCACTGTGTGGGTATGCATGTGTATGTATGCACTTGTATATTTTGTTAAGCATTAGACCAGCATAAAAGTAGAAATGATATCTTCTTGGTATAGGTTAGGTCTGTGATTCTGCTTGCAGTGGTTTAACTTCGAGGTACAATGTTCCAGTTGAGAGGAGGGGTTGGGCTGGGAAAGATGTGGGAGAATAATGAAAGGAGTGATATCTATCAAGGTATACTGTACTTACAAACTGATTTGTTGAACCCCTTTCATAACTAGTTAAGGATAATAAAAATACAATAAGAAGATGCAATATTTCTTCTCTTCTTTCAGACCTATAGAGAAGGAATAGGTGCATTAGAGGTTTTCAGGGTGTTGCTAAAGGAGAACATTCCAAGCCTTCCTCTAGTACTCTTATGTACTGGTGGTCGCTGCAATGTGACTGTTTCTTCACAGTAGCATCCAACTTCATCCTGGCTATTTCCATCAATGTGAGCCTCTACAGAGGAAGGTAACTTTGCCTCACCTGGGTATCCGTCTATTTCTCTTCCTCTTCCTTCTCCTCTAGAAAAAGAACACACAGAACTTGTTACATGCCTGAGGTATGGAAGGATTACACTGCTTCCACCCTTTATTTGTTTGTTGATTTTGTTTTTTTGGAAACAGGATCTTGTTACATATCCCAGGCTAGTTTCAGACATGTAATCCTCCGGTTTCCACTTTCTGATTTCTGGAATTACAGAAGTGCACCATTTATTTGGCCATCCTCCTTTTGGGAGCAAGCTGCATACTCTAGCTTTGTAGCAAGTCATCTGCTTGGAGCCATCTTAGGCAAGGAGCTCCATATATCTCTGTATTCAAGTGCTTTCAACTTGTGGAGCTCAATGAGCAGCCATCTTGAGATGGAGCAGCTGTATGTCCTTCTCACAGATGTTTCCACCACTCAGTCTGCTTGACCATTTAGTTAATGGTGCTAATACCACAGGGTCAAACTCCAAAGCTTACTCTTGCTTTCCTTTAGTTCTCTAGGGATTGCTGGTTGACTGGTTCAGTGATTTAATTATTTTGTATATGTTGGGGGCAATATCTGGACCTAATTGTTACTACTTTGGCCATCCACTACCTCTTAATAGGGGTCCTAGTTTTTGATTCTGGGACAGTACAGCACATGTAACTTAATCTTTTTTGTTTGCAACTTAATCCTATTAAATTATGAGTTGGTAGTAGTAGGGCTAGGAAGCAAGTAGAGTGAAACAGTTTCATATACTTGTTTTATAGAATTGAAAATAATCACATAAGGAAAAGCTCCGTATTCTACCTGAAGGGAAGTAACACAATACATTTACTTAGGGTAGAAGCCAAATAAACTCCATAGAAATCTTTGAAGATTTCCAGCATTGCAAACTTTGTAGTAGATGCAAAAGGATGTGGGTCAGGTTATGTGATGCTGTTTAGGACAGAGTTGGCACCTGGAGCTGGAATTCATGTTGCCTTTAACTCAGTTTTTGGGGGACAGTGACAGCTGTAACCACTGGGTGGCACTGTTAAACTAGAAAACTGCAAAGTCATTGCTTTTACTGGCTAGGATTATAGATATAAGCATCTGTGTTTAAAAACTTCATATATTCATTCATTTATTCATATATTAGAAAAATCTAGGTTTTAGAGGGAAGGAAATGTGTTTTGTTTAGAACTTTTTCTGATACGTGGCCTTTACTCTTATTAATGGATGGAGAGAGCGAAAGGGCGTGGGGGGGGGAGAGAGAGAGAGAGAGAAAGAGAGAGAGAGAGAGAGAGAGAGAGAGAGAGAGAGAGAGAGAGAGAGAGAGAGAGAGAGACCATTCACCTGCTCATGAAGGATCATAGTAGGATCAGATGGGGACGCATATACAGGCATAAGGTTCATTCTTTCTGGTCTTTATAGAATCCAGGCATTTGGCTTAAAAAACTTTCCTTGCAGGACCCCACTCCTCTCCAATATAGCAAGCTGCCTTTCCAGCCTGTTTTCAAAGCAGTTTTTATGTTTTCCCATAATGATGAATTCTTTTATGGTAAAGTCTGTCTCTCATTTATATAATCCTAGTTTACCAGATGGAGAGTACTCAATAAACTTAGGTTAAATGCATGAATGAATTTGACTAGTTATTGTATAGCTTGTACAAGATAGCTTTTTATAGGAATTCTTCCACTGCTTTTGCATTATCTTTGTTGTCTGTGGA
Source organism: Megascapheus bottae (assembly GCF_031878675.1). Lineage (NCBI taxonomy): Eukaryota > Metazoa > Chordata > Mammalia > Rodentia > Geomyidae > Megascapheus > Megascapheus bottae. The sequence continues at coordinate 7,333,582 of NC_143522.1, forward strand.
TAGAGAAAGGGACTGGGGTACTGAGAAAGAAATGGATGATTCCTTCTTCTATGACTTACTGCTAGAGACATAGTTAAACATAAAACAACCACAAAGGGAAAAGTGGTTCTAGTGGAAATTATAATGGTAGTGCCTTTGTCAACCCATCAGAGAAATGCCCTCATCACTGGCCAGTGCCTTCGTGCTGCAAGGTGGTCCCTCTTTTCCTTTAGGCAGAGCAGGACAGACATGTTGGTGAGGAAGACTCTTGCTGGGGAGGGGAGGGCAGAGCAATGTGTCCTTGGCTTGCTGTGGATGGAGATGTTTCTCCAGTCACAGCTGAGCATATGGACTGTTTTGATAAACGTGGAGTGAGACACTGAGACAGTTGTGATCACTTGCCTGTCTTCTTGGCCAGTATCCCACGGTTCCATTGAAAAGTGTTCTCAGTCCCACTTGCCACACCTTCAGATGGATGTTGAAATGGAGTGGCAATTAGAATATCTTCAAAATTGACTGAGGTAAATTAAGTAATGATCACAGCTGGAAAGTTATGGGCACAGATGAGCGATTTTTAGCCTCAGGGATCTGAAATAAAGCACAGATAGCTTTTTGAGAAAGCTTTTTTCCCCACCTAAGGAATGGCCTGCCAGTAAAATCACCATGGATCTTGACCCAAGCTGTTCAGCTGTTATGTCTATAGTTGTAAGTTTTTACAGTTGTAGAGTAGTTGTTTGGTTTGTGCCACAGGCTTTTTGTTGTTGTTGGATAGTCTTAGGGCTTGAACTCAGGGCCTGAGTGCTGTCCCTTGGCCTCTTTGTGCTTAAGGCTAACATTCTACTACTTGAGGCATAACACCACGTCGAGATTTTTTGAGTAGTTTATTGAAGATAAGAGTCTCACTGGGATTTTCTGCCCAGGCTAGCTTTGAATGCTGATCCTTAGATCTCAGCCTCCTGAGTAGCTAGGATTACATGTGTGAGCCACCAGCAGCTCCTCTCCCTGCTTAAATTTTCTTTTTCATATTTATCAGAACTAATGCCAGCCAGAAGTTTGCCTAGTGGTAGAGTGCTTACCTAGCCTGCATTAAGCCCTGAGTTCACTTCCTTGGTACCACATACACAGAAAAAGTTAGAAGTGGCACTGTAGCTCAAGTGGTAGAGTGCTAGCCTTGAGTTCAAGAAGCTAGTGACAGTGCCCAGGCCTTGAGTTCAAGCCCCGGAATGGCAGAGAGAGAGAGAGAGAGAGAGAGAGAGAGAGAGAGAGAGAGAGAGAGAGAGAGAGAGAGAGAGAGAGAGAGGGAGAGAGAGAAAGGAAGGAAGGAAGGAAGGAAGGAAGGAAGGAAGATCCTTTGTGTCAATGTCTTATGACTGGCTTGGATTGTTTAGGCACTTTCTCTACTCAGTTCTCTTACACTCAGAAAGATATTTTAGATCTTCTTGATCTTAATCTTGTGCTTGGAGCATAATGAAACGATGAATCATCTAGATTTTCTAACACTAATATTTTAGGGGGAAGATAGCACAACTTTATTTTGAATCTTAAGTAGTATTAACTGTCAGTTTTGTTGCTTGGAGCTGATGGGCAAATTTGTAACCATGAGTGAGTGTATTGCATAATGCTGACATCGTTGAGGGCGTCGGCTTCAGCTTTGGAACACAGCCCCCCAGAGACCTAGGTTTAGCACAGAATGTAAAGATGTGTTAAGGTGGTTGTGAAACTCCTTGCTGTCAAGGAGCAAGGACTTCTCCATCAGCATATGCAGTCTGCTTTGTAGATGATGATATCCTTAAGCAGGAAACAGTTTCATCTCCATGTCACGTTGGCATATGTGGTTAAACATAGCTCAAATGCTACTAAAGCTTCCAGTGTGATAATGTGCTCACCCAGACTGAGAAGTCAGCCCCTGTGACTCTTGTGGAAAGGGTCTCATTTGACAATTTCAGTGCCAACTAAGATTTTGACATAGTAGGTTTATGAGGCAGTGACCATTGCACCAATCTGTAGTGTAGGGAGACTTTGGTAAACTTGGGCGTGGGGATTGCCAGATGTCTGTTATATGAGAAAAGGCATAGTATTTGCTGCTGTTCTTGATCAACTCTGATTGTGCAACACTGAAAAATTCTGTTGTAATTTTTATTGTTGTTGATCAAGGGTTTTGAATTCTGGGTGTGGGTGCTGTCCTCTAGCTATTTTGCTCAAGACTAGTGCTCTATCACTTTTTGCCACAGCTCTTCCCATTTTCCTGTGTTGGTTAGCTGGAGATAAGAGTCTCATATAGAGTTACTGACTAGACTGCCTTTGAACCACGATCCTCAGATTCCAGCCACCTGAGTAGCTATCATTTATAGGTGTGTGTCAGCAGTGCCTGATGATGGCAGTGGTTCTTGGCAGGGACTTTCTGCCTGATTATGTCCTCTCATGTGATTCCTTCCGTGGGGACTCTACCTCCCAAACCCAGTCCACCTCCCAAAGGCCCCAATGTCCAGATAAAATTACATTGGAGATTAGGGTTTCAACATAGGAGAAGAGATATAAACATTTAGTCCATAGCAGGTTGGACATAGTTTAATAGTTAAAGGGTTCACATTCTATAATTATGTTTCATAACCTACACAGTATATCTTTTACATTTCCCAAGTGTTATATAATTAGATAAATTATTATTATTATTATAGGGATAGAAAAACCATGATATTTCGATAACAAAACATTTTTTGATCTGAATAATATCTTCAAAACTTTTGCTTATGTTAAGTCAAGGTAGAGAAAAACTGAGCTCACTTAGCCACACTATCTCTGTCTCATATCTTTCTACTTCCTACACCATTCACTTATTATTTTTTCCTTAAATGTTTGAAGCATAAAACAATGATGTAGAAATCTCATGGCTTAGCCGGGTGCTGGTGGCTCACGCCTGTAATCCTAGCTATTCAGGAGGCTGAGATCTGAGGATTGCAGTTCAAAGCCAGCCCAGGCACTAAAGTCTGTGAGACTCTTGTCTCCAATTAACCAGCAGAAAACCAGAAGTTGTTCTGTGGCTCTAGGGGCAGGGTAGTATCCTTGAGCTGAAGAGCGCATGACAAAAAAATAAAAAGAAAAGAAAAGAGAAATCTCATGACTTGATTGTCCTGTTTCTCTTCCACAAGTTCCCAAGTAGTCCGTTTAGACCTAGCTTGTAGGTCAAAAGGATGGGATCTGGGCAAGCCAGCCAGACATTTTAGTACTCATTGCCTCAGCAAGTGTGTGTGTGTGTGTGTGTGTGTGTGCATTTAATAATATTTGTGCTTGGCTTAGCTGGGGATTTTAAAATGTTTGTAGGGCTTCCTTGCTTTTAATGGCAGTCTTAGAATTAAGTGTCATCAGTAGAAAAAGAAACAGCAAAGAATGATTTCCTCTTTTGTCTATGCCGCAAAATATACAACCGTTCATAGCAAATAGCAAGAGTTTTCTGGGAAAGGTCCTGACTGAGACTGTTTTCACCCTTCACCCCTGCTCTCTGGTTTATGTTTCCTTTTACAATGTGGTCATGTGCTTGTCCAGGGCTGACTTGTGAACCGTGCAGAATAGTGGTGGCGTTTGGGTTATGAAGCCCTCCACTGTGCACATGATGCAGTGTTTAATTTGGAATAAGCTCCAAGTTTAGTCTTACCCGCTCCTTGTGGTGTTTACCTTGAAATTCATGAGTAGGAGGAGCATAGCTTTGCATTTTATATATATGGACATTGTTCATATATTGTTCTGTGACTTGGGAAATCTGTGTGGGGCAAAATCCAAGAAACAGTATTAAAAATAACATAATTATAATATATAATTTAAACTACAATAATAACATTATCATGACATTTGCATAAAAACCTTTAAGATCCTAGTAGAGTTTTTCAGGTGAGCTTTTTCAGTTGTGTACTTCACTGGTATTGCATATTCTTGTAGGACAAGGGCTTCCTGGAGTCTGAGCTTTTTATTAATTAATTATTATTGTAAAGGAATTTGTACAGAAGTCATACAGTTACATAAGTCAAGAAAAGAATATATTCCTTTCTGGCAATGTTACTCCTTCCCTCGCTCCCTCCCAGTTTTCCCTTCCCATGTAGAGTTCATTTTCAATACAGTATCTAGTGAGTACCACTACTATATTTATTCACCCTTTGTCTCCCCATTTCTGTGCCTCATTTTACTCTCCCAAAGACAGATAAACAAATAAGACAAAAGAAAATGAAAACAAAAACAGCAATGAAGAAAAGGAATGTAAGCTAAACCCGAAGAAAATATAGGTTGCATGGTTTCTACTCATTTGTGGTTACTAGCATGTGCCTCTAAATCTACAAGTAAACACACTGGAGGGTAAAAGAAAAAAAAATACATTGGAACATGATAAATCATACCAATGTCTATCCATTCACAAATAGTGAGGATATTCTTAGGAGAGGATCACATAGGCATAATAGCTATGTGCATCAGATCATATAAAATACTATTTATCAAAATTCTTAGCTTTTTAGGGGAAGAGTTTTGCCTGGATTTTGCATGCAGTAAGAGAAGACAAGTGAATTCTGCTTCACTGTTTCTTGTCTGTCACCTTCTTATTCCACAGGCATCTTAAGAGACCATGATGATCTCTCTGCTCCCTCTCTTGTCCTGCCTTAGTTCTTCCATCTCAGAGCTAGAAGAGAATATTGAGAATGCCTCCAGTTTGAGTTAGGCCTAGAGTAGAGGGAGGAGGCTAGTGACCTTGTAGTTTTTCTGATGTCATTTTAGAAGGTGTTTAAAGCAGGATTGCATAAAGTTTAATGTAGTGCCATCTTTTGCCTTGGGATTTGCTAGAATCGCAAATGTGGGAAGTGATGCACAGAACTTCCATGCTCTTTGAGTGCGTTTGCATATGGGCAGTATTGCTTTTTGGCCCAAGCTTCATTTTCTTTTATTCCCAAATCTCATTTTTAATGCAGCTGTGGAGGGCAGGCTGGGAAAGTAGAATAAAGCCTCAAATCAATTTGCACTTGAATAAAAGAGTGATTTCTCTTGTTCACAGAACAGACTAGTTTGAGTGGAAAGCTGTTTGCTCTTCTACTTTCTGCATAAGGACTGTTTGCTTTTCTCTCTGTAAAGGTATTAATGAGAAGAAAAACAGTGAAGGAGATGGACATGCTGGTTATATAATTCACATAGAATTTTCAAATGTCTCTCTTCGGATTGTAACAGAAATAAGTAATTGGTGAGGAAAGGTCAAATTGTGCTAAAGTTTAAGAATTGGTAGATCTGAGATGGTTTGAGTGCTTTCATAAGAACATAACCAAGAACTATTTCTCTTTGCTGGTGTCTTTGACCTTTCTTTGGGATTTTTCCTTCTTTACTTTCATAGCATATTTTGCAATTTTCACTTAAAAAATAGCCATTGAAGAGTAGCTAATTAGCACATCCTGGTTCTATTATGGGACTCGCAACATAACAGAGAATAGCTTTACTTCAGCCAGAGAGAGGTTCCTAGCAGAACCCCAAGGGTTGACACTGTGATCATACTTGTTAGTGTTTTAATGAGTACAAAAGGAAATGGCAAAACCTGCTGATGACACCAAATGGTTTTGCTGATCCAAACAGGGATTTCTGGGAAGCTGCTTCAGAATATTTGGAATTGTGGAAAGATTGGGCAATGTGGTGGCAGATGCACTGGACTTAAAGCAAGGGTTTATGGGAAGTGGGCAAGCCTGCCAAGTCCTCCAGAGGAAGACTGGAGTCTCTATAAAGGCCTTGGCTTTGATCCCTTTCAAGAGAGGAAGAGTCAGGCCAAAGAACATTTGATTTTATGATTGTTTGGTCATTCATTCATTGATGCTGGGGTTGAACCCAGGGTCCCAAGCATTCTAAATACATGTTTTAATACTGAGCATACACCGACCCAACGTATTATATTTCTCTTAAAAAATGCTTTGTCGTAGCTGGTGCCAGTGGCTCACGCCTGTAATCCTAGCTACTTAGGAGGCTGAGATCTGAGAATTGAGATTCAAAGCCAGCCTGGGACTTCAAAGCCTGTGAGAGACTCTTATCTCCAATTAATCACTAGAAAACTGGAAGTGACGTTGTAGCTCCAGAGGTAGGGTGGTAGCCTTGAGCTGAAGAGCTCAGGGACAATACACTGGCCCAGAGTTCAAGTCCCATGACCCACCAAAAAAAAAACCAAAAAAACCAAAACACTTTGTCAAGCAGGGTGCTGGTGGCTCATGCCTGTAATCCTAGCTACAAGAAGGCTGAGATATGAGGATCTCAGGATTGGGATTCAAAGTCAGCCTGGCACAAAAGTCCATGAGACTCTTATCTCCAATTAACCACCAAGTGTGTGGCTCAAGTGGTAAAACACTAGCCTTGAACTGAAAAATAGGGACAATGCTCAGGCCCAGAGTTCCCATGACAGACACAAAAAACAAAAAACAAAAAACTTTGTTTCTGTTTGCCAAGTATATTCTTAGGGAGGAAGCAGGAGGTTGTACAGTAAATGGAGATTCCCTTAAGACTACATCTGTATACTGAAGAAGACCCACTGAGTTTTAAAAATAAGAGACATTGTTACGTGAGTTGTGGATTATGAGTTCCTTCCACCCATCTATCTTCTTATGTATTATGCATCCATTCCAAAAGAACACTTGAGTCGTAGCACCTTCCTTCAAAATGCTTGATTTTATTTGTATGTTAGTATGGGCATGTAAAATAAACAGCATTCAGTTATACTGATGTGGGAGAGTCTGTGTGTGTGTGTGTGTGTGTGTGTGTGTGTGTGTGTGTGTGTGTGTGTGTGTGCGCATGCGCAGGGCCTGGTTACTGTCTCTGAACCTTTTTTTTCTCTTAAGGCTGGTGCTCTACCACTTGAACCACAGCGTTATTTCTAGCATTTTAGTGGTTAATTGGAGATCTCAGATTTTTCTGTCCTAGCTGGTTTTGAACTGTGATCCTCATATCTAAGCCTCCTAAGTAGCTAGGATTACATGTAAGAGCCATTGGCTCACAGCTGGTAGGCACTTTTTAAAAGTAAGGATTTTATATTCCAGGGCTGGACTTGTAGCTAATGACATACCCTTGCCTACCTTGTAATGGGTCTGGATTTAGTCTACCACAAAACAAGTGGACAAGAAGATTTCAGATTCTAGTTTAGGCTTAGTGAATCAGAATCTCCACAGTAAGACACAGTATTTTAACAAGTTTCTCTACACAAAAAAATAATTTCTTAAAAAAGTATGAACCTAACTGGAAGTGGTACTCTGGCTCAAACTGGTAGAGTGCCAGCCTTGAATGAAAAGCTCAGTGACAGAAAAAAAAAGTATGAACCTAATAATACCAAAGAAATCTAAAAAATAGAATGTTAGATGGTATAGAAATAAGGTATGATATAGTTTGTTCCATGCAGTTATGATGGCTGAAATATGAGTAATAATCATTTTGAGTCCACTGAGAGTAACAGAAAGTGTGGTGTAATAGTGAAGATGGATGAATGTTAGAATTCGAATATCTTGTTACTTAACTAGCTATATAAACCTGGACAAAGTTTTTTAATAACCCTCTATTCCTCAATTTTCTTACCTCTAAAATTGGAACGATACTAATGACATCTGCCTCAGAGGTTATAAAAGGTACATAGGAAACTATTTCACACAAGTTAGCGATAAGTAAGTTTATTTTAAGGGATGGGTAAATAGCTCACAGTTCTAGGTTCAAATCTCAGCCGTGTAAAAACAAAAAATATGTCTCTTTTATATAGAGAGGGAAATACATGTTCCCTACTATGATGTTTGTCTTGTATTAGGCCAACTTCCAAAGAAAGTAAAAAGAAAGCCTACCTCTATTTAAAAGTATGTGATGGGGAAAATGTATACTTTCTTTTATTTTTGGGGGGAACAATTTGCTACTCAATATGTTACTTTTCTCATTTTTCCAGTACTCTGGCATTTAATAATCTACAAAAGTGATGTGATCAGAACAGACACAGTAGATGGCGCTTTAGACTTAGTTTTCAAAGAACCAGTGGTTGGGGGGGGAGGGGGATGAAAGACAACTAAAGCATATACAAATGGGCTTTTAGTTTCCCACCAAGACAATTTTATCTTAAAGCATATTCCTCAAGAACAAAGTTAGAGAGTAACTTCAAAAATAATTTTTTCAGTTGTTACAGTTAAACAAGGTTTATAAGTTGGAAAGTATTAGTTGCATTTTAAAGCTACAAATACATTTTAATATTGTAATACATTTAAAGAAGAGCTGCTTCACTCCCAGCTCTTTGTTGGTTAATTGGAGATAAAAGTCTCCTGGAACTGAGCACTAAAGTCAGTAAAGTCAGTGAGACTCTTATCTCTAATTAAACCACCAGAAAGCTCAAGTGGTAGAGCACTAGTCTTAAGCTGAACAGTTCACAGACAGTGCCCAGGCCCAGAGTTCAAGTCCCATGACTGACCAAGACCATGACATGTGAAAGGGTATCAATGTGTGGGAATTAAGGCACCATTTATCTGGCAAATATCATGTAACCCTTCTATTAATTACAATAAAAATATATTAAAAAATGAAAAAAAAAAGTCTCATGAACTTTCCTGCCCTGTCTGGCTTTGAACCAGGGTCATCAGATTTCAGCCTCTAAAATAGCTAGAGTTACAGGTATAAGCCACTGGCATCTTGCTTTAAGTGAGACATATACACATGTATATGTACACATGTGTATGTATACATATGTATGTATATATGTATGTATATATAGTTTCTTGTGCTGGTACTGGGGCTTGAACTCAGTACATTGCTCTCTTGCTTTTTCACTCAAGGTTGTTGCTCTTCTACTTGAGCCACACCTGCACTTGTATTTTCTTTCCTTTTTCTTTTCCCTTCTTAATTGTAGATAAGACTCAGATTTTTCCACCCCATCTGGCTTCAGATTCAAATTCTTACATTCATATTCTCAGATCTTGACCTCCTGAGTAGGTAGGATAACAAGGTACAAGATACAAGTGCCTGGCTTTTATAAACATTTTTTTTTCAGAAAAAAACGTTAAATGTCTTATTAACTCAAACAAGGCAAGTTAAAAAAAATTCGGTACTAGAGTTTGAACTCAGGACTTCATGCTTGTTAGATAGACAATAATCTTTAGCTTGTAATATAGTTTAATCCAGTTTTTCCCCCTAAGTCTAATTGTTCTCTCAGTTTGAAAGGCTTAGGTATAAAGGAGTCATAGCATGGTTAAAAGTTTAAAACTGGGAATTTGGAGCCTATATCCTCTTGATCCTATGATCCTGAGTCATGAAAGTCTAAGAGAGAAAGATGATCACCTATCAACAAGGGGCAGTTCAAGTTTATCTGAACTAGAGTAGATTTTAAAGACCTAGCATAGTTTTGGCAACTCATGTAAATAACCAGTCTGCTCTGTTGTTTATGGAGTAATCTTCTAGAACTGCACAGTTGTTTATAGTTAACCCTGAAGGTACCTTATTCTTACTGGCTTTTAGACTGTAATTTTCATTTGCAAAGTAAATCACATGTTTCACTTGTCTTATTTAAACTGATGGAAGTATTTTCTAGCATATGGAAATATTTTTGTACCTCATGTTCTTTTTAGCAAATAATCCTTTGTGACTTATAAATGTTGAAAAGCCATAGGTATTTCCAGGTGCTAATAGAATGGTTAAACTAACATATCCTTTAGGTATTGAAAAAGGTTTTACTCAAATAAATGAATACTAGAATGGGAAGCCCAGTTACTTCTCATTTTGAATCTAGGACTTCTTTAATTTTTATTGTTTATATTATACTGGTATTTTTCACAAAGGCTTCAAGCATTTCTCCTTAGTTGAATGTTCTACAAACTATATGTAGAAAAATTTCCTGAGCTTTAATTATAGAACAAATGATAACTGATAAAAACTGGATTTTAAAAGTTAAAAACAGTCACCCAAAGTTTTGAAATGTAATAATATATTTAAAGTATTGTTAGTAATACAGTCTGTAACAAACAGTGTAAGATTTCAAATAGTAATAAAATCTGTGCCTGTGAAGTATGTATTCAATGTTGACAAATGGGAAGATATATGGGGAAAAGTAATATTCAATATTGTTATGCATTCTGATGATATACATGAACAGAGCCAGAACACTTACAAAGATTAGTAACATATTACTGAAGTTAGATAACATATAATACATTGTATGGTCTAAATGACATGTTAAAGTTTGGACCTGTCCAAAATCATCTTTTGTTGAAGAAAGACAGATGCCATAGCTGCTGTGTTCAGGAAAACAAAAGTATCGCCACAACCTTACATTAAATTTAATAAGTTTGTCTTATGAAAAAAATTGGTGAGAAGGAGAAGGAGGAATAGAGAGCAGCTTCTTCATAATAGGATTTGGAAGTGTTAATATGGAATACTGCATGTAAGATTGTTGGTGGATTGTAACTCTGAGGATTCTCAAAGCAAAAGAAAAGAATGTTTTCAACACTTACTACTCCTGAATCAGATGATTACACTGATAATGCCTGTAATTATATCAGATGTTTTGTGAGATTTCATTAATTGAACACATACTCCAAGACCATCTAGTAAAGAATACTGTGCAAAGCATTGCAGAAAGCAGCAAAAATGACTAAGATATTGTGGTTGACCTTGGAAAACTTATTTTGCAACAAGGGAGAGAATAAAAATGTAGGCTTCTATAGAACAAAGTAGAATTAACCATCTCAGAGGACTGTATAGACTAGACTTTTGTTGACATAAATGAGGAGTGTGCAAACTGGACATTATAGCAGGAGTAGGATTTGGATGGATTATGATGGATTTAAGGGGTCCGCAATTGTGGCCTAGTGGTAGAGTGCTTGCCTAGCATGCATGAAGCCCTGGGTTTGATTCCCTGGTACCACATACATGGAAAAAGCTGTAAGTGGTGCTATGGCTCAAGTGGTAGATTTCTAGCCTTGAGAAAGCCCAGTGACAGTGCTCAGGCCATGAGTTCAAGCGCCAAGACTGATAATTAAAAAGAAGAAGAAGAAAAGACAGAAAAAAGCAAAAAGAGATGGGCTTAGGTTAAAAAATTAAGAGATAGGCTTTTGGCAAAGTAAGTAAGTAAGTAAATAAATAAATAAATGATGGAGCAAATAGAATCTTAGGACATATTGGTTATTTTGAGGTAAGTGTTCACTTCCTGCCCAAGTGTAGGGCTAGATTGCAACTGGCCTATTTTATGCTTCCTATCATAGCTAGAATGACAGGCATGTGCAGCTACACTAGCCTTCTACTGAGGTGGAGTTTTCTTTCTTGGCTGACCTGGAAATATGATCTTCAGATCTCAGATTCCCAAGTAACTAGGGTTACAGGCATGAGCCACTAAGCATGTGGCTGGCCATTCTCCCTTACTCCTTACTCTCCTTTACTTTTGCTTTCAATTTCCTTTTTTTTTTTTTTCCTCTTTTCCTTTCCCTTTCCTTTTCCCTTTCTTTTCTTTTCCTTTAGCTTGAACTTTGGGCTTCAAGCATTCCTTCACATTGCTTGCAGATAGCTAAAACTACCTTTTTTGTTGTTGTTGCCAGTCTTGGGGCTTTAACTCAAGTTTTGGGTACTGTTCCTCTGGTTTTGCTTAAGGCTATCACTATACCACTTGAGCCACACTGGCACTCCTGGCTTCTCTTTATGTGGTACTGAGGAATTGAACTCAGGGCTTCATGCAAGCTAGGCAAGTACTCTAAAACTAAGCCACCTTCTCAAAACAGCTAATACTCTTATCACTTAGCTATTACTCCAGTTCTATTGATTAATTGGAGATGGAGTCTTTGCACTTTTTTGCCTGGATTGGCTTAGAACTATAATCCTTTAGGTCTCAGCTCCTGAGTAGTTAGGATTATAGGTTTTAGCTATGGGTACAGGGTTCTTTAGTTCTTGCTATGGAAGATAATCAGCCTAGATAATGTATCATCTTTTTTGTTGTTACTTTGTTGTTATCTGTTGTGGTTTATTTTTTAGTTTAAAATTGTTTTTGTAAAGGTGATGTACAGAGGGGTCACAGTAACATAGGTCAGATAATTAGTACATTTCTTTTGAACAGTGACGCTCCTTCCCTCACTTCTCTCTGGGAAGAAAATAGACACAGGCAAGTTTTTGTTCGTTTGTTTGTTTTGTTTTTCAAAAGTAGTGGGGCTTGAATTCAGGCCTGCGTGCTATCCCTGAGATTTTTTGCTCAAAGTTAGCACTCTGCCACTTGAGGTAGAGCTATACCATTGGCTTTTTACTGATTAATTGGAGATAAGAGTCTTATGGATTTTTTTGTCTGGGCTGGCTTTAAATTTCAGTTTTCAGATCTCAGCCTCCTAAGTAGCTAAGACTACAGGCATGAGCCACTGGCGCCTGGCCACCCAGGGCCTGGTCTTAGGATTCTTCTTTTTTTTTTTTTTTTGTCAGTCCTGGGCTTGAGCTCAGGGCCTGAGCACTGTCCTTGGACTTTCTCAAGGCTAGAGCTCTACCACTTGAGCCTCAGTGCCACTTCTGGCTTTTTTCTATGTATGTGGTACTGAGGAATTGAAGCCAGGTCTTCATGCATGCTAGGCAAGCACTCTACCACTAGGTTAAAGTCCTGGCCATGGCCATAAGATTCTTGAAAGAATTCTTTAAAAAAAATTCTTTAAAGTTAGCACTTGCAGTTTAACTGTTAATTTTTATTTATTTTATTTTATTTATTTTTGTCAGTTGAGGGGCTTGAATTCTGGGCCTGGGTGCTGTCTCTAAGCTCTTCAGCTCAAGGCTACCACCCTGCCCCTGGGCCTGGGCATTGTTTCTGAGCTCTTTAGCTCAAGGCTGCTGACCTACCCCTGAAGCCACAGCACCACTTCTTGTTTTCTGGTGGTTAATTGGATATAAGAGTCTTACAGACTTTAGTGCCTGGGCTGGCTTTGAACCGAGATCCTCAGATCTCAGCCTCCTGAGTAGGTAGGATAGTAGGACTACAGGTGTGAGCCACCGTACCCAGCTTAACTGTTAATTTTTAAAAAGCAGTATTAAGTATTTAGTATATATGCAGATGATGATTAACAAGATAAAATTCCCGTCCTCAAAATGCATAATCATTTAAAGTAATTTCACTTAGGAAAGTTGAATCTATTGCTAAAGCATGCTTTAAAGTTTTATATGTTGTGCAGAGTCTTTTATATACCCATTGTGACCCTAGAGCTACACTATATAGCATGTTAACCACTAACCATACCTGGCTATTAAATGGAAGAAAATTAAATAAAGTTTACAATTTCAGTTGCCCGAGTTACATTTCAAGTGTTCAGTAGCCACGTGTGGGTAGTGGCTGTGTTATTGGCCAACATAGACATTGAATTAGAGAAATTTGTTGGGTAATGCTGCTTTAGAAATACAGAACATACTTTAATGGTTTTAGTCAGGCAATTGGCTTGTCATTCATCTTTTCAACAAACAGTCATTACCACCTTCTATGTGTCAAGTGTTTGCTAGAGCTAGGTTTTTCTGGGGGGAAAAGAAGAGAATTGCACAGATAAATGGAATAGAATATGGTAAGTAGAACTAGAGGAGAAATCCAGGAAGGCTTGAAAGTACAGAAGCAAAATTCAAGTCCTGCCCGTGTAGGAGCGGAGTAGGCTATTGGCTTATTTAAGATGGGGAGAGTAAGTCACAGATAATATGATCTTAACAATGTAGACCACTGGAGTGTGAAAGAATGAGAACCTTAGACCTTAGAGGGACCAAAAGATGTTCACTGTGCGTGCAACCCAGATAACCCCAAAAGTCCTCACTTCAAACTCTTATTTATTACAATGTATTGAAACCATTTAAAGTGGTTCTCCCCCCCCCATTTTTGTTTTGTTTTGTTTTGTTTTGTTTGCCACTATCCATGGGCTTTCCTCAGAGTTAGTGTAGTGTTCTAGCACTTGAGCCTTAGCCCCACTTCTGATTTTCCTATGTATGTGGTACTGAGGAATTGAACCCGTGTCTTTGGGCATGCTAGGCAAGCACTCTACCAGTAGGCCAAACTCCTGGCCCCACGTTTTTTAAAGTGAAGAAGAGGAAGTTGAGCTCAGTAAGTGGACACTTATATAGCTAGCTACTTGGGAGGCTAACACAGGAGGATCACTTGAATCACATATGTATACATATATACATACATATGTCTATATATACATATGTATATATTTAAGCACACATGCATACACATATGTACACATATGTATACATAAAACAGTCCCACTATGTTTGGAGCTGTTTATTTTTTGTAGTTTATTCATATTATCTTTATGTAGTGTACAAAGGGGGTGTCAATTCAGCAATTCAGTTTGCAAGTTCAATGCATTTTGATCAGTGTCATCCCTTGGGAGCTCCTTTGGACCTGCTTCTTTATATCTATCTTGTATCTATGATCTCACAGTTAGAGAAAGACAAGAAAAGATAAAGAGAAAAAAAGATGAAAAAGAAGAGATAAATATGGCCAGAGAAAATCTCAGAGAATAGAATAGGTAACACTAGATAGGAATGGCAGTAGCACTCTGATTCCCCAAAAGCTCAGATTCTAACATTTCCAAAAATTTCCATGTGGTTGACTTGGAATTGGTTTGTAAATCATATATAAGTATTTTTTTTTTGAGAAGCGATTTACAAGTGGATTTCTCTCCTGATTCTAACCATCATTAGAAAGTATAATAGAATTTACTATACTGTATATTCATGGTTTATACTCTTACAGTGGATACAACTTGCCCAAAACTTAAAAGTTGGTATTCACTTTTGTAGGACAAAAATATAATTACCATCTGATTAAAACTAAAGTCATAGGAAGAATTAAAATAGAGTCAGGAAGCAAATGTGCCTTCATTTATCTTTCTCCCATTCCAGAGACTACTATATATAATATACAAAATGTATGGCACATAGTAAGTTTCTAATACTTAGTAAATATTTAGCTGTTGTTGATTTATTTTGGACTTACTGGAAGCCATCATGTCTGCTGTGCTTCGTGAATATCTGTTTATATGTCAGCATCATCTGCTCTAGCACAGAGGCTTCTGGAAGGCAGGGATTATGTTTATTTATTTTACATAATGATTAGCATAAATTTGTTTGCATGAAGTTTTATGTTTTTGTAATGCTGGTAATTTGACTTCCTGTCTTCAGTTTGACCACATTTGATCACTATTTATCCAAGTGAACACAGAGGTGGGCTCAATCATTCAGTGTCCAGCTAGGTTGTCAAGGGCTTCCTTACACAGCAATGTCACCAAAAAGAGCTACTTTCTTGTAAGCAGGTGAAAAATACGGAGATGTCACACACATTGGATTCAGGAAGGAAAAGTCAGATGTCTAGGCTCACCATAAAGACCATATCAAACAAATGTGATATGAAGTCAAGACTGAGTACACAGAAGACTCAGATAAAAGCTACAGTGAGAATATATTCTTTTTTTAAAAAAATTGTTAACACTCCAGTCTTTTTTACTTATTTGAATTTAAATGGGCCCTACCCCAATGATACCTAATCCTCGGTAGCTATACTTCTCTCATTGTGTGCTGTTGGTGGTTGGTTGATTTGTGGTAATGGGCCAAATGTTCTTCCATGCGAACATACCCCAGTCTTTGAGTGATTGTTGATTATTTCATCTTGGAGGATCTAAATGTTTAGAGGTCCTTGTTTTGTATAAGAGACATGTAGATTTGGAAACCGGCATTAGTCGCACATAACTGCCTCTAGAAATGGCCATTCACTAGGGTGACTTGGGCATTTATGAGCTCTTCTGCACTTCAAAAGCCAGGAAGAAGCTTCTTGGTTTTCTGATGTACAGGAAAATGATGCATCTGGCTGGATTTAGAGGACAAATCCAAGGGGAACAAGGCCTGTCCTCGGGGAATATATTCTTTTATCTTTTCATTCCCCTTTTCCTTTGGGACAGGAACCTGGAATGGTGTTGGAAGATTGGAGTAAATTTACTGAAATGAAGTTGAAGATGAGTGAATAAGGTTTTAATACATTTTGATTATGTTTTAACCTCTAAAAATTTTTTTACTATTTTTATCTCTTCAGAGTATGCTTAATTGAAGAAAAGAGTCTCATGGACTTGTGCCTAGGGTGGCTTTGAACCAAGAACCTGTGATGTTAACCTCTTGAGTAACTATAATTATAGGCACGAGTCAGCCATCAGCACCTGGAAGCAAAGTGTCTTTTATTTATTTATTTATTTTGTGGGTCATGCTAGGGGCTTGAACTCTACCTGAATGATGTCCTTGAGCTCTTTAGCTCAAGGCTACTGCCCTAACTTTGGGCCTGGGTATTGTCCCTGAGCTCTTCAGCTCAAGGCTACTGCCCTACCCTTGAGCCAAGCCCCACTTCTCATTTTCTAGAGGTTAGTTGGAGATAAGAGTGTCAGGTACTTTTGTGCCTGGGCTGGCTTTGAACCATGATCCTCAGATCTCAGCCTCCTGAGTAGCTAGGATTACAGGCATGAGCCACCCTGCTGGGCTGTTTGTTTGTTTTTAAATTTAACATTTCAAGAGAACCTATAGCTTTTATCTTTCTCTTTTGTTGTATATTTTTTGTTGTAGAACTTTATCTTAAGATTTTAGGAATTTGATAACATCAGAGTATGCACTCATGCTACAAAAATGGAAATAAATATTCTCAATGGTGAAATTTTGGATTATTTGTTGCAATTTTTGGGCTTCTTTGGATTATTTAAATATTTTTAATGAAAATACTTTAATGAAATGATACACAATGTATTTATACTTACACAATTATGTATCCCCATTTCTTTTTTTTTTTTTTTTTTTTTTTTTTTGCCAGTCTTGGGCTTGAGCTCAGGGTCTGAGCACTGTTCTTGGACTTTTCTCAAGGCTAGAGCTCTACCACTTGAGCCTCAGCACCACTTCCGGCCTTTTTCTATGTATATAGTACCGAGGAATCGAACCCCGGTCTTCAAGCATGCTAGGCAAGCACTTTTAACCACTAGGCCAAACTCCTGGCCTCTGTATCCCCATTTCTTAAAAAAAAATTGACTCCTGGCTGACCTAGGTCTACTTCTACTTCTTGCCTTTTGGTGGGTAAAGTGAAATAAGAGTCTCTTGGATTTGTTTACCTATGTTGGCTTTGAACTCATTTTCAGATCTCAGCTTCCTGAGTTCCTAGTATTATAGGTGTGAGCCACTGGCTCAGTGAGAACACTGTTGTTTATTGTATTTCTTCTTTCAGTCCTGATCTCCATGACAGAGCTGAACTAGATTAGTGGGTTGCAATCTTTCTCTATTTTTAATAAATAAAATATGTGTAAATCTTGGTAGAATATAGAATATAGTTTCAAATGACTACTGCAGGTTTTTATTTTGTTTTATTTTTTTCTTTCCCAGGGCTTTGGATTGAACCTAGGGCGTTTTGCAGGCTAGGTTAATACTTGTAGGCTAGTGCTGTGCTAAATCTGATCCAGACACTAGAGTCAGAATTTGAAAGTGAAAGAGAATATTTGTACTTGAAAACCATCTAGTCTGTTTTCCTTTTTTCTTTTCGTTAACTAATGCCATCTAGCCAAGTGAAATAAATGAGGCTGAGCCCAGATCTCTGAGTTTATATGCTAGTTTTTCCCCCTATAGCACACATAAATATATTTTTTAAAAGTGACAGGCAGAGGACCACTTTACATGTATGATCACATGTAAGTGTCAGGAAGTAGAGTTTACTGATCTTTACCATGAAAAGAAATCAGCAGTTCAGCCATTATGGACCCCATGAGCTCCAGGAAAGAACAGTGAGTGGGATTCTGAGGGAGGAAGAATGTTTCTTGTCAAAAATGTGGAATTTACCATGGATACTGGGATTAAAATAGAACTAAAAGTTAACTTGGCAGAGGATGAAAAGCAAAACAGCTCTAAAGTGTGTGCATTTGGTGAAGATGTCACTGAGGCATCCGAGGGGGAAGGGAATATTGTTTCTTTGTGTGGCTCAAGCTGATTTATTTAGTTATGATTTCAACATGCCTACAAGGCAAAAACTCCAGAAAACATTGCACAACAGTATTAACCAGAACAAATGGTGCTCCCCCCCCCATACCTCCCCTGAAGTTTTTAAAAAATAAAACAGCAGTGGGTTTTTCCCATTTTTCCCCCCTCAAATTGTGTAAAGGGCCCTGATTATGTTTGACTATTGGGTGTGGCAAGTTTTAGAATTTTAAGTGGTAGTACAGGTTCTTGAACAAGAAGGAGAATTAGAGGTGATGTGACTTGAATATTGGAATGTTTAGAATGTGAATTTGTGAGAGGTATTATGGTCTACCGCAGGCTGTTCTTAGTAACAGACCTTCTTGTTAAAAACCCTATTATTATTGGACATTTATTTTGGAAACTACTAAGGGAAGAATGTGACAGAAAAGTAAAACAAACCATCTTGTCTCGTCTTTCCTTTCTGCACAGGCACTTTGAAGAAATACCGTCAATGTTGTCAGGTCTCAATTATCTTGACGTAGGTTAGCATTATCACCATTCAACAAACTTGTATGCACATGGCTTTACACTACATGTAGCACAGGGAAAATTAGAAAACAAGATTCTTATCCTTTTGGAGCTTTGTAAGAGTTGATATAATAGCAAATAGTTCAACAAATCCGAAACTCATTTTCCCATGTCCCCTCATCCCCCCCTCCTTTTATATTTTCTGGCTTTATTAATGGCCTCCCTCCCCTCTCAGCTGGAAACTTCACATTCATCTTGAGTCCTTATGTTTGCCTTGTCTCTTCACACTAATCTTATCAACATGTCCCGTCTCTTCATCCAAAAATTGCTTTTGAATATCTTCATTTTCTTTTCTCTGTCCTCATGGTTATTAGTGCTGTTTAGGTCTTTTGCAGTTTTCATTTCAGTTCTTTGAAGAGCTACTTCTCTATTTTCAGTCTTTCCATTTTGTAAATCCATTCTCCATAGTGCTATCCAATCTCTTTCTTTAGAGGGAGATCTAATTATATCATTCTCTGGTTTAAAAACCTTTCACGAATCCCCATTAATGTTTAGCTAAACTAAACTTAACTTGTCAGGCCATGGTTTTATAGTCTGGTCCCAATCTGTTTGTTCTTGTCTCATTTTCTGGCCATAATCTTCCTCTCCTTTGTGTTTACTTCCTTTTCCCAACACATGTACGTGTACTCTAGCCCCACCAGCTTCCTGCTAGTTCCTTGAGCTTGCTGTTTGCCTGTTCTCTTGATATTAGTGTTGCTTATCCCATATACGTAGAATGCTTTCTGCCTATGAACTCTTAGTAGTATAGATGAACCAAGGAAGCAAAGATCTACAAAAAAAAATTATTAACAAATAAGACAGAAGTAAGCCACAAGTACAGAGATAAGCAACAAAGGCAGTGGTTTAGAGGAGAGTTCAGACAAGCTTCAGATGTCTTCTAACAAATCTGGAAGAACAGCCTGGCATGGGTGGTTCACGTCTGTAATCCTAGCTGTTCAGGAGGCTGAGATCTGAGATCCTTTCCTCCCTCTCTCCCTCCCTCCCTCCTTCCCTCCCTCCCTCCCTTCTTTTTTGCCAGTCCTTTGTCTTGAATTCAGGGCCTGGTAACTGTCCCTGAGCTTCTTTTGCTCGTCTAGTACTCTACCACTTAAGTCACAGCACTACTTTCAGCTGTTTCTATTTATGTGGTACTGAGAAATTGAACCCAGGGCTACATGCATGGTAAGCATGCCACTCTACCACTAAGCCATACTTCTAGCCCTAATGAAACTCATAATAGTATTAAATGACACCTGGTCCTGGAACTTCAACTCAAGGGTTGGGTTAGTGCTCTTATCACTTGAGCCACAGCTCCACTTCGAGCTTTTTGGTGGATAATTGTAGATGAGAGTCTTATCAACTTTCTTCTTTTTTTTTATTTTTTATTTTTTTTTTCATTTGTTGGTCTTGGGGCTTGAACTCTAGGCCTGGGCTCTGTTCCTGAGCTCTTCAGCTCAAGGCTAGTACTCTGTCACTTGAGCCACAGCATCACTTCCGGTTTGCTGGAGTTTAATTGGAGATAAGAGTCTAACAGACGGAAAAAAAAAAAAAAAACAGTCTAACAGACTTTCCTGCCCAAGCTGGCTTCTATGATCTCAGATTTTAGCCTCCCAAGTAGCTAGGATTACAGGCAGGAGCCACTGGTACCTGGCTCAAATACTGGTTTTCATGCCATTTAAATATGAAAGAAGTTATAATGGTTATGTTATAGATAAATGTTTTTCTTTGAAAATTATTATTATTATTTTTGTGGTTCATGGAGTTTGAACTGGGCCTGGGCGCTGTTCCTGAGCTCTTTAGCGCAAGGCTACCACCCTGCCCTTGAGCCAAACCCACTTCCCATTTTCTTGGGGTTAAGGTCCTTTTGTGCCCAGGCTGGCTTTGAACCTTGATCCTCAGCCTCCTGAGTAGCTAGGTTTACAGGCATGAGCCACCAGGCCCAGCAGACTTTTTTTTGTTTTTTAAAACACTATTGGAATAAGTTCAGAGAATATCACTGGTGTTAACACTCTGCCCTCCCTTCCCTCTCTGATTCCAGGTCCCAGTTACTGGCATTGCTGGAAAGAAATGTAACCAGAACTCTGCAGTGTATCTGCATCTGTTTTTCCTTTTCATATGCCTAAATCTCATTCACTTCTGTTTGGCACTAAAATTCCCAATTCTTTTCAAGAATTAAATTTGAAATCTATAAAATAAGTGAGTTAGGTAATCATTTAAGGGTTTCCTGACTCTAGCATTCTCAGTTAATTAAATAACCTATTTTTTGAAAATATATTTTGCTAAGCTGAAATTTTCTGTGCTTGACTTAGATTTTAGTTCATTGTGGACATAATTAACAATGTTATTATAATAGATGAAATCTATAATGTTTATTTGTTATGATTTCCTGAATCCTAGTTATAATCATTTAATGCTCAAGCCAACACATTAAAGGACTTGGCATTGTATGTATAGTCTTATTATCTGAAAACTTTAGGCTTACTTATATAACTTTGGAGTCTAATGTTCTATATGTATATAAAAGGACACATTACCACTTAAAATGAAAGAAGTGCAGAATTAAGTCAGTAGAAGTCTGAAAAAGTATTTGCAAGATGTTTGTACTTGTTATGTGCTTTTGAATGTTCAGAGATCTAGGCGGTACCATCAGATACCAGGAACCATGAGTTGGGAGGAATTAATCTTGGACCTTTACTTTGTGATTGCAGATCACTCACTGCTCTTAAATTTTCCCATTTCTTAACAGGTAGTAAATTATTTCTGACTCTTAACTTACCCTAGCATGTTTCGTGAAAGAATAAAGATAACCACTGTCAAATATTTTTCATTCTCCATTCAGATTCTATGCAAGTAGTGTTTGTTGGTAATTGTATTATTTAAGATAGATCTTGAATGTGTGTGAGAGAAGAGGTACACTTACACTTAGAGTAAGTCACTTGCAGCATTAATTTCTTTAGGCAGCAAAATCTGTTAGGTAGAGCAATGCTGAAAGGTTACAATATTATAAAGTACAGTTCTTTCCAGATCCTATGTCCTGAATTACTATTATTATTATTACTTAAAAGGTAGCAATCCATATTCTGGTGCTTTTTTTAAAAAGGTATATATTTAGATTTAAAAAAATATTCCCCACATGTTCTGCTATTTAAATAACAGTGAAATGTAAAGTTGTGTACATTTTTCCTTTTGCTTGAATTCTTACACTTTCTGTGTTAGAAATCCCACCAGATTCTCTTCCAAACTTCACATTTCATCATCTCGTTATTAGTTGCTTGTTATTAAAACAAAAATTTTTAGCCTTCTTAAAGAATACCTGGTATACTTGTTGGTACAATATGCCAGTGAATTGGCCTTGTGCAGGTGGCTTGCACCTGTAGTACTAGCTACTCAGGAGGTTGAGATCTGGGGATCCTGGTTCACAGCCAGCCTGGGCAGGAAAGTCTATGAGACTCTTATCTCCAGTTAGCCACCAGAAAAGGAACTGCCACTGTGGCTCAAAGTGATAGAGGACTAGCCTTGTGCAAAAAAGCCTACCCCTGAATTCATGCCCCATGACCAAAGAAAAGTAGAGACAAAAGGAGACTTTATATGAAGAAACAGTTTACAAAACTTTTTTTCTTTTTGTCCTCCTTTCCAAATTGTTATTATCTCAGGTGGCCCTATCCCTGGGCTTGAGCGTTTAGCTCAAGGCTACCACCCTACCCCTTGAGCCACAGCCCCACTTCCCATTTTCTAGTGATTAATTGGAGATAAGACTCTCATGGTTTTTAGTGCCTGGACTAGCTTTGAACTGAGGTCCTCAGATCTCAGCCTTCTGAGTAGCTAGGATTATAGGTGTGAGTCACCATGCCCGGTGTAGTATGAGAACTATTTCAACATTTGGTTTCTTGCTTGCGAGCAAAATTGACACCTGATTTCATAATGTATGTTGGTGTTTGCTGTGTATTTTCTGTATCTGAACACTTCTGTGTTACAATGTAAAAATTAAAGATTACAATTTTTCAACTATCTGTTTCACAATCAAATTATTTATTAAACACAAATGAAAATTGTTTTAAGTATAGCCTATCCTGAAATGAAATGATCATATTTATAATTCAGTAGGTAATCTAGTCTGGGATGTTTCAAACAAGTCTTATTAGTAGAGGTAAGACATTTTGAACCAATGTTATAAGGAAGGGTCTGTTTCTTTATTCAGCAATTTCACATTGACTTAAAAAGATGACATGTTTAGTTAGTTAGAAGTGCCAAGAAAACATGGTCTTTTTCCCCCTCTCTGTTGATATATAGTTGGTTTTGGAATATGGCTGTGTGTGTGTGTGTGTGTGTGTGTGTGTGTGTGTGTGTACATATATGTGTATACAACTGTATGTATGTATATATATATATATATATATATATATATACTTTTTTTTTTTGCCACTCCTGGGGCTTGAACTCAGGGCTTGATCACTGTCCTTGGGCTTATCCTCAAGGCTAGAGCTCTACCACTTGAGCCACAGCACCACTTCCGGCTTTTCTTCTTTTCTCATATATATATATATATATGTATATATATATATTTAAGTCACATTTTAAAAGTCTCAATCTATTGTGTGTTTATTATTTATTATATTTTTATTTTAAAGTTTGCTTTTTTATTTTTTATCATTTTTATTACCTTTTAGTAGTTGTACAAAGCAGTCCAGAAGAATTACGGGGGATGCATACCTACCAACTTGCTCTGTGTCTTTGTTCTTATAAGTTTGCTTGCAAATGTAAACTGATATGCAGCTTTGTACTGAAAAAAATATTAAAATGAAGACAGTTTAATAGTATTATAGAAGACTCAGAAAATGGAGAGAAGAGGTACAAACTGTAATGGATAGGATTTGAGCGAGATCTTAAAGAGTACACAGTTCTTGATATATTCCAGATTGCCCCTGGGACATTTTTGTTCTCTGTGATTGTTGAATGTTATATGTCTTCTTAGGTCAAAGAGTTGATAGAGAGTTGGCTGTTTATTCTCGAGCTATAATGTAATCTTAACACATTGCTTTGGGTGAGTCACTTTTCTTTGTCTTAATTTCTCCATCTGTAAAATGATCAGGACTATGTAATTTGAGATTTATTTAATTTAATTTATTGGAATAAAACTTGAAGTTGTACAGAACTTGCTTTCAATGGCAATGAATTTAAGAGATAGCATGCTACTAAGATTTTCTTCTACCTTAAGAGTCTGTATGGACAAGCCCCAAGACTGGCAACAAAACAAAACACAAACACAAACACAAAAGTCTGTGTGGCTTTGAGTGATAATGCCAAGCAAGAGCACAAGACTCTTGTGTTCAAGTCTCTGTACTAGGAGGGAGAAGGAGAGGGTGAGTGGGAGAGGGAAGGGGGGGGGAGAGAGAATGAATATTTCTAGAATAAAAACAATAAGAAAAAATAATAAGATAGGCTGAGTACCTTATGCATGTTTTAAGCTAGTAATATCTGTACTCAGTGTCAGTTTATTTATGATACTCCTATAGCTAAATAGTAGTACATTTTTGTCTTTTAGGAAGGTTTATAGCGTATCTCAGGTGATGAACAGCAGGCATAAGACTGAATAGCTTGTCTTAATTAGAAAAATTATAATGCCCTAATACTAACATTGTTAAAATATTATTTAAAATATTTTTCTTCATAATGTTACATGATTGGTAGTTATACTATATAAGCAACTAAGAAGCTCAAGTTTCTTGGATATAGTTTTGGAGTTTTAGGATATCTAGGAAGAGTCTAGGCTTTAGAAAGGATAGACATGCCGGGTACAGTGGCTCACTCCTGTAATCCTAGCTAATCAGGAGGCTGAGATTTGAGGATCATGGTTCAAAGCCAACCAGGCACTGAAAAGTCTGAAAGACTCTTATTTCCCATTAATCACTAGAAAACTAGATCTGTGGCTTAAGGGGTAGGGCCGTAACCTTGAGCTGAAGAGCTCAGGAACTGTGCCCAGTTTCAGAGTTGAAGCCCCAGGACTGACCAAAAAAAAAAAAAAAATGGAAAGGAAAGGATAGCCTTATGGTGTATTCTGTAGTATTATGTAATCAAGATAATCAAGAATTATTATGATACCTGACTTTCACATTTGGATTTGCCAGAATAAAAAACTGCAAAGATGAGTTTATCTCAGGGGTGGGAGTTTGGCTTAGTGGTAGAGTGCTTGCCTAGCATGCACAAAGACTCAGGTTTGATTCCTTGGTACCATATACATAGAAAAAAGCCAAAAGTGCTGCTGTAGCTCAAGTGGTAGAGCTCCAGCCTTGAGAAAGCTCAAGGACACTCCTCAGGTTCAGAGTTCAAGGCCCAGGAATGGCAAAAAAATGTTTATCTCAATACTATTTTCATATGATATTCTCCTGGCACAAAATGATTTCATATTTATGCAAGAACCCAAATACTTAATAGATAATCAATATCAAAAGAGGTGAGCCTCTTCCTATTGGTTACCAAGTTGATCCAACATTCCATTGCTGTATTCTGTTTAAGATATATGAATCAGACAATCTCATTAAATACCACATTCTGAACTGGAGCTTGTTAATTGCATAGTTTTCTTTTTTTAGGTTTGGAACTACTATCATGGAGTAAATTAAAAGCTACTTGGGCATCCCACTCATTTGAAAAACTTCACTTTAAATTTTGTTTAAAAACCCATGATTTCTAATGGAAAGGTCATGGTAAGAGACAGAACCAATTTTCTAAGTGTAACTTTTTGTGTGTGTGTGTGTGTGTGTGTGTGTGTGTGTGTGTGTGTGTGTGTGTGTGTGTTTTTGAGAGAGAGAGAGAGAGAGAGAGAGAGAGAGAGAGAGAGAGAGAGAGAGAGAGAGAAAGAGAGAGAAATGGGGGAGAGAGAGAAAAAGAGGGGGGGGGGAGGAGTCACAGCTTTACTTCTGACTTTTTGGTGGTTAATTGGAGGTACAGGTTTCATGGACTTTCATGCCCTGACTAGTTTTAAACCTTGATCTGACTTTCCTCAGTAGTTAAGATTCCAGGTGTTAGCTCTTTTCCTGAAAATGCTTAAGTGATCTGTTTCCCTTGGATGAGTAGATTTGAACAAGGGTTGGGGATTAGTTAGTTCCAGTACATATGAGCTAAGCATCTACAATAAGACCTATAAAATAAAATTATCAACACAGTGATGTTGATGTAATTAGCCTACATATGAACAGTATATAATCAGCCATATCTGACTCTGCTTGAAAGGTCAATCCACTGTAGGAAATGTCAAGGGTTCAACTCCAGACTAATGACTCTTAGGATTTTTTTTTTTTTTTTTTTGCCAGTCCTGGGCTTGAGCTCAGGGCCTGAGCACTGTCCTTGGACTTTCTCAAGGCTAGAGCTCTACCACTTGAGCCTCAGCACCACTTCTGGCTTTTTTTTTTTTTTTTTCTATGTATGTGGTACTGAGGAATCGAACCGGGGTCTTCGTGCATGCTAGGCAAGCACTTTAACCACTAGGCCAAACTCCTGGCCCGACTCTTAGGATTTTTTTTTTGAGTGAACTCAGGGTCTGAGCACTGTCCATGGGCTTTCCTCAAGGTTAGTGCTCTACCACTTGGGCCACAGAACCAGTTCTGGCCTTTTCTATGTATGTGGTACCGAGGAATCGAACCCGGGTCTTTGTGCATGCTAGGCAAGCACTCTACCACTAGGCCAAACTCCCAGCCTGACTCTTAAGGATTTGTAGTTAGGTTTAAATCTGACCTGGAATATATTATATACCAAGTAAGAAGTATGTGAAGTTAAGAAATTGGTCTAAATGAAACTCACGTTTCAAATGGGGTTGATTCTGAAGAATGAGAAATTGACAGTTAAGACATTTTAGCCAATAGGACCCTCAAAGGAAGCTTAAACAATACTTGCTGTCACCAGTTTAAAAAAAATCTAAACTCTTAACGTGGATTTCATGTAAACTGTTCATGCTAAACATTTACATTAACTATTCCTATTCTTTTATGCTTCTCATTTGATTCAGTTTTCAAACTGTGGTTTGCTGGAGGGGGACAAAAAAAACCCAACCATCCCAAACACAAACCGCATAGGACAAATTGAATTACAAACTTGGTGTGGTCCTTTAACTCAATTACATCTAATTTGTGTTATTTTAGTCATCCTGGGTGGCAGCTGTTCTGTGTAAAAAGCCCACAAACATTTTCAATGTAAAAATTTGTCCTGATTACAATTCTTGAAGATTGGTAGCCTCTTTATATTTTAAGTGAAATAGTTATAGATTATTTTGGTGTATCAAGACCACTTGAATTTTTTCAATGGAAAATTTGGTTTTTGTTTTTTTCTTGGTGTGTGTGTGTGTGTGTGTGTGTGTGTGTGAAAAATTCTGGGTGTTGAACTCAGGGCCCAGTCCATGAGTTTCTTTTGTTCAAGGCTAGTGCTCTACTATTTGAGTCATATCTCTATGTTTGATTTTTTTTTTTTTTTGGTAATTAATTGAAGAGTCTCACAGACTTTCCTGCCTTGGCTGGCTTTGAGCCATGATTTTCAGACCTCAGTCTCCAGAGTAGGATTATAGGCATACGCCTATATAAATTTTATTTATTTATTTTAAATTGAGCATCTGGCTGGGCGCTAGTGGCTCACGCCTGCAATCCTGGATAATCAGGAGGCTGAGGTCTGAGTACTGTGGTTTGAAGACAGACCTAGTAAGAAAGTTCATAGACTCTTAGCTCCAACTAACCACCAGAAAACCGGAAATGGAGTTGTAGTTCAAAGTGGTGGAATGGCAGCTTTGAGCAAAAAACTCAGGGGCAGTGCTTAGGCCCTGAGTTCAAGCCCCATGACTGACAACCCCCACCTCAAAAAATTGAGCATCCAATGTTTATTTTTAAAAAATGCTTATTTTGAAATTTTCTTAAATCCCTTATAAAAGTAGCCTTTTAATTGCTTTATTCAGGCAGTTATCAATTTGAGTGCAAGGACATGCCGCTTTTTAGATTTTGATGTATTCAAATATTTTAGCATTCCAAGACAAAATTTAAGGTGATCTGGAAAGAAAAGTCAGAAAAAATAGGTCAGAAAAATTAAGATAGTTTGATATAGGGTTGAGTTACCATTCAGTATAAAATGTCCAGTAATGAAGATTTTTGAAGGCAATTGAGTCTTGCAAAAGCATGAACCATTTGCATAATAAACCCACCTTAACACTGTCTTCAGCTGCAGCGTTTTATTTTTTTTTTTTAGATCCTGTCCTGGTTTCCTTACTTATTCCATTTCCTCTTTTCTGGTTTTCTGTTTATGTACACACACACACACACACACACACACACACACACACACTTTTTTTTTTCAAGTCCTGGGGCTTGAACTCACTGTCTCTGAGCTTCTTTTGCTCAAGGCTAGGCATTCTACCACTTGAGCCATAGTGCCACTTTGAGCTTTTTCTGTTTCTGTGGTACCAAGGAATTGAATCCAGGGCTTCATGCATGCTAGGTAAGCACTCTACCAATAAGCCATGTTCTGAGCCATTTACCATTTATATTGATTAACAATTAATTAACAATGGCTGCAACAAATTACCTGAGAACTCTGCTTCTTTCAAACACTAGACATTTGTTATCTCAGTTTCTGTGAATTACTGATGCATTATTGGTTTTATTCCTATGTGTATGATAAATATTGAGACATTTAATAAATGTTGAGTGCTGAACAAATGGATTCTGTTCGCAGGCTGAGGTGCTTATCACTTCACACCTGGCTCCAAATTCTTTACTGGTTTCTAGTCTTTGTACCATGTAGTTTTGATTATTTAATTTTAAGTAATTTTATTTTTTTGGTGTAGCACTAGGATTTTGGCCATAGGACTTGTGCCTGTTAGGCAGGTGCTCTACTACTTTTCATAGATTCTAAAGATATTCATGCTGCTGATTCTCTCTCTCTCTCTCTCTCTCTCTCTCTCTCTCTCTCTCTCTCTCTTTTGCCAGTCCTGGGCTTGAGCTCAGGGCATGAGCACTGTTCTTGGGCTTTCTCAAGGCTTAAAGCTCTATCACTTGAGCTACAGCGCCACTTCTGGCTTTTTCTATGTATGTGGTACCAAGGAATCAAACCCAGGTCTAGGCAAGCACTTTACCACTAGGCCAAACTCCTGGCCAATCATGCTGCTAATTTTCTTATGAATAACCAAATCACAACTCTAAGTAGCCTGATCTTGAAGTTAAAAATTGTTTTCTTAGGGGCCAGGAGTTTGGCCTAGTGGTTAAAGTGCTTGCCTAGCATGCACGAAGACCCAGGTTCAATTCCTTGGTACCACATACATAGAAAAAAGCTGGAAGTGGTGCTTAGGCTCAAGTGGTAGAGCTTTAGCCTTGAGAAAAATCCACGGACAGTCCTCAGGCCCTGAGCTCAAGCCCAGGACTGGCCAAAAATCCCATACAAACAAGAATTGTTTTCTTAGCATTCAATGCTTTGTGTATGTATTTGTTCAATTTTTTTTTTTTTCTTGTCTGTCAGAGGGCTTGAACTCTGGGCCTGGGTGCTTTGCCTAAGCAGTTCAGCTCAAAGCTAGTGCTCTACCCACTTTGAGCCACAGCTCCACTTCTATGTTTCTGGTGGTTAATTGGAGAGAAGAGTCTCACAGTCTTTTGTGCCTGGGCTGGCTTTCAACCGTGATCCTCAGATCTCAGCCTCTTGAGTAGCTAGGATTACAGGTGTGAGCCACCTGTGCCTGGCTCAGTCTTGCTTCTTAACAAACACCTACTTAAACTGCTTGTTTTTGCCTTTGACAAAACATCATCTCTGTCCTTGATACTATGTTCACAAGAGCTTTACTTTCTTACTTTATTCCTAACTTGTAGCATTTACTCCTTGTCTTTTCAAGTGTGTGTGTGCAGGTGTATGTGCAAGTATGTGCCACTTTTGGGACTTAAGCTCGGGGCCTTTCACTCTAGTTTGGCTTTTTCTGCTCAAGGTTTGGAACCAATTGTGCCACACTTCCACTTTCAGCTTTTTGATGATGAAGTGAAGAGTCTCTTGGATTTGTCTGTTTGGACTGACTCAAATTATGGTCCTTCGGTCTCAATGTGAGTAACCAGCACTTGTATGACTTTTCAAGTCTTATTGTCTGCCTAAACAACTACTGTTTTTTCCATCTCCAGAATTCAATTTGGATCTTTCTTTTATGGTCCTTTTTTTTTTTTTGGCCAGTCTTGGAGCTTGAACTCAGGGC
The DNA here is from genome assembly GCF_031878675.1 of Megascapheus bottae. Taxonomy (NCBI): domain Eukaryota; kingdom Metazoa; phylum Chordata; class Mammalia; order Rodentia; family Geomyidae; genus Megascapheus; species Megascapheus bottae. The sequence goes on from NC_143522.1 coordinate 7,363,262, forward strand.
CTAAGCACTGTCCTTGAGCTTTCTCAAGTCTAGGGCTGTACTACTTAAGCCACAGCACCACTTCTGCTTTTTCTGTGTATGTGGTACCGAGAAATTTAACCTGGGTCTTCATACATGCTAGGTAAACACTCTCACAATAGGCCAAATTCTTGGCCTTGTTCCTTCATTTTTATTATTTATTTATGTATTTATGTATTTATGTATTTATTTATTGCCAGTCCTGGGCTTGAGCTCAGGGCCTGAGCACTGTCCTTGGACTTTCTCAAGGCTAGAACTCTACCACTTGAGCCTCAGCACCACTTCCAGCTTTTTCTATGTATGTGGTACTGAGGAATTGAATCCGGGTCTTCGTGCATGCTAGGCAAGCACTTTAACCACTAGGCCAGACCCCCAGCCTCCTTCAGTTTTAAATTAGCTTGAGTTAATTGCCCTTTCCAACGGGAATTCCAAAGTTTTGAGAACAAAATTTGCTTCCTGTGTACCTGTTTTAATGTTCCCTTAGTGTATGTTGGTTGGCTGATTAAGAAATTAAATACCGGGGCCAGGAACTTGGCCTAGTGGTTAAAGTGCTTGCCTAGCAAGCACGAAGACCCGGGTTCGGTTCCTTGGTACCACATATATAGAAAAAGCTGGAAGTGGTGCTGAGGCTCAAGTGGTAGAGTTCTAGCCTTGAGAAAGTCCAAGGACAGTGCTCAGGCCCTGAGCTCAAGCCCAGGACTGGCAAAAAAAAAAAAAAAAAAAAAAAGAAATTAAATACCTTGGGCCAGGTTGTGGCCAAGTGGTAGAGTGCTTGCCTAGCATGCACAAAGACCCAGGTTTGATTCCTTGATACCACATACATAGAAAAAGCTGTGGTTCAAGTGGTAGAGCTCGAGCCTTGAACAAAAAATGTTCATGGACAGTATCCAGGCCCTGAGTTTGAGCCCCAGGATTGGCAAAAATAAATAAATAAATAAATTAATTAAATGCCTTATCCCATCAGTAAAAAAAAAAAAAAATTCTCCTTGTGACTGTTGCAGAATGAATGAATAATATTCCCAGGGCCATTCATGAGGATGAGCTGAGTTTAGGAGTTTCCTTACAGAAACATTGCTGTAGGAAAGACTGATTAAAAATATTTTCTTTCGGGAGAGCTATCAGAATTGGCTTTTAGCCTTGTACTATCAAAGCAAAAGGTTCTGTGTGGCCTGGAGCAAGCCATGAGAGATCTGTGATCTCTACTTTGCTTTCGTGTGGGTTTTGCCAAGCCCTTCAGCTTCGATAAGCAGAACAAGATATTTACTTTTATCTTTTCTTTTGAAAAGTTGCATGGTATTTTATTTACAAAAAAAGGCACATCATAAGAACTTTGTGTGAGCATCTTATCATTCTTCCTGGAGAAAATTTAAAATAATGGCAATCTAACAGCTTAAAAATATTGTGGCTAATTGTGTTCGAGATCATTCTTGGTGTATTTAGTATAGCTTTGGAGAATGAGGCCTGAGAGCCAGTGGAAAGTATGGTACTTTTGGCAACTCTAAATTTAGCTTATTGCCAACAGATCATATTCTGTTCATGTTGTTATTTTCTACCAATATCCTCTTGTGTCTTCTTATTTTCTTATCTTTTGCTGTACTTTTCTGTCCTTCTGTTCACCCACCAGCCCTACAGGTAGAAGGTTTGTATAGAGTGAGACTATTTAGAAGAACATTTACTTTTTAAAATAGGCATCTCAAATTCTATTTAGTTTAAGGATTTAGTTTGATTTTAGGATTACTTACAATATTAGTCTTTGATTTAGGTTAATACTTTCACATTTTTGGTTTTCCTGTGGCTAAATTACTGATGTTTATACAAACAACAACTGTAGTAACAAAAACTAATTTTCCCTGTGTTATTTGTGCATGGTGGTGTTTCAAGCCAAGATCCCTGTATTTACTGCTAGAATATTTGAAGGAATGGAAAAGGGTAAAGCTCTTGATTCTTACCTTTGATCTTTATAGCTAATGACTTTGGGAACATTTCCTGGAGAAGACAGAGCATATCAGCTGTGTACAGCCTGGGTACTGCCCAGGTTCTGCATACAGTGCCCCTGTCTGCAAGGTGCCCTAAAACTGCTTCCTTTGTAGGAGCTTCTCATGAAAGTTCCCTCTTGGGATCAGCTCTATGCTGTCTTTGTTTTTCTTCAGTCCATACTTCACTTTCTGCAGGTCCTAGTGCCCTCCCCAGTAGATAGCCCTGGTACCTGTGAAGATAAAGGAGGTGAGAAGTGGGAGGAAGATGGGGAACACAGTTGGCAGGCGTGGACATGGAAATGATGAGGAAGTGCATGGGTGTAGCCCTCAAAGGACTTTCCTGCCTCCTCTAGTTTGCTGCCCTGTTCTGCTTTGCTCCCTTTACCACTATTCTAATATGGAGTTCAAAACAAAAATTAAATTCACAGACTGGATGCTGGTGGCTCATGCCTGTAAATGCTAGCTACTCAGGAGGCTGAGATGTAGGATTCTGGTTCAAAGCAAGCCAAGGTATACAAATTTGTAAGATTCTCATTTCCAATTAACCACCAAAATGCCAGATGTAGAGATGTGGCTCAAGCACCAGCCTTGTGTGAGAAAGCAAAGAATCTAAAGCCCTAAATTCATACCCCAATACTGGTAAATGTACTGGTACCTCGCCCCCTCATCACACAAAATTAATTTCATTCATAATTTAGTTCTCAACACTCAAGTATACTTTTCTCTGAAATTCTTCTCCATTGATATCTTCAAGATTGGATCTCATGGTTTTTTGTTTTTGTTTTTTTTTTAAAGCATGGTTTGATTAATTTGTTGCATTTTATACATTTGAACATTCCTTTCTTTTTTTTTCCTTTTTTTATTGTAATTAGTAAAAGGGTTACATGATATTTGCCAGATAGAAGGTGCATTAATTCACATACATTGATACCCTTTCACATGTCTTGGTACCCGTTTCCCTCCCCCCCCATTGAACATTCCTTTCTTGAAAAAAGAAAAAGCTTTACTGAATACAAATTTGCCATATGAAACTGTCTAATCAGCTTCACTAAAAAGTGTATATTTCATTGCATGGCATTTGCAATTTATTCTTCTTTCTCTTCCCCTCAGAACTGACAATATGAAAATACTTTCATATGCTGAAAGCTAGTGTACTCATTTTGTTAAGAAAAAAAAAAGGAAAGGAAAATGTACTTTGATTGCTAGGTGTCATATCAACAGAAAAGTACAATGTGGATAAATTTGGCCATGGAATTCCTCGGAGCTCACTGTAAACAATTCTGCCTCTCAGAGCCTCCTACATGAGTCTAGAGGGTTGTTTTTTACACCACAAGAGTAAAAATATAAAAATACAATTATGATTTGTATGTGGTTTGATTTAATTGAGTGTACTTAAAATAGAATATTGAACTGTAGTTTTGAAAGTAAAAAAATACCTTAGCACTTAAGTCCTTTGTGTATTCTAAGGAATTTCAATAGCCCCAGCTTGAGGGCAGATCCACATCCCCTGTGCCTGGACTACACAGCTGTCTTTCTCCTGAACTTTGTAATACTCTGGTTTACTTCTTTTTTTTTGTGGGGGAGGAGGGTCATGGGGGCTTGAACTTGGCCTGGGTGCTGTCCCTGAGCTCTTCAGCTCAAGGCTACCACCATAGATAGCCCCACTTCCCATTTTTCTAGAGGTTAGTTGGAGATAAGGGTCTCAGGTCCTTTTGTGCCCACGCTGGCTTTGAACCTTGATTCTTAGATCTCAGCCTTCTGAATAGCTAGGATTACAGGCATGAGCCACCGTGCCCAGCTCTGGTTCACTTTTAATTAACTCATGCTGTCTGGTGCTACTAGGATAGTCTTTTCTAAATAGCATTATGCTTTCTCCCCCCACCCCCTTCTTAGTTGATCTCATGTTAATCCAATGCCATCAAAATTTCTCTTAAAACCAGACTTCTAATTTTATTTAAGGATCCTTCACAATGAACATGTTTGGTCCTGTTTTTCACAGTACTGTTGAAGCAAGCTCCTCCTCTATTATTTTTATGTTGACTTTTTTTTTAAGTTCTTTTATGTTTGTTCTTTTATTCCCAAGGGGAAGTCAGTGTAATAGGAAGTCTGTCTTCTATTTCCTTTTACTTTAGTACTCTCCCCAATGCATACAAAGTGTTAAAATGGTCAAACAGTAATGCTGAATGATGATTCCTACACAAAGCTTAACTTACAATAGACTATAAAATGATTGCTGCTGAACTTCTCTTAAGATTTATTGCCTAGCTTTTAGAATTGATGGTTTTATCTCTTAAATAGAGAACTATGTCTGGGATTTATGTGGTTATAAATGGAAATCCCTTTATTTCATTTATATTACTAGAGTGTCTTAGCTTAAAAAATTATAAAGAACAACTTTTTTTTTTTTGGCCAGTCTTGGGCTTAAACTCAGGACCTGAGTAAGCATTGTCCTTGGGTTTTCCTCAAGGCTAGGACTCTACCACTTGAGCCACAGCACCACTTCTGGCTTTTTTGTGTAAGTAGTACCAAGGAATCAAACCCAGGTCTTCATGCATGCTAGGCAGGCATACCACCACTAGGCCACACTCCCTCCCCCTGCTTACTTTTCTTAATTTTGTCAAATATATATTGATTTTTTGACTGTATTCTCTACCCCCTGAAACTTTTAAATCTAGTTTTGACAAAATTATAAAGATTATTTCTGGAGAAAGGCTAGCCTGTTAAATTTTAACAGATTGTACCAAAATATTGGTTACTCATGTGAAAATTAGTTCCTGTAGACTTATGCCATACAAAAATGAAATCAAAATTGGTTGTAGTCTAAACTGCATATACTGAAACATAAAACTTCTAAAAAGAATAAACAGCTAGAAAGTTTTTGTTACCTTGAGAAGACAACAATTTCCCTCACTCCCTCTTTTTCCTTCTCTCTCTCCCTCCCTCTCTTCCTCTCTCTCCCTTCCCTCTTTTCATTGTCTTACTAAATAGCCCAGGAAAAGTGGCCTTGAACTAGCTATGTAGTCTACCTGGCTTTGAATTTATCATCCTTCCACTTTAGACACTTCATTGCTGGGTATATAGGTGTGTAGCTCCATGTTTGGCAGCAGTTTCTTACACGTACCTCCAGAAAGACAATCTGTTAAGGAATACATTGATAAATTGAATATCAAAATTGAAAATATCAGCTCTTCAAAAAAGAATCAAGCCAGGTGGGATGGCTCACATCTGTAATCCTAGCTAGTCAGGAAGCTGAAATCTGAGGATCTCAGTTCAAAGCCAGCTCAGGTACTAAAGACCAGGAGACTCTTATCTCCCGTTAACCACTAGAAAACTAGAAGTGTTGCTGTGGCTCAAGGGTTAGGGCGGTAGCCTTGAGCTGAAGAGCTCAGAAACAGTGCTCAGGCTCAGAGTCCAAGCCCCAGACCCACAGGAAAAAAAAAAAAAGAGAGAATCAAAAGATAAGACACAGATTAACAATAATATTTGTGAAACAAAATAATGTGAATACATAGAATAGTATATATGGAATTCCCAAATTATAAGAAAATGAATAAACTTTCTAGCAGAAATAAAATATTTAAATAGATATATTACTGAAGAAGATAGATGGATGACACATACATGAAAAGAATGTCAATGTTACTAATTATTAAATGTAACTTAAAACAAGATGCCATACCTATTAGCAAATTAAAATAAAACAATTGACCTACAAAGTATTGGGGAAGTATGAAGAGCTAACTCTTCTTCTGGTGGAAATATTAATTGGTACAATGACTTTGAAAAACAAATCCGTCTCCTGAGAAGCTTGGATTTACAGGCATGAGCCACCAGCAGCCAGCCTGTGAATTTAATTTTTGTTTTGAACTCCATATTAGAATATTGAAGGAGGCAGTAGAGTCCTTTGAGGGCTGCACCCATGCATTTCCTCATCATTTCAAAAGTACCTATATAACAAGCTAAAGGCCCTAAATTCAATCTCACATACCACCACCATCATCAACACCAACACCACCAACAAGAAAACAAAACAAAAAAACCTCAGTGATATTGAGTTTTTTTTTTTTTAATATGGGAGTGGTTGACCAGTTGGCAATTTGGATTTAAACAAACAAATAGTCTGTGTTAGAAATTGATGGGAGGGCCAGGAGTTTGGCCTAGTGGTTAAAGTGCTTGCCTAGCATGCATGAAGACCCGGGTTCAATTCCTCGGTACCACATACATAGGAAAAAGCCGAAAGTGGTGCTGAGGCTCAAGTGGTAGAGCTCTAGCCTTGAGAAAGTCCAAGGACAGTGCTCAGGCCCTGAGCTCAAGCCCCGGACTGGCAAAAAAAAAAAAAAAAAAAAAAAAGAAATTGATGGGAAACCATGTTAGTAGATATAAAAACACCTAGTTCTATGACTATAAAATTGAGGCGAGTAAAACAGTTGGGTACAACTATGTTTTTTATTAAAGATTTTATTTGGTTCCTAGATATTTGGCAATCTCTGCTGAATAATAACAATTCGTTTTTTCCCCCCCCCTAAACTACTTGGTGGTGAATTTCAGAGGTTGTGATTCTGTGTGTGTGTGTAAGAAAGAAAGAAAGAAAGAAAGAAAGAAAGAAAGAAAGAAAGAAAGAAAGAAAGAAAGAAAGAAAGAAAGAAAGTTCTGAGGATTGAACTCAAGGCCTCTGCAATGTCCCTGTGTTCAAGGATCCACAGGTCCACTTTTGGCTTTTTGGTGTTTAATTAGAGATAAGAGTCTCATGGACTTTGGACTTTCCTGCCTGGCCTGGCTTTGAACCATGATCCTCACATCTCAGTCTCTTGAGTAGCTAGGATTATACCCATGAGCCTCTGGTTCCTGGTTACCATTAATTATTTTTGCATTTAAATAAGTTTTAGACAGTCTTTTATATATCATCATATAATCAATTCATCTTAATTATCACTTAATATTTCAATATGAACTTTGTGGAAGTTTTTTTCTCATATTCTAAATATTGTGTATGAAATTTCATTACATTTCTTTAGTTTCCTTTCATAGAACAGTTTCTTAGCTTTTTTTGGCTTTTTTTTTTTTGTGGGTCATGGGCTCAGTCCCTGAGCTCTTCAGCTCAAGGTTATTGCCCTACCCCTTGAGCCTCAGTCCCACTTCCTGTTTTCTAGAGGTGAATTGGAGATAAGAGCCTCACGTTCTTTAGTGCCTCACCTGGCTTTGAATAGCGATCCTCAAATCTCAGCTTCCTGAGTAGCTAGGATTACAGGCGTGAGCCATCATGCCCAGCTTTGTCTTTTTTTTTTTTTTTTTTTTTTGCCAGTTCTGGGCTTGAGCTCAGGGCCTGAGCACTGTCCTTGGACTTTCTCAAGGCTAGAGCTCTACCACTTGAGCCTCAGCACCACTTCCAGCTTTTTTCTATGTATGTGGTACTGAGGAATCGAACCGGGGTCTTCGTGCATGCTAGGTAAGCACTCAACTACTAGGCCAAATTCCCGGCCCCCTTTGTCTTTTTTGACAGCACTGATAGTATTATGAGTGTGGTCTCCTGATTTTGCATAATGCCCCCTTTGGATTTGCATAACTTTTTCTATACCTTGATTTTTTCTTTATCTTATTTTAGTTCTTCATATGTGCATATGTGACATGTAGATGTGCATCTACATATCATGCTATACTTATGCTGTTTTCTAGACCAGATTATATAATATCTGTAAGCAGGGATGTTATATACTGTTAACTTTTATTCCAAATACATGTAGTATTATTCTATAAAAATTAAATGTATTTATATCAGAAGTTCTTATCTGTTCTATAGATCTAGAGGATGATTTAAACCATTCAGAGAAAAGCAGATCAGTTAACTACCAATAATTAAAGATGTCAAAGACTCAGGCTTATGTCAATACAGTTTCCTCGAATGTTTTCTTCCAGAAAAAAAATAAAGATGTCAAAGAATGCCATTATGTTTTTTTTTTAAATTGAGTCTTGAAAAGACTTGAAAAGACTCAAAGTATACAATGTAGAGCACGAATTCTGTTTTTTCTTTTCACTATTTCTTTGAAGAAACCCTTTGCATTACTGTTTGACCTCTTTTCCTGTATGTAGTTTTCCAAAATAGCATTTCCATCTGACATGGTATTATAGCGGGCAGTCAAATTAGCATGCAAGATGTTTGACTTTTCAAAATACATTACTCATGATTGGAATTATGTTTGGTTGTATTGAAAAGATCTTTTATTATCAAGTAAGCATTGTTATAGAACCCACTTGCCCAGTATTTTTGAGATGAACATAAGCTTTCCACACTGAAGTCAACTTCTGAAAAGATAACATTGTGGCATTTTAGAGGCTTTGGTTAAAGGTCTATATATTAAGCTCGAATTTACTATTTAATGTTATTTAGGATTTTAATTCAGAAATTCCTAACTCATTTTGTCCTGTTTTACTGCACAAAATTTCATATACAGTTTGATTTTTTTTTTAAATTGACTTTCCTGTCCTCTGGGGAAGTTCTTATCTCACTTGATTACTTATCTCTGAAGATCAGTATAACTCTACTTTTATCTGAACTAACTGAATAACTCCTCATTACTCAGCACATACTTTAGTGAAAAGAGTCTTAGGAGTAAGGCTGACATTCTCCATATTGTGGTTTGTCTGTGTGTCTGTGCCTGTGGATAACTTGGCAATGACTTCCTCCGTGAAACAACAGCCAGTGTAGTTCAGCCAAAGTTGAGAGGAATAAAATAACTGAAGTGGGAGATTGTTTTGTATCATGCTGAGCGATATGGCGTTCAGTTAGTATTTCATTACCATAGTAGCCACTAACAAATGGGGACTACCAGGTAATTCAGATGATTTACCTTTTTTTTTTTTGTTTGCCACAGTGAAGACCTCTTTTTAAAATATAAGATCACCATCTGATTCAGAGAATGAAAAATATCTTCTGTATTTTTATAGTGTCAGAACACTGTTCCCTACCTCCATCCCCAATGTGAGTAGAGGATCTTTGATATGCTTGTCTGTTTTTTTCATATATTTTTATTGTAATTATAATTGATAGAAGGGATACATTATAGTCACCAGATAGAAGGTGCATTACTTCACAAACATTGATACCCTTTCTCATGTCTTGGTCCCCATTTCCCTCCTCCCACCCCCGCCCCTCATCTTGTTTTCCCCCTTTCTCTATCTGATTTCATATAACCAAAACCACCTATATACAATATATGATAACAAGGTGAAATACTGTAACAATATGAGATAACCAAGGGAAAGCAAAAGAGATGAGTGATAACATAGTACATTAAGGACAACAATCACTCATTATATGGCTTTTGTTTCTGTATCCTGGAGGTCCTTTCATTTAGCATCATACTATATGGCCTTATGTACTAGGTTTTCTTCTATTGTAAATCTCTGCTAGGAGAGCCCGAGGTTTCTACTGATTATGACAAATGAGGGAAACCATTGAGCCTATGTTCCTTTGAGTCTGGTTTACCTAATATGATTTTTTTCTAAGTCTTTCCTGTTTTTTGTTTTCTTTTGTTTTTTAAATAGGATTCTTTGGCACTTATTTCTAGTATAGGAGGCACTGTGATTCACCAAATTGTGTGAATTAAAGGCATGGTCAAGAACAGGCTATGGAAAATGATGGCTCTGCAGTATTAAAAAGTGCTTTGATCTTCTGTTTTGACATGTTGAATTTATCTTTAATTGTATGTGATGACATTTGATTACTGTACACTTAGACTATTATAATGTGGTTTGTAAAATGCACTTTATAGTATGTAATATGTTCAACACCCATTTTTTCTGTACTTACGTATTTGTAGACTGATTTTCTAGTTTTGTGAAATGAAAACTATTACATTTCTGAATTAGCAGACATTTAAAATGGAAAACTCAGCAGTCAGGCAAACTATACTTCCTATATAGAAAGGGTTATAAGTATGTCCAGTGGTACCTGGTGACTTACCTTACAGTGGTAACAAAATTATGTGTGTGTATTTTCTGATCTTTCTACGAATTGACTGCTTTATTTCAGGTTGACCACTTATATCTGCGGAACCTTTGTAATATGGAAACCTTGGGTTAGTTTATAGGTTTCAGTGGAGTCTGTGATTCTCCTATTTTGTGATGTTGGTAATGGGTGTACGATTGTCTATTACATGTCTATGCAATAGAAATTCCAGACACAGTTTCTGTAAAAGGCTACGTTAAAAGTATTGCACAAGTTACTTACCTTGAGTTTTGGTAGAAATAAAATACTAGAAAGGAAAGACACATTGACTTTTCCAACAATGTGGGAGAGGCTCTGCTTTGGTAAGCATCACATCACAGTTGTAGAAAGAACTTTTATTTGGAATTTCATATAGTATGCCAACACCATAGCCTTGAGCATATTATGTTTTTCTTTGAGATTGCATGCCTAGCCCTGGATTTATCCCAGTTCACTGGGATATGTTCATTGAAGAAGGGTCTTAAAGAGTTTGAGCCTGTGTGTATGACAAACCCACTGCTAGTATTACACTTAATGGTGAAAATCTAAAGCCATTTCCTCTAAAATCAGGAATGAGACAAGGATGCCCACTCTCTCCACTCCTCTTTAATATAGTATTAGAATTCCTAGCCAGTGCAATAAGGCAAGAAGCAAGCATAAAGGGGATCCAAGCAGGGAAAGAGGAAGTAAAACTATCCCTCTTTGCAGATGACATGATTCTGTATTTAAAGAATCCTATAGACTCTACTCCCAAGCTCCTTGAGCTGATTCAAAACTTTGGAATTGTAGCAGGCTATAAAATTAACCCTCAAAAATTAACTGCCTTCCTTTACGCCAACAGTGAGAGGAACGAGGCAATAATCAGGAAAGCAACTCCTTTCACAATAGCCTCAAAGAAAATAAAGTACCTAGGAATTAGCTTAACTAAGAATGTAAAGGACCTATTTGATGAAAACTTTAAAACCCTAAAAAAGGAAATTAAAGCAGAACTAAGGAAATGGAAAAACCTCCCATGCTCCTGGATTGGAAGAATCAACATGGTGAAAATGACAATCTTGCCAAGGGCTATCTACAAATTCAACCCAATACCCATCAATATCCCAATGGCATTCTTTAAAGAAATAGAAGAGGCAATTCAAAATTTCATATGGAATAATAAAAGACCCCGTATAGCAAAAACACTTCTTAGCAGAAAGAACAGCGCTGGAGGAATTTCAATTCCAAACTTTAGACTCTATTAGAGGGCTATAATTATCAAAACAGCTTGGTACTGGCACAAGAACAGGCCTGAAGACCAATGGAATAGAACTGAGGACCCATATATTAAACCACAGACCTATGGCCACCTAATCTTTGACAAGGGAGCTAAAAAAATAGAATGGAAGAAAGACAGCCTCCTCAACAAGTTGTGCTGGCAGAACTGGTTAAGCACGTGCAGAAAACTAACGTTGGATCCTTCTTTGTCACCCTGCACTAGAATTAACTCCAAATGGATCAAAGACCTGGAGGTAAAAGCTGACACACTGAAACTTTACAAGAAGGAATAGGAGATACACTAGGCCTCCTTGGCACAGGTCAAAACTTTCTTAATAAGGACCAAGAATCACAGCAAATAAGAGAAAGGCTGGATAAGTGGGACTGCATTAAACTGCAGAGCTTTTGTATGGCAAAGGACATAGCTAGTAAATTAATTAGGAAGCCTACAGAGTGGGAGAAGATCTTCACCAACCAAACAATGGACAAAGGCCTCATATCTAAAATATATCAACAACTCAAAAAATTGAATCACTCCCAAACTCATCTCCAAAGTAACAACCATCCCATTAAAAAATGGGCCAAAGACTTAAAGAGAGTCTTCTCTGAAGAAGAAACAAAAATGGACTATAGACACATGAAGAAATGCTCAACATCTCTGGTCATAAAAGAAATGCAAATCAAAACAACTCTTAAGATTCCACCTCACTCCAGTTAGAATGGCCAGGATCAGGAAAACAAATAATAACAGATGCTGGAGGGGATGTGGCCAGGAGGGATCACTACTACACTGTTGGTGGGAGTGCAAACTCATTCAACCACTATGGAAAGCAGTATGGCAGTGCCTCAAAAGGCTAAACATAGAACTCCCCTATGACCTAGCAATTCCACTACTTGGCATTTACCCAACCATCCAGAATCTAGGGCATACTAAATCCACTAGCACAACAATGTTCATTGCAGCATTATTCACCATAGTAAAGATATGGAACCAACCTAGATGCCCCTCAGTTGATGAGTGGATCAACAAGTTGTGGTATTTGTACACAATGGAATTCTATGCTGCTGTCAGAAAAAACGACATCGTGCCATTTGTTAGGAAATAGAAAGACTTAGAAAAAATCATATTAAGTGAAATAAGCCAGACTCAAAGGAACTTAGGCTCAATGGTTTCCCTCATTTGTCATAATCAGTAGAAACCTTGGGCTCTACTAGCAGAGATCTGCAGTAGAGCAAAACCTTGATACATAAGGCCATATAGTATGAAGCTAATTGAAAGGACCTCCAGGATATTGAAACAAAAGCCATATAAGGAATGATTGTTGTCCTTAATGTACTATGTTATCTCTCATCTCTTTTGCTGTCCCTTGGGTATCTCATATTGTTATAGTATCTCACTTTGTTATCTGATATATTGAATTTATTTGTATTTGGTTATTTGAAATTTGATAGGGAAGGGGGGAAAACCAAGACGGTGGGTGGGGGGGAGGGTAATGGGTACCAAGACATGTGAAAGGGTATCAATGTATGTGAATTAATGCACCTCCTATCTGGCAAATATCATGTAACCCTTTTATTAATTACAATAAAAAAAAAAGAGTTTGAGCCTGATCCTAAATCTGTAGGGGTAATCACAAAATTATTCTTCCTTTTTAAATATGTATTAGCCAGATGTAGATGTGATTTTTAATACCATTTAATCAGGTTTACCGAGGTTCCTAGTGGAATAGTCAGGAAAAAAATCAAAAGCAAAAACAAACAAAAGTTTATAAGGCTAGTGGCTCATGAGAATATAGGAAGCATAGCAATTTATATGTTTTTATTATCAATATTGTTTATTTTTGTTGTTTCTTTACTTGCTAGGAGGATGAGTCTTCTAGCAGAAACTTCTGTTTAATACAATTACTAGGTGTAACTACTTACTAAAAACGAATCAGTAATGATTTGAGTTGGTTTATTGAGTAGTCACAGTAGTTTCTATGTGTTATAAGGATTTGACAAACTTTTTCAGAAATTAAAGGTATGTATAATCTGGGTGCTGTGGCTCATGCCTGTAATCCTAGCTACTCTGGAGGCTGAGATCTGTGGATCATGGGCACAAAAGGTCCTGAGACTCTTATCTCCAATTAATCTCTAGAAAATGGGAAGTTGGGCTTGGCTCAAGGATAGGGCAGTAACCTTGAGCTGAAGAACTCAGGAACAATGCCCAGGCCCAGAGTGAGGAAGTGCTCAAGGCCAGCGCCCAGGCCCCAGTTCAAGACCCATGAACCAAAAAAAAAAAAAAAAGAAAGTGTGTGTAGCCAGGAGTGTAGCCTAGTGGTAGAGTGCTCATGTAGCATGCATGAAGCCCTGAGTTCAATTCCTCAGTACCATATACACAGAAAAAGCCAGAAATGGCACTGGGGCTCAAATGGCAGAGTGCTAGCCTTGAGCCAAAAATGTCTAAGGACAATGACCAAGCCCTGAGTTCAAGCCCCAGGACTGGCCAAAAAAAAAAAGTGTTTATACTTCTTAAGTAGGTTTCAGATTGAAAAGTAGAAGATATTGTACAGCTACATATAAAGATACTCTTCTCTTTCAGACTATTGATACATTAAGACTTTAGCATTTGTGTTTTTTTAAAAGAGTATGTGGAAAGGTAGAGGTTATTAGAAACCATTTCAGTGTTATTAACTCTAGATAACACACTACAGGAGAAGAACAGTAATCTAGACTATACAAAACATTACATAACTATTGCTGTGTTTGGTACAAAGAACATGGTGGAAAGTAGTTGGGACTCTTCTGGGTCCTTAAGTCTGGAAAACCCATTTTTTTATTATTAAAGAATTTATTAACATTGATTTTTACATCATATTTTAAATGACATGTTTAATAAACAAGTATTCAATAAGGGACTCTCTATATATAATCATGGCACTTAGATTTTAGAATATAATTAAAATTAGGATGAGGGTTTGTATGTCATAGATACATATTAATCTATATAATAAAACATTATGTGTATAGTCATAAATTTTATGTCTATGTGGTTATGTTTATATTTCCAATACCATGTCCATAACATTGGGCATGCAAATATTGAGTCCTCACTCTTGTACTGTTTGGATCTAATAGTTACTTAATAAGGATACCATGCGCCTTCTGTTCCTTTGGTCTTGACTTGTCTCACTCAGCATGGTTCGCTGTAGATTCATCCACTTCTCTGCGAATGCCATTATTATATTTTTTGTTTGTTGGCTATGTAGAATTCCATTGTATATATATACCACATTTTCTGTATCCATTCATCTGCAGTAGGGCATCTGGATTGTTTCCATTGCCAGGGTATTGTGAATAGTGCAGAGATGAACAATAGCTGAGCAGGTGTCCTTATCATATTCTGGGTTATGATGTTCAAGATAGATGCCCAGGAGTGGTATGGCGGGATTGTAGGGAAGGTCTATTTTCAGTTCTTTAAGAAACCTCCACACTGCTTTCCAGAGTGACTGAACTTGCTTACAATCCTACCAGCAGTACAGCAGGGTTCCTTTTTCTCCACAACCCCGCCAGCATCTGTCATTGATTTCAAAATCTTGGCCATTCTTGTTGGGGTAAGGTGGTATCTTAGGGTTGTTTTTATTTGCATTTCCTTTATGACCATGGATGATGAGTATTTTCTCATATGCTTTTCTGCCATTTTAATCTCTTCTTTTGATAAGTGTTTCTTTAGTTCTCTTGCCCATTTAGAGATTGGTTTGTTTGGTTTGGGAGATTAGTTTCTCCGCATCAAGAGAAATTATCATATGATTCTCATCCTTAGCTCTATTGATGTGATGTATTACATTAATTGATTTGTGAATGTTAAATCAGCCTTGCATCTGTGGGATGAAGCCTACTTGATTGTAGTGTATAATTAAAAAAATTTTTTTTCTGGATTCTGTTGGCTAGTATTTTATTAAAGAGTTTTGCATTTGTGTTCATTAGATAGGTCTATAGTTCTCTTTTTTTTGTTGGGTCTTTCCCTGGTTTGGGGATGAGTGTAATCTTAGCTTCACAAAATGAGTTTGGTATTGTTCCTTCTGCTTCTATTTCTTGGAAGAGCTTCGAGAGTATAGGTATTACTTCATCTTTAAAAGTCTTGTAGAATTCCGCAATGAAACTGTCTGGACCTGGGCTCTTTTTGGTTGGCATTTCCCTGATTACTTCCACTATTTCATTGTATGAAATTGGTTTGTTCAATTTGTTTACCTCTTCATGGTTCAAAGTGGGTAGCCTATATTTATTTAAGAAATCATCCATTTCTACTAGATTTTCCTCTTTCTTTGAATATAGCCCCTGATAGTACTTATTCATAATGGACTGAATTTCTTGGATATCACTAGTGATTGTTGCCAATAGGGTCTCTAATCTTATTTGTTTCCCCTCTCCTTTTTTTGATTAATCTTGCCAGGGGTCTGTCAACTTTGTTGACTCTTTCAAAGAACCAACTTTTTGATTTATTAATTTTATGTATGGTAGATTTTATTTCAATCTCTGATATTTCTGATTTTATTTTTGTTATTTCTGTCCTTCTAGCTGTTTTAGAATTAACTTTTTCTTGTTCCTCTAGGTGCTTCAATTTCTTCTTTAGGTTATTTACATGCTCTTCTTCTGTCTTTTTAATATGGACTCCTAGTGCGATAAATTTTCCCCTTAGAAGTGCCTTTGCTGTGTCCCATACATTCCTTTGTGATGTATCTTGATTGTCATTACATTCAAGAAAGTTTTGAATTTCTTCTTTGATTTGTTCAGTAACCCAGGAGTTATTGAGATGTGTGTTGTTCAGCTTCCAAGTGTTTAAATGTTTTTTTACCTTTTACTGTGTTGTTCAGAACAAGTCTGATTCCACTGTGATCAGATAGAATTCATGGGATTATATCAGTCCTCTTGTATCTGCTTAAGTTTTCTGTATGAACTATTTATTATATATTGGAGGATGTTTCTTGTGTTGCTGAGAAAAATGCATAACGTTTCGCCATTGGGTGGAAGACTGTGTATATCTGTTAAGCTCAGCTGGGCTATGGTGTTGTTTAAGTCGGTGGTGTCTTTGCTTATCTTTTGTTGAGTTGACCTGTTATCTGGTGATAGTGGCGTTTTGAAGTCTCCCACTATGATTGTGTTTGAGTCTATCTTGTTCTGTACTTCTAAGAGAGTTTGCTTGACAAATTTCAGTGCTCTCATGTTGAGGGAGTAAATGTTTATAAGTGTAATATTCTGGTTATGTATTATAACCTTTATTAATATTTAGTGTCCATTTTTATCTTTATGTACTGATTTTACTGAGAAGTTAATTTTGTCAGGTATTAAGATTGCTATTCCTGTTTTTTTTGCATGTGCGACTGAGTCGAAAATGCTTTTCCCCATCCTTTCACTTGGAGTTTGTTTCTGTCTTTGGCAGTGAGGTGGGTCTCTTGGAGGTAGCATATTGATGGCTCTTGTTTCTTAATCCAGTCTGGATTGTTCATCCCATTCACATTTAGGGAAATTATGGAGAAGTGGTTCGTGTCCTTTGTCATTATTTATTTTTTACTTCTGAGTTTCTTTCTGTCTCTTTTTTCCCCCTTTGTGTTTAGTGATTTATAGGTGATAGCTTCTTGATGGGGGTTCTTGCTGTTCTGGAACTTGTTCTTGATTATTTAATATTTTTTGTAATGCTGGTTTAGTGTGCATGTATTCAGATAGCTTCTCTTTGGAATGAAATATTCTTGTTTCTCCCTCAAATGTAAATGCCAGTTTCGCTGGATATATCAGTCTGGGTTGGCATGTTGTTGGTCTTCAGGGCATGAATGATATTTTTCCAAGCTTTTCTTGCATTTAGGGTTTACGTGAAGAGGTCTGCAGTTATTTGAATTTTTTTTCCATTGTAGTATAGCTCTTTCTTTGTTTTTGTGGCATTTAAGATCAGCTCCTTAGTATTTGTGTCTAATGTTTTTACTATGAAGTGTCTAGACGATTTCCTTCTAGTATCTTGAGTGCTTCAATAATGTGCATATTTTCCCTTTTCAAGTTGGGGTTGTTCTTTGCTATGATCTTGGTGAGTAAGGGTTGCAATCCCTTATTTTGAAACTTCTCCCCTTCTTCGATTCCTATTATACAAAGATTAGATTTCTTGACTCTGTCTGCCAGGTCCTGGAGTTCTCTTTAGTGAATTCTGAATGATTTCTCCAGACTGATGATTCTCTGCTCCAGCTCTTGTGTTTTATCTTCCATTCCCGATTCTTCATCTCAGTCAATCTGCTGCTTAATGCTTCCATTTTTGTTTGCATTGTGGACACTGAGCTGATCATGTCTGCTCTTAGGGTATTAATCTTTTCTAATAGGGAAGTATAATTTTTTTCTATTTCTCTTTTGAAATCGAGGAGCTCCTTGGTGATTTCCTGCTTATGTTCCTGGAATTGTTTTTGGAATTCTGCTTTGATCCCTTTAGTCATGTCCGCAATCGGATCCTTGTCTTCAGGTGTCATTTCTTTGTATGGTGACATCTCTGTCATCCCTTCACTTTTGTTTCCTTTTGAGATTTGTGTGGGACTTTGATTATCTATATATTTCGTGATTTGTTGTGATTTCCGCCACATTGGAATTGAGACTATTGTTGTAAGTTCTCTCTGTGGTCAGTAGGTGGCGGTCTTTACCTGGTTTGGGGCTGGTGTGGAAAACCCATTTTTATTTCCTCCTACTTTTGTTTACTTGCTTGGCAAATGTGGGCTAACAGGCACCTCCACAGTCCCCAGGCATTGAACTGATCAAGACTGCAAGATAGGAGTCTCACAAATTCCCTTTCCCCCTTCTATCTACCCAACCTACATATATAATTTATGTAATTTCATACATATACTGTTCTTTTCTTTTCCTTTATCTTTTTTAGATTCCACATAGGAGGGAACACATGATACAAGAATAATCTTTTCTTTCTGAGAAGGATTATCTCACTTACCATGATAATCTTCAGTTCTGCTCATTGTCCTATGAACAGTATGATTTTCATGTCTTTTTCCTTTTCCTTCTTTTCAGGGCCTCATGCTTGGGAGGCAGGTAATCCACTGCTGAGTCATATACCCCAGCCCTTCATATTTGTTATAATCTATTGTGTATATAAGGCATATTTAAAAAAAATCTATTCATCCATTGGTGAGCACCTTGGCTGATTCTAGGACTTGACTATTACTTGAATAACAGTGCCACAGTGAACATGGTGATGTAGCTGTCTGTTCCCTTTGGTGCCTTCAGGTATATATTTAGAAGTACTTATAGCTAAATCATGTGGTGATTGCATTTTTAGTTTAGTTTACCCCTTTTTCCTCCCTGTCCCCATTCTGGGACTTTAACTCTGGACCTGGTTACTGTCCCTAGCCTCCTTTTGCTCAAGGCTAGCACTCTACCACTTGAGCCGCCGTACCATTTCAGGCATTTTCTGTGAATAACTAGAGATAAGAGTCTCACAGACTTTCCTGCCCAGGATGACCTTAAACCTTGCTCTTCAAATCTCAGCCTCATGAGTAGCTAGGATTATAGGCATAACTGTGCATTTTTAGTTTTTTGAGGAACTTCCAGGCAGATTTACATAGTGATTGCATTAATTTATACTATATGAATTCAGTTTTGTGCCACTTGGCATCCTGGCCAACATTTTCTTTTTTTCCCCCTGATATTAGCCTTTGTGACTGAGGAGAGATAGGATATCAACATAGTTTTGATTTACAGTTTCCTGAAAGCCAAAGATGTTGAACATCTTTCATGTATTTAGTGCCATTTACATTTTCTATGTCTCTTCAGCTCATTTGCCCATTTGTTGAGTGAATTATTTGTTCTTTGGTGTTTAATTACTTTTGTATACCTTTTGTCTGTTAATCCTTTCATCAGATGAATAGCTTGCGGAGATTTTTCTCCCATTCTGCAGGCATTCTCATAACTCTGCTAGTTATTTCATTAGCTGTTCAGTGACTTACATATGTTCCCATTTGTTCATTACATTCAGAAAGTATTGCCTGTACACACACACACACACACACGCATATATTGTTGTTGTTGTTGTTGGTGGTGGTGGTCACAGGTCTTGGATTCTGGGCCTGGGTGCTGTCCTCAAGCTCTTCAGCTCAAGACTACTGCTCTACCCCTTGAGCCACAGCGCCACTTGCAGTTTTCTAGTGCTTTTTGATTAAGTCTAAACCCAAGGTAACTATATTGCAGCTTTAAGAAGACGAAACAGGCTCATCAAAACAACCAACTTCATCAGTTCTACCTTCATTTGTTCTTTTGCTGATTATCATTTTTTTGTGGTGGGGGGGCAGGGATGGTATTAAGGTTTGAACTCATGGCTTCCTGCTTTCTAGGGAAGGGCTCTCCCACTTAAGCCATGTTCCAGTCCTTGTTTTTGCTTTTCATTATTTTTCTTGATTTTTGCCTGAGCCATTCTATATGGAAATCCTCTTTACATTTTCCACAAAGCTGCAACGGAAGACACTCATTACTGTGACCAACTATTAGTGAAATAAGTCCTCATGAAAAAAAAATTTTTTCCAGTCCTGGGGCTTGAACTCAGGGCTTAGGGTCACTGTCCTTGAGTTTTCTCAAAGCTAGCACTCTACCACTTGAGCCACAGCATCACTTGTGGCTTTTTCTGTGTATGTGGTACTTAGGAATGGAACCCAGGGCTTCGTGCATGCTAGGCAAGCACTCTACCACTAGGTCACACTCCTGGCCTGATCTTCCCAGTCTTCCCAAGTAGTTAAGGTTACACATGTAAGTTGCTGCATCCGGGTTATACATGTTTTTTGGTTTACCAGATGCGAGCCTGTCCCTTTGTTAGGTGCTGTGGAAGCTGATATATACTACAGTTTTCTTGATTGTTTATTTTAAAATTTACTATGAGGCTGTTGTTTCTTATAGTCTTTCAAGAAACATTTCCATTAAATAATGAGCATATCACTTTTTTATGATGCAAACTTACAAAATATAAATAAAATCCTGGGAAATTGTGGTCTGAATTCTATATTAGCTATTCGGTATGTTTATGTGAAAATCACAGCTTTACGTACATCTTCATTATTAACATTACTTTGACAATGGGTCCTGGGGTAGACTTTGGTTTTTCCAAGTTGCCTTCACTTAGCATCAGGATTTCCTTCCTTATTTTTATTGTTAATTTCGGTGTTGTTTTTAGAAAGGAAAAATAAGGTACTGTGTAAAGATTTGAAAGAGCATACTAACTTTTTTTCATGAAATAACACCTTTGCTTTCTTGGCTAAATATGTTTTCAGGCATATTTAATTTTAATGTGCATCATTGCTAGGTAGACAAGAATGATCTTGAAATGAGAAAGCTTTTGAAATGTTACACCAACAAAGGCATTGCCTGCAGGATAAGTTAATAGTTGAACACATTCATTGGTTACATAGCCAAGTTTTATCTTTATTTTAATATTAAGGTGGTTACTGGCCTTCTTTCATCTTAAAAGTACACCCTATTAACAGTAGCTTGTAAATCACTACCAGCGTAAGTTGAGTAAGTTTGTAGTATCTAGTTTTACAATCAGAAACATAAAATGAATATTTTCTGTTTTTCTGTGCACTAATAGCTAAACGTGGTTTAAAATAGGGAAGGGTCCTGTGATTATTAAGTCTTTCATAAATCCATCCAAGATATTGCTACTGCCATGAATTCTTTCTCTGATTTTCCCAGGATTTTCTGGTAACGTGGTAATTCCTGCCTGTATGTCTTCACATTGCTTGTTGCCTTCTCTGACATTTTTGTAGCATCATCATTCACAAAAATCTAAAAGGTAAAACCAGCCTAAATGTCTGTTAGTACATGAATGGATATGTGAAATGTGGCATATAAGTATAATGGGAATCTCAGCATTAAAAAAGAAATTCTGACTTATATTACAACATGGATGAAGCTTAGGACATTATGCTATGTGGTGTGAGACAGTCACCAGAAGGCAAGTACTGTTTGATTCCATTTAAATCATGTAACTCTTTAAAGTAGAACAATGT
The DNA here is from genome assembly GCF_031878675.1 of Megascapheus bottae. NCBI lineage: Eukaryota > Metazoa > Chordata > Mammalia > Rodentia > Geomyidae > Megascapheus > Megascapheus bottae. The sequence goes on from NC_143522.1 coordinate 7,384,510, forward strand.
TTTCCAGAGACTTTGGGGAGAAGGAAATGGCAGTTACATTTAAAAGAATTGAATGAAAAAAAATTAAAAAGTCTTATTTAATTTGAATCATATAGTAATATTAAAACTAAAATGATATAATATTAAGTAAAAATAAAGTAGTAAAATTGTTAGTATTAAATGCTATGAGTTGACCATTTCTGTATTCTATGTTATGATTTCTGCATTCCTAGATGTAGGCTTTCATCTGGCACCCTGAAGAATAAATTTTCATATTTTTTGTACTGAAAATAGGCTTACAATGAATTCCCTTGGGCTTTAGTTTTCTAAAAGTGTATTTTATGTTTGAAGGGTATATTTGTTTGATACAGAATTCTAGGTTGATGATGTTTTGTATATTTATATAGTTTCAAAAACATTTATCCTATTTACATGTGTCAAACTTCTTTCATCTGTTTTCTTCCTTTCCTTTTTTCTTTCAGTTTTCCTTTCTTCTGTTTTTCTAAAATATGGTAAACTTTGGGTTATTAGTTTTTCAGACCCTGCTGTGTCCTCCTGCTCCCAGTGGTACTGGAGCAAATACACTGGACCAATGGTTGTTGTTTCACAGATCACTATCTTCGCTAGTCTCACTTGTACTTTTACTTTCTATGCCGTGCTTTGGATAATTTTTCTTGATATAATTCTAATTCATTGATCTTGTGTCTAATTTATTACTAATATTAATGTGAATGTGAATATTGTCATATCATGCTATTGGATGTAGAATTTTTCAGTCTTTTATGACAGTGCTGCTTTATTCTAGCAAATTGTTTTGAGTTGTGGATCAATTCAATCTTTTTGAATTGGGTAGAAATGTATCTAGAGGGTTTTTTGTTTGTTTGTTTTTTTCCATTAGGCTGGAGATTCTTTCTCAATGAATGATATCTGGACTAATCAATATCTGGACAGCCTGGAACTTGTTAAAATGCAAAATCTAACCTTTATTCCAAAAGTACTCAGTCAAAACTCTGGAGTTGATGCTAAGCAATCTGTTTCAATAAACTCTCCAGGTTGTTCTGATAGATTCTAAAATTTTTAGAATCATTGCCTGGAGCCAATTCAGCTTTGGTGCTGGAGTATGGCCCTTCTGTAGTCCTTGTGCAATTCTGTAGATATTGAATGAGGTCTTTAGACTTTAGTTGGTCAAAGGGTCCTAGGCTTACATGTGATCAGGAGATTATTCAGATTATTACTGTTGGGGGGTGCTTTTCATGGTCTTGAATAGATTATGAATATATGTTGGATTTTCATTCATAGTCTCAGATTATGCAAGCCTTCTCTACACAGCTCCCTTCTCTTTAGTATTGTGTCTTGAAGATTCCATCCCTTTTTACCCTTTAGAGGCTGAGCTCTATTACCCTAATACAACCTTAACCTCTGTAGGCTGGCTGGGTTACCACTCCACATGTTGTACTCCAGTAAATGCTTCCAGGGGTCATTTTTAGGAGCTTACTTTATTTTTATTCTCATACAGACCAGTCTTACACTGACTTTTGTCTAATTTTGTTGGAATAATTCTTTTGCATATTTTGTCCAGTTTTCTCCTTGTTTATTGCAGGTTTGGTCCCAGGTACTGTATTGTTGAAATACCCAGGACTTACTCTTTTTTTTTTTTTTTTTTGTCAGTTGTGGGGCTTGAACTCTGGGCCTGGGCCCTGTCCCTGAGCTCTTCAGCTCAAGGCTACTGCCCTACCCCTGGAGCCATAGTGCCACTTTTGGTTTTCTAGTGGTTAATTGGAGACAAGACTTTAGTGCCCTGGCTAGCTTTGAACCTTGATCCTCAGATCTCAGCCTCCTGAGTGGCTAGGATTGCAGGTGTGAGCCATCACCCAGGCCCCAGGACTTATTCTTTATGGAGGTTACACAGAGACTATACCAAAGAAATGAACACTGTAATAGTTTCTTCACATTTCTGGCACTGTAAAACTGCTATGTGATATTTTTTTGGATACTGTTAAGACAGGGAGTTTCAAACATAGACAAGGATTTTGCCTTCAAAAATCTCATAACCTACAAGAGTAGACCAACACATAAACACTTATGATTGTTGGTGATAAAGGGTATAATAGAGACAATCTGGAATTGTATATAATCGTGGACTTTAAAATCAGGCATTATTTAAACCCAAATTCTATTCTGTTGAATAACCTCTTAGACATAATAGTACTTTCTGGGACTGTCAAGAAGACTGAAATTAAAAAAAAGTTTTCTAAAGCACTTAGCGTGTAGTAGATATTCATTTGGTAGACATAGGATGGAGGAACAGTTCATTTTATTACTATAAAACTCTTCAGGGAGGAAATGACATTTAAATTGTACCTCGAAGGCTGAGTAGGATTTTGATATATGTTAGATGAGTTCCAAGACATTTTACTTTTTTTTTTTTTGCCAGTCCTGGGCTTGAGCTCAGGGCCTGAGCATGGACCTTGGACTTTCTCAAGGCTACAGCTCTATCACTTGAGCCTCAGCACCACTTCGTGCCTTTTTCTGTGTATGTGGTACCAAGGAATCAAACCTGAGTCTTTGTGCATGCTAAGCAAGCACGCTACCACTAGGCCAAACTCCCAGCCCGGCATTTTACTTTTAAGAAACTAAAATGAGCCAGGGCTCAAAGATACAAAAGGTGCCTGCAAATTTACTTAAAAAGTTAGCATATTCTACAACTTTAACAAAAGCTATTTAAATCTTTTTTTTTTAACTACAAACCTAAGAAAGTAAAAATGGAAGAAGAAAAAAGAACAAATTGAAAATGTAACCCACAGTCAATCAGACCATTCCTTAGGCCATTCCTATGTACTGCCATGACTAATAAATTTGGGAGGGCTAGTGGAAATTTCCTGTGGGCTAATATTTTTTTCACCACTATTCAAGGTTGATTTAAATTGATATTCTAGGATGATTATTTTATTAGAATTAAACTCCAGAGCATGTTCCCAAGTTTCAAAAGAGGTTTTAATTCTTTTTTTTTTTTTAGATTATTTCTTTGGGATACCTCTTTTTTGCTCTATGAAAATTGATTCTGCAGATTTTCTGAATGATTGATAATGTGAGAGTCCTCCACAGATCTTATTTGACTCTGGTATGTTCCTCTTTGTATAATTGTGAAGGGCTTCATAAAACATTAAGAATACACATTCTACATGTTTTATAACAAGGAATTCTAGAATTAAATACTTTATTGCCTTGAGATTAAGATTTGTCTTCTGAAGATTATTTTTTTCTTTTAAATTATTAAGTGTTCCTCAGTGTGCGGTGGCTTAAGCCTGTAATTCCTAGCTATTCAGGAGACTGAGATCTGAGGATCATGGTTCAAAGCCAGCCAGGACATTAAAGAACAACTTGAGACTCTAATTTCTATTTAATCACTAGAAAATGGGAAGTAGGGCTGTAACTCAAGGGGTAGGGCAGTAGCTTTGAGCTGAAGTGCTCAGTGGTACCATTCAGGCCCAGGGGTAGGGCAGTAGCCTTGAGCTGAAGAGCTCAGGGGCAGAGCTCAGGCCCAGAGTTCAAGCCCCATGACCCACCAAAAAAAATTATTAAGTGTTCCACTCTTAGGCGTCAGATCTTTCCCTCATCTAAGTTTGTTACATTTGTCCTATGAATGAGTAACTTATTTGATCATCAAGTCTAAACTATAATATTCTAGAAAAAACCTTGCTCATGGAGGAGGAATGTTATCCATGAAGGTGATGAGATTAGAAATGAGAAAAACCAAAATATCACCCTTGAAATGAGGCTTTTACTTTTTAAGTTTTTTCTCTGTCAGAGACAGAGAATCCTTTGGAAATCTATCCTTCAGCTTTTCTTATGAGTTCTTCCAAAGAAATAGCCCTCTTTGGGTATGTGGTAGAATTACTTTGAAATCATAAATTGAAGAGATTCATACTATTTATAACATTCAGTCTTCTCATGTATTTAGGCCTTTTTTGTTGTTGTTCATTCATTACAGAGGACTGTCATCAAAGATTCTGCACATTATTTTCTTGTTATATTTTAATCATGTTTTAGTAGCTTTTTAAAAATGTACTTTTTAGTAGGTTTTAAAAAATGAAACCAAGTTGGTGGTTGTATTAGAAAATTAATTTTTTTTGTAGATAAGATTTTGAGTCCAGAAGCTTACAATCTTTGCTTATTAAAATGGCTTTGTAACTTTTCTTTCCTGAGAAAGAATCACATTAAATGCAGTGGAAACTTTTCTTTAACTTTTGCAAACTTCATGCTTCTTTTCTTTTAATATAAATGGTAATAGTAGGGCTTTTTTCTCTTGTTCTGATGTAGAGTCTCCTAACAAATTACTTTTCATGGCCAGTCATGTGGCCTAGTGATCGAGTGCTTCCCTACCATACTTGAAGCCCTGGGTTCAATTCCTCGGTACCACATACACAGAAAAAAGATGGAAGTAATGCAGTGACTCAAGTGGCAGAGTGTTATCCTTGAGAAAGTTGAAGGACAGTGACCAGGCCCTGAGTTCAAGCCCCAGGACTGGCAAAAAAAAATTCCTAAAGGATTAAAAAGCATATTCACAATACTTTTCATATTAGAAAGTTTTGTTACTGGACTGGTCAAAGTTCTTTTCTTAATAAATCTGCACCAAATATTGAGATAAATCACATATTTTTTTCTTTCTAGTAAAGTAATAAAGTATAGTAATGACTTTCCTAGTAGTAAACACTCTTTTATCACTTTTAAATTCCCATATACACTCTACTTGACTACTTAAAAAATTATTGGGGCGGGGTCTAGAGTTTGGCCTAGTGGCAGAGTGCTTGCCTAGCATGTACAAAGACCTAGGTTCGATTCCTCAGTACCACATACATAGAAAAAAAGCTGGAAGTGTGCTGAGGCTCAGGTGGTATAACTCTAGCCTTGAGAAAATCCAAGGGCAGGGGCCGGGAGTTTGGCCTAGTGGTAGAGTGTTTTCCTAGCATGCATGAAGACCCAGGTTCGATTTCTTGGTACCACATATATAGAAAAAAGTCGGAAGTGGTGCTGTGGCTCAAGTGGTAGAGCTCTAATCTTGAGAAAGCCAAGGACAGTGCTCAGGCCCTGAACTCAAGCCCAGGACTGACAAAATAAATAAATAAATAAATAGATAAATAAATAAAAAATTAAAATTAAAAATTATCGGATTTTTCTTGTTAATATTTTCTTTAGAAATGATCTATGATTTTTCTTTCTAGTATGATTTTTCTTTCTAGGCTGTATAGTAAGTTTGGTAACCTTTCTTCATTTTTTATTCTGTGTAAATTTTTGTGTGTGTGTGGGGGGGGGTCATAGGGTTTGAACTTGGCCTGGGCGCTGTCCCTGAGCTCTTTAGCTCAAGACTACCACCCTACCCCTCGTCCTGGGCACTGTCCTGAGTTTTTCAGCTCAAGGCTACCACCCTATCCGTGAGTCAAGCCCCACTTCTCATTTTCTAGAGGTTAATTGGAGACAAGATAGTCTCAGGTCCTTTTGTACCGGGTTGGCTTTGAACCTTGACCCTCAGATCTCAGCCTCCTGAGTAGCTAGGATTATAGGCGTGAGCCACCACCACAGCTTCTGTGTAAAATTTTATATAACAGAATTTTCTTCTTATGAGGATATGGCACAACTTACATTTGTATTTTCTATACCTGGTAGACTTGTTTTTTATTCAGTGCTAGGCATTGAACTTAGGGCCTTGTGTTAAGCTAGTGCTCTAACACTTTAGCTCCATTTTAGCCTTCTGCTAAAGTTTTAGATGGAATTTTATTCTTTAAACAATTTTTTAGTTAACTATAGTATGCACATGGAAAGGTACATATAGTCGTAAGTGTGTAGCTTAATGAATTTCACAAACTGAACGATTCCATATGATCAGAATCCATATTAACAAACTATAAGTTACCAGTATCCTAGCAACCTGACCTGTGATCCTTCAGCTGTCATCTTCCCCAAGGGTGACTACCCAACTTCTAAACCATAAATTGGAATGTGTGTTTGTTTTTGAATTATGTACACATAGAATCATATTAACTCTTTATCTTTGATGTCTTTTGTAGGGTGAACTCCATTTTGCTGTTTGGTTGTGGTTAATTTTGTTTTCTGTGTATTATTCTGTTGTGCGAATGATGGTTTTATGTGTGTACTACTACTAATGGATGTTTTTGGTACTACTATGGGCTACTATGAATAGGGTTGATTTGGCCATTTGGTGTATATATCACAGATTCTCTTCAGCTGAGGAGTATTAGGTAATATGATCAGCTTTAGTGATACTGATAGTTGTTGAAAATCCTTACGGAAAGTGTTTGAATATTGGTTGTTCAATGTTCTTGTTTGGGCTTGATATTTAACTATTTCATTCTAGCAGTTTTGTTGGTATATCAGGTATCAGTACATGCTGTTCATTTGTATTTTCTTGATTAAACATATATATATATATATATATATATATTTTTTTTTTTTGCTAGTCCTGGGCCTGAGCTTGGACTGAGTGCTGTCCTTGGGGGTTTTTTCTCAAGGCTAGAGCTCTAGCACTAGAGCTACAGCACCACTTCTGGCTTTTTCTATGTATGTGCTACCAAGGAATCAAACCCATGTATTCGCGTATGCTAGGCAAGCACTCTACCACTAGGCAAAGCTCCTGGCCCAAAGATATAGTTTTTTGTTTTGTTTTTTTGCAAGTCCTGGGCCTTGAACTCAAGGCCTAGGCATTGTCCTTGGGCTTTCGCCAGGCTAGAGCTGTACCACTTGAGCCACAGCACAATTTCTGGCTTTTTTCTATGTATGTGGTACCAAGGAATCAAACCCGGGTCTTTGTGCATGTTAGGCAGTCACTCTACCACATAATTTATATTGTGGAAAGGAATACTCTTTCCATATTAACATTGATTTTTTTTAAAAAATTGAATTAAAGCTAGTACTTGTTTTTCCAAGTTTTCAAAAATAAAATATGTATTGCATTCTAATTAGGAAAAAGTTATGAAAATGGTATTTTCATTCAGATTAAACAGATTCTTCTTGCACTGTGAAGATTTTTCCCATATGCCTCTGGTATTTCTTTCTTTGCTTTATGATTTAACATGCTGACAATTGTGAATTAAAGTGCTAAGTGATAGGAAACAGCTTTGCAATGAAATATGTCAAGTCCTAAAGAATAATAATGAAAATATTTAGTGGATAGTGCCAGTAAGTCTTCATATATGTAGCTAACTTGTTACTAGTTCATTTAATAATCTGTATAATGATTGATTTGTTTTCCCTTCTTTTGTTTTTGTTTTTGTTTTTTTGTGGTGGGACATGGGGCTTGAACTTGGCCTGTCCTGGATACTGTCCCTGAGCTCTTTAGCTCTTTAGCTCTTTAGCTCAAGGCTACTGTCTACCCTTTGAACCACAGCCCTACTTCCATTTTCTAGTGATTAATTGGATATGAGTCTCATGGTCTTTAGTTCCCAGGCTGGTTAGAACCTTGATCCTCACTTCTCAGCCTGAGTAGCCAGGATTTAAGGGATGAGCCACCATGCCTGGCTCCTTCTATATTTTTTGTAGTCTTCTATCCTTCTGTTTGCTAGGCCCTTGCCAAGTTCTTGTTGATAGTTCACTCCAGATTCATTAAAGTAGTTCTCTCTCACTCTGATACCCTTTGAAAATTTACCACTTTTCTTTGACTGGTATATTTTATTTAGTGTGACTTTTTTGTCTTTCCAAATGAACTTTCCACAAAAGAACTATTTCTTTTGTATTAGGGTCGTAGTCCCCAGTTATGATGGAATTTTCTTATTTTATCTAGAACAGGATATAAGATCACAGGGCAAGGAATCTGTTTTGTTGACTCCTTCACCCTCACTGTCCCCTTCCTTTCTGTTTCTTCCCTTCCTTCCCCTTCCCTTTCCTTTCCTATCTTTCCTTGCTCCCCCACTTCCCTTCTGTCCTCTTCCTTTCCGTCTCGCCTCCTTTCTTTCTCTTCTCTCCTTTCTTTTTTCCTTCCCTTCTCTTTCTACTTTTCCTTCCCTTCTTCACTTTCCCATCTTCCTTCTCCCCTCATTTTCCTTCTTCCTTCTCCCCTCTCTTCTTCTTTCCCCACTCTCCTCTTCCCTACTCTTGATAGTACTATTGAGGACCTCATACTTGCTAATCAGATGCACATGAGACCTTCCTGTAACCCTTGTTTGGAACTAGTTATTTTTGGCCTATGTGTGTACTTGGAACATGATCCTCCTATTTTATGGTCTCTGTGGTAGCTGTGATGACAGGCAGTACTAGTATGCTCAGCTTCTTCCATTGTGATGGAATCTTAGAAGCTTTTTACCTGGTCTAAGGACAAGCCACAATATTCCTAATCATAACTCCCATAGAACTGGGATGACAGGCATGAGCCATAGCACCTACCTATTGGCTCAGAAATGTCTTGTGAACTTTTCTGCTCAGGTTGGCCACAAACTTTGACCCTTCCCAGTTTAGCCTTCCGAGTAACTAGAATTACAAGCATGAGCCACTGGATCCTAGCTTCCCTCAGATTTTTTTAAACCAGGAATAATAAATGAATAAACTCTTTTGCATATTTGAATGAACTCTTTTGCATATTTGAATGGAAATAGATATCACTATTAAAATGAAATGAAAAACTGGTGTTGCCTTTCTACAATGACTAATGTATGTAAGTACTTAGTAAATGTTAGCTATATGATGTTACTCGGAAATTTTGAATTCTTTTCAATTAACATTTGTATTAGCCCATATTTTTGTACAAAGAGGTTTCATTGTGATTTTCTATGTATGCATACAATAGATCTTGGTCAAACTCATTCTTTCCATCACTCTCTCAATGCCCTCTCCTTATAATAACTTCAATAGATTTTATTGTTGTATTTTCATTCATGCTTACAAAGGTCTTTGACCATAATTACCCTAATTCCCCCTCTCCATTGACATTTCCCCTCCTGCTGGAACCTACTACCAAAAGAGCCTGTTTTACTTTTCTGTCATTTTCTAGTGAAAAAAAAATTGCCAAGTAAAAAAGGAGTTTCGCAACACAAATACTATTTTATAGTCTGGTTTCACAATACAAATACTATTTTATAGTCTGATTAACCTCATATATTACATTTTAGGGAAAAGCCTCAGTCCTGGGGCTTGAACTCAGGGCCTGAGCACTGTCCTTGGGCTTTCTCAAGGCTAGAGCTCTACCACTTGAGCCACGGCACCACTTTTGGCTTTTTTCTATGTATATGGCACTGAGGAATCAAACCTGGGTCTTTGTGCATGCTAGGCAAGCACTCTATGACTAGGCCAAACTCCCGGCCCGATATTTTTGACACCTTTAAGTGACTTTGTTTATGCTTTCTTCATATGAAAGCATAATTTAGTATTATTCATCCTCCATTATTCTCCCCCATTCTTCCTTTTTCCTCTCATTCTTCCAAACAGTCCCACAGCTACAGTGATGTTCTATGTGTATTTATGTGTATGTCTATGTATGTATCTATGTGTTATATCTATATATCTTTTAGGTACAGAGGGAAAAATATTTGGCTTTTTGAGCTTGACTTGATTCTCTCAATATGATCTATAGTTTCATCTATTTTCCTGTGACTAACAGATTTTTTTTTATGGTTGAACTATTTATTGCATGGTATATTTAAACCTTGTTTCCTTTATTTATCCACTAGTGGATATTTGCAGATGATTCCATGGTTTACTTGTGAATAAAGCTGCAATAAATAAATGTATGCAGATATCTCTTTTATATGTTTATACTCATTTGGCTGTTTGCCCCAAAATGGTAATGATGAAGTCAGAAAGTAGATCTAATTTTAGTTTTGTTGTTGTTTTTGTGTTTGCCAGTTCTGGGGCTTGAACTCAGGGCCCGAGTTCTGTTCTTAGGCTTTCTCAATGCTAGCACTCTACCATTTGAGCCAGAGCACCATTTCCGGCTTTTTCTAGTATGTGGTACCAAGCAATCGAATCCCGGTCTTCATGCTTGCTAGGCAGGCACTCTATCTCTAGGCCAAACTCCCAGCTCCTAATTTTAGTTTTTTTTAAGGAGCATCTGCCATTTTCATATTGATTGCACTTGTTTACATTCTCACCAACAGTGTATGATTACTCCATTTTCCCTGTATTCTTGCCAGAATTTGATGCTTGTTTTTTAATGATTGCCATTCTGCCTGAGATGAGATAAAATCTTAGTAGTTTTGATTTGCATTTCCTTTATGACTAAGGGTGTTGAACATTTTTTCATCTATTAATCACTTTTTTTGTTTTGTTTTGTTTTGTTTTGTCAATCCTGGGCTTTGAACTCAGGGCCTGGGCACTGTCCTTGGGCTTTCTCAAGGCTAGAGCTGTACCACTTGAGCCACAGCACCATTTCTGGCTTTTTTTCTATGTATGTGGTACCGAGGAATCGAACCAGGGTCTTTGTGCATGCTAGGCAAGCACTCTACCACTAGGCTAAATTCCTGGCACCTATTAATCACTTTTATTTTTTGTTTTGAGAACTATCTGTTCAAGTTGTTGGCCAGGCCATTTATTAATATTTGATCTTATAGCATTTACTTTTTGAGCTCTTTGTATGTTCTAGCAATGCTTTACCCTTTTAATATCTAGTAAAGATTGTCTCCTATTTTGGGGGTATCTCTTAGTTGGGGTAATTTTTCAATTGCTATGCAGAAACCTTTTAATCTAATGTAGTTTTAGTTGTCAATTTTTGTCATATTTTCTAGACAGAAAATAAATACCTGTGCCTATATCTTCCAGTATTTTTCAAGTTTCAGTTCTTATGTTAAGATTTTTGATCCACTTGGAGTTGGTTTTTGTACTGGTGAGTGACAGAGGGTCTTCTGCATGTAGATATCTAGTTTTCCCAGCAACACTTGTTGAAGAGACTGAATTTCCCCACTGTAAGGTTTTAACTCCTTTGTCAAAGTTTACATGCCTATTTTTGTGCTAGTACTAAGCTATTTTTGTTACTGGAGCTCTGTAATATAATTTAAAATCTGATATTGAGATTTCTCCAACATCACTTTTTAAAAAGACTAAACTCAGAATTTCTTTTACTACTCAGTGTCTTATCCTTCCAGATGAATTTTAGGATTGATTTTTCTATTTCTGTGAAGAGCCACTGTAATTTCAGTAATATGGCTGTTTCCTCAATATTAGTTTTACCAATTTAAGAGTATGGGAGGCTTTTTGGTTCTGGTGTCTTCTCCAGTTTCTTTCCTTAAAGTTTTATAGTTTTCCTTATAGAGGTTTTCCACTATGCTGATTTTGTACCGATAGATTTTATTTTACTGTTTTGAGGCTGATATGACTGGAATTGTTTTCCTGATATTTCCCAGCCTATTGGTTTTATATATATTATATATGTTATATATATGTGTGAGCTACTGATTATTGTAGGATCTTTTAAATATAAGATTATGGCATCTGCAAGTTGAAATAATTTGACTTCTTCATTTACTGTAAGAATCCCCTGCTTTTTTTTGGTCTTAACATTGTTGTGACTGGGAAGTCCAGTACTGTATGGAATAAGAGTGGGAGAATGGACACCGTTGTCTCATTCTTAAGGTAAAGGAAATGATTTTAGTTTTTCCCTGTTTAGTATGGTGTTGGTAATAGGTTTGACATATATGATCTTTGTTATGTTGAGACAAATTCCTTCTTTCTTTATTTCTTCAGAGCTTTTATCATAATAGGATGCTGAATATGGTTAAAGATGAATTTCTACGTCAGTTCATGTCTACATCATATCATGTTTGTCCTAGATTGTATTTTTGTGTTGCATATTTATTTATTTACCTGTGTGGAGCCATTCTTGCATAATAAGAATGAAGCCAACTTGATCATTATATATAATCTCTTAAATTTTTGATAATCTCCAAAAATTTAATTGAGAATTTTTGAGTCTATGTTTAAAGAAGTGGTTTATACTTTTCTTTTTCAGTTGTGTCCTTGTTTGATTTGGAATAGTGCTTTATTAAAACTTAAAATCCTCAGAATATCCTCAATGAGATTGGTTTTGTTTCTGCAGATTACAGAAATAAGGTTAGACTCATTTGTCTAATACCATATAATTCTGAGAAATAGCAGAATCAGTATGAAGTTTTAGGTTGTCTGGCTCAGAAAGTCAAGTTCTCCTGAAATCACTGTATGACTGGATCTCATTAAAGAAGGCCAAAGTAACTTGAATCTCCTATGTCAAAGATGAGAAGAACTGAAATGAAAGGTAGGAAAGGCCTCAGAGAACTGATTGTTTTGAGAGAACAAGGTTGCTCTTCAAAGTCATTTGAAATCACTAGTCCTCAGAATTGGAAGAGGATAAAAAATGATGAAAGTAGTCTATGAAAAGTTTTGGTAACTAACCTGACTTGTTAGGATGAGAAATTTTTTTTGAAGCTGGGACTCATGCTTTAGAAGTATTGTAGGTGAAAAGTGACCTGTGCTTGTGCTTTATTTGTACAAAGAGATCTAAGGAAGGTGGCCTAATGTACAAGAAAGAAAAGAATACATGTGTCTTGGCAAACCTTCCATTATCCTAGAACATTGCTCTCACTTCTACTCAGGATTAATTGGATCATCCTCTAGGTTGATAACATGCTGATTTTATAATTCTTTTTATGGTCCCATTTCATTATTTTTATGACCTTTATCTATATGCCCCACTAAATTTTGAACATGAGAGCTGATTGATCTATTTTTGTATGTTTGAGCAGCTTGCACAAATTAGAGTCCTTATAAGTCTTTGTTGTACTGCACTAATGATTTTCATTCTTTCCATTGTAGTCTCAAATTTAACAAATTACCAGTTTTGACTGTTTATAATTTCTTGACTCTTTCAGTCTGTTTTTATGCCCATTCTTACTTCTCTTACCACATTGAGTAGTATCTTTTGTTTTGTTTTTCCTAGAGGAAATGAAAAAACTTGCCCAAGAAGTCTAACTTATATTCCTTCTAACAGAGATGCTATGATTTCATTCTATTATGGTGGGTTGCTATGGTCCAATTAATTCAGTGGTACTTCAGACTCTTCATATTCAATAGGGATGTACCTTTCCACAGAATTAAGAAGTATTTTGAGGAGGTTTTTAGGTTTTAAGAAGGTTAATAGTGCTATGATATAAAAAGTTAAAAACAGCAAAAGGAAATGACTTTAAAACAATACAAATCACTATATAATCAACTGCTGGAAAATGTGATTGATTTGTAAATGTGATAGAAGTTCAGAAAAGATGATCATGCAAACTAGGTCATTGGACAGAGCTTTACTGGAGAAATTGGTGTTGCTTGGGGTTGAGTATTATTTATACACTGTTCATGTCAGAGCTCTCCTTATTTTCCTTATAAATTTATGAAGATTTTAGAGTAGTGTTTTTGTTTTGTGAGTGTTAGAATATTTCCTGTACTAGATGAATTCAGGTACTTATAGAACTTATATTCTTGCTTAGATGTCATTATTTTAAGTGTTATTAAATCTTTTCTCAGTATGTGAGCTGTTTTTTCTGGTCAGCTTCTACTATGAACACTTAGGTTCAAGTCATATTGGAATAGTTTTAGGAAAAGAATAATTTGGCAGATATTTAAGTCTATTGTAAATGTCATTTATAGGACATGTCCTCAATTTTGCCCAACTTATATACATAGTTATCAATTATATATGATATCATATCAAATATATGATTTTAAGAGTGAAAGATTTTTGCGTATGTTTAATCCATTCTATTTTGTCTGAATTTAATACTTTGGATGATCATGGATTATCTTCTAGATGAAGTATAAGGAGTTATACAAAGTAGCAAAAAGTATATTTTAATTTTCTGGGATTTCTAAATTTGAAGTAATAAGTAAGTTAGTTTTAAATTTTTTTTTTTTTTGGTCAGTCCTGGGCTTGAGCTCAGGGCCTGAGCACTGTCCTTGAACTTTCTCAAGGCTAGAACTCTACCACTTGAGCCTCAGCACCACTTCTGGCTTTTTCTATATATGTGGTACTAACGAATCGAACCCCGGTCTTCGTGCATGCTAGGCAAGCACTTTAACCACTAGGCCAAACTCCCGGCCCTAGTTGTGAATTTTTAATGATTGAACTGGTTACTTTTGTGATGATTGTTTTCACAATCAAAATCTTCACAGCAGCTCATTTTTAATAACGTTGATTACCTACCAGTAATCAATTCATGTCTGTAAAGATATGTACAAACCTAAAGTTACACTTTAAAAATTATTTAAGTCTTATTTTGCATTCTTGAACAAAGTGAATAATTTTTTAGACACATGAGTTCATTTCCTCATTCTCATACCCTTTCCACTTTCTAAGGACCTTCTGATTTATAGGCTCTCCAAATTTTTTCCCTTCCAATTTAAATATAAGTAATTAGCTCCTTCCTAATTTAGAACCTCAGGTTGAAAACACATGTGTTTGCCTTGGCATTAAATGGTGTATTTTAGTAAATGACATCATGTTGCTTTGGTTTTAGATGATCACAGTAGTAGTTGCTGAGCAGTCTCTTTGTAACTTTGAGGAAACAGAAAAACAACTTTTCTATCAGTGTTATGATTCTCGCTTATACTGCTTTAACTAGAGTTAGGTGCTGTCTGTACCAATTCCAGTTTAAACAACAGGAATCTGACCCTAATTTGGTTCTGATTAAGAACTTTATATGTTTGGGAATACAGAGGCACAACTTGTTAACAGTTGTAAATTTAGTTGATTAAGCTATATGTAGACAAATTTACTAGGGGGGGACTGTTTTCTAAGAATTCCAGTTCACTTACCTAGGAAGGTAGTCTGGCTATTTCTTCCCAGTTTTCCACCATTTCCTGCCAACAATAATAAACATTTTCTTGTAAAGCATCAACAGTAAAAGTTAGAAGTGTTCAGTGTTTTATCAATTACAGTGGACTGTCATGAATCTAATAAACAAACATTTATGTAGATGCCTGGAGAAGTAGTTAAGGCTCTGAAGAGAATTTTCTTCAGACACTATTCCAGACCTTTTCTAAGCAGGTGAATGTCAGTTATGAAGAGGCATTTATTGCAGTGGAAATTACAGTTGCTCAGGTCTCCAGTTTTACCTACCAACACAATTCAGGGGAGCTTTTGTTTTTAGTGGATGAAAACAGGCTGGATTCAGAAAGTATATTTTCTCAATTTGTTATAACTAAGTATGAATATAAGTTGCCAGTTCTGTTCAGTAGATATTGGGGGAAAGAAAAAAGTATCATTTTATAATCTTTTAGTATCACCGTGGGGCAAAGAATGAGTTTAACCTACAGACATGATTAGAACCCAAGAAGTCTTCCTCATCCTTTTCATCTTTCCCGTCAGATTGTCCCAGAGCTAGCTTAAGGGAATTATGGGAACAGATCACAAAGGACATCCCAAGTAGTAGATAACAGGATATCTGCAAGCAATAAGTAGTAAGTAAGGAGGAGATATATTCTAAGCTATTCAAAATGTGTCAGGATAAAGCAGGATAAAAATACATATTCAGAAGTGACATTGTGGCTTAAGCAATAGAGTGCTAGCCTTGAGCTGAAGAGCTCAGCACAAAGCCCAGGCCCAGAGTTCAAGCCCCACGACTGACAAAAAAATATAATTTCATAGTATTAGCTGTGGAATATTATTTCTTATTTACTGATGAAGTGCTTTATTTCTTATTTGTATGTTGTATATAAAATAGAAATAGAACTAGTGTCCTGGTAGGGTCGTTATTTTATTTCCAATGCAAATCTCACACTTAACAGTTGTTCTTGTTTGTGTGGCTGTATAACAAACTGTAGTGACATGGAACAGTCTGATTAAAAAAAAAAGGTGGGGGCAGGCTGGGAGTGTGCTCTAGTGGTAGAGTGCTTGCCTAGCATGCACGGAAACCTGGGTTCAATTCCTCAGTACCACATGCATAGAAAGCGCTGGAAGTGGTGCTATGGCTCAAGTGGTAGAGCTCTAGCCTTGAGAAAGCCCAAGGACAATGCTCAGTTCTAGCCCCAGTACTGGCAAAAGAAACAAACAAAGGAACAAAAAAAATAAAGAAAAGATCTGTTGAGTGTCTTATTTATATAGAATGGACAAAACTTTCAAATTATACGAATATGCCAATAGAAGGAAATTGTTAGTACGTAGACCTGGTCAGAACATGCTTTTGTCTTTTCTTTAGCCTTTTCCTCTTTTTCTAAATTTCCAGTAATGAGAATATTTCATTTTTTCTGGTTGCAAAAACAAAATATAATGAATAGATATAATTTGTTGTCAAATTTTACATCAAAATCTTTTTTAATTTTAGAAATTATTTGCATCTAACAGCCAATGGAACATAAGCACATTAAATTTGTTCCATATAGATCAATATTGAATTCCTTTTTACCCCTAGATTTTCTGTGTAAATCATCTTGAATTTCCATGGGTGATTATGAGTTTCTATAAGAATATCCTAATTTTTCCATTATGTTTTTGGCAATATGGGGCTTGAATACAGTCTTGTACTTGTCAGGGAAGGTACTTTACTACCTGAGCCATGTCCTAGCCCTAAAATATCCTTAAAAAAAGTTAACCCTATTTTAAAACTATTTAGTATTTTGTCATTTATTTTTAAAACAAAAGTATATGCCTCTAAAACTGAAATTTACATCCTGTGTGCCCGCATCTGTACAACTAATCTTGTTAAAATTGTATGGTTGTATAATTTTGTTAAATTTTTATTTGACTATTTATGGCTTATCCTCTTTTGAGAAGGAATTTCTCAGATCTTTTCAAATTATCCTCAAATGCTAACAGATAATCTGATTTCACACATTTTCAGAAAATAGCTTTAACTATTTTCCATGACTCTTTTTAGTCAATAACTGCCTGACATTAGCAGACAATATAGACAAAGCTAAATGTCTCTTTACTTGAAGGTTAGGATATGCTGAAGCAAATCACCTATAGCATACTTTGTAGAAGGAAAATGCTGTTTGGGTGATGTTTTCAAGGTATTAATTTAAATGTCAAAGAAGTTCTGTTAAGAAGTTTATCTTTATCCCAAGTTGCAAGATCGCTTACCGATTTAACTGCCTGATGTGGACAGGTTTCAACAAGGATTTAATTTTCAAAGTCCTCTATATTTTTTTTATGGAGGAGAGAGAAAAGCATTCCATAATCTCTTTAACTCCTATCAATTCCTAGTAATTCTTATTTCTTTTGTGTTTTTCATATTTTTTCTTAATCCTTGGAATTATTTGTCTGGATTGTCTCTCTGGGATACTATAAATCCCTTGGGTCAGAGACAACCATGTGCGTAGGGAGTATCATGGGGAAGCTGAGCAGTAGTAAATGAGCATGGATCCCATGTTTGTTTTACCCAGGGTAGTTATTTGGGCCTCAAACTAATCTCTGAAATGAATGTAATAATCCCTGGCTTGCAGAGTTGCTAAGAGGTTTAGAGATAGAAATATATAAGATTCCTGTTTGTTGCGAGCATTCAATAAATAGTTATTATATGTTCAATCATAATTGAATGAATGCTTCAAGAACATTTTGATTCCTGAAGCAGCCATTAAGTACATGTAAATACCTCTAAATCCTCGTCAGAACAGCTAAGGAAATAGATTGTAAAAAGGTGCCTTGCAAGGAAAGTCAAAAGGAGTGAATAATGATGAGAGCAACACCAGGGAAAATACTGCTTCAATGTAGAGAAGTGTCTCGGGCTGGGTATGTGGCTCAGCAGTACAATGCTTGCCTAAATGTATGAAGCCTTGGGTTTGAGTCCTTAGCACCACCTATACAGAAAAGCCCAGAAATGGCACTGTGGCTCATGTGGTAGATTGCTAGTCTTGAGCAAAAGAACCTAAGGGACAGTGCCCAGGCCCTGAGTTCAAGTTCCAGAACTGAAAAAAAAAAAGTGTCTCAGAATGGTGAAATAATTGACAATGGTAGATTTTATAGCGAATTCAAGTAGGAGGAAGGGTAAGAACCCAGTCATTTTTTGATTTGGTCATCTTTATTTACTAATGTCTATTTTTATGATCACTCTTTTTTAAAAAAAAAAATTGTGTTTTAGGGCTGGGAGTTTGGCCTAGTGGTAGAGTGCTTGCCTAGCACGCACAAAGACCCGGGTTCGATTCCTTGGTACCACATACTTAGAAAAAGCTAGAAGTGGTGCTGAGGCTCAAGTGGTAGAGTTCTATCCTTGAGAGAAAAAAAAAAATCCAAGGACAGTGCTCAGGCGCTGAGCTTACGCCCAGGACTGGCAAAAAAAAAAAAAAATTGTGTTTTATTGTCAAGATAATGTATAAAGAGGTTACAGTTACATTCGTCACATAGTGGGTACATTACTTCCCAAACCTTGATACCCCTTCTCATGTTTTTGTACCCCTTTCCCTCCCCTCCTTTCCCTTCTCAGTCATCTTGTTATGATCACTCTTGATAAAGGTTTAGGAACATATATGAGGCATGCTGGGAGAGAAAATGATTTAGAGGTAATAGCATTAGTTAAGACAAGGATAACTGCTTGTAACCAAAAAAGGAGACAATGACATTGTTTCTTTGCCCTCAGCATGTTTTCCCATGGTCCAGCAGTGGCTGCTAGAGCGTTAGCTATTATATCAGTCTTACAGCTAACAGGGAAGACGAAAGAGCAAAAGCATGACCCTTCCCTGTTAGGTCCTCCTGGGAGGACATTTCCTTTCTGACTAAAATTGACTCACAGATCAATAGATACCGCCTTTGGAGATTTTTTATTACTAGGAAGAACGAGAAAGTTGGCAATGAGGGACAATTAGTCATCTATGTAATAGTAGTTATTTTATTTTCAAGTGACAATATATTTACTCACCAACTGATAATATATTTTTTCCATTTTAAAAATAAATAGAAGGCAGAGGTATGGGTTAAGTAGTAGATCAATTGCTTAGCAAGTGTATAGCCCTGTACCAACGAAAATAATGATACTTTAGTAACACTAAAAATAGATAGATAGATACATAGAAAGATAGATAAAAAATTTGAATAGGTATAATCACTTGTGGAATATATGATGAGTCCAAATTTAGACAAGATGTTGGGCATGCTTACCTCTTTTACTTTTTATTCATTTTCCTTACTTAAATTTAAATTAAACATTTTTATTGTTATAACCTGATATTAGAGAGGTTAGAGATGCATAAGTCAGGTAATGAGTTCATATTTTTTGGACAATGTCATCCCGTTCCTCGCTCTCCCCTAGTTTTCCTCTCTTGTTGCCAACCACAAGTTGTATAGCTCATTTTCAACCGTCTAGTCCACTGATGCATTCATTCACCCTTTGTACCTCCATTTCTGTGTTCTCCCTATCCTCTCAAAGATACATAAACTAGCAAATAAGATAAAATGAAAAGAAAATAGAAACAACGAAAAACCTCTTGTCTCCTGGCAGGTTTTTTTTTTTTTTTTTTGGCCCCTTTCTCTTTCTGGCCCCGCTCGCTCCGGGCCGGGCTAGGCCCCCTTTCTAGCTCAGGCCCCGCTCGCTCCGGCCCGCTCGCTCTGGCCCCGCTCGCTCCGGCCCTGGCTTGCTCTGGCCCCGCTCGCTCCAGCCCGGCCAGCTCTCGCTTGCTCCTGGCTCTGCTTGCTCCGGCCCCTTCTCGCTCTGGCCCCGCTCGCTCCGGCCCCTTCTTGCTCCTGGCTCTGCTCGCTCCGGCCCCTTCCCGCTCTGGCCCCGCTCGCTCCGGCCTCGCTGGCTCTGGCTCGGCTCGCTCCCGCACGCTCCGGTCCCGCTCGCTCCGGCCCTGCTCGCTCCGGCCACCACTCGGTTAGGCTCTGTTCACTTCAGCTCAGCTCGCTTCTTTCGCTCTCTGTCGCCGTCGCAGTCTTGTCTCTGCCACTTTTTTCGGTTTGGTTGTGTCTCGTCTCTGCCACTTCCGGCTTGGTTGTGTATGTGGGATACCGAGGAATCGAACCCGGGTCTTTGTGCATGCTAGTCAAGCACTTTAACCGCTAGGCCAAACTCCCGGGCCCCTCTTGGCAGTTTTTTTAAATGTCTGAATTATTAGTGTTTTGTTTTGTTATTGGTTGGTTATGGGGCTTGAACTCTAGGCCTAGACTCTGTCCCTGAGCTCTTCAGCTTAATGCTAGCACTCTACTTCTTGAGCCACAGTGCCACTTCTGGTTTTCTGGTAGTTATTTGGAAATAAGAGTCTCACATACTTTCTTGCCTAGGTTGGCATTGAACTGAGAGTCTCAGATCTCAGCCTCCTGAGTAGCTGGGTAAATTACCAGCATGAGCCACCAGCACCTGGCTTAAGAGTGTTTTGTTTTTTAACTGAGTTAAAATGAGCAATTTACACTTTCTCTTGGGAAATTAGGTCAAGAAACATGAATAGTTAAGAAATATAAAATAAGAATTGTTTAAATTGAACTTTCTACAATGAACATTTTTGGTATATATCTGCTCAAATGTGTTTTTGTAATTATTTAAAAATCCATTGTGGGTGGGCCGGGAATTTTGCCTAGCATGCACAAAGACCCAGGTTCGATTCCTCAGTGCCACATACATAGAAAAGCCAGAAGTGGTGCTGTGGCTCAGGTGGTAGAACTCTAGCCTTGAGAAAGCCCAAGGACAGTGCTCAGGCCCTAAGTTCAAGCCCCAGGACTGGCAAAAAAAAAAAAAAAATCCATTGTGGGGCTTGGAGTTTGGCCTAGTGGTAGAGTGCTTGCCTAGCATACACAGAGACCAGGGTTCCATTCCTCAGTACCGCATACATAGAAAAACCAGAAGATGTGGTGCTGTGACTCAAGTGTCAGAATGCTAGCCTTGAGGAAAAAGCCCAATAACAATGCTCAGACCCTGAGTTCAAGCCCTCGGACTGGCAAGAAAAATCCATTGTGTGCTGGAACAGGATGGGTGATAGTTATACAATACTGTGAATGTATTCAGTGTTGTTAAACTGTACTTGTGAAAATGGTTAAAATGGTATTTTTTTTTTTTTTTGTCTGTCATGGGACTTGAACTGTGGGCCTGGGTGCTGTTCCTGAGCTCTTCAGCTGAAGGCTACTGCCCTACTCCTTGAGCCATAGCACCAGTTCCAGTTTTCTAGTGGTTAATTGGAGTTAAGAGTCTCCTGGAGTTTGTGCCTGGGCTGGCTTTGAACCTTGATCCTCAGATCTCAGCCTCCTGAGTAGCTAAGATTATAGGTGTGAGACACTGTGCCTGGCTAAAATGGTAAATTTTATGTATATTTTACTACTAAAAAGAGAGAGAGAGAGAGAGAGAGAGAGAGAGAGAGAGAGAGAGAGGGGCCAGTGCAGACACAGGTGTCTCAGGTCTATAATCCCAGCTTCTCCAGCTTCTGGGGATCCTCATATTGTAAGGATAATGGTTTGAGGCCAGACTAGGCAAGAAGTTTTTGAAGCTCTTTCACAACAAATAGCAGGACTTTGTGGTGTGTCCCTGTCATCTCAGCCAGCAGCAAATTGAGATGGGAGTATTTGTGGTTCCAAATCAGCCTTGGCAGAAAAGTCTGTGAAAATTATTTCATGGAATAACCAGAACAACAAAGGGTTGAAGGAGTGGCTCAGTGGTAGGTAGCATGCTTGTCTAGTAAGTACAAGGCCTTGAGCTCAACCACCAATACAAATATAATTGCTTTTTGGCAAAAGATGATATTATACTCAGCATATTAATTTACTATTCATGTTCAACAATGAAAAGAGAAAACTTTTACATGTAAATTTATTTATGTTTTCAGCATGATTTTTTGGCCAAATATTTGTTATTTTTTAGATGTACCATCTTTTATGATAAGGTCATTGAAGAACATTAAAAGGACTGTTTGCTTTTTCTTTTCCTGTTAAAGAAGATTCACAGAGATCTTTGTGATGCATGAGAGGATCTAGGGAACTAACCAGATGTGGAAACCGAAACCCCCTTGGGTTTGTAAATTGTGGCTGTTTGTTCAGATGACTAAATAAACTGCTTTGCTTTTCTGATGTCAGCATGGCTGGTTTTTGTTTTCCTTTCACTTTGATTTTATTTTTCTAAAAGGATGTGTATTCCAGACTAGTGTTTCTCTTGTATTTCTTCCCAACTAAGTTCCTGTCATAGTAGAGGAATTGGGGCAAGGAGGAACATTATTGGGGTATCTTACTCTGAGAAATGGTTTCTCTACACAACAGTCAGCTACCGGCAAAGGCAGCATTTCTAAAGTTTTACCTGGATGAGTCACTCTAGGGAGGATCTCTCTGAGGGGAGACTTCACTGCCCCTTGAATGCTGCTTCCCCTGTAGCTAGTCTCAGAGGATGCTTGACGTTTTCCTTCATTTCACGGCTCTTTGTGCCCTCCACTCCTCACCCTTCTTTGAGGCTGTTTTTGAAAACTAGTTAAACTGTTGACCCCCGTTTCCTTGGACTTCCATTTTCTTCTTCTAATACCCTTGTCTGCCCTTCCTTTCTTCTCTCTCTCTCTCTCTCTCTCTCTCTCTCTCCCTCCCCCCTCCCTCCCTCCCTCCCCCTCCCTCCCTCCCTCCCCCTCCCTCCCTCCCTCCCCCTCCTTCCCTCCCTCCCTCCCTCCCTCCCTCCCTCCCTCCCTCTCTCTCTCTCTCTCTCTCTCTCTCTCTCTCTCTCTCTCTCTCTCTCTCTGTCATGGGACTTGAACCTTGAGCTTGGGCGTTGTCCCTGAGCTCTTCAGTTCAAGGGTACTGTTCTACCACTTTAGCCATAGTGCCACTTCCAGTTTTCTGATGGTTATTTGGAGATAAGAGTCTCATGGACTTTCCTGCTGGGCTGTCTTTGAATCACAATCCTCAGATCTTAGCTTCCTGCATAGCTAGAATTACAGGCATGAGCCACTGTACCCAGCTTTTTGTTTGTTTGTTTGTTGTTTTGGTCCTGTTTGGATGCTTTTGAGTGTGAAATGCTGCTTGACATCAGCATTTGTGCCAAGGGTCATCCATTCTCCCAGGTATCGTTGGATGACACGAGGACAATTTTGTGACATTTTTCAACTAGATACTGAATTTATATATTCAGTTTTAATTTCAGAGTATTCATTATCAGAGATAATGAAACTCATTGAGCTGTCTGGTTCCCAATGAGCCAAATTGCAGGCACTAGGAGGATAGAAGCTTGCAATTTATCTTGTTGTGGCCACTTCCCCTCCCCTCTCCTACATGACACTGTTCAAGGACAACCCACTGGTGGATTTATGACTCTCTCCTTCCCAACTACCATGTACCTAAGTAGGCATGACAGGGAGCATGCATGCTCTGGGAAGACCTGGTGACTTTACAGTAGTCTTTGCTTATTTGGGGTTTGCTTAATTTCCATGGTAGCATTTATCTCACAGTCAATTGTAGTCTAAAAATATGAAGTGGAAAATTCCACACATAAATAATTCATGCATTTTAAATCATGTTTATTATAGTACTATTGTTATAATTATTTTATTATTAACTGCTCCTCTTTAGCTGTTGCTCTTTATCAGAAGCATGTATAGGAGAGGACATAATATAGAAAATGTTTCAAATTTTGTTTAGGGAAACTGGGCAAAAGTTTGGGATGAATTTCATTGATAAGGGAGGACTGATACAACTTGCTAGTTAAGAGGTATTTTCTTTATTTAGGAAAGGTTCATTGTGGAAGTTAGTTGATAGTATGTTGTTCCTAAGAAAGAGGTCTTTTGCTTTAAAAAAAAATCGGAGATTCAAAGGGATTGCTATACATTAGTTTTCCTTGCTTTTGTTATGTGACCACTGATGATTTAACTATTTGATAATGTAGTTTAAAGTGATTTGATTTTTTGTATACTTTTTATAAAAAATAATTAGAAATATTCCTGATTTCGAAATTACTGACCTTTTATACTACAAGAAGATAGGCTCTGTCAGAACTTTCATTGAACTAGAGCACATTAGGCTTTTTTTATTTTTGGTATTATTTTTAAAATTTTCATTATTTGTTTTTTTGATAGTTTCTCAATATGTAATCCAGGTGACTTCAAACTTTTGATCTACCTGCCTTAGCTTCCTAAGTTCTGGGATTACAGTTGTGTGATACCATGCCTGGCTACTTTTGGTTTTAAATCAGTGAGGATTATTTGCCTTTTTAAAAGCATATAGCAAGAATATTTTTGTTAGTTTATTTAAACAACCATATTTTATGTAAAATTGGCATTAGATAAAGATAAATAATGGATGTTTTTAGGAAGATGAATGTAAAAGTAAATCATTTGTCTTAAAATTGCTGGGGAAAGAATATATAGACAGCTTTGGTAATAAAGTCCCAAATTAGAAGTCTTTTAAAATTATTCCCCCCCACCCCTTTTTTTCTCCAGAATTCTTCAACGTATCTGCACTGGAAGGTGCATGTAAAGAGCTTGGAACTACTCAGTGTTACAGGGTAGGAGGCTTAATGAGGATGAAAACAGTTGAAGTAGAGTCTGTTCACATGCAAGAAATAAAACAATAAAGCCTCCTCAATTTGCATTAAGATGGGAGAATGGGACAATGAGAGTGATATTGATTGAGACATTGTACACATGTGTGGAAACAGTACAATGACCTCCTCCTCCTTGTACTACTACTAATTTGCAATAGTGAAAAGGACTCTGGTACTCCTAGTAGTGTTAACTGTGCTGATTAAAAGCTACACTCTTTTTTTTTTTTTTTTTTGGTCATAGGGCTTGAGCTCTTCAGCTCAAGGCTACTGCCCTACCCCTTGAGCCACAGCGCCACTTCCGGTTTTTTAGTGGTTAATTGAAGATAAGAGTCTCACATTCTTTAATGTCAGGACTGGCTTTGAACTGAGATCCTCGAATCTCAGCCTCCTGAGTACCTAGGATTACAAGCGTGAGCCACCATGCCCAGCAAACGCTTCATTCTTGAAGTTCAAGCAGAAGGTCAAGAGGAGAATATGACTGAACTGAAAAAATTAACTTAGGACTTCCAAATTAAATACATTCTAAACCATACTGAGGATAGGTCTGTCTTTTGATGGTGATATAATCTCTGGGTTTGTTTTTTTTTGACTCTGATTAATTTGTCCAGTTCTTTTCCTTTATATGAAGTAACTGAAGAGTCTTTTTATGTATTTGTTTTATCTCTTGTTTCCACTGTCTTTTCTGTTCAGTTATTTCCTTAAATAAGGTGTATATTGGGAAAACTGGCTAGGTTTCAGTTTTGTAGTACTAAATTAAGAACTGAAATAAGAGAAATAATTTTAAAAATGAGCTGATTTTGTTTTAGCTACATGTTTAGGTTTTCTGTGACAGTGCCTAATACAAAAAAGAAATTTATTTAGGTCTCATAGTGAAAAATATTTTCTTAAAAATTAACATGTTCCTGGGCTGGGAGTTTGGCCTAGTGATAGAGTACCTGCTTAGCATACACAAAGACCCACATATATAAAAAAGCTTGAAATGGGGCTGTGAACCAAGTGGTAGAGCTTTAGCCTTGTGAAAGCCCAAGGATAGCACTCAGGCCCTGAGTTTACGCCCCAGAACTGGCAAATAAATAAGTAAATAAAAAATAATGGTTCCATTTTTGACCAGGACATGAAAATAAAAACATTTATACTACTCTCTCCCATCATTGAGTGCTAATATATAAGGGAAAGCTTTTGTTTTTCTTTTTTTAGCTTTAACACTCCTGAAAGTTGATTGTAGCTGCTACTTTATTACACTACTTCTATGGAAAATATATCCACAGTTCAACAGAAAACAGTAACCAGAACACTTTTCTCATCTTACCACTTCTTCTAAAACAATGTCTGGTTGTCATACAGTATGTTAGTAAGTATCTGCTATTTTGAATGTGTGCAGTTAGTGTGATTTGAACTTCTAAGGAAATAAGAAGTAGGCTAATGCCATTACTATACTTTCATAGTTAAAAAAAATAGAAATTATATGACCTGAGACTCTTTAGAGAGAAAATTCAACTGAAAACACTGTTCATCAGTCCTTAATAACGTAAATGCAATACTGGCATATGTCCAGAGACTAAGGTTCAATTAAGTATAATTGTTTCATCTTACAAAGTCATTTTCCCACGAAGAAATCTTGGCAGGAGTAATGATGAGTTTTCATGAAATGAGGCAGAAGAGACTATAAAGAGGAATGAAACAAAATTTTAATACTTTGAATCCCCCTTCCCCCCTTCTCCTTCTTCCAAAGGCAAGAACCAGGCCTAGAAATCTGTCCTACTGATTCTTTTCTCCCTCTGCTTTTCTAAACAAGGGATTAGTATCTCTAGTTGCCTCTTAACTGGTCAGTAGTTACAACTTATATTGCAGGCATAAGTCTAGAGTATAGAAATAGAAATTAGATAAGCCCTAGATAGCAGTTTATGAACTTGGCTTTAAAATTTCTGTTTATCTAGAAAATAAATAAGAGTTAATAGTTGTTTTCCTGGCATCAGTGGTTTATCTGTTTCTTGATCACTAGTAGCAAGTCTCCCAGCAAACCCCTCCTGCCTATGTAAAAGGGCTCTTTTTCAGCATATTGAAACTTTTTTGTGCATGTTTATTATAGCCTTGTAATATTCTGGGAAGCTAAGCAGAGGTTGTGTGGCTCCATCTATTTCCAAAGCCAGTTGTGGAACAGATCAATCTTTCCACTCTGGTTCCACAGTGAGGCAGCAGTAGAGGGAGAAACATCCCTTCCTTCATCAGAAGCATCTTGTTTTGGCCCTTAGGTTTCAGATACATAGACTGTTGGTCTTTGACATTTAGGGAGTGTGGAAAATATGCACTCCTGTCAAGAGTTTTGGTGTTTAGTTATTTTTTTGCCTGTTAATAACTAGAGGACTGAAGAAAGAACTGTCAGGTCTCACTTAGGCCTCTGCATTTTACACATGTGAGCTTTGGATGCAATGCTCTATTTCCTGAGAATTGTTTTTTTGTCTTTATACTCTGCTTAGATTCCCCCACCCTACAAGCGCAATGCTATTATGAGAATTGTGAGGAAAATTATTAGTTTTTTTGTTCAGATTCTTTTGTTTGGAAGACCAACTTTTGAAATAAGGTGTGGTCTACTTAAATAGTAGATTAAATATCACCCTCAGAGAGGAAACTGTAATATTGTACGTTTAAAATATAGAGTTGTATAACGAATGATTGTTGTCCTTAAGGTACTATGTTGTCTCTCATCTCCTTTGCTGTCCCTTGGTTATCTCATATTGTTATAGTATCTCACTTTGTTATCTGATATATTGAATTTATTTGTATTTGGTTATTTGAAATTTGATAGGGAAGGGGGGAAAACCAAGACTGGTGGGGGATGTGGGGGGGGAGGGAAATGGGCACCAAGACATGTGAAAGGGTATCAATGTATGTGAATTAATGCACCTTCTATCTGGCAAATATCATGTGACCCTTTTACTAATTACAATAAAAAAAAAAAGTTTCAGTTCAAAAAAAAAATATAGAGAGAGTTAAAGGGCCGGGAGTTTGGCCTAGTGGCAGAGTGCTTGCCTAGCATGCACGAAGACCTGGATTCAATTCCTTGGTACCACATACATAGCAAAAAGCCAGAAGTGGTGCTGTGGCTCAAGTGGTAGAGCCCTAACCTTGAGAAAATCCAGGGACAGTGCTCAGGCCCTGAGCGTAAGCTTAGGACTGGCAAAAAAAAAAAAAAAAAAAAAATATATATATATATATATATATATATATATATATATACAGAGAGAGTTAAGATTTTTCCCTCTGTTAAAACCTAAAAATGCAGGTGGGTACTGGTGCTCACACCTGTAATCCTAGCTACTCAGGAGGCTGAGATCTGTGAATCTCAGTTCAAAGCCAGCCCAGACACCAGTCCATGAGACTCTTAAATCTCCAATTAACCACCAGAAAGCCTGAAGTGACTCTGTGCCTCAAGGCTCAGACTTGAGCTGAAGAGCTCAGAGACCACACCCAGGCCCAGAGTCTGACAAAAACAAGCAAATAAGAAACCCTGAAAATACTTGAAAAATGAGTTAAATCTAATCAGTCTTAAAATAGTTTTGTGTGATGACTTTTGAGTTTTATTTTATGATTTTAGTAGTTTTACTCTTATTAAGAGTAATGTTTTAGGACTAGTTAAGCGTGACATTTAAAATATGTAAAAAAAATCAGTGTCAATAAAATGTTTTAAAATAATTTTTTTAAAGAGTAATGCTTTAGTATCCGTGATGATTATTTGAAAATTTTAACAGAAGAACTGTTTTTCTTCCTTGCTTTTCTTTTGTTTGAATGGGCTGTTTCTCTAATTATCCCACCTGCCTAAACCTGTGTTGCAAGTCAAAGAGAACTGCTGAACTATTACCTATTTTTGTAAAGCCAAGGTTAGCACTGCTTTTCTGCCCATCTCTTAAACATTGAGATTTTGTAAACTCTTCCATGTGCCTCTAGCATCTTCAATTTGTGGATAAATTTCACTGTATCCCTGTTGCAATGTAATCATACTTGACAGTTGTAAATTTTTCCATATGCTCCATCTTATAGAGATAAACATTTTCCTCAGCTTTGAAAACTTTAGAGATAAACAATTTCTTTTAGTGTACCTGATTCTACTTTTGTAAAGTACTAGGGTTAGCCTATCATTATTATTATTATCATCATCATCATCATTATTGTCAGAGATTAACTAGAATGATACAGGCTTATGTTTGACAGTATTTAAAAAGTGACTATTCTTAAAAAATTACTTACTTATTTACTTATTTATTTATTTATTTATTTATTTTTTTGCCAGTACTGGGGCTTCAACTCAGGGCCTGAACACTGTCCTTGGGCTTTCTCAAGGTTAAAGCCCTACCATTTGCACACCACTTCCAGCTTTTTCCATATATGTGGTACTGAGAAATTGAAACCGGTCTTCATGCATGCTAGGCAAGCACTCTACCATTAGGCCAATCTCCTGGCCTGTAAGTGACCATTTTATGGAATACAAATTTGTTAATTCTCTGTAAAGATTTTCTTGCAATTTCCTTTTGTATCTTTTACAAGTTGATAAATTGGTATGGTATATAATGATGGCCTGCAAAGCATTTATATCATGATTGTCTCAGACAAATCTTTGTGACTTGTATAAGTAGCCATCTCAAAAGTTTTTTGGCTTCTTTAGCAAATCAAGTTTCACTGACAAGTTTTATTTGTAAACGTAAGTGCATATGTTTTTAGAATCCTCCCTTCTCCAAATCAGTATCTTGTCTGCATATCCTCCCAAGATGCAAAGGTACTTTATTACTTGATTTCCTAAAGTTTTGAGGGCACACATGTTTCATAAATTTTCCATTGTTAAGTAAAATCTTAACTATATAAAAAAACACAAATTGTAGGATCTGTAAGTTTATTTTTGTTTTTACTGTCATCTCTTGAGCATATAAAATTTATCACACTTACTTGAGAAATTTTTAACTTTGAAAACTCAAAGTTGGAACATATATCTGGTATTTATCACAACCATATGTGGAATACAGTCCATGGCCAGTGGTGTGTAAGCCAGCCACTACCAGGCCCCAAGTGCTAATGATTAAATGTTCAGAAAATTTGAAGTTGGTTATCTTGGAATATTTTCCTATACAGACTTAAAACTATATAATTTAAAAAAACAAAGTGCTAGAACTGAGGGTTTGGTTCAAGGGGGCAGAGTGCTTGTCTAGCAAGTACAAAGCTATAAGATCACACTTATAAGTATCAAAACAAACAAATAAAAAACAAATACAATTTAAAAATCCTAAGTGTCCAATAAGTTCAAACTTGTATATTTTATGATTTGTGTGTGTGTGTGTGGGTACTGTGATTTGATCTCATGGCTTTGTATGGGCTAGGGAGATACTCCTACACTTGAACCATACCTCCAGTTCTTTTACCTATAGTTATATTTGAGATAGGGTCTTGCCTTTTGCCTGGGCCCATCTGGCCTTCAGTCCTACTATTAATGCTTACTTCCCTTATAAGCTTGATGACAGTTGAGTGTCACCATTCCCAGCTTTTTCTGCTGAGAATAGGGTCTTTAGAACTTTTTGTCCTTGCTGATCTTAAATTATAATCCTCCAGATCTTCATTTCCCAAATTCCTTGGATTGCAGGTATAAACCACTAGCTCCTGGCTTATCTATGCCCTGAGGCTTATCTATGCCTGTATTAGAAATGCTGTGTAGTGATATATATTTCTGTATATTGCTTCCCAAGTTTCTCTTCACTACAGTCATGTTGGTAGAAGTATTAACACCATGGAAACTGGCAAACACAACAAATCAGGACTTGTTGTTTTTATTGTCTATAGACTTATGACAGTGATGGAAAATGTTAATAGGGCATAGTAAGTGTAAAAGTGTATCATGTCTTTGTGGTACATTATATATATATATATATATGTATATATATATATCACAACAATTAAAAAATGTTCTTTTAAGTATTTGAAAACTAGTAGCCAAATGTGAAAGAAGTAATCTATGAACAAATCAATGAATGAACAATGATGGACAAAGTTCTAGAATAGGTCTGTGTTTGTTTTCTGTTTATTCATTAATTAGAGCAAAACCTTTAGCACATACACAGCAGAACTGTAAGAATGATAGTTTCTCCAAATGTATTAGACAGCAGTTGCAAAAGATATGAGGAAGCTTTCTACACTTTCCTTTTGAGAATCACCTGCTACCTTTTGAAAATCATGCACAGCCCCAGATTCCCTCTTTGCTTGCTGTTGAAAGATATAAAAATCTTGTTTGCAAAGTGATTAGTCATTCATATCTGTCCTTTGCATTACAAAAGGTTTGATGGAAAATATTTGGCATGGAATCATCACTTTTCTGTCCTTAAGGAATCATTCTATGACTTAGTCCACTGTTGGCAGGTATTTTAGATTGGCTAATTTTAGTACAAAAGAGGAAATTAACTGTATTGCACATAATTTATTTTGCATAATCTATGGATCCCTTGATGGCTTAGGATAGCATAACTAATATATACCAATTTGTTAAGGTCCATGATCAAAGGAACGAATCTGACACAAAACCGGAAGTTGGAAGTTAAATTTATTCCACGCCTAGCATCGAGAATCATACTGACCGGTCAGGGCCGCCTCTAAGATGTGAGTGAGAGAGCGACCCCACCTAATCTTACAGGCTACTTTTATAGGCCCCAGCCATGTGGTTGGGCTGGCCATATACAGGTGGCCAATGGAATTCAGCATGGTTGATTGATGGCTGGGGCAACCACTGACACCTTTGCTGTTTGAATTGACCTATCATCTCGGTGGGCTTCTGGCGCACTGTTCTGATGACAGAGGAGGAGGAGGGAATTCCCTGGCAGGCCAAGGAGGATGGGGTGGGAAGGAATTCTGGTAACTCCATCTGGCTTAACTGCTCTTGTAGTCTGAGCTGTTATCAGGGATTCTGCAGCCCCCGCCTTAGGTCAAGTCCTCCTTTGTCATAAAGATGGGAAATGCCTATAGGGGATGGATTTTGGGGAAGTCAAGAAAGGGGTCCCTTCACAATTAACCAGGGATAAGAATATCATTTGGTTAAATGTGCATTCTGATACTTGTATACCCAAAAAATAGTAAAATGAATTTAGAACTCTGTTACATACCTATTCCTTATAAAGATCTGGTTCAGTGACCTTCAAGGTCCTTGATAACCTTGTGTTAATTAATATTTGTCAAACTTTAAGAAATAGAATATCAGCCTTATCTTTTTTCTTTTTTTTGTATCATGTACATTTATTTATTCATTTATTCATTTATTTATTTATTTATTCATTTGGGGCATGGGGTTTGAACTCAGCCTGGGCACTGTCCCTGAGCTCTTCAGCTCAAGGCTACCACCCTACCTCTGGGCCTGGGTGTAGTCCCTGAGTTCTTTAGCTCAAGGCTGCCACTCTAACTGAGCCACAGCCCCACTTCCCATTTTCTAGAGGTTAATTGGAGATAAGAATCTCAGATCCTTTTGTGTGGGAGCTGGCTTTGAACTTTGATCCTGAGATCTCAGTCTCCAAAGTAGCTAGGATTACAGAAGTGAGCCACTGGACTTAGCTCGTGTACCTTTATACTTTCATTTGCTTGGTAATTTCATTTTTTTGCTAGTCCTGGGCTGAGGGCCTGAGCCCTGGGCCTGGGCTCAGGGCCTGGGCTTTCTCAAGGCTAGAGCTATATCACTGGAGCCACAGCACCATTTCCAGCTTTTTTTCTATATATGTGGTACTGAGGAATCCAACCCAGGTTTTCGTGCATGCTGGGCACTCTTACCACTGATCTTGCTTGGTGATTTCTTTCTTTCCATTTTTTTTTTTGGCCAGTCCTGGGCTTGAGCTCAGGGCCTGAGCACTGTTCTTGGACTTTCTCAAGGCTAGAGCTCTACCTGTTGGTAATTTTTAAAATGAAGATTTTGCCAAGTGCTGGTGGTTCAGGATTGGAATCCTAACCACACCAGAAAGCTAATATCCAGAAGTTCACAGTATGAACCCAACCTGGGCAGAAAAGAGTCCCATCTCCAAAATAAACAGCCAAGAAAGAGTGGCTCAAGTGGAATGCCAGCTAAGGAAGCAAGCTGAGCAAGCCCCAAGTTCAAACCCTAGTACCAGTAAAAGAGAAACAAACAAACAAAAAACCTTAGATTTATTCTGAGTAGTAATGGTCATGAAATCTTGACTTTAAAGTGATTAAGTTTATGACAATTCCTAGTCAGATTATTTTATTTATTTATTTATTTTGCCAGTCCTAGTCTTGGGCTCAGGCATGGGCGCTGTCCTTGGGTTTTCTTAAGGCTAGAGCTCTACCACTTGAGCCATAGCACCCACTTCTGGCTTTTTTTCTATGTATGTCGTACCGAGGAATTGAACCCGGGTCTTTGTGTATGCTAGGCAAGCACTGTACCACTAGGCCAAACTCCCATCTCCCTAGTCAAATCATTTTAGAAAGCTTTTTCTTGACCAAGGATGGTATGCATGCCACCTTTTGGGAAGGAATGTGGTGATATCAATGAGTTGTTAGGCTGAATGGTTTTGTTTATTCTTTCTCAGTAGTAGCTTAGCATTAGTATCTCTACTATCAAATGAAAAAGCTGAGGAATAAGAGAAGTAAAGCAGTGAGTCCAAGATTATGAGACAAATTAAAACTTACCTGATCGAGATCCATGCTAATCTCTGGTATACAATCAGGCATTGCCTGAAACTTGTTAGATATGTAAAACCCGTGGTCCCATTCTATCATGGACCAGACTCTGTAGTTTCACAGGATTCCTCCAGAGGATTCATCTGTGTATTGAAGCTTGAGGAGCACTGACTCCTGGAGAGCTAGCTGTCCCTCATGAGAGTTGGATCTTCCTCAGTTGTTTCTGTATTGTTTCTTTAGGGGTATTCTTCAGAGTTATAACTGTTTAAAGGAATTTGGTAATTGATGAAGAAACAAAAGATAATATTAGCCTAGTGATAGAGTGCTTACCTAGCATGCACGAAGACCTGGGTTTGGGTTTGATTCCTCGGTGCCATATATATAGAAAAAAGCTGGAAGTAGTGCTGTGGCTCAAGTGGTAGAGCTCTAGTCTTGAGGAAAGTCCAAGGACAGTGCTCAGGCCCTGATCAAGCGCCACGACTGGCAAAAAAAAAAAAAAAAAAGATAATATTCACAATCATTTATTATTTTTTTCCATTGATGTCATCCTTTGTCCTTTTGTTGTTTGTTTGTTTTTGGTTAAATTGGTTTACCACAGTAAGAATGAGAGGTCATCATTTTCACTCTTTTCCCCACCATTTCCTTTCTCAGAAGCTATACATCAATTCCATGCACTTTGGAGTGGCTTGGTCCTTTTTTCCCTCTGCCTGCTCTAAACCAAGGCCCTGAGAACTGTATGTAATCTATAGCTAATTCTCAAAGTTTCCTGAAAGGTTTTAGTAAAGTATGTATATAATCCTGACTCTAAGTCTTTTTCTTTCTCCCCACAGTTGACTAGCACTCAGCGTTATTACTGCTCATGTTTCCTTTTATGGAAGTATGTCTACCATGGTTCCATGAGGCCTATTTTTATTTTACTATGCACCCTCTGCTTCCCTCATTTGCCATTGTTCTCACACTTACATGTTTAATACAGTAAGCAGTCTCAGAAGCCTGTAAAGCTAATCTTCTGAAAAGTCAGTGTTGGGAGTTTGTTAGTTGGAACCCCATCAAGATACTCTTCTGAAAATGTTGAGCATTTTAGGTGGTTGGATGTGGAGATATCAGTAGTATCTATGATAGGTATAGCTGGGTAAGGATTCTGAGGTATTCCAGTGCATCGTCAGAATTTCATTAGTGAATTGCGTGTAGTTTCTTTGGGGATTTTTCCCTTTGAAAAGAACATTTTTCCTTATGTCTACAGGATTTTAGACACTGAATCTGGCTTATAAAGTTATAGGTCCTCATTCTTGGCATTTATATAGCTCTTTGTCCATCTTAACAATGATCAATTATTTAAGAGGAATAGAAATTGGACCTACTTGTGAGATCAGAGATTGCTTTTTTACTTATTGGTACCCAGATAGAAGTCATAACAGTAGTTCATTTTCTCTAGTTTGAATAGTGTATAAGAGGAGTTGACTTATTTGAATTCAAGAAGAAATTAAAAGAAACTACATTATTCATTCTTGTTAATATAATGGGAAGAAAAAAGCCTATTATTGTGCATTACATTTTATAAAGCTTGAAACAAAGAATCATTGTTGCATACCATAATAATCTCAGACTCTGAAAGATTTGTTAGCCAACAGTAGACACACCTTTCCTGAATCTAGAGGGGTTTTTTTTTTTTTTAATGTTTTTCAATTTTGCAATCATTTAGAACTGAGGGCTCTGCCTCCTCCCCCACTTTCTGACACATATTTCTTTGTACCTACCCTTTCTCCCTCTTCTTTGCTGGATTTTTTTTTTTATTTCCTTGAGAAAAGAAGAGTCCTTCTTAGGATATAGAATAAACATTTCTTTGTGAAGTGTGACTTCTTCAAGCTCTAGGGGTTGTCGGTGTTTATACAATGGGAAAGGTGATGGCGGCTTGCATGCAGGCATGCCAAGTCAGCACTTTGTACAAGTTGAGGCCAAAGAGCATGGTAAGCAGGCTGAAAAAATGTTCACAAGTCAGAACATTTTACAATTTCCATATTTATCAAACATGTCAGGGGATGGGATCACTAAGCCTTCCAGGATTAACTGCCTCTAGGACTTGAACTGTTTTATTAAGATGGAGGAAGCCAAGTTCTCAACACCCCAGGATTTTGCTCTAATAACCACAAGAGTCAGAATGTAGGTGATCCTTGTTGAATGAAAGGTAATCCTGAGGCTAAAATGTTCTTTGAATGAGAGGAAAAAATAGTCTTTTTCAATAGATGAACTATGTGTGAATCTTTCTGACAGAGCTTAGCAATTTGAAGTTTATTTACCTAGACCTTTAGTTTTATTAATTCTCTGGTTGGTGGCTCTTGACCTTTGACACCGACTGTGAAGCAAAAGTAGAAAGAATATCTGAGACGTGCAGATATTCTGAACTAGACATAGCCATTGGCTTTTTTTAGGACTTGGAAAGACATCTTAAAGCTCTTATTTGTTTTCAAATGTTTAGGGTTTGGAAGATACTAAGATTTATTTTGCCAACCACTTTCCTTTGAATTTTAGTATAGGCATATATTGGGTGGAATTTAATTGGTGACTCACTTGCTTAATACCAATCAGAATGCAATTTTTGTTTTTGTGGAAGAGACAATTTTTATTTAGCTATTCTTTCTTTCTAAGCTTATTCATGTAATATCTCATTGAATTTTCCCAGTAAGCATAGGGTATAAGTGCCCATTTTGAAGTTAAAATATCGAGGCTCGAAGGAGTGAAATGATTTGTCCCAGGTCACACAGCTAGTAAGTGGAAATCAAGGATTTACATCTAGTTCTGTTAGACCAGCATGCTATTTTGGTAAGAATATGTAATTTCAGATAAATAGTAGGAGGTCTATGGACACTTGTGCGGTATTAACTTTTTTTTAAATGGGGAAAATGATTTAAGTCTCAAATATATTTTTACTAAGATTTGAAATCTTTAGTATCTTCCAAATCTGATGTACTCTTCTCTCATAATAACAAATCGTATTCTACTTCTCTGGCTCAGTCTGTAAATTATATTTCTTACTTCCCAGTTCTAGGGTTTAAACTTAAA
Source organism: Megascapheus bottae (assembly GCF_031878675.1). Lineage (NCBI taxonomy): Eukaryota > Metazoa > Chordata > Mammalia > Rodentia > Geomyidae > Megascapheus > Megascapheus bottae. Next base: position 7,420,584 of record NC_143522.1, read on the forward strand.
ACTTCATGTTTTTTGCTTGGCTTTCTGTATTTTCTTTTTTTGTCAGTTATGGGGCTTGAACTCTAGGCATAAGGCACTCTCTCTGAGCTCATCAGCTCAAGGCTATCACTCTACCACTTCAGCCATAGTGCTACCTCTGTTTTTTCTGGTGATTAATTGGAGGTAAGAGTCTCATGGACTTTCATGCTCTGGCTGGCTTTGAACTGTGATCCTCCAATCTCAGCCTCCTGAGTACCTAGGCTTATAGGTATGTGCTATTGGTGTCCAGCTTTTGCTTGGCTTTCTTACTCATGGCTGGCACTTTACCACCTGAGTCACATCTCCAGTTTGAGTTTTTGCTGGTTTATTAGAGATAGAACCTTACAGACTTTTCTTTCTTTCTTTCTTTCTTTCTTTCTTTCTTTCTTTCTTTCTTTCTTTCTTTCTTTCTTTCTCCTTTCTTCCTTTCCTTTCCTTCCCTTCCCTTCTCTTCCCTTCCCTTCCCTTTCTTTTATCTTATCTTTTCTTTCTTTCTTTTTTTCTTTTTGTCAATGCAGGAAGAATCTCTGTTCTCAGCCTTTTTGAATAGCCAGGATTTGAAGGCATGAGCAATCCTAGACTGGTGCCCAGTTTGGCCTGCAAATCCTTAGAAAAGTTGAAGAGATGACCTGCAATCTTGGGTCAATAATTGATTTGAAATTTAACGTTACAAAAAGTTTTCAGTAAAGTAATAGCAAGAACAACCCAAATCTGGAGAAGGAAATCAGACCTAAAATGAAAAACAAAAGATACTAAGTATAAATAGATCTGTGGTATGAATGCCAAACTGCCAGGGATGACAAAAGCCCTAAGGAGACTGAAGTTATATGGTATTCCATGAGATAGCTTTTCCATTGTCTGTTGGAATGATTGTAAAAGAGGGAAACATGTCATAACTTTACCAATGAGGAGTAAACCTTAGACTTTAAAAAGAACAGGAGAGGGACAAATGTGGCGCCCATCAGGTTACAGATAAACATACTGATTAAAAAAAAAAAAAAGTTGGTCATTGTCAGCCTCCTGTCTTTTGTAACTGGTTGGGCAACTCTGACTGCTCATTGACTTCTTGAGAAAACAAGTGTGCAAATAAGCATCCTATAGGAGAAAGAAGAAACATCTTCAGTTGACAGTTTCATGTCCAAATGATTGTGAAACCAACTTTGTAGGAAGTATTGGAAAATTCTAGTTCTGAATTCTGCAACAACTTTTAAGAGGAGGGCCAGGGTATTAGAAACTGATTTGTTTAGATGATGTTTACATGTTAGATGAAGATTGTAAGAATATCTTTGGGCCAATCTACAATTCTTCAAACTGTTTAAAATGTTGACAAGGCCAGCTCTGTTTTTGGCTCTTAATCTTATCCTAGTACTGATTTAGCTGATCAGAAGTTTTAGGTAGTGTATAGAGATATAATGGTTTAGATCTAAATTTCTTTCTTTTTTTAACTTTTAAAAAAGCTTATCTTTAAGAAGTTATATAAAGGAGTTGCCATTTAACAAAGCAGTTTATGAATACAATGCATAGACTTCTTTTTTATTTAGGTCAATTTCCATGTATTGCTTTAAATAGTTCCAGTGCTCATTTCTGTATGAGAAAAATTCATACTTTTCTTCTTAAACTTTGGTCCTGGTTACCATAAAACAGACAACTTAGTAATAATAACCTTTTATATCTTCTTTTTCTCTCTAGCCCTCTTTTCTTATCCTTTCCCCTCTTCCTTTAACTTTTGAGTGTGAGAGAAGGTATTTTATTTCTGCATCTTAATATATAGTTCATGAAGGATGAGCACTATTTTCTGCCAAAAATCCATTAGCCTTACAGGAAACCCAAAACCGAAGAGGATTAAGGAAAGAGTATCTTAACTGGTTTTTACATTATTTTTTTTTTAGAGCGAAGCATAAAGTACATCTGTATTTGAAATCAAAGTCAAGAAACAAAACAGTCTAAGGAATAAGTATGCCAAACAATAATTTGAAGAAAAGTTCTGTACCTATTACTGTTCAGTAGTAGGTCTTAGTGACTTATTATCAGACCCAGGTATCATTTAAGGTGGAAGAAAAGAGAAAAAGCCATCATTTAAGGTAGAAGAAAAGAGAAAAAGCCTTTTGGGGTTAGCAGATTCACTACTTATTAGATCTTAAAAACAGAGCTACTTATAGATTTTTTTTTAGAGTTGAAACTTATTCAATTAAAAATATACATATTTTAATTCTATCTTTAAGTCTGTCAGTAGAGGCTTTCCTCTCAGCAGCACCAGTAGTCCTTGCTTCTTCCATACAAATTGCAGAAAACTGCACCTCATTGTAATCAAACAATTGAAAGATTCTCAGGTTTCTCATTTATCTTGTAATCCTTTAGAGCATTGCTCTACCAATTTTTTAAGCCATTTATACATTCTATAGTTTTTAGAATGAGGTGAGAAGAATTATTGATACTGCTCCTTAAATCAGGTAAAATTATGTGGAGGCCCAGTTTAAGCCTGTTATGAGGAAAGATCTGTTTTAGTATGGAATCCTTTGAGAAAGTATTTCCTTCCTTCCTTCCTTCCTTCCTTCCTTCCTTCCTTCCTTCCTTCCTTCCTTCCTTCCTTCCTTCCTTCCTTCCTTCCTTTCCAGCAGTCCTGGGACTTTTATTTTTTGTCAGTTGTGGGACTTGAACTCTTGGCCTGGGGGTTGTCCCTGAGCTCTTCGGCTCAAGGCTATTGGCCCTACCCCTTGATCAACAGCCTTACTTGGGTTTTCTAGTGGTTAATTGGAGATAAGAGTCTCAGGGATTTTAGTGTCAGGGCTGGCTTTGAACCACAATCCTCAGATCTCAGCCTCCTGAGTAGCTAGGATTACAGACATGAGCCACCTCGCCTGGCAATCCTGGGGCTTTAACTCAGGGCCTAGATGCTGTCCCTAAGCTTCTTTTGCTCAAAGCTAGGCTCTGCTACTTGAGCCACAGCTCCATTTCTGGTGTTGTGTGGGAGGAATAGTTTATTGGAGATGCCTGTCTCGTAGACTTTCCTGCCTGGGCTGACTTTGAGCCATGATCCTCAGATCTCAGCCTCCTGAGTAGGAGAAAGTTTGTTCCTTTAAAGGATAGTAAGATTCTGGTGTTTTTTTTCAAATTTGGGGGTTGGTTTTGAACATTTCTTGTGTTTCTACAATATTAAGAGGCTATTTCACATCATATAGTTACTCTAGGAAGCTTTTATTGTAATATGTTATCTACATAAATAAGGTTTCTACTTAGAGAAGTATTCCTGAGATGTTATTTTTGTTTTTCACACACTTACATTTTTCATTCTTTTTTTTTTTTTTGATCTGTCATGGGACTTGAATTCTGGGGCCTGGGCGTTGTCCCTGAGCTCTTCAGCTCAAAGCTACTGCCCTACCCCTGAGCCATGGTGTCACATCCAGATTTTTCAGCATTCTTTAATACTAGAAAGAATAGCAGATAGACAGCTTTCCAAAAAAAAATAGAGACAACAGATAGGACAAAAATCTTGTTTATAGGAAGAGGTGTGGTCTTGCCTTTGAGAGAGTCAAGGCTTTAAACACAGAGGAAAGTCTATCAGTCTGTACTTGTTCAGGGGTTGTAAATAAGCCCTCTGATTCCTCTTCTGTGTAAAATCCTATTACATGTACATGTTTTAAGATGATGATTATAAAAGTAAAGTGTTCCCACTGTGGGAAATTTGAAAATAATAAGGAAAAGCAAAGAAGAGAGAACAACTCTTAAATCTTTACAGTATTTCTTTCTAATCCTTTCCCAGGTAATTTAACATAGTTGAAATAATGCTGAATAAATGCTTGCCTGCCTTCTATTGTTTTCCCCTGTCACTGTTTTGGGATCTCAGTTGGAATAATTACAGTGTGACAGTCATCATGTTAAGCATTTTACAAATATCACCTCTCACCCACTGTAGTGTAAGGGTGGGCATTTTATAGTATTGAGTTTGTATTTCAGCCTTCTTTGTGTAAAGAGAAGGTAGACAGCAGGAAAGAAAGCTAGACATTTTTCATAGAAACTTCTTTCTCTTTTGAAGTTTGAGGCTATTTTGGAGGGAATGAAGTGGGACCTGTCCTCTTTAAAGAATGAAGTATTTTTTTAACTGAAACCTTATCTACAATATTTATTGTGTCAACAAGGACTAAATGATGAAGAAGTTTTATCAGAATAAAAGCTGCTTTGAAAGTGATATGGAAATATTTGTTTGCTGTTAACTCCCGAGAGGCCTTGATAAAGCATAGAAGGGAGTAACTGAATTTTTCAATATTTAGATAGTAAGTAATTGCAGCATTCTTTTGGTATTTAATAAGAGGCTAAGATGAGTCTGCTAGATGTTATATGCTAAAACTCAGGCCAGGAATAAGTCTTGGCTATTTGCTACTAAAGACACTGAACCAGGCCTGCATTTCTCCCATAGGTTACCAGGAACTATCAAAGTGGATAGAGGGTACTCTGATCTGCCCTACCTCCTCTCCTAACACCTACACTTCTTTGCTCATTGCTCATGCCCTTATATCCTGTCTGCAGACTCACCTTTCTAAAATGTTTCTCTTGGGTCATTCCTCAGCGCAAGAATGACTTGAATAGCAAGCCTGAATGACTCAGCTTGTTCTTTGTGGCCCTCTGCAACCTGGTAGCATGCTGCCTTGGCACTTTTCTTTTTTACTCTGACCTATAGCTCCTTGGCCGTACACTGGTATTCCTTTCAGCTTGTATGCTTCAGATAGTCCCTTCTCTCCCCATGTCTTGAAAATTCTTACTTCTTAATTTATTCCCAGACCTTTTTCTTCTTTCTTGGTGACTTGCTTTTATTTGTCTCACTTGTATAACTTTTTATTGTATAGATTCCAAATCATTCAATTCTATCCCCTTTTTGTGCTGGGTCTTACTACTCATTAATCTTATAGGTAGCCAGGTTTGTATTTAATCTCTGCAAGTGTGATTTCCATCTGCACAAAAAAGGCAATCAGGTCTATTGATCATATAGTTAGAAAGCATGATTGTTTACTTTGATGTTTAATTAAGTGGTGACCTTTGCCTTCGAACTAATTAGTTTTCTAAAAGAGCAGAACTGAGAAGCTAGAGGGCTGTTTTTAATCTTAGAACTTCAGAGTCTAGTTTTGAAATAGCTAATTTTTCCTTGAGTACTATCAGGCTAAGCACAGGCTTTAGAAATTTATTTTGGAACCTTAGTAGTATGAATTGATTTATTAGGAATACCTAAGTGAATCAAGGACATGAATAAGTGGCCCAGGTATTTATTATTATTATTTAGAATAATTTTAAAAATGAAAGAAACATGTATAGACCACCTATCTCAAGGTCACTGACTTGTAAAGTTTCTTATGTTAGTAGAATGTTAAGTTAGTGTATAGGAAGTACTCAATGAAGTGTTATAGGAAGTGCGCAATATGAACAAATTACCAGAATGAATGAGTGAATTAATGAATGAGAATGAGCATGAGAGGTAAAATGATTGCTCTAAAGTGATTACTTCTTTCCTGCTGGATCTTTAACTCTTATCCATATCAATAGTACTTGCATACTGAGGCTAGACATTTCTGGTCAGGAAGAATCTTTTACATTTTGGATGAAATAACTTTGATTCTGAATTTTCCTAAGTATACCTGAATATATTATTTTAGAGAAGGCTGGTTAGGGTTCTTAGAGCCCTCAGATTATTTCAAATCCTTAGCTTCTTACTTAGCTTAGTTTACTATGACTTAAAACATAATATAATTTGTTGGTGAGTATTGATGTTATTTTGCTCTGAGGTCAGTTTATAATTTAAAATCAGAGGTCACCATTCCATTAAATGATAATACTAGTTAGGCTGATACAATGTTCACACATATGCATATCAAAACATATACACACACTCATGCTTTTTTTACCCTGAACATTTTGGGATTTAAGACATGCTATTCTTATGCTTCTCTGTATGCTTCCTAAAAACAGGAAATATTTTATATAACTCCTATGTAATTATAAAAAATGTAGAAAACTATTTTTGATATATAGACATTCCCCAACTTACAATGGTATAAATGATTTTTCAAGCATTCTAAGATAGGGTGAAAAGAGTACATAGTATGAAAAACTGAACCTTGAATTTCCATCTTATTTTGGGGCTATTGATATGTAGTACCATTCTCTACTTGGATGCAATTTGTTTAAACTTTTTTTTTATTGTAAGTAGGAATTGTATCTCTGTTGACTATTTTCCAAGTATATATGACTCTGAAAAAAACAGCATGTACTGAAACATCACACTAGGAAAGAATTTCCTAAGTATAACAGCTATTAAGAAAATAAAGTAAATTACTAATGGATGTACTTATTAATACATGATATGTTTAAATTCAAATTATAATTATAGTTGAAAAAGATACAGTTTTTTTTCTGTGTGCATGAAGGTGATTATTGCTTAGTACCATCTGATAGTTACAAGGGAGGCCAAAAAATTTTCCTAAGCAACAGTTGGGAAAAACTAATGGATACCTTGTGTAATGAAGAAAATGAGCACTAAAACATTAGCCTTATGACTCGTACTCATTCCTTCCATAGGAAAACCTTCAACCCTTTCCCATGTTGTCCTTTCCAACTCCTTCATACCTTAACTCTCATTTGCAAAGCAAGGATGGTTACTTTCTCCTTTACTTCCTGGGGAACCTAAGGATGAATGGGCTAGTATTTCCTTCCCCAGATGTATCAACTTAATCTTATTTGTTTATTTTTTGTCTATAGTTCTGATTCTGTAATGTCCAATTGTATATATAATTTCTAGCCTTTTATTTACATTCTTTCCTTCTCTGGGATTTTTCAAAATCAAAGCATGTTAATTACATTTCATAATGCATTTATGTACTCAAGATACTCTTTATAGATATAGGCAAGTATTTGAATAACTGAATTTGCTTTTCAGTGTCTCTTAAAACCCAGGCTCTAGACCATCAAATGGTATAACAAGATGGGTGTCTCCAGTCTGCTATGCACATCAGCCAGAAAACATTTTCAGAAAGTACTTACTTACCTTTTCTTTTGTCTTTCTTTCTTTCTTTTTTTTTTTTAACTAGTCCTGGAGCTTAAACTCAGGGCTGGAGTGATGACCTTGAGCTTTCTCAAGCCTAGAGCTCTACCACTTGAGCCACATTACCATTTTTGGCTTTTTCTAAGTATGTGATACCAAGGAATCAAACCCCAGTCTTCGTGCATGGTAGGCAAGCACTCTACCACTAGGCCAAACTCTCAGCCCAACTTACCTTTTCTTAAGGCTCTTTCTATTCAGATGTTTTCTTCTCTTTTTTTCCTCCTTTCCTCCCTTCTCTCCCTCCCTCCCTTCCTCCTTCCCTTCCCTTCCTTCCCTTCCCTTTTCTTTCCTTCCTTCCTTCCTTCCTTCCTTCCTTCCTTCCTTCCTTCTTTCCTTCCTTCTTTCCTCTTTTCTCAACTATATGGTCAGCTGTGTAGCAATTCATGGTAGATACTGAGTTGGTCAGTATGGTTCTCCTCAAAAGTATAATCTGAAAAATGTAATTTCTCATCTGAAAGACAGATGCTAAACTATAATCCACAATATTTTGCCTGATATGTTTATATGGACTGAGAAAAAGAAAAATAGCATAGTAGTTGGTATCTAATGTCACCATCAGTTTCAAAATAAACTACATTAATAGTTAAATTTCAACATAAGGAAAGTGGGGTGGGGGGGCTTTGGAACCCGGAAACAAGTTATATTTATTGATAGGATTTCACCAAAGGCCAGACTCAAAGCAATGGCTAATTGTTCACAAGTCTGTGTAAATCCCTGTTCCTGACCTGATTTATGGAGTTTTATGAGACTGAAGACTTAGTTTTAAACCCAGAATTCTGTAGGTTGGCCTAAAAGAACTTACCTTGTCCTCAGGCATTAATAATTATTAACAGGCATTAATAATAACTATTATTATTATTATTATTATTATTATTATTATTATTATTATTGCCAGTCCTGGGCTTGAACTCGGGGCCTGAACACTATCCTTGGGCTTTCTCAAGGCTAGAACTCTACCGCTTGAGCCACAGCACCACTCCCGGCTTTTTTCTATGTATGTGGTACCGAGGAATTGAACCCGGGTCTTCGTGCATGCTAGGCAAGCACTCTCCCATTAGACCAAATTCCCGGCCCAGCAAATATTATTTTGATATGACTCAAAGAATTTAGAAATTTTTGTCCTACAGTGACATGCCTAAAGGATGTAACTGTTTCATACCATTTGAATTTTTTTTAAAAAAGTATCTTTTTTTTGTCTTTTTGCCAGTTTTGGGGTTTGAACTCAGGGCCTGGGCACTGTCCTTGGACACTTTTTGCTTGAGGAGATCCCTCTGCCACTTGAGCACCACTTCTGGAACGTTCCGTGTATGTGGTACAGAGGAATCGAACCCAGGGCTTTGTACATGCTAGACCAGCACTCTACCACTAGGCTATGCCCCTGGCCCCCAAAAGAGTGTCTCATACAGATGGCAGGATTAGGATTGGCATATCTGATAATGACTTGCAGTGTATTTTTCTGTCAGAAGGTGATCAGATATTTCTTGAACTACTTCTTAGAATGTTCCAGGCCCCAGCCCAAAGGGACATCCTCTGTTTTCCTTCACTCTGGTCACAGGGTATGTGTCAGGTCCGGTAAGCTAAGCAAACACTCTACCTCTAAGCCACATTGTTTTCCTGAGAACTGCTGTTCTGACTGGGATGAGATATGGACTCTTACTGATTTATGTTTCTTTTATTGATAAGGATGTTGAATGCTTTGGAGAACTGTCTTTTCTATTCACTTGCCCATTTATTAATTGGATTGTTCCTTTGGTGTTTAATTTTTGGATCCCTGTATATATTTAGTTCCCAAGTCATGGCTCCCTCACTGATTCACTTGAGTGAGTTATTTACTGTCTGTGATATCCTCATGAAAATACTTGATAATGTCCAACTTACATATTGGTTCAAATTAGAGGTTCTACATTGGTACTGTTTATGATATATAAAAACCACTAGCATTTTATTTATTTATTTATTTATTTATTTATTTATTTATTTATTTTTGCCAGTCCTGGGCTTCAGCTCAGGGCCTGAGCACTGCCCTTGGACTTTCTCAAGGTTAGAGCTCTACCACTTGAGCCTCAGCACCACTTCTGGCTTTTTTCTATGTATGTGGCACCGAGGAATCAAACCCGGGTCTTCGTGCATGCTAGGCAAGCACTTTAACCACTAGGCCAAACTCCCGGCCCCGCATTTTATTTATTTAGAAGTAATTAGACTTTTACTATTACAGAGCCCTTAGTTTGAAGAATCTGAATATACAGTAAGAATTTCAAATAAAAATTAAGGATCTAATTTCTCTGTGGTGATTCCTCTGGTCTAAATTTTGGTAGGGAGAGTGATAATCCTAGGCCAACTAAAAACATTTTTCTTAAATTTTCTAGATGTCGTCATAGTAAATGAAGAGAAAAGAGGCAAAGTTCTAGACAATTAAATTTTTATTTACCTATTTTCTTATCATTACTATTTCTTTGTCACTATTGGGGTTTGATCTAAGGGCTTTGTTTCAGTAGGCAAGCACTCTACCATCTGAACAACACTCCCAGCCCTTTTTTTTGTCAGTTGTGGGGCTTGATCTCTGGGCCAAGGCGCTGTCCTTGAGCTCTTCAGCTCCAGGCTATTGGCCCACTTCCAGTTTTCTAGTAGTTAATTGGAGATAAAAGTCTCAGGAATTTTAGTGCGCAGGCTGGCTTTGAACCATGATCCTCAGATCTCAGCCTGCAAGCATGAGCCACCAGGCCTGGCTACCCCACCCTTTTTTACTTTATTTAGTTACCCCCAGGCCTTTTTTACTTTAGTTATTATTTAGTTAAATACAGATATAGTCTGTGTTTTTATCCGAGACTGGTCTCCACTGGTGATCCTTATTCCTATACTTCCTTGTAGCTGAGGTTGTGAACTACCATGCCCAGTTGAGATGAAATCTCATTAATCCTTTGTCCAGTCTGGCCTCAAACTGTGACCTTCTTGCTCTCTGCCTCTCTGAGTAGTTGGAATTACAGATGTGAGCTGCAAAGTTTTAGTTTTTTTAAGGAAAATGGAAATAGATCGGGTATTTTGGATTGCTGTCAATTTCTATGCAACCATTCAAACTATCTATGATATAGGCTAACATAAATGATATAATTTATTATACAGTTAGCTTCAGTTCTGCTTTCTTTTGTCTAATAATGCTTTTTATCCCTCTCTCCCTATCGTTCTCCCTATCTCTTCTTCTTTTTCTTCAGCTTGTTGAGCATTTTCTTATGTTGTAGCATTTGCTATTATTAGTTATGTTTCTTGTATGTTAGCCATGGTATGTATGTATTTGTATTTGTGTGTGAGAGAGAGAGACAGACAGACAGGGAGATAGACTGTCAGACAGACTGACAGAGACAGAGAGGAGAGAAGTAAGTGGGGAGACAAAAAGAGGGCAGGAGTGAGTAGAAAGTAGTCCAGGCTAACTGTACAGGTGTTTTCCTCCCAACCCCCTTCTTGAGAGAAGTTTCAGATGTCTGTCTGGCTCTGGACCAGTTGCTCTGTGTGCATAGCTGAAGAATGGGGTTGGGGAGGGGCAGAAGCAATTAAAACCTTCAGTCTCCCAAGCAGATGCCCTTCCTAATTAAGTGGTATGGATATAAAATAAAATACCCTCTTGGACTTTACTTCTGATTTTAAAACGTCTGCTGTGAGTTCGATGTTTATGCCTTTTAGAATCAATAGAACTTTTGGAGTAACTCTGAAAAAGGTTTTTTTTTTTTTTATCTCAGTCTTTTCTTGTTTATAAACTTCTCATATAAAGCCATGTTTCTTTGAATTCCTGGGATCTTTTTTTACCTATGTCCTCCTTCCTTCCCCCTCATTCCAATTTCGAGACACCTAATTCTCTGGCGTATTAATAGAGACAGTTCAAGTATCTAACTCCTATGTTTCCTTTGTTCGGTTGCTTTTGGTCCTTGCTGGGAAATACTCTGAAAACTGAACTGGGGACTGAACACAAAGGCCAGACGCTGTTGTCCTCCCTGTAACACATTGTGAGATGTGTTTCCACCTCCTGTTCACCACTCATTAGTCCCTAAGTACAGAAAAGGAATAAACCCAGCTCAGGAGTCCTTTCTTGCCTTTTCCTGTGTTTTATTTGGGTGTATTCATAGTTCTCCATCTTCATTAGTGACCTGGCAGGGGGCTGGCACAGTGCTGAGACTAGCTTTTGCTGGCTCCCTGGGGTGTATCAGAGACCTCAGAACTCAATACCCTACTATAAAAATAAAATACAGTGCTTCAAATGACCTTTTGATGAAACAAAGCCATGTGTCCGAGACTGGCCTCTCAAATTGCATCTATGCTGAGCACCTCTTTTGCATTTTGCACATGTTCTTCATGTCCTTCCAGTCATCCCCCCTCTTCTACCTCACCTATCTTTTGGTGAAGTCTGTGTCAGGTAACTCTGTGGGGGGGGGGGGGGAAGAGAGAGAGAGAAATGCAGGCTCTGGCAAAAGACCTTTTGTATTTCAGGCTCACTTAAGCATCATAGTTTCTAGAGAGAGAAGTAGGCAGCAAATGTTTGTAGGCTTTTATGTCCCAAGTGATATTTGTTTCAGGTTCATACAGAAAGTTTAAGAAAATAAGTAAAAACTAGAGATGCTATAAAAGGGTGTTACATATTTATAATTGAAATTCTTTATTTTTTTTCTAATTTTCCAGATCAGCCAAATTAGTCTTATTTAAATGCCAGGCACCTGGAGATTTCACTGACTTCAGATCTACACGTGTGTAATAAAATCCAGAATCATGTGTGACACTGGCATGAACATGGTGCCCCTCAAAGCTTTGTACAAAATGTCTGCAGTCCTCAGAGCACTGTACTGTGTTTAACTCTCCTAGCATTTGTGCACTTCACCACTGGGGAACTGTTTAGAGTGATTTTTCCTTTTTATTTTAAACAGGCGAGGACTGTTTATTGAAGAATAGCAAGGGCCATGCACCTTCCCGTGGGATTGGAGGTTGTGCTAGAGTGCTTATTTTAAGTACAAGAAAATAAAATAAGGATCTTTTATTGTTGAATGATCGGTGCTACCTTAGAAAAACTCAAACTCTTCTGTTGTTAATTGTTATATCTTAGCTACTATAACAAGGCATAGGTTTTTTGTTGTTGTTTTGTTTTGTTTGTTTGGCCATGGGCTTCAACTCTGGGCCTGGGCACTGTCTCTGAACTCTTCAGCTCAAGGCTAACTCTCTACCACTTGAGCCACAGAGCCACTCTCAGCTTTCTAGTGGTTAAAAAAATTGGACATTAAAACTCTCATGGATTTTCATGCCTGAGCTGGCTTTGAATCATGATCTTCAGATCCCAGCCCCATGAGTAGCTAGGATTACAGGCATGAGCCACCAGTTCCCTGTAAACTAAGATTTTTATTTTTAGGTTTTTTTTTTGCCAGTCCTGGGCTTGAGCTCAGGGCCTGAGCACTGTCCTTGGACTTTCTCAAGGCTAGAACTCTACCACTTGAGCCTCAGCACCACTTCCGGCTTTTTTTTTTTTTTTTTTCTATATGTGGTACCGAGGAATGGAACCCGGGTCTTCATGCATGCTAGGCAAGCACTTTAACCACTAGGCCAAACTCCCAGCCCTAAACTAAGATTTTTAAAGAAACAAAAAAATCAGCATGGCAGGATAAAAACAAAGATTTTAAACAAATAGTTCTACTTTCTTTATATAAAGTTTCAAAGTATATTGCTATTATATTTAATTACTACTACTATGACTATGAGATATTTAGGGCCTTAGTTTATACCAAGTGTTTGGCTATTTTTTTGACTAGTCCTGGGACTTGAACTCAGGGCCTGAACACTGTCTTTGGGCCTTCCTCAACTCTAGCACTCTACCACTTGGGCCATAGCACCACTTCCAGCTTTTTCTATGTATGTGGTACCGAGGAATCAAACTCGGGTCTTTGTACATGCTAAGCAAGCACTCTGCCACTAGGCCAAACTCCCATCCCCATTATTCTGCTATTTAAGAAAATGATTTTACTTCTATAGAATATGATAATATACATGTACACATGTGTGATACTGCTTTTGGTTTTTTACTTCGGGTTTGCAAATTTGTGTCCTATTTTCTATAGAAAATGTGTTGTAGCCAGGCACGGTGGCTCACGCCTGTAATCCTAGCGACTCAGAAGGCTGAGATCTGAGGATTAAGGTTCAAAGCCAGCCCCGGCACAAAAAGATCTGAGACTCTTACCTCCAATTAACCTCTAGAAAATGGGAAATGGAGCTTGGCTCAAGGGTAGGGCGGTAGCCTTGAGCTGAAGAGCTCAGGGACAGCGCCAGGCCCAGGGGTAGGGTGGTAGCATTGAGCTGAAGAGCTCAAGGACAGAGCCCAGCCTGAGTTCAGGCCCAATGACTCTCCCCCTGAAACACACACAAAAGGTGTTATAAACTCTTCTATTTTTCCAGCGTTAGGTATTAAACTCAAGAATTTGTGCATGCTAGGCAAGTGCTCTACCACTGAACAATATCCCCAGCCCAATTCTCTTTAGTTTTACAACATTTATAGAAATAAGAAGAGTGTATATTTTCATGGTCAATGTCTCTATGATCTCATATTGCTTTAAAGAAATTGGATTTTTATTGTCCTTCTTACTACCACAAACAATGACATGAAGACTATCCTGCTATTCCTTGGGTATGTACTCCAGAGCAAGACTGCAAGATTGCCAAGTTGTTCTCTAAATAACGGCACCAATAATATGGGAACACACTTTCTTGCCAACATTTTATGTAATGACTTTCTCGTATCTCTGAAATGGTAGGTGTGAAGAATTTAAGTCACATTTCTCTGCTTACAAATGAACTTAAATACTCTAGTTTCTGTTCAGATTATATAATCTTTTGCCTTTTCCTAATGAAGTCAAGTATCTCTTTGTATACCACTTCGCTATTTGCTATTTACTACTGTGGCTTTACTCAAGATTTTTACTGTATTTTTACTATATGTTGGCCTTGATTTTAGTTTATCATTTATCTTGATTCTAGTTTATCATTTATCATTCACAGGGGTTTTCACTTCGTTGTTGTTGATCATGAGGCTTAATTGGTTAATTGAACATAAAGCTGGCTTTGAACTACAGTTCTTAGTACTCAAACTTCTGAGTACCTTGGATTACAGACATGAGCCACCACTGTGTTATTCACTTTTATATTTCAGTTTTACTTTACCTGGAAGTCAGCTATGAATATAGAGGCATTGTTTGGGATAGGAGATTCATATTTCAGACTATATAGGTATAGTTTAGTAGAAGTATAAAGCCATCTGCATTATGGATGTATTTTGAAAAGGACCTTAGTAAAAATACAAGCAAATATGCATAGTACATTGCTCTTCGTGTTCCTTCCTTTCCCCTGCTTCTCCCTCCCTCCCTCCCTCCCTCCCTCCCTCCCTCCCTCCCTCCCTCCCTCCCTCCATTCCTTGCTTTCTTGCTTGCTTCCTTCCTTCCTTCCTTTTTTTTAAATTAAGGTTTGAATTTGGAGGCCTGATGCTTGCTAGGCAGGTACTCTACTACTTGAGCCATACCCCAGCCCTTTTTTGCTTCATTATTTGGATAGGATCTTCTGGTTTTCTCAGACTTGACTTAGATTGTGACTCTCCTACTTAGCACCTTCCATGTAGCTGGCATGCCATCATACCTGGCTTGTTCATTGAGATGGGATTATGCTCATTTACTCCCTGGGCTCAATTCTCCCAATTTCTGCTTCCCTGGGCTGGTTTTGAATGTCAGTTCTCCCAATTTCTGCTTCCCAAGTAGCTGGAGTTATAGGTGTGAGCCATTGCCCCTAATCCCTTTATATTTTTCTAAGTAAAAAAGTCAGATAACAGAAAATTACATGTTTGTTTGCTTATAGAGGAGCAAGAGAGAATGATTAATGAAAAAGGGAGTGAGGGAATAAACTAAACCCAGATAGGCCTTATAAAGAATAATTATAGCACATTGTGGACAGAGGAATGTGATTAAGAGTAAGTATAATTATGCAGAAAATAAGTTAGTGATAAGCCAAAAAAGATAAATTGAAAAAAAGTAGAGATGAAATATTTTAAGTGTTATTAATAAGTGAGAAATGTATAAAGAGAAAATGATCCTAATTGGCTACATCTGTATGTGGAAGTTTTCCCTCCCTTTGGCTTTCAATGCATTGTATAAAAAAAGAGTAGGGATTTCTCTTTTTCCCCTGCTTAGGTGAAGATATTTGTAAGAAGAAAGCAGAAGTTTCTTTTCAAGTGCATGTGTACATCTGTTATAAGACAAAATGAGTAGTTACTATTGAGAATAGACTCTGGTTATTTTTTTAATATTGCTCGTTAAATTAAAACATTTCCTGACAAGTACAGGTTTATAATTAACTCATTTATCCTAAGTGTTCTTTTGGCTGTATCTCAAATTTAAAGATATACGGAAGCAACATGTGGGTAGTTTCTTAGAAATGAGATGAATGAGTTGTTTTATTGGCATTTATCAGTTGATGGGTATACTCTTCCTGTTTATAACAAACATTGACTAATTATATGCAACTGAAGGAAGGTGAAAAATGTTTTTATAGTCTTGAAAATAAGTCGAGAATTATATTGTCAACTTATAACTACTTTTGATGAAAGTGATCAACCTAATAGTCGTATTCTCTTGTGAGATACCGATTCATGTTATAGCATGTGCATGTGGTACCAAGAAATTGAACCCAGAGCTTCGTGCATGCTAGGCAAGCACGTTAGCACTAGGACACACTTCCAGTCTCCATGCTGCTGGGGTTTTTTTGTTTGTTTGTTTCTTAATATCATATACCATGATTGTAAACTATACTTTATTTAAGCAGTTGCTTTTCTGAAGTTAGAAAATCCTAATGTGAGAAAAATATCTGTTCTTTGTGACTTTTGCTTATCACTTTGTACTCTGCTCTTTAGAGGAGAACAGGAGAATCTTAATGGCTAGAGGCTCCTAGCACAGTAGGATATTGATTCAGGGATTAAATCTCCCAACATTTCAGTGCCTCTGAGGTTTGTCTTTGGTTATAGGTAGATATAAAATTCCTTCATTGTAACTTAAGTATAAATTATATTGATTTCCATTTTTTCTTTTTCCCAGCCAGGAACACAGTTGATGACCTCATGTCAAATCACTTTAGACATTTTATCTTCAGAAATACACACACACACACACACACACACACACACACACACACAATTATTTTATTGTCACCTGCTTACTGGGTCAGTTTTTCATTTGTAGGCAGGAGAGTTTTCAGTTAAGTTGTAAAAGATGTATGTTTAAAAAGCTCTATGCCCTTGAAGCATAGGAGCTACAGAAATGTAAAGTCTAGAAAGGAAAGAAAAAGGAGGGGAGACGAGGGGGAGAGAAACAGGGAGAGGAAAAAATTCCTAAGAAAACTGTGCAAATTTGCAAACTCCTTGTCCTTTGGTGGCAGCTGACAGGTGGAGTGACAACTCATTCCAATAACACTAGGCCCATTGTGATGGGAGGGAACCTAATATTGTTATTGTTACGCTTCGATGAAATTCATGTGAGGTTATGCCAGCTCGTATTGAGGAAGCCCAATCAAGCAGAAGAGTTTCTGGTTTCTGTGCTTAGAGCTGCCAAACAACTAAAGAAAACTGATTAAATCTGGAAGGTGGTGGCTCACTGGCGGGTTTCTCCAGGCACCTCAGAGGCACCTCTGAGGAGAATCAAAGATAAATAAATACTGCATTTTATGTGAGGAGTATGGAGTGAGAGGGAGAGTCTGGAAAGAAGTTAAAATTTCAAAGGAGGAGGGAAGTTCCCTGACTTCCTTCCTCATTGGATTCATGTCTTATGACTCTGCTCATGCATGGCATAGTTTGCCCAGGTAAACATGAGTTTGATGGGGAAGGAAGAATACAGAAGCCAGAGTCTTTGCTTGTAGGAACATGATATAAAATATATTTATTAGAAACAGAGTAGCTTTAAAAAACAATAATTTCTGATACTTGATTACCAGTGGAACCTATTAAAATTCCAACTTGCTGCATAGAGGTTTGATGCTGAAGGTTTGTAATTTTTTCAGGAAGATCTTGGACTCTTAGTACAATCCCCATAAGATTGCATTTGGCCTCTCTTATTAACTATGTATAGGCCCTGGATTCTCATCTCTCATTGTACTATACTTAAAAAAATATCCCTCTGAATGAAAATGTTAATTAACTTACATCAAAGGGACTATATATTTTGTTGGCTAAAACTATTTTCATAGATTTATAAATCTTAAGAGATCACCTGGTATATTCTACCCCACTGGCCATTTTCCAGGGTAAACTGAAGTCCAGAGGAGTTCAATGGCCTCCTTAGGGAATTCAAGCTAATATTAGCATATACATAATAGGCGTGTTCAAATTCTACCCAGAGTTTCACCTTTAGTTTTTTTCCTTCCATGCCAATTCATGCTTTTGAGCTGCTTAGAATTCAGTACAGAATACAGTTAAGTTATAGCACTTTAATGGCGTATAAAATAATTAATAAAATAATTAAAGGAATTCCATATGAATTTCAAACTGCATGAGTCACCAAAGTAGTTGCAATCTCATTTTCCATCAACTCCTTATGACACACTAGGAAATAAATTATTATATTGTGTTCCAATTGTAATTTTCTTCCTGCTGTGGAAAGTAGAGTAATAAAAAAAAGTACTAAATCTGGGTGCTGGATCCCGGTCATTGAGATTTTTATGACTAGTAGGAATATAGTGTGGGTTGTTGTACCTGTTGTTACACTGTTTTGTGTCTGTCTCTACAACTCTAGCCACTTCTCATTCTCTTTTATTAGTGTTCAAAATTAACTTAAAAAGGTAGGTATGGAGCTGGGCACCAGTGGCTAACACCTTTCATCCTATTCAGGAGGCTGAGATCTGAGGATCAAAGTTTGAAGCCAGCAAAAAAACCCAGAGGTGACACTCTGGTTCAAAGTGGTAGACTGCTAGCCTTGGGCAAAGAAGCTCAGGGACAATACCAAGGCCCTGTGTTCAAGCCCCACAACTGACAAAAGAAAAGAAAAGAAAAGAAAGGTAGGAACAGAAGGGAGGCTTGTCTAGATTCATGGGAGTATATATTGTCCTAGTCTATAGGACAAAGAAAAGGAAATCATATTATTGATTGCTTTAGACAGATCACTTTAGACAGGGAACAAGCAGCTTTTAAAATTAAAAAAAAGAATAGATATTAGGATCAAATAACTCCCCACAGGAAAATAACTTCATAGATGAAAAACATAATTAATTACTCTTGTAAAAACACAAGGTATTTTACAGGTTCATTATATTTGGTTCCCTTTCAGAAGTGCTAGTTGTCATTTTTCAATGTGAGGGCTGGGACTTGTGAGGGCACCCTCCTGCTGTGTGGTTTTAGGGAGTCATCCAGCCACAGTTTTGAGAAGAGCTGAGGTTGCCTCCTTTGGTGTGGCACTCCCACTGTTTATGTTTGAGACAATTCCCAGAAACCCACGTTTTCAACATGTACCCAGTGAAAGAGTGTATCTTCAAGATTTTTATTTGGCATTTTTATTGCTTGAACAGTCTACAGAAGTTTTAGCATTTAATTCCCTGCCAGGCTTGCAGCATAGTTTCTATTTCTGTCTGATTTTGAAAGGTTTAAAAAATCAAGTAAAAGTTCTATAATATAGTTGAGAATAATAATTCTAGCTTCTATGGGACCATAAAGGTAGGGAAGGCAAACAAACAACTACTTCTAAGTGTTTTTGTGTGTGTGTTTTGAAAGTACTCAAAAAATTAACAATAGATTCATTGAGTAAGCCTTTGTTGTTCAAAGTCTGTGGATACCCCAACCAATAGTAAGACACTGATCAATTAAGACAGGTAAATTGAGACACAGAGCACTTAGAAAATAGGCCAATCTGTGACATGGTAGAGCCTCAACTGAATTCTGTGTCTTGAAGCTTTGTTATCTCATCTGCTCCTGTACTAGGTACTGTGCCACAGTTAGAGTACAATATAGCCCTTGTCATCACTGATGAGCCTCATGGAACAGTGGCTCTGGTCAGGGTTATCTCTAGACGCTGTTGACATTTATATGTCTGCTCACATACCAATGGGGTGAATTTTGGTCCATATGATTCTCATCAATGGGTTAGGAGAAATTCAGCACAGATTTCATTCACTCTGATGAAACCAAGGTCCCTAGTTTCTTGAGATACTGTTTTTCATTTATTATGCAGGCTGCAAGTTTGGGCTTGTGAGTTCTCTGATTTCTTAAGGTTTAACCAAGAAAATACAATCCAATTTTACTGTGCTTTGCCCTTCATTGAAGTGGCAGATTAAAACAAGGAAGAAAACTGTAACAGTTTGTAATGTTTTCACTTTAAATATCAGGGCTTCCCCCTCTTAGGAGAAAGGTGTTCTAAGGTCTATCGGGAAATTAACAATATCTTTAAAATCATACAAAGAACAGGATACCAGAGCTTCCAGTGGTAAGAATTAGGAACAGCTGTGCTAGTAACTAGTTCTGGACAATTTACCTAATTGAGTTTCATTTTCCTGAACTATGAAACAGTAGACCAGTAAATCTCCAGTGTTGCTTCTTGCTTCTAGATTCTCTATTAGTCTGTTTTTAATAATATACTGATAATTAAAAATTTTGGCCTTTGCATAATTTTATTTTGTGTAAAAAGATGGTTTATATTTGTTCCTAATGGAATTTAACTTTTTTTCTGTGTATGGATAACTGGTGGTACTTGACTGTAGATGGAACAGTTCAAATTGATAGGAAGAAGCTTTACGCTTCTGATTGCTTTTTTAAGTTCATATATCATTTAAAATTTGTAAAAGTTTGTTATATTATTTTTAAAGAATAATGGAAGACTTTCACAACATTATAAAAGGCCCTCTAGAATGACAATATTTGGAATTTATTTCAGACCCCCAATATTACATTTAACCTTAAAGTATTATTCATAATTATAAGTAGACTTGTACTTTTATTATAGCAGGAAAGATCTTTTAAAGCCTGGTCATCAGTAAAAGAAACCACTTTTATTTGGTGAAAGGGCTGCCTTTAAAAGCATACAAGCAGGGCTTAGCAATGTTAGTGGCCAGATGATACAGCTTCTAAATAGAAAGTTCTTTTCATTTCTTTACTGTCTGTGACAGTTTGTAGAATCATCTTCCTTTGATTTGCAGGTATGGGACAAATTAGTTTTCAAATCAATTCACTAGCAATGACTAGTGCCCAGTTAAGAGTCTTGCTGCTGCATCTTCAATAGAAACAGGAGGTCCCTCAGATTGTCTGTAGAAGACACTTCTAGAGTTTCTGTGGATAATTGGAGAGAGGAATCTCATGGGCTTTCCTGCCAAAGCTGGCTCTGGCTTTCGACCATGATCTCAGCCTCCTGAGTAGCTAGAAGTACAGGCATGAACCGCCAGCGCCTGGTCTATTGTTTCCCTTCTTATGAAAATTTTATTAACATCCAGGATTGGTTTGAACATGCTTTGAACTTTTCTTTAGTCTTGGTGCAAGAAAGTGCCAATGGTTTGTGTGTGCGCATGTGCTTGTGCATGTGTGTACGCACCAGCCATTTGGTAGTTAGCTGGAGATAAGAGTCTCTTGGACATACCACAAACAATCTTAGTCTCCTGAGTCTCAGTCACATGAACTACTGGCATCCAGAAAGCACCAAGTTTTGACATTAAAAGAGTAGGAGTAGATTGACCAAAAAAAATGTGTGTATGATTTATATAATCATTATAAATCATAAAACATTGTTGAAAGACATTTAAAAATCCTAAGTAAATGAAAGATGTCCCCTGTTCTTGAGTCAGAAGGCTTTATATTGTTGGAATAAAAATATAGTCGTAATTCATCTGCAGGTTTAATATTATCTCTATCAAGCCTCCAGCTAATACAAAATTTATTAGGATCTACCATAGCTAAAATCATAAAACATCATTAAATTTGGAAGACTCATATTTTCCATTCCAAAACTCCCTATCAATAAATAACAATCCAGCCAGTGTGATACTGTGGCACTTACATAGGATTAAAAAATAGACTGGCTAGTTGAAAAGTAAGCATTTTTCATTTACAGTCACTTGACTTCAGATAATACAAAGAGAATTGGACAGTTACATGAAGAAGAGCGAAGTTGATTTCTTGCTTCATACACATAACCAAATAGATCTAAATTGTTAGAAGAATATATAGGTATAAATCTTCATGACCTTAAACTAGGTAATGGTTTCTTAGATGTGACACCAAAAGCAACCAAAGTGAAAAATTAGGTTTTATTAAAATCAATTTTTATGCTTTATAGTTCTCCCATCACAGCACTGAAAATCTGTAGAATGGAAGAAAATAATTGCAATTTTTTCTGATATGGTTTATTATCCAGAAAACACAAAGAATTCTTGTATCACAACAACAAAAAGACCAATAACCCAATTAAAAAACAAGTAAGTAGTCTGGGCATGGTGGTTAATTCCTATAATCCCAGTTACTTGGAAGGCAGAGACAGAAAGATCATGGTTTGAGACCAGTCCTAACCCCACCTAAATGTTAATGAAATCCTATCTCAACAAACCAGCAAGACTTGGTGGTTTGTGTCTGTAATCCCCAGAGATAAGAGGCATAGTAGTTGGATCACAGTCCATGGCCAGCCTCAGGAAAAAAAGTAAGACCCTATTTTTCAGGTAGTGTTTCATGGCTCTGGTGCATGCTCAAGTGGGAAGCAAAACCCTATGTCAAAAAATAGCCAATTAAGCCATACACAGTGGCTCATGCCTGTAATCCTAGCTACTTAGGAGGCTGAGATCTGAAGATCCCAGTTCAAAGCCAGCCCAGGCACTAAAGACATTGAAGTGAGACTCATCTTCAGTTAACCACTAGAAAACTGGAAGTAGCACTGTGGCTCAAGGGTAGGGTAGCCTTGAGCTGAAGAGCTCAGCGACTGTGCCCAGGCCCAGAGTTCAAGATACACACACACACACACACACACACACACACACACACACACACACACACACACAGAGAGAAATACAAATTAAAAACTGGTATGGAGCTGGGCGTGATGGTGCACACCTGTAATCCGAACTACTCAGGAAGCTGAGATCTGAGGATCAGGTTCAAAGCCAGCCCTGGGCACTAAAGTCTGTGAGACTCTTATCTCCAACTAACCACCAGCAAATTGGAAGTGGTGCTATACTCAAGGGGTAGGGCTGTAGCCTTGAGCTGAAGAGCTCAGGGTCTTTGTTCAGGCCCAGAATTCAAGACTCATGTCAGAAAAGAAAAAAAGAAAAGAAAAGAGGTATAGATGTGTGATTCAAGTGATAGGGTGCCTGTCTATCCAGTGAAAAGCTCTAAATTCAAACTCAGTCAAAAATACTCCTCAAAGCCTTATTGGTTTATTAATTCCAAACGAAACTGCCATGTTATTGTTATTACATCATTTAGAAATGCTGACTGTTTCCAAGAGTACCAATTTGACTTAGAAACTGCTTTTCTTGAATTTTCTGTTATTCATGGCACATAATAAGCATAGGCTTAAAATCTTCCCTGGCCAGAGCACAAGACTCTTGGAGGAAGGAGAGGGTCAGTGTAGAAGTAATATACATAGCTTGGTAAAATGCAGACAGGTTGAATATGACTGTTGGAATGTGGTTGTGAGGCCAGCTTATTGTCTGAATTCTCGCATCCCTTCTTCTCTCTTTCTTTTTTTTTTTTTTTTTGTAAACATGGATTTCAAGCAGGTTTTATTTCTTGATGGTTTGAGGATGAGTGTCCTACCCAAGCATTATGTAACAGTAAGAAAAGTCTGCAGAGGGAAATAAGGAACTTAGTATAGAGACAAGATAAAAATCTTTTCCACTGGCATTCCCACTGGGCATTTTCCCAGGGGTGTGGCTTAGGTTCCTCTGCTGTGGTTCTTTTTTATTCAGGGGGATTGGATAAAGAAACCAGTTATTTGGGGCCTGGAGCATAGACAACTAGGAGCCACAGGCTCTGGACGTGATGTTCAGGCAGGAGGCATTCTTCCTAGTGTTGAAAATGTGGGGCGGGGAGGAAAGAGTGGGCAGCAGTACTTGATAAATGCAAGGTACTGGCAACACCAACCTCATTTCTGGGCTTCCTTTTTAGTACAGATTGTATTTTATCCTCTTGTTAAATGAATGAGTATTCCTGCAGCCAGTGCCTGTCAAATAATTGGCATAGTTGGATAGAATTTTGTTTGAGAGCTTCACTTTCCAGCCACAATTAAATTGCCATTTTGAATCAAGTATTTGTTCCTCTAGACCAGCAACTTTCCCTCTGAACCGCTTAGTCATTCTGCCCAATTCAAGTGATGGAACGTTCCAATTTAGCTCCCAAATCCTTGATGAACATTTTAATTGTGGCTTCCAATGGCCCCATGTATAGATGATGTATCTGATTTTTTTTTTTTTTTGAGAGTTCTGGGCCTGGATGCTGTCCCTGAGCTCTTCTGTTCAAGGCTACCACCCTACCCCATGGAGCCTCAGCCCCACTTCCCATTTTCTAGTGGTTAATTGGGGATAAGCGTCTCATGGTCTTTAGTGCCTGGGCTGGCTTTTGAACTGCAATCCTCAGATCTGAGCCTGCTGAACAGCTAGGCTTACAGGCATGAGCCACCGCTCCAGCTATGTATCTGAATATTTTTATCTTCTACTCTTCAAAGCAGTTTTGAATTTTGATGAATAGGGGATCCATTTCACTGAATTTAGATCATTCTACTGGTTTTTTTTTTTTTTTTGAGTACTGATCCTGAACTCAGGGTCTGGGTGTTGTCCTTGGGTTTCTCTTTTTTGTTCAAGTCTAGTCCTTTACCACTTGAGCTACAGCTCCACTTCCAGGATTTTTGGTCGTTTATTAGAGATAAGAATTTTGGGCCGGGAGTTTGGCCTAGTGGTTAAAGTGCTTGCCTAGCATGCATGAAGACTGGGGTTCGATTCCTGGGTACCACATACATAGAAAAAAGCCGGAAGTGGTGCTGAGGCTCAAGTGGTAGAGCTCTAGCCTTGAGAAAGTCCAAGGACAGTGCTCAGGCCCTGAGCTCAAGCCCAGGACTGGCAAAAAAAAAAAAAAAAAAAAAAAAGAATTTCATAGCCTCTTCTGCCTGGGCCGTCTTTGAATCACAATCCTCAGATTTGAGCTTCCCAAGTAATTACAGAAGTGCGTTTCTAGTGCCCTGCTGATTATTCAACTTTTAAAGATGGAGGTGGAGGGTATAATGTCCATTTGTTCACCTGGGTTTTTAAAAGCCACATGGTTTTATGTTGGAAAACATTGTAATTATCACACAGTATTGATGTTCAGGGGAGTCTTGACCCATCATCATTGTCTTCCTAGCAAATGCTTTAGCTGAAAATATCCTAAGCAAGTTACCTAAAGTAATTTAAAAAAAAACCTGTTAAAGACATGTCATTCTGTTTATTCAGTTACAAATTCAGAGATAGTCCATTCCTTTTAGTTTTCACTGATAGGGCAGTTGTGAGTAAAATTTTTTTCTTTGATTTCCTTTGACAAGATAAACCTAGTTTTCTTATTTATTTATTTTGTCTCCATTAGGTAGATATTAAGTATATATGTACTCAATATGAAGCAAGTAATTATTTTCTACTTTACACTAGGTATCTTCCCCCCAAATTGGAAAATAAATCTCTTAGGAAAATGACTCTACTGTTACACATTTGAATTTTAGTTGTAATTGAATTAAGCATATAAAGATCACAAAGAGAATGCTGACGTTATTACATAGAGATGCTGAGACCATCAATAGATTGGAAACTCTAGGCCCAAACTCTACTGAAGTTTTTAATTAATCATCTGCCAATTCCAAGGGGCACATCACATGTGTGGGGCATATCACATCAGGGAAATAGAAACCTATGCTGTAAAAGGTGAGTCTGATTGTCCTCCAGGGAGGGAGGGCTGGGTGCGGTGGTCAGTAGGCTTTCTCCTTTCTGGCTCGGCCTGGTCGGGGCGTGTTCTCCCTATCCCTCCTGCGGGTCGGGAGGGACCAAGGACTAAAAACCCCGACATATCACATTTGGGAGCTACTGAGAAACTGAAAGAATAAGTTTGACGTGTTGTCTGTGAGTGGTAGAAATTTCAAGTAGGCACAAAACTGTACATAAAGGATAGCACAGGCCTGCTCTCTGAGGTTCCCTGGTGGATTACACACTCAGGGTATAGAGAAGTGGGAACAGGTAGAAGATGAAGTGATAACTGTATTGAAAGAAATTGAGAGGCGTTCACACCATTGCAGATTCTCTTTTTACTATAATTACTTAGGTAAAGTAATGGAATTTTCCATTCACATTTGTGATTCAAGGTTATTTTCTTTGTTTGGGTGGGAAGAAAGTAAGTAGCAAGCAAAGTAACATTACTTATATTTGGCTTATTAGTGTTATTACTACTACTATAATGTCCTTGTAGTGGTCCAAACTTTAGGTTTCCATGAACAGAATTAGAAATGATTACTAGTATTTATTGACACAAGGCTTGTGCAAGTCCTTTTAAAAAATATTATATGGAAATGACACTGTGGCTCAAAATGGTAGAGGGCTAACATTGAGCTGAAGAGCTCAGGAACAGTGCCCTAGCCCAGAGTTCAAGCCCCATGGCTGACCATAAAAAAAAAAAAATTATTGTAAAACTGATATACAGTGTACAAGCCCTTTAAGAATATTATTTAGTCCTTGAAACTGATGTGTATTTCTCTTCAAAATATATGTAAAGCACTCAGAGAGAAATACCTGAAATAGTGTAAGAGCCCAAGAAATATTGTTAATACTCATTTTGTAGGTAATTGAACTAAATCTTAGAGTGACATTAGGAGAAATTGAATATATACTTATTAAACTCTGAAGCATGTGATCTAAATTATTATGTAATATTATTTCTCCTTCAAGAACTCAAATTTCTTTACAAAATTCTCCTCTGATATTCTCCCATATACCTAGAATACTAGGAACAAACTTTCTTTTTTTTCTTTTGCCAGTCCTAGGGATAGACTCAGGGCCTGAGCATTATCCTTAGGCTTTCCCAAGGCTAGTTAGTGTTCTACCACTTGAGCCACAACACCACTTCCAGCTTTTTCTGTGTATGTGATACCAAGGAATCAAACGCAGGGCTTTGTACATGATAGGCAAGCACTCTACCACTAAGCCAGACTCCTGGCCCTGGATCAAGCTTGTTTTAAACAAGTATTTTATCTGACTACTTCCAGTTTGTGAGTCCCAAACCCTTCCCCCCTAATCATAACTTATCTCTAGGGAAAAGTTTATTTTTCAAATGATCAAAATCTGGACCAAATTTATTTAGTGAGAATGGTGGAATTTTCCTTACAAGATTTTAAAAAGACAAGTGAGATAATTACATGAAAGGATCTGTGTAGGCTCTTTTTGCATGGTAGGGGGTGATCAATAACCTTTGGATCTTGTCTGCTTGTATAACTTACCATTTCAGAAGGACAGTAACCTCACAGGCCAGAGTTCAAATTTTCTTATTATTGAATTCTTTTTATCGTCACCAGGAAACTAGAAAAAATGAATTCTTCACAGTATGCTTGTGCCTGCAACTTGAAACGGCTTGCACACTAAATGAAATTAAATGAAAGGCAGCTGTTTGGGAAAGAGCTGTCAGGAACTGATGCCATTCTGTAAGAGGAGAATAGAGGCTTGGAATATGTTTTCAGAAACAGGATATCAATGGTGAAAAAAAGCAAGCCTATTTACATATGCATAACCTCTTATGTGGTTATGTTGTTGCATGTCTTTTCAGTTCATCCATCTTAGATTATTATTTGCTTTAGTGAGTCGGTGTCTGCTTTCAAGGCTTCTTTTCATTAAATGTGTGGCAGTTTCTTCCCTTTTCCAGAAGTAAATACAGTACAACCCCACTACAATGCCATGTTAAGTACTTTGGTTTTGGTTAAACTGAAAATCCAGTAATGCTTACCATACCACTTCCTTTATTTGGTACATCTCGGTTCCTGCCAGAATACGCCCAAGGAAGGACCACCTTGGAAAGGTTGCCAAAGTTGCCACCCAGGTCTCCTGAAGTGGCTGCCAGCAAGAAGGGAGCAATTACAGCCCATAACAGACTCAAAGCAGATGCTTGTCTGTGGTGATAAGTATTATGTTCTGAAGCCTTTCATTTGTGGTTGTACTTTGTGCTGCCCTGGCACTCAAGTTATGTTACCTGTAGGATGCCCCTCCCACCCCGCCCCAAGCCTTGTTCCCTGTGCTTGGGCATGCATTGCTGTGGCTCGCTCTGGGCCCTTCTATGGCTATAGCACTTTATTGTTCTATCTTCTAACACTTCTATTAGAAGATAGCTCATAGTTGGAACTCTGTCAGGCAGTAAGTATGGCACTATATTTGGACATAATTTTATTTATTTATTATTATTATTATTTTTTTTTGCCAGTCGTGGGCCTTGAACTCAGGGCCTGGGCAGTGTCCTTGAGCTTTCTCAAGGCTAGAGCTCTACCACTTGAGCCACAGCACCATTTTCTGGCTTTTTGCTATGTATGTGGTACTGCATGCTAGATAAGCACTCTACCACTAGGCTAAACTCCCAGCCCCAGGACATAATTTAAATTTTTTTCTTTTTTATTAGTGATATTAATCATATAAAATAAGTTTCAATGTGACATTATACATGTATATAATATATAATATATAATATATAATGTATAATATTTTTATTATATTCACCATCCATTGTTCTCTCTTGTCCTCTTCCACCATTCCTAGTGACACCTTCCTCTTCCCAGAATGTCTAAAAGGAGTTTGTGTGTATATGCTTTTTCACTCAAGGCTGGCACTCTGCCACTTGTACCACTGCTCCACTTCTGGCTTTTTGGTGGTTAACTGGAGAGAAGATTCTTTTGGATTTTCTTGTACAGGCAGACTTTGGACTGTGATCTTCAGATCTCAACCTCTTGAGTAATTAAGAGACATGGGCCTTTGACAGTTGACTTGAAGGAGGCTTGTTTGTTTGGGCTTTTTTGGGTGCAAGTCCTCAGGGCTTGAACTCAGTGCCTGGGCTCTGTCCCAGAGTTTCTTTTGCTTAAGGCTAGCCCTCTACCATTTGAGCCACAGCACCACTTCGACTTCCAGCCTGTTTTGTTTATCTGGTACTGAAGGTTGAAATCCAGGGCTTAATGCATGCTAAGTAAATACTACCACTAAGTCCCATTTCCAGTTCTTGAAGTAGGTTTTTAGAAAGTCTTTGGAGCCAGGCACAGTGACTCACGCTTGTAATCTTAGCTACTCAGGAGGCTGAGATCTGAGGATCAAGGTTCTAAGCCAACCTGGGCACAAAAGGGCCTGAGACTCTTTATCTCCAATTAACTTCTAGAAAATGGGAAGTGGGGCATGTCTCAAGGGTAGGGCAGTAGCCTTGAGCTGAAGAGCTCAGAGACAGTGCCCAGGCCCGGAGTTTTTT
Organism: Megascapheus bottae; assembly: GCF_031878675.1. Lineage (NCBI taxonomy): Eukaryota > Metazoa > Chordata > Mammalia > Rodentia > Geomyidae > Megascapheus > Megascapheus bottae. The sequence goes on from NC_143522.1 coordinate 7,449,149, forward strand.
TTTTTTTTTTTTTCTCTTTTTGAGTACTGATCCTGCAGTTTGAACTCAGGGTCTGGGTGTTATCTCTGCAGCATAGGTTCCCACTTTATATTTAGGTTTGATTCATGTGAATAGACTGTGACTTTCAAAAATGACATTTTCTGCTGGATGCTGGTGGTTCACGCCTGTTATCCTAGCTACTCAGGAGGCTGAGATCAGAGGATCATGGTTCAAAGCAGCCTGGGCACAAAAGCCCATGAGATTCTTATCTCCAGTTAACCACCAGAAAACCAGAAGTGGCTTTGCACCCGGCGCCAGAGTTCAAGCCTCATGACTGCCCCCCCCCCCACAATGACATTTTCTCTCCTATATGAATGCTTCCATGAGTATGAAAACTGATTTTCTTGATTCCAAAGTAATAGATAGCTCTGCCACTATATTGATAGGCTTTTCTGAAATATGAGCATTCTTTTGATCTGTTAAGAGAAGTCCCTTCCTCACAATTAGTTTGCATATAGGTTTATTGCCTATCCAAATTAAATAATGTAGTCAAAGGTGTGATTTTTTTTTTTTTTGGTACAGAGCTTCCCACATACTGCAGTCAAGAGGTTTCTGTTCATTTACTGCTGAGTGATTAATTCAGACTTCCATGAAAAGACCTGCCAATGTGCAGAGTGAACACTGAGTTTCTCCCCAATATATATATTCTAGTGTGAAAAAAGACTTAATCTGTGGTGAGAATCTTGCCATATTGCATACATATATATATATATATTTTTTTTTTCTCTTGTGTGAACTCTGATGTATTGAGAGTTTTGGTACCCTGCTGATTTCATTATTTTATGCTAACCATTTGTTTTACCATTAGGAGTGAAAAATATCCTGAGCTATGGCAGATCCTTTGGCCTTATGAGCACACATACTTTGAGGAAAATTGTGTATGTGTATGTGTATGTGAGTGTGTGTGTGTGTGAGTGTGTGTGTGTGTGTGTATGTGTTTGTGTGTGTGTGTGTATGTGTGTGTGTTTAAGAGGAAAGGAACTGGGTGCCAGTGGTTCATGCCTGTAATCCTAGCTACTTGGGAGGCTGGGATCTGAGGATATGGGTTCAAAGCCAGTTTGGACATGAAAGTCCACGAGACTCTGATCTCTAGTAAACCACCAGAAAACCAGAATTGGTATTGTGCTCAGGGAGTAGAGTGCTAGCCTGAGTTGAAGAGCTTAGGGACAGTGCCTAGACCAAGAGTTCAAGTCCCACGACCAACCAAAAAAGAAAAAAAAAAGAGGAAAGGAAAGGGTGAGAGGGAGGGAGAGAGATATGAATATGTTAAGATGGAGTTGAACTGTTTCCTGTTATATAACTGAAATTATTATAAATCACATTATTAGAGAACCATTTGCTATATATTGATTACAAACTCTGTCTAGAGAATAAATCTTTCATTATAGAATGCAATATAATATAATTGAAACTAGGGGCTTAGTACATGCTAGGAAGGTATTCTGCCACTAGAGCCATACCCTTACCCCTCTTTTGCTTTAATTATTTTTTAACCTAGGGGTCCTTTTTCCCTGGAGCTAGCTTCATATTTTGACAGCTTCCTAAGTAACAGGAGTTTTATGTATGAACCATCACATATATCTTGTTTGTGGAGATAGGATCTTGTTAACTTTTGTCCTGGTTGGCCTCTAGCTTTTCTGTTTTAGCCCCCCTGAGCCTATAAACTATGTGATAGTCATTCATCATATTTTTAGGGATATTTGTGGCAATTTTATTGTTAAATTTGCATATATATATGATACAATGACATCACAGCAAGAATATTCATTTTCTTTTTAAATTATCTTTAAGTAGTTGCACAAATAAGGTACTATATAACAAGACTGTTTATGAATAAACATCTTGATCAGTGTTATCTCTTCCAACATTCTCAGCTCCCTTTGACCAGCCATTTCCTTACTTTTCTTTGTTTTGTGAAATTTTTTTGCAATGAATTTTTGACTGCATTCTCCACTGCCACCCCGTTCATTCCCTCTGCCCTCTCCCCTTGGCCCCACCCCCTCTTGGATATACCTATTTGGCATTGGCCTTGTTGAACTTTGATCTAGTTTTTCTAAAAAATTATACTATTTGAGCTCTCCATAGAGTCTATTATCCTTAAGTTAATTCATCTGTAACCACTGGCATGCCACCCAGCATATTTACTTATAGATTTATAGATGCCTTCTATCCACAAAGGAAGGAAACCATGTACCCTTTGTTTCTTGGGTCTGGCTTACTTCACTTAATGTAGTTTTTCCAAGTCTTTTCAAGCCTTACAAGTGGTACAATTTCAATCTTTCTAATGAAGAAGCAAAATTCTACTGTGTATATATGCTGAATATTCTTGATCCATTCATCCATTAAGGGGCCTCTAGGCTGATTCCATCTTGATAATGGTGAGTAGTGCTACAATGAACATGGTGGTTCTTATGGCTTTACTGTAACCTTTTTGTGTCCACCCTTCCAGCATTTCCACTACTGTTTTCTTAAGTATTATTCTCATTGTGAGTTTCTTATTATTAAATATGGGCTAAATATTGGCTTGTGTTTTATTATTATAGGTTTATTGGATAAAGTATTGGTTTCCTCCTTAAAGATAGTAATAAAAATGGGCAATTACCAAGTTTTTAATAACTTAATTGAATATTTAATTATTTTCCAGTTATTATTGTTACATATTTTATTAGTTCCTGTTTACATTTGACAGGTACTACATAGTATACTTCACATACTATCTTTATCATTAAGTATTTTTCAGAATAAGACTAAATTTTCACATTCCTGATAGTTTTATACTTGTTAAGCAGAGTATGACTAGCAGTAACTTGAAGTAATCCTTTGAAAAAAGTGTGTAAACTAGAGCAATAGAGGCTAAATTCTTTTGTGTCATATACAATGAATTCTTGATTTATTCAAATATAGATTGATTATTTATTCAAACATAAATTTTTCTCTTGGTCTTCAAAGGATCCTGAGCTTTGACTAGTGAGAAAATATGGTCTCCTAGTGAAACAGAGAGCTTGAGTCATGAAATTACATTGAGAACATTTGCTTTTTACCAACTCTGTAAATGACTGTATTTCTAGTGTAATTCCCAGTTGGAAATACTGAATGAATGCAATTAGCTATTAGCAATGTGCAGGTGGTATGTTCACTTGGTTTTTGGTAAGTTGTGTTTGTTCCTGGTTGAGTCCAATTGAATTGGACTTGCTTTATATAAAGAAAAGTCTGTATAGCTACAGGCAAAAAGAAAAAAAAGCTTAAAATTTCTTCCTTAGGGAAATCTCAAGTGTGGTTATAAGCAAATATGAAGGTTCAAAGTGAGCAATATAATGAACACATTCAAGAAATTACTAAGTATTTATGTAACATTTCATGTTTGTGAAATGTTTTATAGCAATATTATTAATTTACTTAAGTCCCCTGGAAAGTATGGTGTTATTACATCTGCTTTATATGCAAGGAAGGCAGAATATAGGCATATTAAATAGCAAGAAGAAGAAAAGTAAGACATTGATTCTAAGATCTTAACCTATATCCTAAATTACACAGCTTCATTTGGGGAATAAAGAGATAAAAAGGTTATATTTTGTTAAATATTTGGACACAATGACCATTTGTATGTGTTTATATAGTTTTAATTTTTGTCATGTGGTTCAAAGTCCTTCTAGTTCACATTCTGACCATATTAACTGATAGATAAGATTCTGACTTAGAAATTTCTCATACAGTGTTTCAGGGTTTTGTTTTTTGCCACTCCTGGGCTTGAGCTCAGGGCCTGAGCACTGTCCTTGGGCTTTCTCAAGGCTGGAGCTCTACCACTTGAGCCTGAGCACCACTTCTGGCTTTTTTTTTCTATGTATGTGGTACCAAGGAATTGAACCCGGATCTTCATGCATGGTAGGCAAGCACTCTACCACTAGGCCAAACTCCCGGCCCCAGTGTTTCAGATGTTCTTGTCAACAAGTGGTTGATTGTCCAGTGGGTGCTGTTGTGGTCTAAAAGCTGTTGGGCCAACTGAAGTGTGGCCTAGAAGGGCTGACATTGGTGACCGTACACTGTCCATGCACCACATTTTCTCTGTCACTGTATATTTCTTGATACTTTCCTTTTCCATTCATAGAAAAACAAATTTCTGGTAGAGTAATAAATTTTCTCAAAACACCTAAAAGGTAAAAGATATTTCATCACAGAAGAAATTGAAAAGAATGTAGACTCCTATGTTAGAAAGCCAGGAGGAGACATGATAAATTATTGCCTTCAATTAACTTTTCTTTCATTTACCAAGTGCCCAGAAACTGCTTTAACACCCTGAGGTGTGACTGTAAGGTAATGAAGAGTGATTTTTTAAAAAAATAAATATACTATAAAGGTATGCTGTCTAAATGAGCACTGTTCTTTAACATAGTCACTCTTTACACTAATCCAATGATGCTGTCATTGCAAAAAAAATATTTTTAGAATTTGTCCTTTGGAATGTCTTTAGAAGCCTTTTATGAACTGTAAAAAGAAAACAGTCTTACATTTATTTAAAATCACATCATATTTTTAAAATCAAACCTTCACTTGAAAGAAAATTTATTGCCTGGAAACATTATTGATCTATTCTTTAGCCTTTATTCTACATTAATTTTTTTCCTTTTTCATAATTATGTCTATAATTTAAAAATAGTTTTCCATCAACAAGAGTATTTATTCTTTAACTTTTATTTGAAAGTAATTTGGACTTATAAAAACATCATAAATGATAGCGTTTCCACATATATTTCACCTAACTTCCCCTAATATTCACATCTAACGTAAGCACAGTAAAGCTACCAAAATCAGGAAATTAACATCAATAAATGCTATTTGGTAATCTACAGCCATTATTTAAATTTCTTCAGTTTTCTCCACTAACGTTCTTTTTCTGCTTCAGAATGCAATCCAGGTTTCCTCATTGCATTTAAATGTCAGGGCTCTTTAGTCTCTTCGAACCTGTGACAGTCTTTTGCACCCTGTACTTCCTTTCTATTTTCTCTTCTGCTATCGTGGTTCATATTCTCACCATTTCAAGCCCTGTCTGTTATAGTAATTTCCTACTGATCTATACTATAATGACTGTCCGTTATCTAACACTTAAACTCTGTCTCTCTTTCTCTCTCTCCATATACATGCACATAATATATACAAAATTTCTACTTTCAATACTTTTTTGGAGGCTTTGCCAAGTAAATTTTATTTTATTATTATTTTTTATGTTGGTCTTGGGACTTGAACTCTAGTCCTGGGCGCTGTTTCTGAGCTCTTCTGCTCAAGGCTACCACCATACCCCTTGACCCACATCGCCACTTACATTTTTCTAGTGGTTAGGTGGAGATAAGAGTCTCATGGACTTTAGGACTTTAGTGCCCAGGCTGGTTGGCTGGCTGGCTTTGAACTGCAGTCCTCAGATCTCAGCCTCCTGAGTAGCTAGGATTACAGGCATGAATGACTGCGTCCGGCTCTGTGTACATTTCTAAGATGATTATATGCTTCTTTTAATTTGTTGTCCTCATTGCTTATTCAAATAACCATTTTTGTCCCTTATATCCAACATAGTCATGACTTTATTTGGTTTTTATATAGCAATATTTTATTTGCAATTTTTTACATCCTATAGTTATTAGTGATGTTGACCTTTTTTATACTGCCCTTGTGGGATTTTGGTGTATTAAATTACTTGGGGTTTTACCCTCATTAAATGAGTTGGGATTATTTCTTCTTTAAATTTTTTTTGGAACTGATTTGTAAGATTGAAATAATTTGTCTTTTATATCTTTTAGTGAATATATGACTATAAGATCATTTAGGCCAGGTGGCTTTGTGTTTCTGTGAAGATATGTAAACACCACTCAGTTTCTTTTATGGTTTTAGTACATTTGTATTTTCTCTTTGTTTGTTTGTTTTTTTCTTAAATCTGCTTTTTTTAGTGTTTTTCCACATTAAAAATTTGTAGGGTTTTCCCTACCAGTTTGTATCATAAAATGATTTATATATTCTTAATATCTTTTAAATTATTACTGTATTTCTTATTATATCTTTAGTGAATGCCTAAGTTTAAGATCTGTATTCTCAATTTCATCGGTTTTATCAGTCCTGCAGTCCCAGTTACTCAAGAGCTGGATACAGGAGGATTGGGGGCTAAAGGCTAATGTCATCAGATTTAGCAAGGCCTTATTTCAAAAATAAAAGAAAGAATACTCGCTTTGAACTGTAATCCTTAGATCTCCGCCCCCTGAGTAGCTAGGATTACAGGTTTGAGCCACTGCACCAGGCTTATGATCCTAACTTTGACTTTACAATTCTAAGCCCTAGTAGCCAAGCTTTAGCTAGAAATTCCCAGGTGAAGAAGGTCACTGGTGTCTCATGCTTGTAATCCTATCTACAAAGGAGGCTGAGACCTGTAGAGTCATGGTTTTGAAGCTATTCTAGGCCCAGTCTTTGAGATTCTACTTCCAATTAACCAATAAAAGGCTAGACTAAAGGTGTGGCTCAAGTGGTAGCCCTGAGCAAGAAAGCCGTGCAAGAGACCTAGGCCCTGAGTTTAAGCCTCTCTACTAGCACAAAAAACAAAGTAAGAATGAAAAAAAATTCTTTATTAGGTATCTATTATTATAAAGACTTGTATCTTTATTATTCAGTTTGTGGAATGATATCTGACACAGAATATGTATTTGTGGATTAAAGAATGAATGAATGAGAGATTCCTTTTTTTCCCTCTGATCTAGACCTTAGCTATCACTAAGAAGGGCATGTTGTCTGCCTTACAGTAGAGTTATTGAGAATATCAGGGATTTTTTTTGTCAGTCATGGGGCTTGAACTTAGAGCCTGAACACTGTCCTTGGGCTTTCTCAGGGATAGAGGCTTACCACTTGAGCCACAGCACCACTTTTAGTTTTTTCTATGTATGTGGTACCAAGGAATTGAACCCCAGTCTTTGTGCATGGTAGGCAAACGCCCTACCACTAGGCCAAACTCCTGGACCCAGGAGTCTCACTTTTGAGGATTCCAGTTTAAAGTAGGGATTTTCATTTCGCTGCTTATCCTGATTGGGCCTCGGATTTGTCTTAAGTACTTCAATTCTGTACCATGTGCCAGTTAGAAGGTAGGCAAACTTCCCTTATGATTGATAGCCACTCTAAGGGGAGAGTCCTAAATGGTTTTCATTTGAGATGTTTGTTGTTGTTGTTTCTGGCCTATAGTTAGTTATTTCTCTTACTTTTTTCTGTAGAGGAACCATGTTTTTAAAAGATATACTCTATATGATATAAAAAATCAACATTAATAAATTCTTTAATAAAAGAATATACTCTAACGTAAAATTTTAGGTATAGTATAGTGTTCTGTCACATTACTGAAAGCAGACTTCTCTATAACCATTTCTTTTTTTTTTTTTGCCAGTCCTGGGCTTGAGCTCAGGGCCTGAGCACTGTCCTTGGACTTTCTCAAGGCTAGAGCTCTACCACTTGAGCCTGAGCACCACTTCCGGCTTTTTTCTATGTATGTGGTACCGAGGAATCGAACCCAGGTCTTCATGCATGCTAGGCAAGCACTTTAACCACTAGGCCAAACTCCCGGCCCTAACCATTTCTTTTTAAGAGGTATAAGAGGTCATAAGACAGTGATTATGAGTTCATGACATGATCTTTTTGACCATGTAATTTTTTTTCTTCTGTGTATTCCAGATTGGGATACTTATTGTTTCATAGACTAATAATATGAACTGGCTCAGTACCTACTGTACAACTGATATTTTACATATATGATCTCTAACACTTATAAATAGCTTTGGCAGCATGTTTTAAAAATTATATTTATAGGGGCCGGGAGTTTGGCCTAGTGGTAGAGTGCTTGCCTAGCATGCACAAAGACCTGTGTTCGAGTCCTTGGTACCACGTACATAGAAAAAAGCCGGAAATGGTGCTATGGCTCAGGTGGTAGAGCTCTAGCCTTGAGAAGCCCAAGGAAAGTGCTCAGACCCTGATCTCAAGCCCAGGACTAGCAAAAAAAAATTATATTTATAGTTTAAAAAATGAAGATACTAAAATCCAGATTATTTATTAAATTTTTTCAATGATTTCAGGCAGTAAGAAGTTATATTTATCCTATGGCTAAATCATGTGCTTTGAAATGATATTTCATCTTTTTGTGGGTCTTGTGGCTTGAATAGTTCAATAAAATCTGTTAATATGATTTACCATATTATAACATCAAAAGTGGAAAATTACAATTTCCCCTCTACATATGATGGACATTTATAAGTTATACTATGGAAGTCTTGTTTGAAACTTGTAAAATATGTATTTTTGTTGAGTGCTTTTTATATTCTAAGTCTAGTCCTACTTTTATTTAGTATTCCTGTAAAGGAATTAGCCAAAGAAATCATAAGAAAAAGAAGTTGGGAAAAAGAAAATGAAAAGGAGTACCATTAACCATACTGTCTTGTCAATGCAAGTATGCAGTTCCACTTGGACGTATTAACTGAAATAATATTGTTTATAGAGTAGTGAAGATGAAAGAAATTTCATCAAAATTGCATTGTCAAATATTTGAGTGACTAAATATCATACTGAGAATCTGAATTTAAAGACTTGTGATAAAATGATACAACTTTTATGGAAAACAGTAAAATTTTAAATGCATGCATCTTTTGACTAGGTCTCCCTCAAGGAGTTTTTCTACATTTGTACTCTTAATTGATCCAAATGATATAAAAATAAGTATCGCATTACTTGTGATAACACAGGATTAGAAAATATTCAAGTGGTCATCATTGAAGACTGGCTACTCATATTATGGTATTCCATGCGATATATATGTACATATATATAATTTATTCAAAGAATGAGGAATTTATACAGTGTTAATGGAAATGCATTGCTAAAATAGAGTAAAATGAGAATAATCTGTTTAAGTGCGTAAGTTGCACACACACACTTAAAATGCATAGGTTACATACCTTATTTTTATTATAAGATTATGTTTAGTGTGAACAGTTGGTATCTGGGAAACAAGGAAATCAGAGAGATTTTCTTTTTGCTGCATACCCTTTTAGACATTGTTCTGCTAAAATAAAATTAAACATGTAACATAAATAATTTGGTCTTTTTAAAAATGAGGTGATAATCAAGTAAGGGTTACATTTCAGAAGTCTTATGAAATGACCTGAATGTAATGTCATTATCTGTCTTGGGCAAAGAGTTTGGTTGGGCCTGTTATGATTTGACTTAGTGTTCCTAGAGATTCTGAATAAGATATTTCCATCATGCCGGGAGTTTGGCCTAGTGGTTAAAGTGCTTGTCTAGCATGCATGAAGACCCGGGTTCGATTCCTTGGTACCACATACATAGAAAAAATCCAGAAGTGGTGCTGAGGCTCAAGTGATAGAGCTATATAGCCTTGAGAAAACCCAAGGGCAGTGCTCAGGCCCTGAGCTCAAGCCCAGGACTGGCAAAAAAACCCAAATAAACAAAAAAATAAAACAAAAACAAACAACTGTCCACAAGATATTTCCATCATTTGGCAAGTACATGTTTGGAGTATAGTTGTAGAACTGTTTTGCTCTTTTTTTTTTTTTTTTTTTTGGTGGATGGGGGCAGTATTGTCTTTCCCTCTTTCTTTTTGGTTGGTTGTGGTGCTTGAACTCAGGGCCTGGGCACTGTACCTGAGCTCCATATTCAAGGCTAGTGTTCCACCATTTTGAGTCAAAGTGCCACTTCCAGCTTCTGAGTAGTTAGTTGGAGATAAGAGTCTCATGGGGACTTTTCTAACCCGGTTGGCTCCGAACCATGATCCTCAAATCTCAGCCTCTTGCCTAGTTAGTGAGCCACGAGTCCCCGGTTTTCCCTCTTTTTTTTTTTTTTTTTCTGGTCATGGGGCTTGGACTCTGGGCCTGGGCATTGTCTCTGAGCTCTCCAGCTCAAGGCTTCCGCCTCCCCTTGAGCCACAGCTCCACTTCTGGTTTTCTAGTGGTTAATTGGAGATAAGAGTCTCATGGTCTTTAGCACCCGGCTGGCTTTGAATTGCGATCCTTAAATCTCAGCCTACTAACTAGCTAGGATTATAGGCATGAGCCACCTTGCCCTGCTCTCATTTTTAAAAGAAAAAAATAATATTTCATGATGGCACATTGTGTAATAAGCATATGTGAAGATTGGAGCCTTCATTTTTGAAATAAAAGGAGGCAATGGTAGCTCATAATACCATCCAATAGTTAGCATTTAGACTTACATTTCCATTTGCTACTGTTGCAGCTGGATGTCCAAATGGGCAGTTTCTTGACATTTTACCACAAGCATGTGCATGCCTGCTCTTCTATTAGCAGCAGTGTTAGTACCTTTCAGAGAGTGTCAAATTAATGAGACTATGGGTGATTTCTAATTCTAGCTGGAGGAAGAAGCCTTTGACGTTCAAAGGTGGTGTGATTTTTTTTTTACTTAGGTATTTCATATGACTGATGACTGTTCTTTCAGGCTATACAAATATTTTACCTAAGGTAAAAGAGTAAATAGCTTCTTGGTATCACTAAATTTGCAAAATTGTGTTTGTTCATTTTGAATGATGAATGAGCCACACAAGTTAATGAGAAAAAAATAAGACAGATTTCTCTTACTGTAGTTTTAATGATGAGATAAAGGTACAGTTGAAAATGATTATGCAACTTTTTCAAGTTCTCATGAAATCAGATGACAGAAGCTAAACTTTCCCATACAATGTCACACTGGGATGAAAAAATAGATCTTTATTTATAATAGTCTATTCATGAGTCATATGCTTTATGAAACATTTACTACAGCAGGCATGTTATTGAATCCTTTACTAGGTGCATAACAAAATTATTTGGAAACTGGACAGGGCTGTATCCTTCACTTACACAAGATTCCAAACATAATTCCAAGAAAAGCAGGTAGAAGAACAGAATTTAAGGGGAAGAGAAACAATTGTCTGGAGTTTACTTCTATTTTTTATCTGCTCATTTTCTTTTTTTTTTTTGCCAGTCCTTGGCTTGAGCTCAGGGCCTGAGCACTGTCCTTGGACTTTCTCAAGGCTAGAGCTCTACCACTTGAGCCTCAGCACCACTTCCTGCTTTTTTCTATGTATGTGGTACCGAGGAATCGAACCCGGGTCTTAGTGCATGCTAGGCAAGCACTCTACCACTAGGCCAAACTCCTGGCCCCTATCTGCTCATTTTTTATAGTTGATATTATCAGATGTCAGAGACCAGTCATGGTTGGCAGATGACAGGGTTCAGCTGGCTTATCAAGGGGTTTTGACTGTGCTTGTTTCCATAACAGCTGGAAGAAAAAGAGCAATGGAAAAAACATACAGTTGTTTGTAAGTAACTGGCTTCTCAGTGCCCTGTGCTTCTCTGAATGTGAACTTAGTCTATAGTTCATAGAATAAGGGCTTTGTGAATGCAGATTACTCTTTGGATATTTGTGGGCAGCAGCAGAGCACTTGGTTAACATGTACTCATTCACATTGTAGGAATAATCTGCGCAATTTGCTTTTGGTCAGTTTGGTTTCCAAGAGGACTGGCTATTCTTGAAGAGAAAAATGTGACTCATTTCTAGAGACACTGTGACCACAATATCAGGTATTTCAGAGGTGTGTGCATGTGTGTGTGTGTGTGTGTGTGCATACGCATGCATGCGTGCACGCGCCTGTGTGAGCATGAACATGGTTCAAAACTGACTTAGACTTAGGACCTCTCCACTGTCCCTGAGATTTCTTTTACTCAAGGCTAGCACTCTACCACTTCAGCTATAGCTTTATTTCCTGATTTTTGTGTTTAATTGGAGACAAGATCCAGCTTTTTTGTGTGTGTGGTTAATTGTAGATAAGGTCTCTTGGAGTTTTTCTGCCCATGCTGGCTTTGAACCTCTTTCCTCAGATCTCAGGCTCCTAAGTAGAGAGGATTATAAGCAGGAGCCACCAGTGCCCAGCAAGAGATGCATTTTTAAAGATAAATTCTTCTTTTAAAGATAATTCTTCTTTAAAGATCAGTGAATTACTCTTAAATGTCATATACTTTTTTTTTTTTGGTTGATCATGGGGCTTGAACTCTGGGCCTGGGTGCTGTCCCTGAGCTCTTCAGCTCAAAGCTATCATCCTACACCTTGAGCTATAGCGCCACTTCTGGTTTTCTGGTGGTTAATTGGAGGTAAGAGTCTCACGGTCTTTCTTGCCTGGGCTGGCTTTAAACCATGATCCTCAGATCTCAGTCTCTTGAGTAGCTAGGAGTATAGGTGTGAGCCACTGCGTCCGGAAAATATCATATACTCTTGTTATAAGAGTTGATGGTAGCTTGTTTTGAGTACTCTGCTTCTAGCTGGGCATGACTATGTATGTTTGTAGTCCCAGCACTCAACAGGTTAAGGCTGGAGGATCACCTGAACCCAGGATTTTGAGACTAGTCTGGTCAACCTAGCCATGCCTCCATCATCTTTGCAAAGGTTAAAATGTAAATAAAACTAAAAAAAACTCTTCTTCCTTCAAATCTCATTCTCATAAATTTATTTAGAAGTGTAATAAGTATAGTAAAACACCACTCCATCATAGTCTTTTAGTCCAAAATCATTGTCAGTGAAGATTACAAGTTGTCATCAGAAGTATTTTTCTCCTTTGAATAACAATATAAGACTTTGTAAGTGAAAATGGGTTGAGTCTACATGAAATAAATTGCTGGACTGAGGAAGAAGAGGCTTTGTGGCAACTCTCTTAACAGCAGAGTGCTTTTTACTCTCAATACTTAAATCTCAGCATCTGGTTCATAACCAGGACTGAGCAGCTTGTTTTCCAATCAAGATGTGTTCTGCAATCTGACCTTTTTTGGAAATTAGCTACACTTTCCAACATATATGCTTAGAGGCCCTTGGGTATTTGAACCATTTCCTACTCTACTTTCCCAGACATAAAAGATACCATGTGTGAAATATGTGGAATGGGAATGTCAAGGTGTTTGGGTGGATTCTTTCCACAGAAATTATATTTGCTTATTAGAATTTCTCTGTGAAGACTTGAAAGTAACTCAGAGAAAGTCTAAAAGCACCTCTGCAAAACTGGAATGAATAATTTATGTCTGCTGTATAAATAGAACCTTCCAGCGTATAAGCTGATGAGCCACCTCAACTCCCACCTCTTTTATGAAGCCATTCTAAATGTTCTTGTTAAAATAAAACAGTCATCCTGTGCTCTGCTTTTCCACAACACTTTGACCTTTCATAAACGTGCTTATCTCATATCTCACTGTGTATTGAATTACATTTTTCATCTTTTTTCTTAACCACTATCGAAATCAGGGGACTTTTGCCTAACTCATTTTTTAAAAAAAAAATTCCTCTTACTATTATACCTAGTAGACTCTCTCTAACTGACCTGGCTTCTTCCTTCAAGTGAGTCTTCTCTCTCCTTCCTCCCTGCTAGGATTATATGCTTTTTACTGCTTACGCAGTATCCAATGACTTGTTTATATAACTGTGTCTTCTATTAGAATGTTAATTCCATGGGAATTGCACTATGCCTTCCATCTGCGTTTTTTGAGGGCTCAGCATACTGCTAAAATACAGACTAGCCATTAAATTTCTATTGAGTGAATGCTGAATTTTATGCAGTGGGTGGCAACCTTGAGTATATGAATTGGAAAGACAGAGGCTTATTTCCCAGTTTGATATGTTGCATGATAATAAGAAGGCATACAGGGGCCGAGAGTTTGGCCTAGTGGTAGAGTGCTTGCCTAGTCTGCACAAAGGACAGGGTTCGATTCCTCGGTACCACATACATAGAAAAAAGCTGGAAATGGTGCTGTGGCTCAAGTGGTAGAGCTCTAGCCTTGAGTAAAATCCAAGGACAGCACTCAAGCCCTGAGTTTAAACCCCACTACTGGCAAAGAAAAAAAAAAAAAACAATAACAAAAATAAGACATACATTACAATTGCACCTTAAAATACTTGTACTTGCTATAGAGCTTCATGTCCTTGGAGAACCACAAATATTAATGAAGTATTTTACTTCATTATGTTCATGTGTATATGTGTTTATGACAGGAAAGGTATACTTGTTTACTAATTCTTACTATACATGTGTGTATGCATGCCTGCGTGCATGCTTGTCCACCAGCATTAGGACTTAAACTCAGGGTTCCATGCTCTTGCACAGCTTGCTTATTCACAGTGCATACTTGAATCATGCCTCCAGTTAAGTTTTTTGCTCATTATAGAGCTAGATCTTGCAGTCCGAGTCTGCATGTGCCAGCATCTTAACCACAATTCCTCCAGACTGCAACCTCCTGAGGAGCTAGAAATATAGCCATTGACACTGAGCTTAATTCTTATTTATTTATTTATTTATTTTTGTCAGTTCTGTACTTGAGCTCAGGGCCTGAGCACTGTCCTTAGACTTTCTCAAGGCCAGAGCTCTACCACTTGAGCCTCAGCACCACTTCTGGCTTTTTTCTATGTATGTGCTACCAAGGAATCAAACCTGGGTCTTCATGCATACTAGGCAAGCACTCTACCACTATGCCAAACTCCCAGCCCTTACTTCTTACTTTTAAAATTCAAATCTATCAACTTTTTGAGTTAACTAGAATTGAATGGTATGCCTCTTTTCTTTGATCTGCTTGTGGATAGATTTTTTTTTTTTCTAGTCGTGGGGCTTGAACTCAAGGCTTGAGCCACTTTCCTTGGGCTTCTCTCAAGGCTAGCACTCTGCCACTTGAGCCACAGCACAACTTCCAGCTTTTTCTATGTATGTGGTATCTTTGTGCGTGCTAGGCAAGCACTCTTACCTCTGTGCCAAACTATCAGCCATCTGGATAGACTTTTGAGCTTTCATCGTATCTAAGGATGAAATTGCCTGTAAATTAGTTTGTGTTGCTGTGCCCAGGTTCCTACTCTAGCACCTGGAGAAAATGGGGACTGATCAACAAATATTTTTAAATCCAATATTAAATTGAATTTACACTTTAGTTAGAAAAAAATAGAATTTAATTATGAAAGTTCTTGCTACTTGGTCCTGGATTACTGTGACCAAATTGCTTTTAAACGAGATTGTTAACAACAGTTTTAAAATGAGATCGAAACTTCTTGAAGATGAATATGGGTCTAGTGTTGATTGTTCTCAGGCTTTTTTTTTTTTCTTTTGAAGAAACCTCTTTCTTTAGCTGCTTAATCTCTTTTGTTTCCCTATCTCTTATAATCTCATCTAGAGAGAAATAGACCTACAGTAAAGGTATTAGGAGAACTCAATTAGATCACAGGAATAGAGTTTCTCAGCAATCAAATTTTCTGTAATTTTCAGATCAAGTCTGACAAGAGTACAGGTTTCATTATTAGGGGGCTTATAGATCCTGCTCAGTATCTCTGTTCTCACATGAAATTATCTAAGTAACAAATACATGGCTCTTAGCAAGTAATTCCCAGATTCTTGAAGTGGCATTGAAGAACTTTAGCCTAAAGTCTCAAGTTACTTTTTAGACCTCTCTTTAAAAGTTGATATAATTTATATAATTTTCCCTTTCCTCCCTCCCTCCCTCCCTCCCTCCCTTCCCCTCCTTGTCCTCCTCATCCTCCTCCTGCGCATATGAATAATATGGCTTTAAAGAAAGTATGGGTACAGATGTGTAAGAAGGATAGATAGGGTTGATTCCTCCTCTTCCTCCTCCTCTTCCTCCTTTACCCCTTCCTCTTCCTCCTGTACCTCCTCTTCCTCCTCTTTCTCTTCTTTCTCTTCCTCCTCCTCCTCTTTTTTTTTTTTCTTTGCCAGTCCTGGGCCCTGAGCTCAGGGCCTGAGTACTGTCCTTGGGCTTTCATAAACGACAGCACCACTTCTGTTTTATTCTATGTATATGATACCAAGGAATTGAACCCAAGTTCTTAGTGCATGCTATGTAAGCACTCTACCACTAGGGCAAACCCTTGCCCTAATTTTTTTTTTTTAATTCCCAAAGATAGCCTTTTTTTTTTTTAATGAGATATAAACTAAGCCATTTGTAGGTGTTATTTTCTGCTTTTGTCCTCAGAAGCCCGGGGTTATCTCTAGGGGAATACATTGTGAATAAGAAAATCGCAGAAGGATCTAGCTGCAGCAGATCTGGAGGGCATCCATTTTGAGCTTTTCACTTTCACAGAACTGAGGCACTAAGATGTAAACTGACTTTTTAAAGATTACTTAGCCAGTCCATGACAGATACTCAACTAGAACCTTGGTCTCTTGACTGCTCATTCAGGACTTCTCCTATATCCTATAAGAATTTTATGCATACTAAAGAATGGCACTCAATTCTGTGCTGATCTCTGGAAACTGTCAGAATTCTAAGTTGAGATTTCAAGGTGACAACACACAGCTAAAACTTTAAGACATAAATATGACATGTTATTCTTTAGGCAGAGAGCCAGACTCTAGCTACAACTCATACACCATAGAGTAACAAATTGCATGCTTCTCGGTCACAGGAGTGTGGTTTTTCTTTAGAGTTTAACCAGAGTCAATACATGTGTAGGCACTGGGCCCATCAGTATTCTCCAGCTTCCATGAGCCTCAGAGTCATGGGAAGGGTTGTTAGATCTCTAGATCCAGCTTTTTATGACCCCAAAATTTGTATTTTTAACAAGCTCCTAGATGAGACTGATGTTAGTTGGGAACTAGAGTTTGTAACTGGGAGTCTGTCACTCCCTTCCATCTCCTGCTCCCAACCCTCCAATGTCATTGAATATTTTCTTTGAATTTATGAGCACTTTTCCATTTTAATTTTAATCATGGCTTTAATCCAAGTTCTTTAATACAATGAGAAGTTTGAAGAGCAAGTACAGTTGGTTTTGGGGTGTGTGTGTGTTTTCTATTGCTGTGCAACCACACATTTACCAACCTAAAATAGCATTTATTTATTCACTCACATCTCTTCATGTCAGGAATCGGGGACAGCAGATTTTTAGTCAGTCTCCTAAACTTGAAATATCTGAGCACTGTAAAATTTATGAATGGAAGTTGAATCCTGAAAATGGAGATTTAAAAGACAGTAGCTTCCCTGCCCATCAACATTCCTGCACATATCAGGGAGGAGACAGGAGCAGATGAAAATGGTTGATAGTAATCAATTAAGGCTCTGTGATATACTGGTTCTGAACATCTGGATGATCATGTATATGTATATGCTTATGTATGTGTGTGAATTGTATTTGTCTAATTTGGTTTCCATATCCACTAGGAAAAATCTATGTTTGAGAGTTCAAATATTAGTGTTTCAGAAGTAGTTTTATCTACATTTGCTTTGTTGATCTCTAAATACAACTCAGTTGTCCAAGTTTAGGATTCTTAAATTCCATTAGTGAAAACTGACAGATAGGATTGTTCTCACTTAAGTTCATTGTCAGATCAGAGTAGACTCACTTTGTCAGAGAATAAAACTTAATGTCTATTTGAATTTATTCTTCAAATCATTGACAGCTATATCAGAACATTAGTAAGCCTTTGCATACTTAACTGAGTCTACATAAAATTTAAGAGTCCGAAGTGTGATTTACATTTTTAAAAGTTAACTACATAATAAATATCGGGAAAGATTCCATTTTATTGTAGTTGGTAGGAAGACTTAAATTGAAATTAGCTGTACATTCACTGCTATCAGTACCATGTATTTATGACACAGACTTTACAGAAGCATGTGTCTAGATCAACTAGTCTTATTCTTCCTGTCTCTGCTCTGTTAAGAGTACCTTTTTCTTGTCTTCTGTGTGTTTAAGGTAATTTTGATAAATGAGCTTACTTAGAAGCCAATCTGCTTACAGATTAGAAATCATGTATCATACATTTCAAAAAACTAACATTACTTTGCTTAAAAAAAGAAAAAAACTGGAATATATTTAAATATATTTAAACAATGATTTGCCTGATTATAAGAATTTCAGAGTTTTCAGAGTCAAAAAGAAAATGGAAGAATCGGGCTTAGAAATAAGAGCAAGAATTTGTAATTGTAACTTCTCAGGAGGCTAAGATCTGAGAATTGTGGTTTGAAGCCAGTCCTGGCATTAAAGACTGTGAGATTCTTTTCCGGTTTGAGTCCTTCTCCGTTGCTTTTTGAGTTTGTTGTTGTGGATTTCTTAAGGTAGTTGGCTCGTGGGACTCCCTGGTTCTCTCTTTTTTTGAGAGAGAGCTAGGCAGAGTCCCTATTGTCTCAGTGCCATCTTCCTTCCCCGACTGTGAGATTCTTATCTCCATTAAACTACCAACAACAACAACAAAAAAGAAAACAGCTGGAAATAGAGCTGTGACTTAAGTGGTAGAGCACTAGCCTTGAGCAAAAAGAAGCTCAAGGACAGGGTCCATGCCCTGAATTCAAGCCCCATGACCAGCAACAACAACAAAGAAAGAAAAAATAAGGTCTAGAACTGAGATAGTTTAAGATGTCTCAGAATACCTAGTGGTCATATTCTCCAGGGCCTTTCTATGAAAGTGATCATATTCCAGGGACTGCAAGCATTTTTGTCCTAATTCAAAACTGTGGAGGGGGAAGGTGGTTTGTGTTCTTGTTTGCCCTTTGACTAAAGAAAAGCGGGGTGCCTTGACCCACACACAGTCCCTGTAGTAGAGAGAAAACTACTCAATGGCTTAAAGATTAATAATGAAAAATAAAAGGTACTCTACTTGGCTGGCCCCATTCCCTGACCTCTGGCAATAAATAATTTTTACTCTTTCTCCTTGACTGTGTTATTTCACAAATATTATATAAATGGAATCATGCAGTATATATCCTTTGTATATTGAGTTTTTCACTTTCCTTAAGGTTCATCCATTTTTCTGTATTTTTAACTATTTTAATAGTATTTTATTGTTGGGATAATGTATAGAGGAGTTACAGTTACATTCGTTAGGTAGTGGGTGTGTGGGTGTGTTACTTCTTGAACCTTGATACCCCTTATCATGTTTTTGTCTTCCTTTCCCTCTTTCACCCCCTCCCAGTTATCTTGTTTTCCTCCTTCCCTTCCCTATTTCAAATAAATAAATAAGTGTATATACAGAATACCAGGTAACAAAGTCATATACAGTAACCACATAAGTGGAAAAAAAGAAAAAAGAAATAACTTCACATAGTACATTAAGAACAACAATCACAAAGGTAAACCTCTTGTTTCCATAACCTAAAGTTCATTCATTAATCTCATTCTGTATGACCACATGTACATAGCTTTTGAGCTATTGTGATCCTCTGCTAGGAGAATCCTAGATGTGTACTAATTATTACAAATGAGGGATGCCATGGAGCTTGTGTTCCTTTGGGTCTGGCTTATTTCACTTAATACAATTTTTCCCAATTCTTTCCATTTCCTTACAAATGGGGCAATGCCTTTCTTTCTGACACAATTCCATTGTGTATAAGTGTTACATCTTCTTTATCCATTCATTTACTGAGGAGCATCTGGATTAGTCCCATATCTTAGCAATGGTAAAATAATGCTGCAATGAACATCATTGTGCTAGTGGCTTTAGTATGTCCTTGTTTGTGGACATTTGGGTAAATGCCAAGGAGTAGAATTGCTGGGTCATAGGTGAGTTCTGTTTAGTCTTTTGAGGAATCGCCATACTGCTTTCCCAAGTGGTTGAACAAATTTACACTCTGACCAACAGTGTAGTAGCCATCCCTTCTGGCTACAACACCACTAACTGAAGTGAGGTAGAATCTCAAAGTTGTTTTGATTTGCATTTCTTGTATGGCCAGAGATTTGACTAATATTTTGTTGTAGGGATATGCTATCATTTCTTTAACCATTCACACTTTTAAGGGTATTTAATTTCCAGATTGGGACTATTATAACTAAAGCAGATATATTCATTTACATATTTTTGAATAAAAGTAACTTTTCATTTGTCTTGGATCTGCATTTAAGTGTACCATCTTTGATTATATGGTGAATTTATTTCTAGTTCTATAAAGAACTATTCAGCTATCTTCCAGAGAGGCTATTGCATTTTACATTTCTACTAGTAAAGTAGGAGGTATGAGTGACCCAGATATTTCTTGTTCTCTCCAGCATTTTCTGTTATCATTTTTATCACCATGATAGATGTATACAGATATTTCATTGTGATACCATTTAAAGAAAATTATTTTGATCATACTAGTGTTTGGACTCATAATCTCACACTTGCTAGACAAGTTCAACTACTCAAGTAGAGCTTGAATCATTCTTTCAGCTCTTAAAAGTTTTGAGAAGCAGTACTAGGGTTCAAATTATACTTTTAGTGTTTTTTTTGCAAGAGTGTTGCACTTTTTGCCCATGGCCAGCCTTACACTAAGATGTGATTATCTATACCTCCCAAGCCTCTGGATTTGCAACACTGCACCATCATGCTTGGCTTTTGTTTTTGTTTTTGTTTGTTTTTTGTTTTGAGAGTAGGTTTGGCTAACATTTTGCCCAGGCTGACCCAAACTTAAATCCTCCCATCTCATCTTCTCTCTTAGCTGGGATTACAAATACGAACCATTAAGCCTAGTCTTTATTTGATTTCAGTTTACATGTTTTGTTTTGTTTTTTCTCTAATGGCTAATGGTGTTGTGGCTACTTACTGTCAGTATATCCTCTCAGGTAAAATGTTTATGCGTGTATTTTTGCCTCTTGACTAATTTTTTTAAACATTATTAGTTTATGTTAGGGCAATTTTATTGTGGTTTTTTAATGTTGTTTTGAAGGTTCTTTTTATATTATATATTCTTTTGTTGGTATGTGGTTTGAAAATACTTTCTCCAGACTGTAAATTGTCTTTTCATCCTTCCATATAAAAAACATTTTCATTTTAACTGAGTAAAACAGGGTTTGTTGTGTAGACCAGTTTTGTCTGAAATTTACAATTCTCTTGCCCCGGCCTACCAAATGCTGGGATTCTAAGCATGTGCTACTCTGCCTAACACATTTTAAGTTTTGATGAACATGACTGTATTCTAAGTAATAAATAATATATTTCATTAGCTTATATTAGTTATTCATAGGTGAATTTATTGTTACATTTCTATACCCGTTCACAATATGCTCCAATCAATCTTGCTCCCCTACTACTCTTCTTTCTCCTCTCTCTTCCCACTTTTCTAAAAGCAATTTCAGCAGGTTTCCTTGTTGAATTTAAGTATTTAGATTTTTCATATTTCTGACAGTTCTAAAAAATTTAAATTGTCAAATTACCTACTTCAACTTTCTTTTCAGTTCAGCCATTTCACCAGTGTGTAGGTTCTATTAAAAATCATTTAGCATACCATGTTCTAGTATAGTAGAATACCTGTCTAAATCTACTCAAACACCTATTTTCCTTTTAATGGTGTTTTAATTAAGAGAGAAAGGGAAAATCCAGTTCTGTTAGGAAAATAATTTTATTTTGACTCTAGAAAAATTTTATTACAAATGAGAAAGAGGGCATGTACTTCTACTTGTACCACTGATGTATAAATAGGCACCTGATATTTAACATTTAACAAATATTGCCTTGTTTTTACACATTGAACCTCTAAATTTTTCTGTAAGTTGTTCCTCTGTGTGTTCTAGAAACATTGCCTATGTACCAGTGTGTCAGTATTATACCAGGTTCAGGTTATGATGGAGAACAGGATAGATATGGGTGCTGTCCTTAACAGAGCTAAAAGTTTAGTTAATTTTTATTGTTATACATAGACATGTCTTGCCTATCAATGTTTCATTGATTCAACTGAATGTCTTTAGCTTCTATCGACTAAAACAGAATCTTCCTTGCTCTTCTGGTATACAGAATGACCAAATTTAGTGAATGATTTTAGTTCTTTAGGAGTGGTTTCATTCCATTAAGATGAAATTCAAGCCAAGCAAGTAATACTTACAAGCACATACATGAAAATGTGCTACAAAGGGAGAAAATTCTCATGTTTAGTACTTTTCTTGCCAGATAAGGATTTTTTTGTTTGACTTTTAGTTATTTCAAGGATGACTAAAGTTTCTAAATATAAAATTCCCAAAGCTTATCACTCACTTAATTGTACAAAAAGCCCAGCCACTTGAATGAGATAGATAATCAAATGCCTTTATAAAGGTCACATTTTTAAAAAAAAATACCAGTCTTGTATAATTTATAGTTTTTTTTGCCAGTCCTGGGCTTGAGCTCAGGGCCTGAGCACTGTCCTTGGACTTTCTAAAGGCCAGAGCTCTACCACTTGAGCCTCAGCACCACTTCTGACTTTTTCCTATATATGTGGTACCAAAGAATCAAACCTGGCTCTTCATGCATACTAGGCAAGCAGTCTACCACGAGGCCAAACTCCCAACCCTAATTTATAAATTTATGAAAACTTGATTCCATTTTAGTTTTATGATATCAATGGGATTCTCTTGGTCTATGAACTAGTTGACTTGTTTGTACTCTGACTTTAATGTGACTTGCCCAAACACAGAAACAAAGTCTAAAATAGGATTTAAAATACTAGTTTAAAAAAGCACAATTGGTTAAGAATCAACATTCTGAACTGAAATTTAATTTTGAGTTAAATTATTTACTTTCCAATAGCCTTTCTATTTGTTTAATTGTGAGTAGTTTCATATATGAAAAGTGATGGATTTATTAGTTATGGTTATGAAAATTTATTGTAGCAAACATGTATTGCAGTGCACTGGCCTGTTTTTAATTTTTTTACAATTATTAACTGATTATGTACTCATAGTAAACTAGTAACATAGAGATTAGTAACCTCATTTTATAGGTGATTAAAGTGAGGCACAAAAAGGCTGGGTAGTATGCCCACAGCTAACCAGCTATCACGTGCTGGAGCCAGGCTTCCAAATCACTGTCCCTGGCTCCAGAATCTATCTTTTAAACACTACCTGTGTTCAGTCATGTTATTTGTCCACATAACACAATAAAGACCTTGTACTGAGATGTTCTTTTCTCTGGGAAGGAAGTTTAGAAATGAAATAATATATAGCAAGAAGGAAAGCAGGACTTAGAATATTTATGTTCTCACAAAACCATACCACCAGAGTTACCTTGGAAAAGACCATACATTAGCCTCCTTATTGGGAACTCTCTCTCTATAATACCTTACAGGAATTCTTCATGTAGTGAGGAAGGATATTCCCTCAGAATTTTATGAGTTGAGACTTTGGGGTAACAGCACATAGCTAAAACTTAAAGACTTCAAGATGATACATTATTGTTTAGGCAAAGACAGACACTAAGTACATCCTTTGCATACACAGGGTAGCAAGTTAGATGCCTCTTACTTAGCAAAACCCAGCTCAGAGGAATAAAGTAACTTAAGACCTTAAATTCAAAGATTGAAGTGATAGCTTTTATGCTCTTATGTTTGTGTGCAAAACTTATATTCTGAAACTGTGGAGAAGTTAGTAAGTCATCTCTGTATTCTACATGACAAATGACATAGTCATCACAGGTGTGTTACAAAAATTCCTTCACATCCTTTCATAAAGGTACACCCTTTTTGGAGAGTACTTTCACCCAGTATAAGGCAGAGGAGTTACCATTTAATAGATACAGAAATCAGCAAACTATGGCTCCATAGGCTAACACCAATCATTTACTAATGATTTTGGTGTAAATTATGTTTTATTGCTACTCAGTTGTATTTACTCACTTAAGTATTATCTGTGGCTGTTTTTGTGCCATATGAGCAAAAATGAATGGTCTCAACAAAGACCATATAGCACACAGAACTCGAAAGTGTTAGTATCTGTTTTTTTCCATAGTTTCCTAATTCCTGTCTTAACACATTAGAAATATGGAAGGATGTGGTACCTATTACAGTGACTACTTTTCTTCCCTTAAAAAGAATAAACAACAGCAATAGTTTGAGAGTGTCTTCCCTGTAGTAGGTATCCAGGCAGTTGATGAGGATTTTCTGATAAGGTGAATAGGAACAGTCTGTTCCATAAATCTGAAGGTCCTCTATGCATTGCTGAGTGGCATTCCCTAACTGGGCCTTCTGTGTTGTCTTGACACAGCTTGGTGCCACTTCTCTGAGTTGGAATGTGTATTCACAAGTGAGGACTATATTAGTCATGGTGCATTTCCTGGGCCCTGTAGACTTGGGCATGACATCACCAACTGCCAATGGGAAAGCACCTCTGTACTCCTCCATCCTCTTTGGAGAACTGAGACTGTGTTTTGTCCCTAGCCCTCAGGCTATGATTTGAGACTGCCTTCCCTGTCCAGCCATATTCTGAGCACACAATTCTAACTTCCAGACCCAAAAGGCCAGGGCAAGTTTGAAAATCTACAGAGCTGGAGGCAGATTCCCATTTAGTGTTTTTTTCCAGTGTTCAGGTTTTTATTCCCAGAGTTTTCCACTTGTAATGACGCTGTTGCTTCATGTGGTGAAGGGTGGGTGGTGAAAGATGAAGTCTGCAGTAGATAAAAGACACTTGGCAGTTAAAATTTCTGGGTAAGTATAGGTTCAGCATAACAAAATCAGAAGCATATTTTGTTATTCTGTTACATTACTTTTGTGTAGTTTAGCATAATGAAACAACAGCTTTTAACAGCAAAGACTCCTAGCAAAATTAGAGTAGCTTAAAATAGGATAATTACCAAAAGAACTTCACTGAGGGGAATTAGTACCTCATTAAATCTTTTATCTTCCAGAAGAAAAGAACCCCTTCCCCTCTCTTTCTTCCCCCTTCTTGGTAATTTTATCTTGGGATTTGAGCATTATAGATTTTAAAAAATCTTTTTCTTTTTTTCTCTCCTTTTCCAATTATGTATTATTTTTGAACATAATGTGTGAAAATTTAGTCTTAGGAGCAACTTTGTTAATTCTGTGTATCAGAATGTCTGTTCAAGCACTTGTTTCTGATAGGCTGTAACTCTTGCTAACAAAGTATAATGGCAAATTTTCCCCTTTAAAAAGTATTTGAGGAAATAGAAACTCAGAACTCAATGTGAGCTACACTCAATGTGTAGACTTTTGTGTTTAATTTAATAACTGAATCCAAAAATTGTTTTCCAATTTCTATGGGTTGAATAAGAATGAATCTTTCTGGTGAAATTAATGAGAAATTGAGAAAGGCAGCCATTGTCATTAGTGTGTCATTTGTGGCTGCGGTATTCATGAGAATCCTGCCTGAAATGTAAAACAGGTGAAGATTGTTTTGATTCAATAATTTTATAGGCTTTTTAATTTAAAACTCACCCAAAAACATACAAGTTCATTTTACTTCCTAAGAACATACAAACTAGGAAGTAGAGAAATTCCTTCCAGAAATGTATAATATACTGTAAAAGAGTATTTTTAAGAAAACACTTCAGAAACCGGGTGCAGTGGCTTATGCCTACAATCCTAGCTACTCAGGAAGCTGAAATCTGAGAATCGAGGTTCAAAGCCATCCCAGGCCCAAAAAGGCCTGAGACTCTTACCTCCAATTAATCACTAGAAAATGGGAAGTGGGGCTGTGGCTCAATGGGTAGAGCAGTAGCTTGAGCTGAAGAGCTCAAGGACAACACCCAGGCCCTATCACCCCCCCCCCAAGCAAAGAAAACAAAACACACTTCAGAGATTCCCTCAAAGATCTTTATGTAATACAAAATTGATTATTTAAATCTCAATAAATATGGCTTAAATAGTAGCAAGTGTGAAGCTCTTGAGTTTGAACTACACACCACCAAAACAAAATAAAGGAAAAAAATCTTAAATTTATCTGTTTCAGGGTATGGGTAAGAAAGTAATTGAGGGGATGAATTTGATCAAAGTACATAATATGCATATATGGAAATATGACAATGGAATCCTTTCATATAATATTCATTAATAAAAATGAAGAAAACAATTTTCAAGCATCTCAGCAATGTCCTAAATAATTTCTTTCTCTTTAGCTTTTATAAATAAAGAGAGTGAGGTACAGAAGGATTGAACCTTCTCCTTGTGTCATTCAGAGAAGTAAATACTGAATGGATAAATCATTCTTCTATCAAATCCCCTCAGAGGAAAGCCCATTGTATCTTTTCATGAATTTTTGTTTTCCTTTGGTAGCTTCAACCTTTACCTTATTAACAACCATGCTTATTTTTATAACCTATTGGTATAGTGCTGTAGCCTCAACAGAACTGGATCAAGCCCTGTAAGAGATGAATTACCTAGGGGGTAGCAGCATGGCAGGGTAAGGCCCTGGGAGTTCTCCCGTATCCTTGCTGCTGGCATAGGACATTATTCTCTTCTCCTTTGCAGTTCTCCCACCTGAACTAATATTTGCCACCTCTCTACTCAGATGGCTTTCATGATCCTGATAAGTCATGCCTTTGAAATATACTTGCAGCCTCTGGAAGAAAGAGTATATAGAAGTATGCAATTAGCACTGGCCCCCGAAACCAGTCATAAATGTCTTCAGTGGTCAGGTAGGCTAACCACATTCTTAATTTTGGAAAGGAGAAGGTTTCCTGCTGCCTTGAGAGGATTGAGATGTTGAAAACCAGGTGATCTTTAAGGCAACCATCTAGTAATGTCGCTTCTCTGATTCTTTTGGCTTCTAGTTTGGGGAAAAACATGTGCTTCCCTGAAAGAGAAACCCTTCCAGAGGATTGTTGGCATGCTATGCTAATCATCTCATTAGGCTCTTAAATTTTTTCTGCAAAAGAAAATTCCCTGAAAGTTTTTCCAGAATATGACAGAGAGAGGTCATGACAAATAATCAGATGAATTTATAAAAAGTTAAGGATGAGTCAGGTCACCCCTGAAGGAGTTGCCATCAGTTTATTTTTCGAAAACAGTCGCTGGAGGAAGAAAAGCCTTTAGTCTCATTAAGGAATCCTGACAAAATTCCCACTTAATCCATCTTGCTTTTCCTTTTCCTCCCATTCAGCTGGTGCGCAGGTGTCGCACAGCTTGGCAGTGGCTTTGAACATTTGGAAAAGGAGTCATTACTGAAAGTCACTGACACACACGCCCCTTGGAATGCTGCTGATGTCATGGAAAACCAGGACCTTAGCAATAACCCCTAACAACCAGAGCTACAGTCAACAGTAAATGTTACCTCCACCAAGGCATTGGTTTTTAAAGAGTTTTTAACTGGCTAGGGCTTGCCAGCCACAACTCATAAAAATGTTCTTATAATTTTTCCCTCCTCTCTAAAAGTGTTGGATATAACTGCTAAGGTTTCTTTGCCACTTGGGATGAAAAGCCAAATTCACGTCACTTTCAAGGTTGGTTAATCAGACTTTATAGCCCTTCTTTTCCAGTCCTTTTCATACCCCCTGCCATGCCCATGGTGTTATGTCTGGTAGATTTTACTTTTTCAAAAAAGTCTCTTGTCTTACTGAATTGCCTTGAGTTTTGGTGATGAGGCAATTGATGTGCTAGGTTTTGCTTTGTGTTTTATGAAGTCTAGTGGATAATCCAATATAGTTAATTGATACCTCTTAATGTCTATAGATTATAACAACTGATTTGGAACAATTGGGCAAAATGACACCTTATAGTTTAAATTCCAAACTAGGAACATGCCAAGAAAACAAGTGGTATATAAGCTGCCATGTAAAAGGGTTAAGAATGGTCACAGTCAACATAAGGCCTCCAAATACACAGAAAAACAAGAGAGCCTGGTACAGTGGCTCATGCCTGTAATCCTAGCTACTCGGGAGTCTGAGATCTGAGAATTGCGGTTCAAAGCCAGCCCAGGCACTATGGACCATGAGACTCTTATCTCCAATTAACCACTAGAAAATGGGAAGTATGGCTGTGGCTCAAGGGTTAGGGTGGTAGCCTTGCGCTGAAAGAACTCAGGGTCAGAGCTCAGGCCCACAGTCCAAGCCCTACAACTGACAAAAAAACAAACAACAACAACAAAAAAAAACCAAAAAACCTGACAGCAGCAACAACTACAATAACAAAAAAAACCCCCAAGAGATTAGAAGCTGTTTTTTTCCAGGGTTGGTGGACTTCAGAAGGTGGCTGTTATAATATTACAGTGTAAACCAAACCCAGGATAGCTTCATTTAAAACCTATGTGAGACAAAGTAGAATGTCAGCACGGCTTCCAAAAGGCAAAATTGAAGTGGGCATATAATTTCTGATCAAGAGAGTATTCATAGAGATTCTGTTTTAAAAGAAATAAATTGGGGCCGGGAGTTTGGCCTAGTGGTAGAGTGCTTGCCTATTATGTATGAAGATCTGGGTTCGATTTCTTGGTACCACATACATAGAAAAAAGCCAGAAGTGGTGTTGAGACTTAAGTGGTTGAGCTCTAGTCTTGAGAAAGTCTAAGGACTGTGCTCAGGCCCTGAGCTCAAGCCTGGGACTGGCAAAACAAACAAACAATAACACCAAAAAAATGAAACGAGTTGGGACTGTTCCAAGCAAAAAAAGGCATATAGTACCCCTCACCATTGAGCCAAAAGTTCCCCAGATCAAACTCCCTGAAAAGGCAATCTTCCCAGTGCCATACTATGAACATACACACACAGAGCCTGAGTTGTCTTAGTGATAAGAAAACAAGTCTTAGACCCTGTTTCACATGATTTCCCTAAGTGAAAATACAGGCAAAGTGAGCTTTCATTCATTGTTTTATATATTATTAATTATCTGGGTTCCTAGAGGCCTCTCAGATCTTTTGTAGGGGTCTTTGAGGTCAAATTGTTTTTATTCTTATTTTCTTACCATTGTCTATTTCTGTAATAACTCATATGTAGAACTCAGTATCAGAATCCAGCCATCATTTATCAGCTAGACATTAAAGAGGTTTAAAAGGGAGAAACCAATATCATTTTTATTAAAGGTTTTTTTTTTAGTTTAGAAAAGTTATTTTACATAAAAAATTTATTGATGCTATGTTGTTCTTGACTTATTAGTAGAGTTTTTAGTATGGTCAACATAACCTTCATAAGTAAAAGGTTGGAAAAGCAATGACCTATAGGCCTCTCTCAACCATGGAAGAGGAATGTAGGTAAGATGAGGTGATAAGTTCTCTGACAAGAGATTATAGCCTATTTATTATTGTCCCTGTGACAGCCCCTGACATAATGCCTTACCTTCCCCCCCCCACACCATTCATGCTCTATTTAATTACAGGTGGGCAAGGCTTCTGTGACAAACCAGAACTAGGGTTCCATGTTCTTTGTTTGAATATTACATTGCTTTTTTCCTAAGTCGGCAGTGGTAATTTGACTTTAAAATAACAATACTGCCAGTTTTCAAGATTTAATGGAATGAATCAAACTCTGAGGTTAGTTAAACAAATACAAAGAACAATCAATTGTAACTGTAACCCCTCTGCATATTACCCTTATAGTAAATTTTTTTTAAAAAAGAACAATCAAAATGGAACTCTTTTTCTTTTTTCCCTAGAGCTGAGAACTGAACTCAGAGCCAAGCGAGTGCATTTCCACTAAACTAAATCCCCAGCCCCCAAAATGGATCTCTTAAAAGCAAGGCTTGCAAGATGCCGGTGGCTTGCACTTCTAATCCTAGCTATTCAGGAGGATTGCAGTTCAAAGCCAGCCTGGGCACAAAAGTGTGAAATTCCTGTAACTGTAATCTCTGGTTAACTACCAGGAAACTGGAAGTGGTGCTGTAACTCAAGTGGTAGAGAACTAGCCTTGAGCTGAAGAACTCAGGGACAGTGCTCAGGCCCAGAGTTCCAGTCCCTTGATCAAGAGGAAAAAAAAACAAAAACAAGCAAAGCTTGTTGATTTTTTCTTCTTTCATCTTAGCTGTTAGCTTTTTCAGTTTGCCTTCTTATATTTTTCCAGGCTGGCACTGCAATGTGCTTTGATAGTATTTTTTATCATTAGGTTTGCTAATCTACCTTAGTCCATTCACATTTTGGTCTTCCTCACTTCACTTTGAACAAATTTATATCTAAGGAAAAATCTTCCTTGTAACTGAAGGTAATAGCCCCTCCTTAGCTGCAGGAAATATTTAGCAAGATGTTCCTCAGAATGTTGAAACCATTTGAATGCATACCTTTTTTTTTCCTCCTGCACATATGTACCTGTGAGATTAGCAATAAAAACTACTAAGAATATGCAAATTTTATAATACTATACTGGGATCAGAATTTATAAAGTGGGCTGGGGGCATGGCCTAGTGGTACAGTGCTCACCTAGCATACACAAAGCTCTGCGTTCGATTCCTCAGTACCATAGACACAGAAAAGGCTGAAGTGGTGCTGTGGCTCAAGTGATAGAGCACTAGCCTTGAGCAAAAAGGTGTCCAAGTGCAGTGCTCAGGCCCTGAGTTCAAGCCCTAGGACTGACAAAAAATTTATTTAAAGTATGAGCACTATTTATGGAATTCCCTAATAGTGTCAAACAATACTTGACTGAAACCACAACAAACCAACTGTGGATAAGAAGGGACATGGTATTTCATGGTGAAGATATTATAGAATAGGTTGAAACATATTGGAGGAAGGAAAACAGGTTATTGAGATAATCAGTGAAGTATTGTTTTACTTAGTGTCAGATGAAATAGTTTCCTAAGTACTGAAGAACAGTTTTCTGTTTGTGTAAAACAAACCAGTTTGAGAGAAGATTATATTGTTATGATTTGGTGTGTACGTGTGCGTGTGCACGCGCGCGCTCACACACACACACACACACATATAAATACTGGATATTTCTCTGTACTTGTCACACTCACCAAGTCCTCTTCATGATTAGAAGCTTGTAAACCCTTTAGGAATTCCTTCCTTCTTTCCTTCCTTCCTTCCTTCTTTCCTTCCTTCCTTCCTATGTTCTCTTTCTTTCCTTTGTTCAAGTTTAGTTCTCTACCACTTTGATCCACAGCTCCACTTCTGATTTTCAGATGGTTAATTGGAGATAAGAGTCTCATAGATTTTCTTGCCTGGTCTGGCTTTGAATTAGGATTCTCAGATCCTCAGCTAGGGTTATAGGTGTGAGCTACCAGCTCCTGGCCAGAGTTATTTCTGAGTATGCAATTTCTCTTGATACCAGAAATGCTTCCTATAGACACAAAGAAAAAACTATAAAATAACTTTTGTAATACAGGTTTAGTTTTGCCACAAATTTCTTTGTTTTCATTCTACTTACTCTCAAAATATTTTCTCTGATTTTTAAACCTGAGTTCCTTGAGTCACAAGTAGTTAATTTTCAGTACCTGCTTAGTTTAAGTTTAAAGATGTTTTCTGGGTCTGAAATAAACCTGTTGCTTTTTAAATCAACGTGATTTGTGTGTGTGTGTGTGTGTGTGTGTGTGTGTGTGTGTGTGTGTGTGTACATGTATGTAAACTGCAGCTTGAGGAGCAGCATTATGTTTATAACTTATATAAGTAGCAATTACACATGGGAAGTGAAAATTGACATGCATGCATTCTTCTTGGTTGTAACTGCTGTTGTTGCTGTCGCCGCCACTGCCTCCTCTTTCTCCTCCTCATCATCTTCTTCCTCTTCCTCCTCCTCTTCCTCCTCCTCTTTGTCTTCCACCTCTTCCTCCTCCTTCTCTTATTCTTCCCTTTCTATAGGATGTTACGTATGTCTCTAAAGTTTGTTTCTCTTTTTGGAGAAGAAGTGTTTTGGATAAATACCAAACTTAATGTGTAACTTTTCTATCAGAAAGCAGAGAAAGAGTACCCAAATCCTATTAAATCACTGCTAAAACAGTGATAATAATCCACTGGATTATTATGCAGTTTGGCTGTCTGAGTTGCAAGAAACCATCGTGATTTTCATGGACAGGCCTGGCTGGATGGGAATGGGAGAGTTGGGTATGCATCCTAACTCTGTTCCTTTTTTAATATCACTTTTCTTCATATTAAGTCCTACTCTATCAAAGGAGGCTGGTATGAATGGCCTCTATGGTCTCATACAGAACATCTAATTCCATATTCTTGAAGGCCCTAGTTGACAAATAAGGTATGTGAGGAAATGGTATGTGGCTCTGAATAACCAAAATGGATTTTTACCACATTGATGTGCTAATCTCCTCAAAAGTAGAAAATACAAAATGGCCAGCGGTTGAATGTGAAACTGCTAACAGTGAGAAAAACACTAAAACTGAAAGCTTCATTTCCTGGCCTGCCTGCCACAAGAAAGGCCAGGCCTGCCAAGTCCTTCAGGCCATTAAGGCCCAGAACTTAGGCCAGAACTCTTTTTTTGAGCTCTCTATACCACATGGACAAACCACATGGGAAAATTATCTTTCTGCCTTCATACATGTTCTTTTTGGCTTCTCTTCTATTTATGTTAAGCTATGTCTAATTCCCTTCCTTCCAGCTGTCACTGTGTCTTGGCTGTTGTGATCTTGAGATTTGCGGAAGTGGTTAAAATCATCAGAGGAGGCTTAGGCAGGTGGGCTGGGTGGCAAGGTGGTACAAGAGTATGTGGACTAAGGAGTAATAGTCACTTTTTCCCTGGTGTATAGGAACAGTTCTCTCACTCTTTTGCCTTTGCAAATGTTAGGACTGATGGCTTTAATTTTTACCCCACCTATGCCTCTCTTGTTCCCTCTGTGGGGAGTGTTTTCCTCTGTATCGTCTTCAGCATTTGTGTCTTTGAACATCCTGTCAAAAACTTGATTTGTCTTTGGTCCTTTCCCAGACCCATCTTTCTCTTCATCTTTTCTTCTTTCATACAAAACATTTATCAGTTGAGAGAGCTTAAGACCTAACCAGAGATGCTGTATTCTTCAAGTTTAGAAATTTGACCCCTACTCAGCTCTGAAGGTCTGTCCTAAACCAGTTTCCCAAAGGCCAGAGAGTTCTTGGCCATTTGTTGTTTGTCCAGCTCCAGCTGTTGTGTTTTGTTCACCTCTGGCCTGTGAGCATGTCTGCATATCTCTTCCACTGGCAGCTGAGCAATGAGGAACTTAGTTCTCATCAATTTAGAAAACCATGGAAGAATCAGGAAATCTCACTAAAGAATTGTGGCAGAATGTAGGGAGAAACCATGTGTTATGAAGGTTTTTAATTATAACATTGTGCATAAATTAACTTTACTGTTCTGAATGTTGAAAACAAACAAAACAAAAGCCCCACACAGTCATTGTCTTTTGTACAAGAGCATTGTTCTTTGTTGATGAGAATTTTTTTTTAATTCAATGGATTATTCTTCTCTTCACAATTCTGGAACCTTTGTGAACTATTATACTGTATACCTGACAGGGACAATCACATTTCTGCTCTACAATACTCTTCAGAACTTTATATAATAAAAACTCAAAACATGTCTGCATTGGACATTGGTGTTTTCTCATGTCTATGTATTTTATATAAATTATCATTTTTAAGTATTACTTTTTAGAGGTAATTCTACAGTTTGAACTCAGAGCCTCATGCTTTCTAGACTGATGTGATACTACTGAACCACACTTAGAACTCTTATCACTGGTTATTTTTAGGATGGGGTCTTGTTCACTGCCCGATCCACAATCTATCTACTTTTGGCTTTCTGTTGAGATTACAGGGGTGTAACTATATCTAGCTTTCCATCTATGGAGATGGAATTTCAGGACTTTTATGTTTAAGCTGACTTGGAACTACATTTAGCTTGGGATGCCAGGCACTCACCATTGTGCCCACTTATTGGTTGAGAAAGGGTCTTGTGAGATTTTCTACCTGGAATGGCCCCAAACCATGATCCTCTTGTTTTTGATTCTCTAAGAAACAAGAATTACAGGTATATGTTGCCAGTACCCCACTTAAAATACTTCTTGATGGGGATTCTATTTGATAAAATTAGTATTTTTCTTTCCATTACATTTTGTTTGCACTGTATACAATTCATAGAACCATGGTAAAATATTAGGGCTGAGGGCATTATTCTTTGTTATCTAAGCACTCCATTTTATGGATGAGGAAAAAAAGCCAGCAAAAGAACTATATTAAGTCATAATCATAGACTTATGAGAGCCCAGGTTTACAGCCTTATGTGAATATGAAATGATCTAACTTATACCAGATACCTATTGTACATATTTTGTTCAACAGAATATGAGAATTTAAATGATTTTAAATAGATGTCGTATTGAGTGGTCTGAGCCTCTCCGATAGTGACTTTCTAAAGTTAGTACTGAAATGTAAATGGAGTGAGCTGGCTGGAATGAATTCCTGAAATTTTTTATACCATGACTGTGATTCATGCATTTCCTTTCCTTTATGGCTTTCATTTATACTTAGCTACAGTGCATCTTGTCAACTTTTGCTAAGTTGAACTTATTCAAAGAAGACATCTGGAGTATCCTTGGATCTGGCCTCTGCTTTTGATTTAGCTAAATATTAGCTTGTAAATCTAGCTATATGGTCTGTATAGAATTTTTTCTTACATTTTTGAGAAGTTTGAAATATTTAATATTGTTCTGTACAGTTTCAATGTAAAATTATACATGCCTGTGTGGAGTATAGGTAGAAGTTATATTCGACAAGAAAGGGACCAGGACTGCTTTATTACAAGAAAACAGGAATTAATTGTTGCACTTTATAGTGAATGGGGAAAGAATGGGATTATGAAACAAAGCTAAGATGGTCTTGTTAGCAAAGACTAGAAACAAGAAGAGTTTAGAAGCTTCAAGATTCAGGGAATTTCAGTTGTGGGCCTCTCTCACATTGCCTAGATGTTGTTTACTGCCTGGAATGTACGTAAGCCTGAAAGAGGGTCTTTTTTTGCCCATCCTGGGGCTTGAACTCAGGGCCTGAGCACTGTCCTTGGGCTTTCTCAAGGCTAAAGCTCTACTACTTGAGCCTCTACATCACTTCCAGCTTTTTTCTATGTATGTGGTACTGAGGAATCGAGCCCAGGTCTTCGTGAACGCTAGGCAAGCACTCTGCCAGTAGGCCAAACTCCCAGCCAAGAAGGATCTTGAAGGGAGCTAGACAAAAAGAATTTGGTTTCTCTCATAAAGAAAAATCTTAGGGAAAAGTGCTATGGTTTAAATTTCAAATTGAAATTAAGTACAATATGCTATGAGCCATGGCACAGGCCTTTAAAGGGGGCACTAGGCAGTAACATCTCTTGAGTCTGGTAGTTCAAGGCCAACCTGGGAAACATAGTAAATCTCTTAGATTTAAAAAAAAATTGCAATTAGAAATGGGTACTGTCATGTTATAGATTTTCTTAAGGAACCCCTAATTGTCAGGGAAATTTCAAAAGATAGAGTTTATCCCATAACCATATTCAGATGACTAAATACTATAAACAGTCCCAGAATGTTTTGATTGAGTTTTCAATTGAGTGAAAGTGAAAGTTCAGCTATGATGGAGAAAGGAATGGATATTCCTTGTGCCTGATTGTACTAATGTCACAGATTGGACTAAGAGCCTAAGGCCAGCAGCTTCAGTAAGGTAAAAATAAGCATAAGCATGGTTTTGGAGAAATATTCTATAATCAAATATGGCTAGGAAGTAGAAGATTCTATTTGACCATATTTTGGGTTTATCCTGATGGGATCAGACCAGAGGAATTTGGCAAGCTTTGGGACTCATCACTTAGAACCACACTGAAATAGCTGTGGTGGCAAAAACATTTCTCCAAGAGTCTTATTTTGCTTGAGGCAAAGCAGCCAAAGATTTCTGGCCCATAAGGGATAATTGCCAAAGTTGATAAATGTTTGGAAAAAAATTAATGGAGATGTAGAAACTTAAGAAAAATAGTCCAATTGAATGAGACTGGACCATGTTATTTTCATATAGAAGCCATTCCATGAACAGATGTGTTGTGAGACTCACTTTATAGAATGAACTCTTCTCTAACTAGTCTTCCCTTTGAGATTGAATATATTGTACTTTGATAAATGAAAAGATTACAATAAAATTAAAATATTTTTTTCTTTCTTTTTTTTTCCAGTCCTGGGCTTAAGCTTAGGGCCTGAGCACTGTCCTTGGATTTTTCTCAAGGCTAGAGCTCTACACTTGAGCCTCAGCACCACTTCTGGCTTTTTCTAAGTATGTGGTACCAAAGAATCAAACCCGGGTCTTCGTGCATGCTAGGCAAGCACGCTACCACTAGGCCAAGTTTTTTTAAAACTTAAAAAAAATTGGGCCGGGAGTTTGGCGTAGTAGTAGCGTGCTTGCCTAGCATGCATGAAGACCCGGGTTCTATTCCTCGGTATCACATACATAGAAAAAAGCTGAAAATGGTGCTGAGGCTCAAATGGTAGAGCTCTAGCCTTGAGAAAGTCCAAGGACAGTGCTCAAACCCTGAGCTGAAGCCCAGGACTGGCAAGAAGGGATTCTACTCCCAAGCTCCTTGAGCTGCTTCAAAGCTTTGGACGGGTACAGGGTATAAAATTAACCCTCAAAAATCAACTGCCTTCCTCTATGCCAACAGTGAGAGGAATGAGGCAACAATCAGGAAAGCAACTCCTTTTGCAATAGCCTCAAAGAAAATAAAATACCTAGGAATTATCTTAACTAAGAATGTAAAGGACCTTTTTGATGAAAACTTTAAAACCCTAAAAAAGGAAATTAAACAGAACTGAGGAAATGGAAAAACCTCCCATGCTCCTGGATTGGAAGAATCAACATCATGAAAATGGCAATCTTGCCAAAGGCTATCTACAAATTCAACACAATACCCATCAATATCCCAATGTCATTCTTTAAAGAAATAGAAGAGGCAATCCAAAATTTCATATGGAATAATAAAAGACCCCGTATAGCAAAAACACTTCTTAGCAGAAAGAACAGCACAGGAGGAATTTCAATACCAAACTTTAGACTCTATTACAGAGCTATAATTATCAAAACAGCTTGGTACTAGCACAAGAACAGGCCTGAAGACCAATGGAATAGAACTGAGGACCCATATATTAAACCACAGACCTATGGCCACCTAATCTTTGACAAGGGAGCCAAAAAAATAGAATGGAAGAAAGACAGCCTCTTCAACAAGTGGTGCTGGCAGAATTGGTTAAGCACCTGCAGAAAACTAAAGTTAGATCCTTCTTTGTCACTCTGCACTAGAATTAACTCCAAATGGATCAAAGATCTGGAGGTAAAAGCTGACACACTGAAAACTTTTCAAGAAGGAATAGGAGATACACTAGGCTTCCTTGGCACAGGTCGAAACTTTCTTAATAAGGACCAAGAATCACAACAAATCAGAGAAAGGCTGGATAAGTGGGACTGCATTAAACTGCGGAGCTTTTGTATGGCAAAGGACATAGCTAGTAAATTAATTAGGAAGCCTACAGAATGGGAGAGCTTCACCAACCATACAAAGGACAAAGGCCTTAAATCTAAAATATATCAACAACTCAAAAAATTGAATCACTTCAAAACTAATCTCCAAAGTAACAACCATCCCATTAAAAGATGGGCCAAAGACTTAAAGAGGGTCTTCTCTGAAGAAGAAATAAGAATGGCCTATAGGTACATGAAGAAATGCTCGACATCTCTGGCCATAAAAGAAATGCAAATCAAAACAACTCTAGGATTCCACCTCATTCCAGTTAGAATGGCCAGGATCAAGAAAACTAATAACAACAGATGCTGGAGGGGATGTGGCCAGGAGAGATCACTACTACACTAATGGTGGGAGTGCAAACTCGTTCAGTTCAGCCACTATGGAAAGCAGTATGGCAGTTCCTCAAAAGACGAAACAGAGTTCCCCTATGACCCAGCAATTCCACTACTAGGCATTTACTCAATTGTCCAGAAACAAGGACATACTAAATCCACTAGCACAATGATCTTCATTGCAGCACTATTTACCATAGCAAAGATAAGGAACCAACCCAGATGTCCCTCAGTTGATGAGTGGATAAAGAAGATGTGGTATTTGTACACAATGGAATTCTACGCTGCTGTCAGAAAGAATGACATCACCCCACTTGTTAGGAAATGGAAAGACTTAGAAAAAAATCATATTAACTGAAGTAAGCCAGACTCAAAGGAACTTAGGCTCAATGGTTTCCCTCATTTGTCATAATCAGTAGAAACCTTGGGCTCTCCTAGCAGAGATTTGCCATAGAGCAAAACCTAGATACATAAGGCCATATGACGCTAAATGAAAGGACCTCTAGGATATAGAAACAAAAGCCATATAATGAGTGATTGTTGTCCTTAATGTACTATGTTATCT
Source organism: Megascapheus bottae (assembly GCF_031878675.1). Lineage (NCBI taxonomy): Eukaryota > Metazoa > Chordata > Mammalia > Rodentia > Geomyidae > Megascapheus > Megascapheus bottae. The sequence continues at coordinate 7,487,181 of NC_143522.1, forward strand.
CTCATCTCTTTTGCTGTCCCCTGGTTTTCTTATATTGTTACAGTATCTCACTTCGTTATCTGATATATTGGATATATTTGTATTTGGTTATTTGAAATTGGATAGGGAAGGGGGGAAAACAAGATGAGGGGTGGGCGTGGGGGGGAGGGAAATGGGTACCAAGACATTGGAAAGGGTATCAATATATGTGAATTAATGTACCTTCTATCTGGCGAATATAATGTAACCCTTCTATTAATTACAATAAAAATATATGAAGAAAACTTTAAAAAATTACATCTATGTTTGTTTTCTTCTGTATTCTGTTTAGAATTATGGCATTTTAACCTTTATTATTTTTTTGAAATTCTGAAGATTGAACTCAAGGCCTGCCATTTGCTAGACAGGAAGTCTATCATTTGAGCCACATACTACTTTTAGTTTGTTTTTCAGGCAGGGTCTCATGCTTTTGCCTGGGCCAGTTTCAGATTGCATTACTCCTACATTTATATCCAGAGTAGCTGGGACCACAGGCTCATGATATCATGTTCAGACTTTTCTGGAAGAAGCTCATCATCTTAAAGTTGGCTTTCCTTGTTAATTCTCCAATCCTTTTCATATTCTAACAATGTAAATAACACCTACCATTATATTTCTTTATTGTCAGCAATACCTTGTTTATCTGACATCCATTCCTAGACTACTCAGTAGTTCCTAGGCAATACATATAACAGATTTTCAATAAATATTTTCAACTTCATGAGGAATGAAATAGTTTTAAACTATTCTGAAGAGATACTTAACAGTAGAATGGAACTCTTGTGATTGAAGAATAAAACATGGAACCAAAAAAGGTAATGAAAAGGGAACTTTAAAATAAAAAAATAAAACTTTACTATCATAACTGGATTCCAGCAATTATATTTAGCAATTATATTTAATACAGTTTGCTAAGTTTGGATATAGGTATTATTGGCCCATAATTACAATGAACATGAGTTTTGACATGTTTTATTGGGTCATAATTACAATGAAGATAATGAACATATCCATCATCCAAAAAGTTTCTATCTGACGCTTACAATCTCTCATTTTTCTCCACCTTAACATCCTCAAGCAAACCATTGATCTATTTTTGTCATTACTTTTATTATTTTTGCCAGTCCTGTGGCTTGAACTCTTGGCCTAGGCACTGTCCCTGAGTTCCTTTTGCTCAATGTGAGTATTCTACCTCTTGAGCCACAGCTCCACTTCCAGCTAGCTATTTGTGTGATTAACTGGAAATATGACTTTCCTGCTCCAACTGGCTTCAAACCATGATCTTCAGGTCTTGGTCTCCTGAATAGCTAAAATTACAGGTATGAGTCATTGGTGCCTGGCTATTACAAATTATTACATTTTCTGTAGTTTTGTATAGGTGAGATCATACAGGTGAATTTTGTTGTTTTATTCAATCAGTCGTGGGGTTTGAACTCAGGGCTTGGCCCTGAACTTTTTTTTTTTTTTTTTGGCCAGTGTCGGGGTCCTTCGTCCCCGGTCCCTCTCAACTAGTAGGAGGAATGGGGAAAAACACACCCCGACCAGTCCAAGCCACGAGAAAGGGCCCACGACCTCCCACACTCAGCCTTCCTTCCCCAGAGCACGAACAGAGATGCCACACAGATTCATCAAGGCAGGAAAATCTCTCTCTCCAATAAAACCCCCCTCCTGAGGAAGCCTCTCCAGCTAATATACCCTCACTCTAGGTCCCAGCAGAGAGTGATAATAACACATTTGTAACCAGTGGTAATCAAGTCTTGTACCCTGCCTCTTGCGCCTTGCCTTGTCTCAGCAGAAAGTTATTAGGCATGGCGTTACTTGACCCCCAGCATCTCCCCCGTCTTTATTTTAGAAAAAAGACAAAACCTAGGATATGTGGGGCTACCACCATATCAGATCGACTGTGCCTGTCTTAAGTGTCTCCAAGCTCGCTAGTCTTCTTACCCGTCATGGGATCACCAACTCCTTTTTACTTGGCCTTTGTCTTGGGTTGATAGGCTAACAGCTAGGACTTGCCCGTCTTTGTCTACCAGCCATCCATTTAAGCAAATCAGACCTGAGGGGATGCACCTATTTCCATGGGAGCAGATGCCTGTCGCATTAGCATTCACTTTCTGCGTTGACTTTGTAGGCAAGCAATATAGACATAATTATAGTATATAAAAATAAATCCAAACCAATCAATCCTGCCCATCTTTGATCAAGTCCCAAAATGGTCTTAACCAATCACTTAAAGTTAGAATATTAACATGTGTCATTTGTCCTCATAACAATTCCAGTCTTCACATGCTGATTAATGGCTTATTCAAAGCATTCTCCGTAGGAACCACAGTGGCAAGGACAATACTCGGGGCAGTAACGGCAGCTACAGATGTGGCAATTATCACCACCACGGCCAGGAAAATACCAAAGTCTTTTTTACTGATGAGTGGGAAAGCATTCTCCTCTGCCTGTACAGGCACTGGTATATACTGAGGGGCTCAGATTACAACAGCCAGAGAAAACAGGGAAACATTCCAACATTAACTAAGATAACATTATTAACAATTAGAGATTGAAACCAATAGAAAAAAACAAAGACTATCACACAAGCCATAGGGAATAGCAGGGCAATGGAAGAATTAGAAGAGTCTTCCAATCCCCCCACCTTTTGTTTTAAAGTACTGTCCTATCTCACCTTCCAAAAATGACTCTGGTCCCTTCATTTTAAGGAGGTTATGGGCAAAGATCCATTTTCTGTAACTTCTTCAAGCTGACTCAGGGCATTGTCTCTATTTTGCCAGGGACCCTAGGCTTTAGCCTGTTTTTACCTATGGGCGGCGGCTCCCTATTTTGCAATTCCGCACCCCAGCACTACCACTTAATTCTTTTTTTTTTTGTTTTTTTTTTTTTTGTTTTTGTGCCAGTCGTGGGCTTAAGCTCAGGGCTTGAGCACTGCCCTTGGACTTTCTCAAGGCTAGCACTCTACCACTTGAGCCTCAGCACCACTTCCAGCTTTTTGCTATGTATGTAGGGTACCGAGGAATCGAACCCGGGTCTTCATGCATGCTAGGCAAGCACTCTACCACTAGGCCAAACTCCCAGCCCCATTACCACTTAATTCTTTCTCAAGTATTTTTCCAAGCATCTCTGCACTTCTTTTCACCTGTTCTTAAACTGTTTACTCCCGTATAAGTTGCCTCATAGTTTAGACTTAGATTTACCCAATTGCCTTTGTTTTTCAAGTATGAATTTATCTATTTAGCATACTATTTGCGCAAAATTAATATCGGCCGTTCAGGTCTGAACCCATTTTGGTTCTATTCCAAAATCCCTTTTTTCCGGTTCTTTTTCCGAACCCCTTATACCGCTCTGGCCAGAGACTCCAGTGAGGTTCCTCAGTGACTCCCTACCATGCCAAAGTGACCTGCACTTCAGAGGTGATCTGGGAATGATTATTGCCTTGCCCTCTGCGAGGTTCCTCAATTTCCTCACCGTGCCGAAGTAACCTGCGCTTCGGAGGCGGACTGGGAATGATTATTAAAATCTTTTACTGTCAAAACACCTAGCTGCTTCTGCTTTTTTTGCCTCTCTGCTTTGATACAGCTGCAGCTTCTTTGCCTTTTTTATGGGTTTTTCTTTTTCTGTATCTTTTGTCTTTTTATGAGTTTTTCTTTGTATTTTCCTTTCAGGTTTCTCTGGTTTTTCAGTCTTACTTCTTTGACTTTTGTAGGTAGTCGCTTCCCTTTCTCTGGTTTACCACCTTTTTTCTTTTTCTTTCTCTTTGTCCCTCTTTCTCCTTGTCTTCCTGTTTTTCTTTTTCCCTGTGAGCAATTTCAGCCTGCATTTTCCCTTCAGGTTTCCCTGGCTCTTCAGTCACTCCTTTTTCTTTTTCTTTGTGCCTTTCAGGTTTCTCTCGCTTGGTTCAACTCGCTGTCGTGCCCCTTTCGTGCTCCATTTCGTGCCCCACATTGGGCGCCAGTAAGTCAGGGTCCTTTGTCCCCGGTCCCTCTCAACTAGTAGGAGGAATGGGGAAAAATACACCCCGACCAGTCCAAGCCACGAGAGAGGGCCCACGACCTCCCACACTCAGCCTTCCTTCCCCAGAGCACAAATAGAGACGCCACGCAGCTTTATCAAGGCAGGAAAATCTCTCTCTCCAATAAAACCCCCCTCCTGAGGAAGTCCCCCCAGCTAATATACCCTCACTCTAGGTCCCAGCAGAGAGTGATAAACAATAACACATTTGTAACCAATGGTAATGAAGTCTTGCACCCTGCCTCTTGCACCTTGTCTTGTCTCAGCAGAAAATTATTAGACATGGCGTTAATTGGCCCCCAACAGGCCAGCCCTGGGACTACACTCAGGGCCTGAGCGCAGTCCTTGGCCTTTCTCAAGGCTAGAGCTCTACCACTTGAGCCCACCACACCATTTCTGGCTTTTTTCTATGTATGTGGTACTGAGGAATTGAACCTGGGTCTTCCTGCATGCTAGGCAAGCACTCTACCACTAGGCCAAATTCCCGGCCCGCCCTGAACTTTTTTTGTTCTTTTGCTCAAAGCTAGAAGTATTTGCAACTTTGAGCCACAACTCCACTTATAGATTTCTGGTAGCTAGAGATCAGAGTCTCATGGGCTTTCCTGCCCTGGCTGGCTTTGAATCATGATCCTCAGGTCTCAGCCTGTGAATAGCTAGGATTATAGGCATGAGCCACCAGCTGCCAGCCAGTGTAATTTTTTTTTGGTCTTGCTTGATATACTTTGAGATTTATCTATGCTGTTGCATTTATCAGTACTTCTTTTTCTTCGGCTAATAATATTGTTATTTTCCTTCTCTTTGAAAATTATGATAAAAATATGTTTGCATGGCAATAAACCTTGTGATTCATGAAGCTGGGGTGAAGAATTAGAAAATGCCTCTTACATTCTTATAATACCAAACAAATCAATAAAGTCTGCAGAATCAGACTAGATTGTGGTAAGATAGTTATAACTGAGGCCTGGAGTGTGGCCCAGTGATAGAGTGCTTGCCTAGCATGAATGAAACCCTGGGTTTGATTACACTTATTCAGAAAAGCTGGAACTGGTGCTGTGACTTAAGTGGTAGAGTGCTAGCCTTGAGGAAAGCTCAAGGACAATGCTTAGGCCCCAAGTTCAAGCCCCAGGCCTGGCAAAAAGAGAGAGAGAGAGAGAGAGAGAGAGAGAGAGAGAGAGAGAGAGAGAGAGAGAGAGAGAGAGAGAGAGAGAGAGAGAGAAGTAGCTATATAACTGCTTTATTTTTATATATTCTACTTGGAAAGTAGAAAAGCTTATAGTAGGTGTGACTCTAGTGCAAGTGTGAATCCAGGTCACTTGCTATTTTAAGTGTGAGTTTCAATTGGCTAGGTGTTCAGAGCTAAGAGATTTCTCAGACTAGGCACACAGGGTAGAGTTCACTCTGCCCAGTTTATGTGGATAATTAGCACGTAAACTTTTAAAAACTAGTGGAGAATTAGATAATAGCTTAAAAGACTCTTTATTCCTTCTTTTTTTTTTTTTTTGCCAGTCCTAGGCTTGAGCTCAAGTCCTGAGCACTGTCCTTGGACTTTCTCAAGGCTAGCACTCTACCACTTGAGCCTCAGCACCACTTCCGGCTTTTTGCTATGTAGGTGGAGTACCGAGGAATCGAGCCCGGGTCTTCGTGCATGCTAGGCAAGCACTCTACCACTAGGCCAAACTCCTGGCCCCCAACTTTACTCCTTCTTTCCTCCCTTTCTCGCCCTCTCTTTACTCTTCTTTCCTTTCTTTCCTCCTCTCCTTCCATCTCCTTTCCTGCCCCATCCAGTCCCATTCTCTCTCCCTCTCCTTTTCCTTCTCCCTCTCCCTTTCTTCCTCCCTCCATCTCTACCCCTCTGCCTCCCTCCTTTTGTCTTTCCCTTCTCATCCCTCTCTCCTGTGTACTTCTTAGAATGGAACAATTAAACAGAGTTCATAATTATACCCTAACATTCTGTTTGCTCTTCAACACTGCTCTGTTGTGGCTGTACTGGTTTTAGGGGAGAGAGAATGCTGTTTCTGTTTATTTGTTTGTTTCAGACAATTTCCTGCGTCATCACATTTTTTTGTGAGCTAAGTGTTTGAGGTTGGTGGTGTTGACAGAGCTCTTGCAGAATGGAAGATGTTCATTTTTACAGAGAATGGCTTTTGTATTTCAGGGTTTAAAATTCCAGAATGTTTTGCTATTAGAGTGTTTTTAGTTCCTGTTCATAGTTTTTCCATGCCTGTTTGTGAGAAAGACTGATGTTCTCTTTATTTATTTATCAGCCTTCTAGAGGATCTTTTAAGATAAGGAAGCACCTGAGGAAAATTATCTCAGTCTTCATGAAATACGTCAGCTTTTCTTGTCCTGAGTGGATCGTGGTTTGACAATTAAGTTGTACTTACAATAGGTCCAGAAGAGGTTAAGAATTATCTTAGTGTAAACTCTATGATAACTCGTATTTGATTTTATTCCAATAGGAATAATCATACTAAATGATTTATTCATGAATTATTTGGGAAAGAATATTTAGTGTTCATTATATTTGTTTCTATAAACAACAACTTTTGAGTCAATGAAAATGGTTATGCCAGGTTTAGATAACTAAATAATCTTTTTTTTTTTGTTAGTCCTGGGGCTTGAACTCAGGGGCTGGGTGCTTTCCCTGAGCTATCTTGCTCAAGGCTAATATTCTATCACTTAGAGCCACATCTGTATTTCCAGTTTTTGAGTGGTTAATTGAAGTTACAAGGGTCACAGGGACTTTTCAGCCTGGGTTGGCTTTGAATTTTGATTCTTAGCTCAGCCTCCTGAGTAGCTAGGCATGACCCACCAGTGCCTGTCTTCTTCCTTTTTTTTTTTTTTTAAATTGTCTTAACCTACATTCATAAGTGAGTGCTATGTATGAGTATTTGCTTTTCTCTGCTTTGGATTTCACCAGTTTTTCTAAAAACTAATCAATACAAGCTTCATGTTTTAAAACGTATTATGGTAAAGAGGTAGCAGTAAAGAAGTAATGAAATTAAAAGTAAGGAATTGGGTTGTCTGATGTTTTTGGACTTAAAAGAATCTTAGACATCTTTTGGATCATGTATGTTAACTGGTAGATGAGAAAAGATTATCCTGAAGTAAGTCAACCTTGTCAAACAGAACTAGTCTATGTAGATAGAAAATGAGCACCCAGGTGGCTAACTATCAGATCTCTTATGTGAATACTTGGGACTGGAAGTGTTTTTGATTTCAGATTGTCTGTGTGTGGTAGGGGTGGGGGAGTGGGAGTAGGTATGGGATGTTTTTATATATACAATAGGATATCTTGGGAATGGGGCCCAAGTCTAACTTTGTGTTTCAAAAACACATAATCTGAAGGTAATTTTACACAATACTTTTTATGTGCCTATGTTTTGACTGCAACACATCACATGAGGCCAGGTGTGAAATTTTCCATTGTGGCATTAATGGTGGCCCTTAAAATGTTTTGGATTTGGGGATTCAGAGTGCAGAGCCTGTATATTCTCATTCTGTCTTCTTATTTAGAAGCAGTCATATTTAAAATATGACTTAATCCTGTTTGTTTTATTTGTTTGTGGGTGTGTTTATTTGTATTTGGTTTGTCAGCCAAAGGAGCCAGGTATTGGGTAGCTCTGGTCCTCTAATGTTTATGAAGTTAGACATGAATCATTGGAGAAGAGTCTATTTCCTATATAAAATGTTAAACTATTCATTTGAGAGTCTGGGTAGTTATGTTAGTCCTAGGAAATAGAATCAAGCCATAGCTGGCTAGTTTTGAGACCACAGAAAAAAAGAGTTTTTGCCCTAATGTATCCCAGGAAATGAAAATAGACAATGTTCAGAAGTGGAGCTCATGATGGACCAATCTCAACCACACCCTTCACATAGCCTTCTATTTTTTTTTCTCTTTTCCTACCTCCATCTTAACATGTCTTGACTAAACTCAGTGAACAAGAACCATTATATCATTCGGAAGGAAAATGTCTTAGTATATGAAGTTATGATGACTTGGTAAGTGCTATAAAAATACTCTGTAACTGAGTTGGAAGTTGCATCATCCATGCCTGTGGCATTATGGACTGGGCCCAAATGGTATAATTTTTTTCAGTGTAATACTGAAGTAATTTTTTGTATCTGCCAAGCAAATGGTTTAGATTTCAAACCTCTGAAGTACTAAGCTATACTGTTCAATTCTGGTGATCCATACATGTATTTAATTCTCTTCTTCCTTGTTGTCTTCTTTAAGCAAGTCAAACCAACTGAAAAGTGTTCTTGTATGAAGTGAGCTTAAAATCAGTTACGGAATTTGAATGCCTATAACACTTGTCTTTCGAATGTATGAAGCTCCTCAATAGAGTGTTACTCCATTTCCTCTAGAGAAAATAATAGTTTGCATGTGCAAGAATAGCAATGGAAGTGACATATTGTAATGATAGAACCCTAGGGCCTCACACAGTATGGAGAATCCAAAAACAGCCAGGAGTCTAAATTATTTTTGTCTTTTCTGTTGATTTTTCATTTGATCTGGCTTAAATAGTTTCATTTTTCTTTATATCTAATAAAGGTGAATATTAATACTTTATTTGGCTGCACAGAGTTGCTGGTGGGGGGATGGGGGGAATTCAAGATAAATTCTTTCAAATATTTTGTGCTGCTTAGAAGAAAGATTTACTTCATCAAAAGTTGGTTTAATTTTTTTTGTTGTCTTACTTTTTTGTATTCAAATACCACAGTATTAGAAGGTACTATAAGAACTTGATATATATATATATATGTATCTTCAGATGTAGGCAGAGTGGTTAATAACAATTGCCTACATTTTTACAAATAAGGAATCTAAAGCCCTCAAAAGATGGGAGGGGGGGTGAGTCCTGGGGCTTGAATGCAGGGTGGTTGCCCTCCCTGAGCTCTTTTACTCAAGGCTAGTGATCTCCCACTTTGAGCCATAGCTCCACTTCTGTTTTCTGGTGGTTAACTGGAAATAAGAATCTCACAGATTTTCCTGCCCAGGTTGGCTTTGAACTGGGATTCTCAGATCTCAGCTTCCTGAGATGTATTTTTTAAATAGTGATCTTTATTGGCACGAATCAGTTGTACAAGGGGTCTTATTGTGATAGCCTCATATATGAATAGAATATACTTTGATCAAATTTATTACTTCTGTTTTCTCTTTCTGAAATTCCTTATATTCTCTCCCTATCTTTTCAGTTGTTTTTCATGGACTTCATTGTGTTATTTTAATACAGAAAATGTGTTACTTTCACATGTATGTGTATATATTCTCCCTGAAATGTAACTTCTGTTTTCATTATACATTTCTTTCACAAAGCAATTTGGCTCATTAGGATTTTTTACTTATAGTTCAGCAAAAATTTGGCAGCAAAACCCTTGAAATTTTATGTATGGACCAGAGTGCAGAATTTTGTTTTTGAATCACTTTTTCTATTTTGTGTTTTCTAAACCACTTGTTACTTCCACCACTTTTAACTTTTGCGATATTTCTTGAGAGTTAATAGATTATGTGTACTCCTTATTCCCCATTCCAGACTCTTGTCACTTTATCAATGTTTGAAATTATAAGCAGTCATTTATTAACCAAGTTACTTTATGGCTTGATAGAGTGGTCAATGTGTGGCCATATGAATTATTATTTTATCTTCTTAGAAACACGGATCAACAAGCATACCACCTTATGCCCATCTCATAACACTGCTGACTTCCCCATTGTAGGGTCTTATAATTGAAGGGCCTTTGAAACCTGTCAGAGCACTTTTATTTAAAAAAAAAAAAGCCTCAAGTTGGGTTGTTTTCACAGTAAACTTGTATGGTGGAAGTTTGTTATTAGCTAAGCTCCCAGATAACAACACAAATGCTGAATGGGAATTACAACATACTGGGCATGATTTATTTTTAGGCATCAAAAGAAATCAATTTTACCATGAAATCATAGGCTTTGGGAGCTAGGAAATTATCTTAGTAATCATCTAATGTATACTTTACAGTTTCAGGGACAAAGATGAGAAAGGCCAGGTAGTTTGTTCAGTGTTACATTCCTTAGTACTGGTAGAGCTGGAATTTGAACCCAGTTTCTTACCTTTCTATCAGAATTCCTAACTAGATTGCCTCTCCAGTACATTTGACTCCTTAATGCTTTTGAACACTATAGAATGATTCTGCTTCTGACAGCTTAGAAATGTACTGTCTTTTGTAATACACTGTCAGTCCATATTAGAGTCTTGAGTTAAAAATGAAATGCCAGTGATACTGATCCTGTCTTCGTTTAAAATTCTAATATTTTCTTCATCATGGATTTTTGGCATTAATGTTAATTTTTAAAAATATCACATTGATGTATTATTTATCTTGATTAGTGAAGTTTTGGGCATCCTCTGCTCCAGTGGTAGGTACCTCACTTGATTTTTCCTAATTCCAGCCCTGTTGCTTTGTTTTAATCTATTAACTCTAAGTCTCTTCCTTCAGTCACCTGGCAATAAGATACACTAAACCTGTGCAAACTTTATGATGAAATCCTTACCATTTGCGATCTAAACATAATAGCATACTAAGCAAACAGTTTGCAAGTGCTATTCATTGGCTTGTTGATAAGAAACCTGGAGGAGGGTGTTAGCTTCATGAATTAAAACTCTTTTAGAATGTCTAATAGTTTGTTGAAAAGAAGTCAAAACTAATTTGGAAGTTCTGTTTTCAGCTCTTTTACTGTATTATGTTTTGAGTTCTTGTGTAATTGTGTTTGTTTTACTTTCTATAAATTGGGCATCAGAGGAAGGAAGTTATTTACAGGCCTGTTATTATGTTCATTATTTTGTTTTGTCCTTTCAACAGGTACTTGAGATAGACATTTTATTGGATTGATTTCTTCCATTCTATCTAATAAAACTCAAATTTAATTTAAGATGAATTTAATTTGCTATAATGGCCATTACATATCTATGGGGTAGATATGACTCCCATTATTAAGAATCATTTCAGTGGGGTTTTTGTCTTCCTTGACTCTGCTTTCCATTGAGTTGGCGCTGATATTGTTCAGGCATTTCCCACCCAGAAGCTCCAGACTTGTACTCTACTAGCTTAGTCACCTAAACAGAAAAGAAGTGTATCTCTTCTGATTAACTCTAGCAGAAATCTCAGAATTGAGTCTAATTGGTCCAGTATCAGTCACATGCCCTTTTCCTGGTCTGGAGGGTGAATTTATTTCATAGTCTAATCTGGTTCATGGCCCTAACCTCGGAACATGATTTGGATTGAGAGTAAAAGAGAACTATTTCCTCTAAAGGAAGCCTGGATACTTTAGCCTCCTCTCCAAAAAGAGATTCTGGCCAGGCAAAGAGAAATGTCTGTAAGAATGTGCATCTCCCTTTCATTTATGAGGAAGTTAAGACTTAATTTAATTGTCATAAGGCTATACAGATAATTTTATTTTTTTCCCTAAAGCTACCAACATCTAAAGCCATGTTCTTTTCTTCATACTTTATTATGTCTGTATAATACCATCCCTAAATTTGAAACAGTTATAGTTACCATTCCTTAATAATAGTGGAGTCTAAGAATGGGTAATTTTTTTTTTCTTCCAGAGGAAATTTGGTAGTATCTGAAACATTTTTGGTTGTCACAACTGAAGGAAGATAGGGGAGTCACATTGTGTTAGTCTACAGCCATTGGTAAACACCTAAGAGTATACATGACAATTCAAAAAAAAAAAACCAAACTTAGCCTAACATGTCAATGCTAATGTAAAGTTTTCTGTATTGGTCTTATTCTTAAGTTATTACAATTAGCAAAATTTGAAAAGAAAGCAAAAATAAACAAGGAAGAATTTATATAACTAGGCACCATCAAATAGCGTCATGATTCGATCAAAGTTTGTTTCTTACAGCAGCCATCTTCAGGACATTACAATTTCTTGTTTAATGGATACATTGAAATAGAACATAAATTGGAAAATATTGAATACATTTTTAGCTAACTCCCCAGGCATAATTTTCCTTAAAAAATAAGCCATATAATTTTCCTCAAAATTTAAATCTGGGGGTATTTTAAATCTATTATTTAACAGGGCACTGGTGGCTTATGTCTGTAATCTTAGCTATTCAGGAGGCTAAGATCTGAGGATCGAAGTTCAAAGATCATGAGACTCTTACCAACAATTCACCACCCCAAAAGCCAGCAAAAAGCCACAACTCCTGGAGTTGTGGCCCAAGTGGTAAAGTGCTAGCCTTGAGCAAAAAGATTGATCGGGGGCCGGGAGTTTGGCTTAGTGGTAGAGTGCTTGCCTAGCATGCATGAAGACCCGAGTTCGATTTCTTGCTACCACATACATAGAAAAAAATCTGGAAGTGGTGCTGATGCTCAAGTGGTAGAATTCTAGCATTGAGAAAGTCCAAGGACAGTGCTCAGGCCCTGAGCTCAAGCCCAGGACTGGCAAAAAAAAAATTCAGAGAAAGTACCCAGGCCTTGAGTGCAAACTCCAGAACCAGCACACACACATACAAAAAATGAAAACTGAAAATTTTTTGAAAAAAAAATGCACATGTTGGAAATCATTTCTTTTCAAGTAGAAAATTCCACATGAGGGAAATAATCATACACTCTTAGACAAAGCATTTTAAAATTGTGAATGATAATAGGACATTGTATTTTGAATAGTAGTATGCAGAGATTTTGTTCCTATCAGTAAATACTTGGTGAGTTCTACTAGACTAAGTTGCTGCTTGAACTAAAGCTGACCCTGGAAGTAGTAGGTGCTTTCTGAGAATCATGAAGGCAGAAGAGTGCATCTAGGACATTCTAGCAGTTGGTAATTGAATTTGTGACTCCAGAGAATCAACCTTCTTGTTTAGTGACATGAAAATATTAGAACTGTCTACCTCCTCAAAATTACAGGTGGTTTCTAGATCGCACAAATCCATGACTCCTCGGAAAGCTGCTTTTCTGAAGTCAAACCCCAGTAGATGTCCAACAGAACACTTGGGATACCAGTGGTACTGCCAATAACATTCCTATAAGAAATCGTTCACACCCCAGCAAATCAAATTCCCTGTTCCTGGATAATATGAGGTTTACCATGTTACAAATTTATTCCTCTCCTAGGTTCTTTTTTAATCCCATGGACTTTATTCAGATCAATTAGCACTTTTCTCTCATTTCAACCAAGTAATTTGTTTGCCTTGATAGTTCACATGTTGATTCTCCTCACTCTCCTAACCACTTTGGTCTTGGACTCAGGCCTGTCATTCCCTTGGTTTGGCCTCACTTGTGTGTATGTGTGTGAGTGTGTAGGGGAGTAGAGTCCTAGGCTTGAACTCAGGACCTGGGTGCTGACCCTAAGCTTTTTTACTCAAGGCTTGGACTCTATTACTTGAGACACAGCTCCCCTTCTGGCTTTTTGGTAGTTCATTGTATATGAGTCTCTTGGGCATTCCTGCCCAGGCTGGCTTTGAACGCATCGTCAAGATTGCAACTTCCTGAGTAGGTAGGATTATAGGCATGAGCTACTGGTGACTGGCTGGCCTACTTTTTTTATCTGATCATACCACCTAACTCCAAATATATTCATTGCCTTTTCTGTTTCTTCTGCCTTTCTTCCCCTCCCTATATTATATGTCTTCCATGTCTATTATTCCTACTTCTCCTTTTTCTCAAGCTCTGTTTATTGGCTTAATAATAAATTTTGGAGTGGGGCCTCACACCTGTATTCCTAACTACTGAGGAGGCTGACATCTGAGGATCATGGTTCAAAGTCAGTGCAGCACAAAAGTCTGTGAGACTCTTATCTCCAATTAACCACTAGAAAACCAGAAGTGGCTCTGTGGCTAAAGTGGTACAGCGTTAGCTTTGAGCTGTAGAGCTCAGAGAAAGTGCCTAGGCCCAGAGTTCAAGCCTCACAAATGACCAAAAATAAATAAATAAATAAATAAATATCGGAATAAAATGTTTACCGTAATAAGTGATGGGATAAAATATCCGTAATTTATCATTAATATACTGTTTTCTATGTAAAGAAATCTGGTGGTCTTTCTCCTTTCCTTCCTTCCTTCCCTTCCTTTCGTTCCTTCCTTCCCTTCCTTCCCTTCTTTCCTTGCTGTTTTTTGGTATGTGTCAGATGAGTGTGCTTGGGGCTTGAACTCAGGACTTGGGCTCTGTCACTGAGCTTTTTATTTTCATATTTTTTTATTGTAATTAACAAAAGGGTTACATTATGTTCGCCAGATAGAAGGTGCAGTATTTCACATACATTGATACCCTTTCTCATGTCTTGGTCCCTATTTCCCCGCCCCCCCACCCCAGCAACTCATCTTTTTTCCTTCCCTATCCAACTTCAAATAACCAAACACGCATATATACAATATATGAGATAACCAGGTGAAATACTGTATCACTGAGCTTTTTTGTTTAAGTTCAGCACTCTACCACTTGGGCTCTACCATAGTTCCGCTTTTTGGTCTCAAGGACTTTCCTACCTGGACTTTCCTGCCCAGATTGGCTTCTAGCCACAATCCTCAGATCTCAGTCTCCAGAGCAACTAGGATTATAGATGTGAGTCATAGATGCCCAGCTGTAAATGTTTTGGGTTTGTTTGTTTGTTTGTTAAGATTTAGAATTCCTTATCTCTTTAAGAGCATTTTCCTGGCTCTGTCAGAAGTTTATTCCTCCCTACAGGCTTTGAGCTGTGGATTTTGCAGAGCACAGGGATGAGAAGTCCCTAACTAAACAAGTAACTGTTTATAGTTTCACAGCAAGCTAATTGCATAGCCTTGAGTTTCCTGTCTAAATTCCTCTGACATAAAAATAAAACCATTTATTTTGTATTGCTTATTTATATGAATGCCTTAAAGCATTTCCTTTCCTTTAATAAAAGAAACTAGGCACAGCATACCTGAACTTATTACTGCCTTTTCAGTTGACTAATAAGGAGGGCAGTTGGTTTTTAGGTTCTTCTTTTGAACTTTGAAAACTAAAGCAAACAAAAACACAACAAAACAAATTTGAAGTACAACACATCACTACTTATTAACATAAGTTGACTCTTGTTTATTTGCAAAGCTCCCATGCTTTAATAGAGCCAGTGACCCTCCACCATGTGTTGATGAGTATCAGGTGAGAACCAACCATGTCTCAGTGATTTCTAAAAATATTTCTCTGCTGAGTTAAAGTAGAGAATTGCTTTCAGTGTTTTCAGGAGTGTATTTGGGAATAAAGAACATTTCGATAGTATGTTAGGGGGAGGTTAGCTGTTCAGGAAATATAACTCTTACCAAAGGTAATGGCTCCCACTAGCATTTTCAGTAACAAGTACCAGATGTGGGTAGTTAATTATTCTCAGATCTGATAAGTACCTTCCAGCCAAGGCTAATTTTATTTTCAGTAAACAGTGGCCAAAGGTCCTTACTGTTCATTTGATAGGATAGGGCCTGTTTGCACTTATCTATTAATAAACCCACAACACTCCTTTCGTTTTCCTTTCTCAGGGCTAGATAAAATATCTGGGACACTCAACATATTTGTCTTAGTAAATCAGACAAAGTAAACAAATCTAGTAGATTAACTTGGTAAACAGAGAGTAGTTAAGTGTTACCTTTGGAGTTTAACTCAATGCTATATAAATAACATTAATCACATGGTATTTTCAATAACCTTTATAGAGTTAGACAGGTTTTTTCTTTTCTTTTTCTTTCTTTCAACCACCAGGGATATAAGTATATCTCTTAAGTACTTTCAGATGTCTTTCTGTAGGGAGATTTGGAAATCATGTTAAAATGAAATTTATTCTTGTGTCCCATGAGTAACTCATAGGGAACTTTGCACTAGTTAATACTGCATAAACCTCAGTAGAAACCTTGGTGGTTTGTCATGAAGTAATATAAGACTGCCAGAGGAATACAAATTTTGCCATACTGAAAAAAATGGTCTACTAAAGGTTACTGATTTGGACTGCATCATTAGAAAAGGGGTCAGCATTCATGATAGAAAGAGGAGTAGGTAGCCAGACTGTGCTTTGAGGTTTTTTGTTCGTTTTGTTTTGTTTTGTTTTTGCCAGTCTTGGGCTTGAGCTCAGGGGCTGAGCACTGTCCTTGGACTTTCTCAAGGCTAGAGCTCTACCACTTGAGCCTCAGCACCACTTCTGGCTTTTTTCTATGTATGTGGTACTGAGGAATTGAACCCGGGTCTTCATGCATGCTAGGCAAGCACTCTACCACTAGGCCAAACTCCCGGCCCTGGTTTGAGTTTTTGTTATTGGTGATGGTGGTGGTTTTTTTTGTTTTGTTTTTTGCTCAAGGTTGGTACTGTACCACCTGAGCCATACCCCCCACTTCTGCTTTCTGAAGGTTAATTGGAGGTAATACTTCTGACTTTTTGATGGGTAATTGGAGATAGGAGTCTAACATATTTTCTTGCTTCAGCCGGCTTCATACTACAAACCTCACTCAGATCTTAGCCTCCTGAAGTAGCTAGGATTGCAGGTACTAGCCAGCATTATCCAGCTAGAAACTAATTTTTTTGTCTAGATTTTTTTCATTTAATAGATTCAGAAATGCTTGTTTTGTGTGAACTGACATGAATTATACAGTTATATCATACTTGCCGTCAACGCTTTCGTATACTGAAGTAACTTCCATTTGGTTCAAGTCTTGACTAGATTTAGATTTGTCCTGGTGACCTGATAGTGAAAAGCTCAGTGTTTCCTTCCAGCACTCTGTAGCATTCATTTTCCAAACAACTTGCTCTATCAAAATGTATTATCTTTTTACATTGTCCTTATATTTGAGATCTCAAGTGGTTCACAATACTCTTCATAGTTTTATTTTTGTTATTTTGTTTTGCAGTCCTGGGGCTTAAACTCAGGGCCTGGGGACTGTCTTTGAGTTTCTTTTGCTCAAGGCTAGCACTCTACCAGTTGAGCCACAGCACCACTTTTGGCTTTTTCTGTGTATGTGCTAGGCAAGCACTCTACCATTAAGCCACCTTCCCAGCCCTCTTTATAGTTTTTGTTTTTTACTCAACGTGGTAAACATGAGACATTAAAAATTGCTAAAATGCCTTAGAGAAACTTCCTTACACCTCTCACTTGCAGTAATCTCTACATCTATCTTACTATGGCCTCAGATCTCAGTCTTCTGAGTAGCTGGGATTACAGACATGAGCTACTAGGACTCGGCTTTGAAGAATAAAATTTTGAAGTAAATCTTTTCTATTATGTTTCTACCAGTATATTTATCCTTTTTTTCTGTTGTATTAATAAAATTTCTATTGTATTTATTAAATAAATATTACACTTATTCTTACTCTTTTTTCATATATTTTTATTGTAATAAATAGAAGGGTTACATGATATTTGCCAGATAGAAGGTGCATTAATTCACATACATTGATACCCTTTCACATGTCTTGTTCCCCATTTCCCTCCCCCCTCCCTTTTATTCTTACTTTTATATTCACTTGTACTTAATCATTGGCTATACTGAATCATTTACTTTCTTTGAGATGCTGTTTTGTTATGGTACCCAAAACTCAAATATCTTGATTAAAGTGACATGCCTACCTTAGTTTCCAGAATATCTGAGATTCTCTTTAAATTAGTAAAATCTATAGCATGGCTTTCAGAAGGAGATGTTTTGCTACTTGCAATAACTCTTCAACTAAATAAGATACTTGTCAATCTAATTGCATATTCAGTTTTAGATGATGAAAGAAAGAGTATATGTTTGTTGGTGCAAGCGTAGCTACTGTGGTAGGGGAGAGAGTGTTAGAGAAATATTGTTGAAGGCGCAGTTCCATGAGCACCAATATGCTACTAATATGTCTGTATTTTTATGCCAGATCATAAATTTTTATGCCAGACCCATAAATACAACTAACTCATCAACTTTACCTAGCAGTGTTATAATGACTTCTAGAATAACATATAAACTTAAGGTAATATCATATACTTGAATTTACTCTCTCCAGATGGAATCACCATATTCTGTTTTCTCAAATCAAAAAACCTTCACCTAGCCTCCTTGATGTCTATACATTTGACTACCTTTGCTCTGTCCATTACTGTCTTGGTGAGGTTTGATGAGGCTCTTTGTCTTTGGTCTTTTTTACCACCTATTTTATCCAATTTATGTTTATTCTTCATATTATATCTAGATTAATCTATCTGAAATATAAATCATAATGTATACTTTCCTACTTGAAAATCTTGGGTGACTTTTCATGTAGTGTAAGATGAAATTAATTCGTTTTGGTTGTAGGCCTTACTTGTTATTACCTTGTTTCCAGGCTTACATCCTTTTGTAAAGTCTGTTACTTCATATATAAAGTTCATGGTCGGATACCCTGAATTCTTTCCACCCTTTTTTCTGATTGGAAATTGCCTATTATTTAAAAAAAAACAAAACACGTGGGCTTGGCACATTGGCTCATGTCTGTAATCCTAAACTATTCAGGAGGCTAAGTCTGAGGATCAAGATTCAAAGCCAATCCAGGCACAAAAGAACCTTAGACGCTTATCTCCAATTAACCTCAAGAAAACATATTCAAAGTGGGGCTTGGCTCAGGGGTAGGACGGTATCCTTCAGCTGAAGATCTCAGGGACCACCCCCAGGCTGAGTTCAAGCCACAACAACAACAACAAAACCACACACAGACACAGACACAGACAGATGTGTTGCTTGTGTGCGCACGTGTGTGCTCGCAGTTCTGCCATGAAGTCTTTTGTAATTCGAGTGGAATCAATTAATCATCTTTGTATCCCAACATAACCTTTATATACTTCTTTTATGGTTACTATGAATCCAGTGGCATTTGCGCATATCCTTTCTTACTTGATTTCTTAAATGATTGTATCTTACTCATTTTGACATTTCAGTGTTCAATTCAATGGTGGCACAGAGATTGGATATAGTTGGTTGACGGATGGATGGATGGATGGATGGATGGATGGATAGAAAAAAGGAAAAAAGTAGGTCATATCTTCCTGCTCAAATTGTATTTTTCCACCTTGCCTGGCTTAAGCCTAGGAGACTTTCTATCTCCAAATAACCAAAAGTGATGTGGTTCAAAATAGTACAGTGCTAGCCTTGAGCAAAAGAGCTCAGTGACAGTGCAGGAGCTCAGAGTTCAGGCTCCATGAGTAAAAACAAACAAACAAACAAACAAATAATTATGTGTGTAGATAGATAGATAAATAATCTTCAAGATAAAGAAATATGACTTCAAAACTCATTCACTGATATTCCTAATTCCATCCCATTGTCATGAGGTTGCTGCAGCTGGAGCCTGAGCCTGCCTACCCACTCTAGCATCTTTTTCTTCTTTGTACAGAGCTTAAGGAGACATAAATCTATTACTAATTAAACACCAAAGTATGCATTAGTGGAACATAAAACCTTTTTTATATATACCAGCTCACCTTGAGCAAGATTCTAAAGCTATGAGAGCTTTGATTGCTACATTGGGAAGGAAAAGTTGTGTACATAGAAGATAATTTTAGAGCCTTAGGACAAATCTGGGAAAGTTAAGCTTTAGTTAGGTTTTCCAGTGGATCAATGGTGATCACTAAGTTTATATTTTTTTCATTGATCATTCCTTTGTGTAAATGTTTTAATTACAATAAAATATGTTAGCATTATTCTAATAAAGATTTAGATCTTATCCAAGTTGGAGAATTGGAATGTTGAAAATCATACCCTTAATGTCCCTGAAATGTTTTTAAACATTTTAATATAATTGTTTCTTGGCAGCATAAACTTGTTTTAAGCTATGACACAGGTGAGGTTACTATTGCTTTTTTGTCTTTCATGTTGGAGGCTTTCTTCAAAAGCCTATTCATATTGAAGATCAAGGAATGCATGCATATGCATGTATTTCATTCATTAAACACCTTTGGAACAGGCCCTGCTGTTTCATGGGTGAACCTCCACGTGTCTGCATCCATATTGCATGTCACCCCTTTGTAAGAAACCTTCCAATTTTCCTTTGGAGGTTATACAACTGATTGTCAGAGTTTGGATCACTGAAGGACAGATGGGGACTGTGCATGAGGCTGTTTTCTCTTAGGAGGAAACTTAGTGCCTCATTTCAGTTCCCAAACCTCAACGTTTAATTTATCTGGTGTCTTTGCATTTACAATTCCTTTAGATCAATTTCTCCAGAAATGGTCTTTTGAAACATGTGTAGGACATAGAATCTAAATTTATGAAGTTTAGATTTGAACACGAGCAAATGAAGGAATCTTTCTGCAAAGGGAATAATGACCAAGAAATTGGAGAAAATAATCAAAGAGAACTGCAAATTATGAATAATTCACTTTACTTAGAGTGAAGCATACAGGAAGAACTGTATTAAAGGAAAAATAAAGCTATGGACAGAATCTGAAGCTTCACAGTCAAAATCAAGAAGATTACTTTTTTTTTCTGGAGGAGTTCAAGTGCCAACTCGTACATACTGTTCCACTAATTTACTGGATAGTTTCTGAGTGCCTTATCTAGTGGAAACATTAAAGACAAAGTAGGGCTGTTTTCTGTGACTTGGACATAATACACTAATTTTCAGTTGAAGTACTGAAAGAGGGGAGACTATGTATGAATAACACTCAGAAATCCTAAAGTTATGCTTGTGAGGTTATGCTTATTTGTACATAAAGAAAAACAGCAAATTTTTAGTGTGTATACTGACCTTTGGCCTTGAATTTGGATTGGGCACTCTCCCTGTGTGCTCAAGGCTTATACTCTAGCACAACTTGAGCCAGGGTTCCACTTGTGGCTTTTTTTTTTGCTTTATTGGAAATAAGAGCCTCAGGGACTTTCCTGCCTGACCTGGCTTTGAACCTTGATCCTCAGATCTCAGCCTTTGGAGCAAGCTAGATTTAGGCGTGTGCTACTAGCATCTGGTTTGAATCTATTTTTATAAAATTATGAACAGTTGGAAGTGTCTCCTGTCATTTTTTTCCTACTAGATGTCATTAGTGAGAGTACAAATGTCACCCCAGGGGTGGATCATAGAGTTGTGGTACCAGAGACCCACTCTATGAAAAGGCTCTGAGGATATTATCACTTCATATAGATTTTATTAAATTTAGCACGAATGTCTCTCTATTGGATTTTAATTCATTGACAGGACTAAAATACAAAATATAACTTTTGTGTATTGTCCAGAATGATGCTTAGTTCTGCAAAGGTTTTTTTTTTTATACATTTAATGGTGATTATTTTTTGGAAGTTTTTCTTATCTATGTATCCCACAGTAAAGCAATTTTCTCCTTTTTTTCAATCTAGGAGGAACATTCTTTTTATTGATTTCAGAAACAAATTCTCTCATTTGACTGTTTGCCTGAGCCTTAAAGAAATGTGGAATGATTACACAAGCACTCTGGAATTTAAACTGCATTCAATTCACAAATCTAATCACATCATCTAAATATCATTATGTTATAATAGGCTGATTGATAGGGACCAAAGCTGTTTTAGCCTGCTGCTGAATGCCTTTCACTCAGCCAGCCTTTTCAAACCAAGATGTTGATAAAGGGGTCTATAAATCTTAATAGTTGGAGACAGTTTAAAAGCATAGTTCACTGGGTAAGGTCACACCCACTTAAGTGACCTATTTTGTATACTTTTCAAAAATAGGTTAATTAACTTAATAGAAATAATAGGTCTCTGGTTTTGATGTGCAATTATTACTAAAACAGTTTTTTTTTCCCCTTTCCAAGTGAACACGATGTTCTTGAAATTGAGGACATAATAGCTATGACAAGAACCAGGCTTTACGAGGCAAGTCATGTTCAGCAAGTACATTTCAGACTTGCCCTTTAAAACATCTGCCTTGATTTCAGGTCCTAGGACATGGGCATACCTCCACCAAGGCATTTTGTTCCTGGCATTCTCCTGTTTCAGTACTTTTTTTTTTTTAAGGAGGGATTTAGTAGCTGTTGTTTTCCTAATCTCTATAGCAGCAGTTTATATAGCTCCTGTTTCCTTCAGCTTCCAGTAGGCATAGAAAGCTCAGTGAGTTTTGATCTATTTTCTTTTTAATCAGAGGACAATTTAATCATTCTTTTAACAGATGTTCCATCTGCTATTCTGGAAGAAGCACAGAGTGCAGAAGGGTGAGACAGTGCTTAGACCAGTCATACTTGGTTCAGGTTCCAGTTTCCTAAAGTAGCCTGATTCCTTTGATGTTGCTTTGTTTTAGTTCCTGATTTAAAGGCTCTTCTTCTAAAGTGCTATATCCTATCGTTGAACCTCTTGTGGATAGTTATAATCTACTGATTCATGCACGAGGGCCAATTGTTCTTCCTAGGTAATTATAGAGAGTGCATTATGAACTGATGGACTTGTGGTTCACGTCACAGTTATACCATTTCTCCACTTGCTTGTGCTGCTCTATCAATACAGCTTTTTCCAAAAGGAGCAAGCCTTGTTTGTTTGTATGGCTATGCACCGGGAGAGAGAAGGCAGCAGAAACTTCTGTGGTATCTTAGCTGTGATGAAAAGACTTTTTCAATTGTTCCTGCCTTGATTCCTTATTAGGAAGATGCCTTTCTGACAGAGGGTTCTGATGATTTTTAGGTTAGAGCACAAGTGGTTAGAGGACTCTGGTTTAATGTGGAGGGATTGCTCGCCAGTATGGGACAGAATCCAGAATTTGCCTTATTTCTTTATCTCCTAGATTCATGTTGGATTTCCTTCCCAAGCATTCTTTCTTGGATTTAGCAGCATCCCTTCTTTGAAAGAAAAGATCTCGTCTCCTATTTCTTTTACATCCTCTAATTTGCCCAGTACAGGATCCAATTCAGAGCAAGCATTCATTAAAAGCATTTCAGTTAATTAACTACAAACCGTCTGGTTGGGTTTAGGAGAGAATGACAGATTGAGCAGAGCAAGTATTGGCATACAGGAGAGTTGAAATTAGGAGTTGGATACATTTCTTTATTACTAATTTTTTTTCTAATAATGTGTGCTTGTGGAAAATTCGGGAGAACAAAAGCCTTGAAGAAAATCATTTATCCATTCTTAGGGTATGTTCATTGCTACGTGAAAATGTGTTCTCTGTAAATGTGCGTAGCATTATTTGTAATATCACACAAGTTGAAGCAATCTAAAAAAATCTATTAATAGGGTTTTGGGTGGATAAATACCATGTGACATAGTCACACAGTAAAATATTGTTTAAGAGAGTATGGAAAATATAGAAACATGATACCATGTGGATAAATTAAAAACACTAACTGAAGAGGCTGTCCACAGAAGACCACATGCTATATTCATATGTATGTCAAGGAAATCTACACTGAAAGATCATGGTGGTGGTTGTTGAGTGCTGGGAGAGTAGTATTTGTGTCTCTAGTGTGCATGGCTCCTGACACTCTCATTCTCTCTTTTTCTCTCCCTCTCTCTTTCTCTCCCTCTGTCTCTGTCTCTCTCTGTCTTTCTCTGTCTCTGTCCCTGAATCTATCTCTCTGTTTCTCTCTCTCTGTTTCTCTCTCTCTGTTTCTCTCTCTCTGTCTGTCTCTCTCTCTGTCTCTCTGTCTGTCTCTCTCTGTCTGTCTCTCTCTGTCTCTCTCTCTGTCTCTCTCTCTGTCTCTCTCTGTCTCTCTCTCTGTCTCTCTCTGTCTCTCTGTCTCTCTGTCTCTCTCTCTCTCTCTCTCTCTCTCTCTCTCTCTCTCTCTCTCTCTCTCTCTCTCTCTCTCTCTCTCTCTCTCTCTCTTATTTATCCTTGGACTTGAACTCAAGGATTGAGCACTGTCCCTGAGAATTAGGCTCAAGCCTAATATTCCATCACCATTTGAGCCACAGCTCCACTTCTGGCTTTTTGCTGGCTAATTGGAGATGAGAGTTTCATAGAGTTTCCTTCCTAGGCTAGCTTCAAACTGTGATCCTTAGATCTCAGCCTTCTGAGTAGGTAGGCTTACAGATGTGACCCACTGGTGCCTGGGTAGAATTCTTTTTGAAATGATAAAAATGTTCTAAAATTTGATGGTAATAATAGTTGTAAAAGTCTATGAATAAATTGAAAACTTTTGAAATAGTTCAACACATGAATAATCTTGGGAATTATATCTCAGTTACACTGCCATAAAAATGAATCACTTTTGAACTAGTGGCTCACACCTATAATCCTAGCTACCAAGAGATCTGAAACTCCTGATTTGAAGCCACCCTGGGCTAGAAATCTATGAGACTTTTATCTCTAATCAGCAAAAAAAAAAGACAGCTGTGAAAGTTTGGCTTAAGGGACAGCACCCAAAGTCTGAACTCAAGCTTTAGCTCCACCAAACAAACAAACCCTAAAATCCCACTCTGAAATGTCTATGGTCAATAATATTTGACATTTTTCTACTATTATTTTATATAAAAGTTTTTTGTTTTTTTCCCCACATCATTCAGCTCATAATCTGCATATAATTTTTTGTTTGTTTATTTGTTTGTTTGTTTTTCCAGTCCTAGGCTTGGGCTCAAGGCCTGAGCGCTGTCCTTGGACTTTCTCAAGGCTAGAGCTCTACCACTTGAGCCTCAGCACCACTTCGTGCTTTTTTCTATGTATGTGGCACCAAGGAATCGAACCAGGGTCTTCGTGCACTCTACCACTAGGCCAAACTCCTGGCCCCAGTCTGCATATAATTTTTAAGTATTATTTATGACCATTTTACCATGCACATTTTCTCATCTTAGTAAAATTTGCTTTGTTAATAGACTTGTAATGGAAACAGAATGGCTTATCTCACAATTGTAACATAATTTCTATAGCCATTCTTCTAAATGCTAGACCTATAGGTTGGGTCTGTTTTGTCACAATATTGAACAGCAAGTTACATTTTGGAAAGACTATTCACTCTTATTCTTAGACGTAGAAGGCTTTTTGCAAAACAAAACAAACTACATAAATAAAACTTGCTCATTGTGTTGTAAACCAGCGTCTTCAAAAATAAAACCTTCATGTCTTGGTTATAGCCTTTGGGTAGAACAAAAGGAATTGTCATCTGGCATCCTGGAAGGGCAAGTCCCACTACCTAAAGTTTCCAGGCTCCTCCTCACCTAACACCTCTATAAAAGGGGCACAGATTCTCAGCCTGAGCCAATGATTTAAGCAAGAAGCTCTTTTTCTCTTGTTATTCTACAGCAAGATAGAATAGAAAGAAGATTATATGTGTCTGTATTTAAAATCATCTTTGGGGGAAAAAGGTGTTTAAGAACAATCTGTCTCACTAGAAATTTTTCTTTATTATTTTTGGAGAAAACATTAAAAGAGGGCCCTGTAGGCACAGATTATCTTTCATTTTATCCTTTTTTTTTTTTTTGCCAGTCCTGGGGCTTGAACTCAGGGCCTGAGCACTATCCTTGGGCTTTCTCAATGCTAGTGCTCTACCACTTGAACCACAACACCACTTCTGACTTTTTCTATGCATGTGGTACTGAGGAATTGAACCCAGGTCTTTGTGCATGCTAGTCAAGCACTCTGCCACTAGGCCAAACTCCCAGACCTCATTTTATCCTTTGTGTTTTAGATTCTTATTTTAGCCTGCAGAAAATACTTAAAAGATTCAACATGTCTGTATTTTTTATTTTTTTTTGTGTGTGGGGGTGTCATGGGGCTTGAACTCTGGCCTAGGCGCTGTCCCTGAGCTCTTTAGCTCGAAGCTACCATCTCACTCTGGAGCCCCAGCCCCACTTACCATTTACTAGAGGTTAACTGGAGATAAGAGTCTCACGGCTTCGTATTGCCCAGGCTGGCTTTGAACCATGATCCTCAGATCTCAGCCTCCTGAGTGGCTAGGATTATAGGTGTGGGCCACTGCACCCAGCTCAACATGTCTGTATTGTAATCTGTGTTTAAATTTCTTTATCAATTAGCCAATGTTTTTGTTGTTGTTTAGTGCTGGGGCTTAACTCTAAACCCTGGCCTACACTTTGGCAAGCACTCTACTGCTAAGCTACACCCTCATCCCTAGTATTCTAGGGAGATTGCCTGTCACTGGCATGCTTCTTTTCATTACATTGCATTGTCTTCAGTTGAATAGCATATCCCATAATTTCAACTTTTCTCATTCCATAAAACACCCTGCTGTCATTTAGGAGAGGGAAAGAAATGCTATGTCATCATTGAGAGAAGGATGTGGATCCTGTATATTTTTGTCATTAACCTATTACATATAGAGTTGTGCTTCCTTTACTGACTTGATCTCTACTCACACCACAAAGTACAAACATATTTAAGACAAGGAGAACTGTGTACAAATGGATCTGTCCCTTTATTATCCAGGGCCTAACTCACAATGTCTATTTTCTAATAGGGGAATAAAAAGCTTCACTAGACTGAGACATTCTTTCCTAGGTCACATAGCTATTTGTAAGTATTGAGAACTTTAGTGCAGTTCTATAAAAATCCATAAGCTTGTAGAATCTCATTCATATTATATATAAGAAATTATATAGGCAAGAAAAATAATTGAATCTCTGTATATCCATTATTAAACTGATACCTCCTATATTCCGAGTGAAGAAAGACCCTTAGAGAAAGAACTTAAGAGAATTAAAATGATGTGAGCTGAAGCATGGTTCCTTTCCCATTCAATTATTTTCTTTTAACCACTGATGGCTTTTTGTGCTTGGCTGGGTATGCTTCCAGCTCGTCAAGCCTGTGTTATGAAAGAGAAATAAGACACTTAATCCTTTGAATGATTAACCTGCATTGGCCTCCTTCCCTAGTAGCCTGCCCTTCCTTTATTGTAGTCTGTTTACTCATTTCTGAGCCAAATCTCCAAGGTCTCTTATTATTTAGTGTGGGGACACCTGGATCACAGGGAGTCCATCTTTTGTTTTCATCTGAATATGATGGAATTGATTATACAGTTCCAGACATTTGTCTCCCCTCCCCTCCTCCCTCCTGTCCTTTCCCTTTTCCCCTCCTCTTCTCTCCATTATTTTGAGGCTCTGTTTCACTATGTAGTCCAGACTGGGTTAAGACTCAGCTATAGCGTAGCTCAGGCTAGCTAGCCTCAAGCCTTCAAATTCATGATCCTCCTCCCTTGTGCTATCATTACAGTTGTATGCTCCCCATTTTTCCTTCCTCTCCCCCCCCCTTCTATGTTTCTTTCTTCTCCCTCCCTCCCTTCTTCTTCTCCCTCTCCTTTTCCTTGTGCTTGTACTGGGGCCTGAACTCAGGGTCTGGGCACCATCCCTCACCTTTTTTGATCAAGACTGGTGCTCTACCACTTGAACCACAGATCCACTTATGGCTCTTGGTGGATAACTAGAGTTAAGAGTCTCACAGACCTCCTACCCAGACTAGCTTCAAACCTTCATCTTGATTTTAGTCTCTTAGTAGCTAGGATTACAGGCATTAGCTCCTGACACCAGCTGGGTTTTGTGTGTGTGTGTGTGTGTGTGTGTGTGTGTGTGTGTGTGTGTGTGTGTGTGTGTGTGTGGTTGTTAGTGAGGTTTGCATTCAGGGCCTCATGCTTACTAAACTGATACCAGCTATGCTTCCAGCTGTGTTTTTCGTTGGTTATTTACAGGATTGAGTCTTGCTTCCTGCTAGGGTCTGAGTTTCAGTCTGCCTACTTTTAGGCTTTCTGTAGTTTCTGGGATAATAGGCATACAGCACTATATCTTCCTTATGTTGAAGTGAGTCCCATGAGCATTTCTTTCCAGGTTGGTGTGGGATTGTACTGAAGTACTCCTAATCTCAGCCCCCACATGTCTTGGGATAACCAACATACACTGTGTGTCCATCTATGGGTTAAGAAGGAATCTTGTGAACTTTTCTGTCCTGGCTGACCTTGAACACCAGTCCTCCCATTCTCAGCCTGCTCAATAGCTGGAACTACAGGCGAGAGTCAACTGCCTAAAAACCCAGTTAGTAAAGTACCACTTTTTATAATTTTATACTCAGAGGGGTTTTACTTGTCAAAAATTCTACAGCAGAATTCAAATAAGTGTAGCATTTAACTCATACAGGCATCATTTTGTTTCTTATTTTTAAAGACAAATGAAGGTGAGTGAAATAAATTATAGTTGATACTCTGTGTGTTTGTGTGTGTGTTTACACTCTGTTGCTGCTGAAACCTAGGTCAGACTTCAAGCTGAAATTTATTTTCTGGTGTATACTACCTCCTTCCCCCCACAAAAACCAACAACAACAACAAACACACCTAATTTGTCATCTTCCTATGCTGCCTGTGGTATCATATGACCTTGGAGCCCAAGATTTTATTTTCAAAAACAGCAGCCATTTAAATTTTAGCCCTTGGGCTAAAGTCTTTGAACAGGAAATCCTAATTAGGATTTTAAAGGTGACTATTCATTGATTTAGATTCCTGAAGTTAGACTCTTCTGTGAGATGAATCACAAGGAATAAGAATAATTTTGTATAAAGATAGGTTTGTAGTTCTTGATCCAGGGGCATAAACTGTCTTTGTTCCTCAATAAGGGAAACTTCCAGAAGAAATAACTTCTTTGTTGTCTTCTTGAGGAGCAGCAGCAGAATCTGGGGTGATATTCATGCTTCCTGGCTTCCTTCCCTTGAGCTGTAACCACTAGACTGCACAGATAAATATTTACTCAAGAAAGAATGCATAGCTTTGAAAGAGTGAAGTCTTAAGATGGCTAAAACATACAAACAACTCCTACATAGGTCATTTGAAGGGCATCTGTGGCCACAGATTGGTCAGTGAGGGGGACCTTTTAGCCACTAAAACCTCAACCACCAGAAACTTACTCATGGGGCATCTTTGTAATTATAGCACAGACTAGCCCAAGTCTTAGATTATTTCACCATGTTGGTCCCATTTAGCATTAACTATAGTAGCTGATTAAGTAGATGACTACTAATTCCAGTCTTCCTAATGACCCACATTTTGCTCTTTCTCTTTGTTATATACAAGAATTTCCTCTGTATGTTTAGACTCCAGTGAGGTGTTAGTAAGTTGCACTTTCTGGTGGATTCTGGAATCTGTTCTACATAAGGAATAAAGGTGGTTATAAGAAGAGCAATACATTTTCTTTTGATTAAAGTAAGAATATAATCTTGATGGACCTCAGCATTTCCAGACTAAGACAAGAGCAACTTCAATATAGTACCTTGAGCCCTTTGATGAAAGTTATTTTAAAAGTATGGCCAAAGGACAGGTCATGCTGGAAATACAGAACAATGCTGGAGTGAAGCCAATTGCATGTGGGTAAGATTCTATCCAGTGGGGCCAAGACTAACAGACTTTGGATTGGATCAAGATCAGTGACTAAAATGTTCTTCCCCTTCTATACACATAACTAGCTCCCTCACCCCTTTAAGTTTCTGCTCAAATGTTACCTTCTTAATGAGGCTTGCAAACCTAATTCGGGCCCACCTATTTAAACTTTGAATGAATTGATTGAACTGGCTGAAACCTCATGCTGAGTAATCCTCTTTTCAAGGATTGTATTATGGAAGAATGCTTAACACTATAGATGGTAAAGTCAGTGGTATAACCCATCTCTAAGGTTTTTTTTTTACCTTTATTCTTCTCACAAAAAGCAGTATTTGTATAAATATTAAGATTTGTCCATGAGAAGGGAACAGAATGATCTGTCCATTTTTCCAGCTATTCTTTAAGTCTTAGGGATCAGAGTTTCCCAGAGAGATTTAAATTTTAAATGAAGTAAAGCAACAGATGCTTCAGATGAAATACTTGAGTTGTACAACTCTTTTTTTTATTGTGTTTTATTGTTGGGGTAACGTATGGAAGGGTTACAGTTACATTCACCAAGTAGTGGGTACATTACTTCTTGAACACTGATACCCCTTCTCATGTTTTTCTCCCACTTTCCCCCACCTCCTCCCCTTACAACCCTTTTTTTTTCCTTTGTGGGTCATGGAGCTTGAACTTGGCCTGGGTGCTGTCCCTGAGCTCTTCAGCTCAAGGCTACCACCCTATCCTTGAGCTACAACCCCTCTTCCCGTTTTCTAGAGGTTAATTGGAGATAAGAACCTAGGTCCTTTTGTGCCTGGACTGACTTTGAACCTTGATCCTCAGATCTTAGCCTCCTGAATAGCTAGGATTATAGGTGTGAGCCACCATACCCCTACAACACTTTCTATATACTGATATACCCCATCACTTTTGTATTTTTTGCTTTTCCATCAGAGGCTTAAAATTTTACTCTTCTTTTCCATCCTTTTGCTATTAGGGACAAGGAAAGAAGTCAAGACACACTTGCTGACAATACAGAAATTTGATGTATTTAGAATAGAAAGAAAACAAACTGAGATGATATAGTATTTGCTTTTCATCTTCCAGGCAGAATAATTTAAGTGTTAAGTACATTCGATCTTATCATTTCCATTTTATTCATTGTGGGCATGGCTTATACAGCCTAGGCATGCACACTGGTCCATGGTTTTCTCACTGAGTTCAGGATGAGCTCATCATACCACACAAGCCAAGCTGGATGATGATAATCTTTGAATGGGGGAAAAAGTTCAGAAATGCCTTTTTTCTTTCTTTCTTTCTTTCTTTCTTTCTTTCTTTCTTTCTTTCTTTCTTCCTTTCTTTCTTCCTTTCTTTCTTTTTAGGTTAGATAAAATGAGCTATTGTTGACTTATTCTATGATACTTTTCTTTATCAATGAATGCTGGGGTATAATACTATTTGTGCTGGTGTCTTAACAGTCCAAATGCTTTTATGGTTTTATAAATTCAAGTTCTAGAATTATGGTGTCTGTTTAAATTCCAAGTGGCTGAGAATTAGTTAAAACTTCTATGTGGAAACAACATCTTTTAGTAAGTTCAGAGTATAGGTAGAAAATGTGCGCTTGATTTGACTGGTTTCAAATTTTTCTGTTGATACTACTCTGTTGAATGAACCTCTTTCTGAGTTCCAAGCCAATGCTTACATGATTTCTTCAACTATGTATTCATTTTCTGGAATAGTTGTAATAATGGAGTTTACAATATCTATCATTGAGATGTTGCCTGTGTTTCATTTCCTTTTTTTTCCCCCATCCTGATAAATGCTATAACAACTTGCTCATTGTACTTACTAGTAAATCATAGGCATGTGTTATACGTGGCTAGATCTGAGCTTGCACTCCATTTGAATCCTGTCTTTCATTAGATGAACTTTTGCGTTTGTTCAAACTTTCTAGTCTATGTAATTCTGAAAATATTCTTTGTTGATGGTAATGAGGAAGAGGAGGAGGAGGAGGAGGCAGGTTTTATCTCTGGCATCAGTCTTAGGCAACCCATCAAATAACACCAATCTAATTTTTCTGATTCTTTATATAGATTATTGGGAACTGAGGCACAGAGAGGGTAAATAACTGAATCAAGGTCTACAACAGTCAATGGTGAATGGAATTGAGATTCAAACGTAGATATAACAAAATGCTTAAACCTATACACACACACACACACACACTGTGTGTGTGCGCACGCACGTGTGCATGTGTGTTCACGAGTGCACACCTGTCCTGAGACTTGACTGGGAACTGCCATTGAGCTTTTTTCCTTGCTCAAGGCTGGAACTCTAACACCTGAGCTACAGTTCCACTTCAGACTTTTTTTTGATGGTAAATTGGAGATAAGAATTTCATGAACTTTCCTGCCTAGGCCAGCTTTGAACCTTAATCCTAAAATCTCAGCCTTCTAGGTAGCCAGGATTTTCAGGAGTAAGATACTAGTGGCCTGACTAAACCTATTTTTTTTTTTGAATCATGGAGCTTAAACTTGGCCTGGACTGCTATCCCTGAGCTCTTCAGCTCAAGGCTTGGGCCTGGGTATTGTCCTTGAGCTCTTCAGCTCAAGGTTATCACCCTACCCTAGAGCCAAGCCCCAATTCTCTGTTTTCTAGAGGTTAACTGGAGATAAGAGTCTCTGGTCCTTTTGTGCTCGTGGCTTTGAACCTTGATCCTCAGATCTCAGCCTCCTGAGTACCTAGGATTACAGTCATGAGACACGCACCCAGCTAAACCTACATTCTTAAATATGTTACTCTCAAAGAATAAGTTTTTAAATAATTACTCATGTCTTCAAAAATAACATAATAAAATCTACTGCTGGAATAGGAAATCAGGAACTTTACATTTTGTATCCCACCAATCAGTGACTTCTTCATAGGCAGCAATCATTATCAGATGATTTATCTGTGAGGAAATAGGATCATGAAGTTTATCACTTAAAGATAAATAAGCATCAGTAAAAGACCTCTGATCCCTAGGGAGGATGAAGATTGCATGAATTTACAATGTTGCAGACTTCTGAGCAGGTTCATTTTAAGAAAAAAAAAGTAAGTTTTAGACCATGCCCATCCAAACTCTGAGAATTAGACTTTAAACAAATCTTGAAACAGTTATACCTACTAAAACAAGGTAGGATAATGGAACAAGGTCACTCAGCTACCAGAGAAGGCTTCTGGTTTGTCTCATTTATATCAGGAATATCTATTTCATTGTCCCAGAATATATTAATGGACTACACAATGCCAAGACTAAGTTCTGATTTTTAACTAGAGATCTGTTCTAATCACGCTGTGTATAATATTGTCATTAAATTTGCCATCTACAATTAAGGCCCATCACAAAATGAGCTAAGGGACCCCTCTCCTCCAAGTATAACTACCAGACTAGATCAAGGAAGACAACACAAATGATTCAAATTTCTTTCTATGAAACATTTTCTTTGTAAAATGCCTCTAGAATGCCACTGAGTGTACAATTTCATATTGACTTTCAAGAGTACACAATATACAATTCTGAAGAAACACACTCTCAATGATGTCTTTTCTTGAAATTTTTAAGAGCACCTTCTGTGTACCAAAAGGAACTTGACCTGTGAGCTATTACCTCTGTGTTTGAATAGACATGAGTGCTTGTATGCATGTCCGTGTGGGTGAGCACATTTGCCAAGATGGGTGTACACATGTGAGCACTTTATATTTTTTTGTTCTTGTTTTTTGTTAGAGTGATCTTTATTACTTACAGTAACAGAATGATTTAATTGTGTATACTTTACTGATTTTCAGCTACCAAAGTCCATTTCTCAAATGGTGTATTATTTTTCCTTGAAAATATACAATCACATGTGATTATCTCTCCTCTCCTTTGTATAGCATTAAAGTCCACTTATAAGGAGATCATATATATATATATATACATACACATATATAATTGCTTTAATTTTGGTATTACCATGAAGCTTTTTTAACTTTCACTTGATATAAGAGCCTACAAGGAGAAAAGAGAAGAAAAGAAATGGAAGTAAAATTCAATTAAACTTAGCAAAAGAGTTTTAAGATTCTAGGTTAATATTCCAACAAACATAAATACATTTAAGAAAATCCCCCGAGAGTTAGAAGAATTTAAATCTCCAGCCATGAGATTTACACCTTCTGGCCTTTGACTAACGATTCACCTTTCCTGTCTCTTGAACTTTTGAGACACTGTTGAGGTGATGAAAACACTCTAAAGCAAGATACCTTGATTGTAAACAGTTTCCTACTCTGATATCTTTCCCAGCTCAATGCATATAACCTTGGCATTGCTTGAATAGATGTAGCTCATCCAAGTAGGCCAAATCCCAGATCAGCTTAACATTGCTTCTATTATTCCTTTTTTCTAGCATGTTACTGATGATCATGCTGTCTTCTTCACTTGTTAATAAGTAGTTATCTTTCTTTCTAATCATCTTTCCCTACTCTGACAGCAGCAAGTATGAACTAAAGTCCATCTCTCTTCGTAGATTAAATGTACTGCATGGATATATTCATTAATACCTTAAAAT
Organism: Megascapheus bottae; assembly: GCF_031878675.1. Taxonomy (NCBI): domain Eukaryota; kingdom Metazoa; phylum Chordata; class Mammalia; order Rodentia; family Geomyidae; genus Megascapheus; species Megascapheus bottae. Next base: position 7,520,964 of record NC_143522.1, read on the forward strand.
ATTTTTTTTAGAACTTGGACCTATTTATCACAAAGCTACTTAAGTAATTACTTCTTGGTAACCCATTAATTGAAATAGTCTTTCTGAAGCTATAGGAGAAAGAGTTATTGTTTGGGTGATTTGTCATTAGTTTGCTTATGTACCTCTCCAAATTTTTTCTCTGTACCTCTTTCCAGTCTATTCAATGTTTTTCTGTCACTCTGCCTCTCTGACTCCTTTCTCTATTAGCCAATCTCATGAATGAAGAAATGAGGTTAGCTATCTATCAAATACTCTGTGAGGAGCTAGCACTGGAGATTTGTTTAAGGCTTCAGTTATCTAAGTAACTGGGTTATAGGGAATCTGTTGAATCATGCCTACATTTGATGGCCCGATCTTTTTGTTTATCTTGTTTCATTTAGTTGACAAAGGAATTTTTAGGTGGTGTCTGGAGGGGTGTGAGTTCTTTGTGCTGGCTGAGAATAAGTGCATTGGAAGTTGACAGAACTTAGGTCCAAGAGAGGGTAGTGCTTCTCTATGAAGCACCATGTAAACTCCTTTGCACTCTAACACATTCTTTCTATTGCCTGTTTTCTATGGCTTACAACTGATGTTGTTTGGATTGTGAAAAGCAAAAACACCATTTTACCTCACTTTTTCAGGTAGTCTCAAGGCAAGAGCATTTACTTATTTGTGTGAGATAGGTCTTGGTTTTTACTCAGCCTGGGCTTCAACTCTTGGTCTTCCATCCAGCCTCCACCATCCCTGTGCTGGGATTACAGGCATCAACCACACCCATTAAAACAAGATTCTTTGAGAACAGAACTAAAGTATATTAGATAAAAATTACTACTTCTCTTGGCCAAGAGCATAGCTTAGTGGTAGAGTGCTCAGATATCATGCTTGAAGCCCTGGGTTTGATTCCTAGGTATAGAAAAAGCCAGAAGTGGTGCTATGGCTCAAGTGATAGAGTGCTAGCCTTGAGCAAAATGTGTTCAAGGACAGTGCCCAGGCCCTGAGTTCAAGCCCCAGGATTGGCAAAAAAAAAAAAAAAAAAAAAAAGAAAAAAATTACTGCTCCTGTCTGCATCACAGAGATTGTACCTTGATTGTAAAAGGATTGCTGGAGTATTTTTCACTTGTTGGTGTTCTGACATATAGGCAAGTAAAATCAACACCATCTTCCTGCAAAATACTCCCAAACCCTTCTTCCCTCATTCTCATTTTTTCCTTTGAAGATCAAGGAGCTGCTTCCAGTATGTATTCAGCATTCCTTTTAGAATTAAATTACTGTTTATTCCTTGGTGATTTCCTTACTATACTTAGTATGTAGTAGAGTCTTCATATTACCCTAGATTTCAGGCTTTGTTTTTAGAATGAAATGCTGTTCTTTTTCTTTTTTGAAAAGACTCTCTCATGATAAGATGGAACATTTTTGGTTCCAAACTTCAAATATTGGTTACTTTTTTAAATCTTAAAAACTTTATAACACGTTGGCGCTGACTTCATCCCGCCAAGACAAATATATTTGTTGTACATCCTCTCTCCTCTTAGGATAATGGAGTATAGAACATTTAAGGGATAGTGTTGCATTTCTTATACTTAAGTGTATACTTAGTAGGTACTCAGTGAATTCAGGAGACACACACACACACACACACACACACACACACATTAATCTTAGTGTAGAACATTGGCTCACAATCTTTCTTGTGCCAGGATATGCACATAAAATTAATAGTTGGGCTGGGAGCGTGGCCTAGTGGTAGAGTGCTTGCCTAGTGTGCATGAAGCCCTGTGTTCAATTCCTCAGTACCACATACACAGAAAAAGCTGGAAGTGGTGCTGTGGCTCAAGTGGTAGAGTGCTAGCCTTGACAAAGCCCAAGGACAGTACCCAAGCCCTGAGTTCCAGCCCCAGGACTGGCAAAAAAAATTAATAGTTATAGGACACATTAAATATTTTTTCAAAGACCATCTATAGAGTGACATACCTTAGTTACACAAATCACAAAACCCTATGCTATATCCTTACTGTGTCTGAGAGCAAGACTGCATTTATAACATGAGTGAACAGATGCTTTCAGCATTACACCGTGGGATAGTGTACCTTTTGTTTTGTAACAGGCACATATGTCCCCTCAGGAGCTCCTTGTGCTTGGACTCCAGTCTTACTTCATGACAGTGGCACCAATGGTGGGAAGTAGAGGTATATGGGAATGTATGTGTATACAAAGGTGAGAGAGTGCTCTATATTTTACCCTTTATTCCTGACTGATGTTCTATGACTTGAGGCTTCACCTGTGCCATCCACACTCTCTCACCTCAGTACAGGTAAGAGCCTAACACAAATGCTCTAGGAGTCAGTCATATTAATATTGATTAAGTAGGGCATTTATCACCTCTGATCTCTAAGTCCTCCCAACTTTGCATAGATTCCAAACTGTAAGCTACACTTTTGAGAGTTTTGTTTGAAGTACACACAATTTAGGGAGTGCCATCTGCTTCATCTCTACTTTGCTCTTACTCAGCGATAATGCAACAGCCTGCTTACTAATGACTCAGTTTACCTAAGAAGTATGAAGTCACTCTTCCACTGCTAGATGAAGGAGTTGTAAATGTTAAAGGGAATCCTGGTTGAAAAGTATTCTTTTAAGGCAAGTACTTGACTTGGATAATAAAGGTATTATCATGATCAGGCAATATATAATATATTAAATACTTCAGCTTTACCAGAATCAGACAGGTAGTGGATTACAGAACCAAAATCCCAAACTAGAACAGCTCCCTGTATTTCACTAAGTAGCCAGTGGTAGGATGTTGCAACATAGCAGCAGAACATAGTACTCAGTAATCCTGCTATCTGGCTGAACTTTAGGCTGAGTTAGACTTTGAGAATATAGTGTAGAGATGAGGGAGGATGTGGGAGGATGGCTGGTTCTTCACTGCAGGAACAGCCATACTAGCTCCCATGGGCAAGGTGGAACCTGCTCTTGATTATGGTGCTACCTCCTTCCCATATTGATTGGGGACATTGACTTTCGGAAATAGCAAGATGAGAGATGCCAGTATCACCTTCACAAAGTAGGTGAAGAGAAGGAGACTAACAACAGAGCACTGGTGTTTTGTGTCTAAATGAAAACTCATTGTTTCTCGGAAAATATGTGAGAATAATCTTTAAGTGAGTCTTGGTCTTGACCTTGTGCCACAGCAGACAAAACGAAAGTCTTCTTGAGTTAAAGTAATCAAGTTAAAAGTGTATTTACATAGATGAACAGTGGGATTTAACCAGGACTCTGAAAGGTAATCCGTGGATTCAACACTCCATGAATACCATGCCGTGTTCCAAAGCCAGAAAATTACTGTGAGCTTTTACGAGAGAGGATTGTGGGAATCATCTAGATGAAATTTCGCCAGTTTCACCTCAAGTCTAATGCACTCCAGGTGTGCGGGCTGCCCAGGCCTTGGGAGCTTCAGAGAAGAACTTTCATCCCCAGAAGGAAGCTTTGAAGAATACCCAGGACCTTTCCATCTCTCCTTTTTTTTGTATTCTTTCTGCCCACATTTGGTAATTGGAGATACTTGGTGTTAAAGCTGAACTTGTTCCTTCTCAACCTGCCTCTCCCAACAGTGTAATCTTAAGCCCGTGGCTTCAGTTGTGTGTAGCAGTGATTTCTCTGCAGTGTCCCTCAGGTGTAAGAAGAGAACCACTGAAATACTAGAAAGGGGGTTATAGGAAGTCACCAAACAACAATTTTCCATGTCTATAGATGCTTTCATCTAAGAGCAAGAGAAGCTGGAGAGGCTGCCTCCAGGAGGGAGGGGTACATAATTTAAAACTCTGCTTGTAGATTAAGGAACTAAAAGATCAAAGGGCTTTGTCTTCAGAATTACACAGTGAGTCACTAGAAAAACTCTTGAGTAGAAGTCAGGCATAGTGTTCTCCAGTCTTACATGGCTAATAAGTGCAATTGACTTGAATAGTACATTCCTTTTTTTCCCATTTAGAAATATAATTATGTGTGCATTGTAGATTTAGATTTCCAAGCTCTAATGGGCAAGGTGAAGAGTATTGAGAGACCCTTGCGTGGAATGTGTGGTCCCTCTAATCCCATAGGACCTTGGTCTTCCTACAAACCACTGCCACTGTTCAAGCCATTTTGTGGCTATAATTTAGAAATTCCCCTTAAAGAGAGATTTTTTTTTCTAAAGCCAAATTAACAGATACTAACTATACTGGTTAATTGTGATTTCCTTTTTCTACTTTTGACTTGTATATATTTTGGTCTGCTGCTCACTGGATCAGCTGAACATTGATTGATGACAGATGAAAGTATTTTCAGAGTTAAGGTCAGGCATCAAGGTTTACTTTGAGCAGCGAATATTAAGTTTTATAAATGTTTTAATATTCTACTAAATTTATTGCTTTTCTTCTATGTCCTCTATACATATGCCAGGTTGAAGGGCAGGTTACTGAAAGTGAACATGGTTAAATTGTGTGTGTGTGTGTGTGTGTGTGTGTGTGTGATTCGTGCACATGTGGGTGTTCATTTGGTAAAAGAGAGCCAGAGAAATACTGCCAGGAGCTAGAAGAAACATGTATTGCAGAAATAACATCTAAGATGCCTTCCTCAAGTCCATCAAAAAAAGGTCACCTCCTCTTGTCTGTTTAATTTACAAAATCTATACACTGCAATGTGTTTCAGCTGTGCCTCACTAACAAAATACTATCCATCTTTCCAGAACTTGAGTGGGAATGCAGTTGAGTCTTTTTATGAGTTGTTTATAACAGATATATGATTCTGTCATTTTCTTAACCTAATAAAATTCACAAGAATAAGAATTCTCTGACAAAACATAATGTAGCATCTTTTGCCATTTGTCCAGTACAACCTGTCCAACAGGTATGACTCTGAATTGATGGAAGACAGGCTGATTTTAGATTATGTGGAATGTGACCTGGCCCACTGTGGCCTAGCCTATTTGTCACTTGTCTAGGAGCCTGCAATATTTGCTATGATAATACATAAACTCACAAATCACAATGACTTTGTGCATACAAATATATTTTTATTCTGGTAAAATTTAAGTTATATGTTGATTTTCTTGATGAACAGGAGATTTTTTTTTTCTTCCAAGCAGTAATTCTACCTATGACTTCCATTAAAAAAAAAAGAATTTCAGTGTTATCCTTGGAGATAAGAGAACACGAAGGAAGAACTGGAGAAAAGAGTAAATGGGAAAATGGGAGGGTCGTAGAGAAATGTCTCAGATCCTTTCTACCCACTCACACTCCACAGGCTAGGATTTATCTGATGCCCCAAACTACAGAGAGAACTAGAAAGTGTGGTCAGGTTATGTATCTAGGAAGAAGAAATGGGTGGTTTTGTAAGCAGCCAGTAGTCTCTAAGAAATAGATTTCGTGGTTCAGTGTATTTTTGTATATCTTTTTGTCCCTTTATCAAATCTTCTTCCAACTTATGATGCTGGTGTATGATTTTAATTTCAGTTTTGGTAAGCTGCTTGTTAGTGATGACTCTCACACTGAAGTATGTAGCTTGTTTTATCTGGCTTCTTCCAGCTGTTGTTATTATAGGACATCATCAAGAGATTTTAATGTAAATTGATTTTCACATATCTCTCTGTTTATGAAGTTATGTATTCATACAATTTGAATCCTTAAGGAAGATATCATGGCGAAAGGGGGTAAAATCTTTTGTAATCTTAGGCTCTTAGGCTTAGCTGTTGTTAGCATGTTTATATATATAGTTCTCTCTCTCTCTCTCTCTCTCTCTCTCTCTCTCTCTCTCTCTCTCTCTCTCTCTCTCTCTTTTGGTGGGTTGTGGGTCTTGAACTCTGGGCCTGAGCTCTTTATTTCGAGGCTAGCCCTTTACCAATGAGCTATATTGCCACTTCCCATTTTCTGGTGATTAATTTAAAATAAGAGTCTCAGGGACTTCTGTGCCTGGCTTTGAACCATGATCCTCTATCTCAGCCTCCTGAGTAGTTAGGATTACAGGCGTGAGCCACTAACACCTGGCTTATAGTTCAGATTTTTAAATGTATATATTAACATTGTACATTTCCTTGAAGTGTTTTGTACATTCTCTCCTTTTATTTTTTATCATGGACAATTTTATGGGTTGACTTCAATGCAAATTTTTTTCTCATTTTTTTTTTCTTTCCTTTTTTTTTGTTTTTGGTCGGTTGTGGGGCTTGGGACTCTGTCCCTGAGCTCTTCAGCTCAAAGCTACTGCTCTCCCTTTGAGCCACAGTGTCACTTCCATTTTTCTAGTGGTTAATTGGAGGTAAGAGTCTCATGGACTTTAGTGCCCAGGCTGGCTATGAACCTCGATCCTCATATCTCATCCTCCTGAGTAGCTAGGATTACAGGCATGAACCACCTGCCCAACTTTTCTCATATTTCTTAATTATTTTATTTTCATCCCAGTATTTTTAATTTTTAAACATATTTTTATTGTAATTAATAGAAGAGTTACATTATATTCGCCAGATAGAAGGTACATTACTTAACAAACATTGCTACCCCTTCTCATGTTTTTGTCCCCATTTCCCTCCCCCAAACCCTCATCTTGTTTTCCCACTTCTTTATCCTATTTCAAATTAAAAACTAAACGTATATAGGATATATCAGATAACAGGATAAGATACTGTAACAATATGACAACAAAAGAGATGAGAAATAACATAGTACATTAAGAACAATAATCACACATTATCTGGCTCCTGTTTCCATTATTTTCTAATTTTTAAAGATGAAAGCTTTATAGAGTCCTTACTCAGAATTAGTTTTTAAGGGAAGAATATTAAGAGAAAGGCAACACTATTATGTTTGGCTACTGCTGTATATTCCTATCGACCCAATTCATTATTTGCGATGGATATATTGATAGTGTGATTCATGAACTCATTTTTTCATGTTAATAATCTTTCTAGTAATGGGCTTGAAAATTAATTGAATTTAGAAGTGATGTTACTCTGTTCTTGTAAGATGAAACGAGTTATTCACCTAAGACAAATCTGATGTAGTCACTCTCCTGTTTCAAAATCTCTTTTAACTTCTCTTCTTCTAAGAGATAAGAATCCAAATTCATTAGTCTGAACTCTACTTCATATACATAAATTTCAGACACAGTGATTTCTTGCCAGTACTCACCTCTGCTTCACATTATCTGATATGATGGTGTGTGTGTGTGTGTGTGTGTGTGTGTGTGTGTGTGTGTGTGTGTGTGTCTGTATGTGTGTGTGTGTGCCTTCGCCTTCTCTTCTTGGTGAAGGTTGTGTGTTTGCTCCTCTTTGGTGGAGCTTTTCTAGAGTTCCTGGGCAGAACTCTCCCCCCCCCCCTCCCCCGCCTACACACTCCTCTCTTTTTTCTCTTCTCCTTTTCCTTGTCCACTAGTTTTATTACAATGTTTCTGATGTTAGGGCTTTAATTTACCTCTTTTATTTATGTATTTGTTTGGGAAGATCAAGCCAGGTACCCTCATTATGCAACCATGCACTGTACCACTGAGGCTCATTCTGCACTGTTAATTTTTTTTTCCCATCAGTTGTGGGACTTGAACTCTGGGCCTGGGTGTTGTCCCTGAGCTTTTCAGTTCAAGGCTACCACCCTATCCCTTGAGCCACAGGGCCACTTCCTGTTTTCTCATGGTCAATTGAAAGAGTCTCATGGACTTTAGTGCCTAGGTTGGCTTTGAACTACAATCCTCAGATCTCAGTCTCCTGAGTAGCTAGGATTACAGGCTTGAGCCAACACATCCTGCTTGCACTGTTAATTTTTTATTGTGTCATAATACACATACAATAAATATTAAGTATACAGTTGATGAATTTGTTGTGTCAGAATTTGAACCTGGATTATGAGCCTTCAGAGGATAGGAAACATGTTCTATTCGTTATTCTTTCCCCAGAGGTACTCAATTAAGGATCTACATGAATAATGAATAATCACTAGATAATTCACCTTGGTCCATCCAGTGTACATATCTTTTTCTTTTTTTTTTTGTGAGTCATGGGGCTTGAACTCTGGGCTTGCGTGCTGTCCCTGAGCTCTTCAAGGCTACTGCCCTATCCCTGAGCCACAGCCCCACTTCCCATTTTGTAATGATTAATTGGACATAAGAGTCTCATGGACTTTAGTGGCCGGGCTGGCTTTGAACCGAGATCCTGAGATCTCAGCCTCCTGAGTAGCCAGGATTACAGGCATGAACCACTGAGCCTGTCTCAGTGTACATATCTTTATGAAAATTTTCTTTTAGTTTGAGCATGAAACTGAGGAATGTTTGCTTTCTTTATTGCCACTAACCTCAAAGTTTAGAGTTAAAAACCTAAGAAAGTATTGCCTTTCTTAGAGGTGATAGTAGACAAAAAAGTAAAAATGAATCTCATCTATTCTATTTATTTGCTAAAGTTTTATTAGAAGCAATAATCTTAAGACTTGAAACATAAATAGCAGAGAGGTATGGTTAGAATTAAATTGATTGTCCTTTATTATTCCTTCTCTTAAATACTTAAATCTAAATTTAAGTTTTCCCCAGAAATGAAATGAGATTTCATTTCAGAGCTATTTCTCTCACTAAAATTGTTAACATATTAAACAAAATGGTATTGCTAGTATTTTTTTAAAGTTAGAAAACAGAAAATTTTCTTGAAGTTAGTTGTTTCAACAAGAAAGTTTAATAGTTTTCCTTGAAAGTTGATCTTGAAATCATTCCTTTTAATTTACATTAGGCCCTCTGAGGAAATAAACACATTTCTAAATTTAAAAGCCTGGTCCAATTACCTTTTCTGTGTTAGAAAATACAGGCTAAGGTATCATTACTTCGCACTGATTGTGATTTTAAACTCCTCTTTGAGAAGTATATAATACAAGTAATATTAGAATATGAATGTAAATAATAGCACCAAATGGGCATATTTTTCTACTTTATCTACTTACTTAGCTGTTTTTACCCCTTCTGAGTTTGTACTAGTTTTAATATACAATTTCTGTTCTTCCATTAATTAATTAACCATCTATCATTATCAATGTCTGTAATACCTAAGGTACTGTATACTTTGATAATGTTAGGTCCGCCTGGAAGAAATGACTTCTTCCCTTGGCTCTCTCCCACTGCACCCTGGAAATCCTCACCCAGCACCTGTAACCCTGGCAACTGGCATGCCTGGGGGCAGTGGGAGGTCCCCACTGAGGTGTTTCCCCATCCTCTGAGATCACATCCACTTCCTCTGTGTCTATAATACTCCCCCTATATAATCACTCACTTCCCGCCCTAAGCTCTCTTGCTCGCCCAACTCCATCTTGGGCGGCAGGAGTCTGCTCTTTCCTCATGGTAATAAACCCTCTTCTCCTGAACTGCACAGAGTTTCCTCTCGGCAGACCTTACAGATAGTACCAAGATGAAGGAATTAGATTAAAACTTTACCTTGACTATTTAAAAAAATTCTACAACTTGTGGTTATTTTTGATCCATTTCAACAAATACTCATTTAGAATCTATATTGTGCTCGGTATTGCTCAAGATCATAATCCATAATTCCTTAAAAATTAGCATTTTATTTCACTGATTTAAATTATGGCTACTAAATTATAATTTTTTGTTGTTAATGTCACATATTTAATTAGTAATTAAGAAATGGAAGATTGATACAATCTCCCTTTTTCCTGAGAAGTATGTGTCTTATTAGTTCTCTATATTGATTAAAGCTACAATATTATAGACCTTTCACAAAGCAATATTCTCAGCTAAATGAATAGTATAAAAACAAAAATAAGTATACTAAGTAAATTTTATTGTTTATTTTGGAGGAATTGAACAATTTGGATGTAAAATGTAACTGCTCAAATTTTAGATATTCCTAATTTCTTCTATAGTTGCAACATATAACTTAGTCATAAACAGATGAAAATTAAGCATTTGTGCTTGAATTATGGTTTTACAGAGGCCACAGATCTGTTTTGTGGAAACTTGAGTTTCTGTATAACAACATTTAAAACCATGATCAAGTCATTTAATAGGACCACCTAATAAAAGGAAATTTGAGGTCACTGTGATAGGAAACTGTCCAAGTACTAAATGATATGTTTACCTGCGAGTTGAAATGAGAAAAATCAGGCCTTTCCTGTAGTTAAAAAAAAAAAAGATCTATTTATGCATGTGCTCTTTTAACATAAGTTCCATGTTAAAATTTAGGAATACTGGAACCTTCCTAGAGCATATTTTCTTTTTCTTTCTTTCTTTTTTTTTTTTGCTAGTCCTGGGACTTGAACTCAGGGCCTGAACACTGTCCTTGGGCTTTCTCAAGGCTATTGCTCTACCACTAGAGCCACAGCACCACTTCCAGCTTTTTTTGTTTTTCTATGTATGTGGTACCAAGGAATCAAACCCAGGTCTTTGTGCCTGCTAGGTAAGCAACTCTACCACTAGGCCAAACTCCATCCTGCCCCCCCCCAGAGCATATTTTCTAAGAAAGGGTACAACTCTCTCTCTTTTGAGTGTCCAGGTCCTAATTAGGAATAACTTCTCATACTTAGAGAAAACTCAAATTGCTTAATTTTTGTCTGTAAATGTGTGTGTGTGTGTGTGTGTGTGTGTGTGTGTGTGTGTGTGTTCTCTTTAAGAGAGCTCTGCCTTCCATAAAGGGCAGAGAAAGTGTATATGTCATTAATCACTTGAGAATTGTTTATCACTGTAATCAAGAGGGCACTTGCCCATGGCAGTAAAATTACCTCAGTTGTGTAAGAATAGCCTGAGTAGTTTACTTAGACTGATCGCCAATGTTTGGGCATTATTCAAGGATTGTCCAAGACTGATCAAGTGGCTTTATTTTTTTTCTCTGCTCTTTTCAGATTCACCTTTACACCATCCAGTCACATTGAGAGGAGGGGAGGTTCCTGACATTGCTAGCCATGTGACATAACTTTTCAGACAGCGAGTTAAATTTCAACCCAGACATTTCTCTTCAATTCAGGTCACCTACAGGCCAGACAAAGCCAAGGTCATATATTTAGCCAATATAAGGAGGTTTGTTAGTTCTAGCAACTATAATGTTATTCACTGTTAGAAATACTATACCTGGTTAATCCTGTTGTGTCCTTTTATTAATAAGCCCTTCATCAAGAGGACATAACAGGAGCCATTCTCTGCAAGGAACTTTTCATGAGGTCTTCCGTCCTCTTTCATTGTGAAGACAAGAAGACCTCATGTTGACTTGTACAAATTATATTGACCTTTCTGAAAACAAATTCTTCCCCAGATTCAGTGATCAAACTATAATCTTTATCTTTCAGCCAATGACAATAAAAATACCAAGCCAATTCTCTCTAAACTTCCTTTAATGGACCCCAAATTTCATTAAATCTTGAATGTCACTCACCAGAAATTATATATTGGCTCAGATCAGACTCTTCTATTGAGAATTCAAGTTCTGCTTTGTTTTTTATAAGTATCTTTCTGATGAAGTTGAGGTAAATGGAACAGAACTCTATACTGGCCCCACCCTGCTGTCCGTGCATATGTCTCAGTCCTCACTGGCCCATCTTTTTGGTGAGTTACCTTGGCTCTATCTTGTGAGTTAGTTACCTTGGCTCCAGGGACAATTCCTGGAATTCAGATAAGATTAATTTTTAAATGAGTATTGTGATAAATAAATGATTTATATAAATGGATTATTAATCAAATAATTTAGTGCTAGATTATATTAATTTCTTGAATTGTTACCTTCATCCTAGAGTGGACATATAACACTAAAGCAAGTGCAATTCTTTGCTTTGAGGCACTAAAAATGTTTCCCTACTTTAAAATCCATATGTACCGGGGCTGGGAGTTTGGCCTAGTGGTAGAATGCTTGCCTATTATGCATGAAAACCAAGGTTTGATTCCTCTGAACCACATACATAGAAAAAAGCTGGAAGTGGTGCTGTGGCGGAGCATTAGCTTTGAGGAAAAGCCCAAGGACAGTGCTCAGGCCCTGAGTTCAAGCCCCAGGACTGGCAAAAAAAAATTCATTTGTACAGCCAGGCACAGTGGCTCACACCTGTAATTCTAGCTACTTAGGAGGCTGAGGTCTGAGGATCATGGTTCAAAGCCAGCCGGGGTACTAAAGATCGTGAGACTCTTGTCTCCAATTAATCACTAGAAAACTGGAAGTGGTGCTGTGGCTCCAGGGGTAGAGCGGTAGTCTTGAGCTGAAGAGCTCAGGGACAACACCCAGGCCCAGAGTCCAAGTCCCATGATGGACCAAAAAGAAATGCACTTTTTCAGTGATAATGCTTTGCTTTTATGGATTTCATTCTTATGAACTTTTACTTACAGATTATGCCAGGACTCTTAGCTCTCCTTCAACCATATTTAACATCCTTCAAGATAACATTCAAATACTCTTTCCATTACTTAATTTCCCTCTGCTTTCTACTTGGACTTAAATACCATTCTTGCACTGTTTTAGTTGATCTGTAACTGCAACACTTCATTTACTCTGCTTTGTGTCTTAATTGATTTTGTTTATGAGGGGCAGCCTAAGTGAAGACCAGGGTCATATCTGTAAGCAGCATCCAAGTAATTAGCTCTGAAAAAGTGGCACATCACTTTTCTCTTATAAATAGATGAGAACATTACTGTCAGTATTTCTCAGGACAGCTATGAGGAAGGGTTAAGAGTTTGGCAGTAAACTATCTGGTCAGACTTAAAATTCTCTTAAAGGTGGTCCCCAAAAGGGATTACCTTAAGTATTCAGTGGCAGATTTATGTCATGGCAGCAATCTGCCGTTGTGTGCTCTTGTGCATGCATGTGTATGTGCGCGTGCACGTGAGCGTGTGTGTGTGTGTGTGTGTGTGTGTGTGTGTGTGTGTGTAGGTGTAGCCCAGGATAGCTTGGAACTCCTGTGTAACTGAGGCTGGCCTCAAACTTTTGATCCTGCTGCCCTGCCTCAGCCTTTCCAGTGCTGGGATTATAGGCATTTTTGTATGATATCTAAAAATTAAGATGAACAATCATCCAGAATAAAAATTCGTCGGTTTTGTCCTTCCAGTTTGTTTGACCAAGGCAAGATTAAACAAGAGTTTCGAGAAATGAGCTTTTTGAAGTGAACGTTGTTTGTTTACTTCTGCTTCAGGCTTTTGAACATTAGGTCTTCGAATGGTACAGATGATACCTATTCTGCCAAGCAATAGTCTGCTTGAATGTGGACACTTAAGACTTCTTATCATCAGGAACTTGGGAGGAAATGACATGGGCCATTGACACAAACAAGCTAAGAGGGTTGTCCAGGTCCAAAGGAACAGATTTATGGGGTTTGTTTAAAGAGTTAGTGTATGAGTTAGGAACATTTAACATCCTAGCTCCAAGTCAAATGTTTTCAGTTTTGAGAAAGGCCATTTTAATAATGAAAGATAAGGATGGCCACAGACAAGTTCCTTTAAGACTGACACAAAGTCTAGTTCAGTAGCCTCTAAGTTAAAAAATTTCGGCTTTAATCTTATAGCTAGTCCAGTAGAAATATTCAACATCTACTGTGTCAGAAATGCTAAGGATTATGAAACAATACAGTGATAGTAGAAGGCATGGTCACTGCCCTTGAAGAACTAAAAATTGAACAAACAACTCATATGCACAAGGACCAGCAAAAAACAGTGTTTGGTATAATAAAAACACACATGGCAAACTGCTAACCAGGTGGCAAGGAATGGCTTGCGGTGGACACTGCTCCAGGGTAGCTTTCGGTTTCTTGGCTATTCTCAGTTACCCACTTATTTTCTATTAAACAGTACCAATTTACACAGGAATAATTAGAGTAATGTTTACAATGGTGAACGTAGAACTCTGTTTCTCACATATCTGTAAACACAGAAAATGAGATACAAGTGTGATAGAAAAGGACTTTGAATATTTAAGAAGAATGAGTGCTTTAGTACTATGATTATAATACTAAAGGTAATCTTTTGCCAGCTTATAAAAATATCAACTTGATTGGTACATTAAAAATCTGTCTCCCGTTGGTTTACTTTCCATAACTTTAAAAATATCACTTCATAGCTGAGCGCGGTGGCTCACACCTGTAATCCTACCTACTCAGGAGACAGATCTGAGGATCAAGGTACAAAACCAGCCTGGGCACAATAGGACCTGAGACTCCAATTAACCTCTAGAAAATGGGAAGTGGTGCTTGGCTCAAGGGTAGGGCAGTAGCCATGAGCTTGAGGGCTCTGGGACAGCAACCAGACTGAGTTCAAGCCCCATGACCCACAAAAAAAAAAAATCACTTCATTTCTTCCTAGAGAGAGGCAAATAAGTTCCTATTTAAAATAGTTACCTGTTTTTTTCTTTAGTTAAATGTGAAGTAAACTGCAGTTTCAACTAGATTTTTCATGCCATTTTTGTTTGTTCATTTGTTCACTCACCCATTCATTCATTTTTCAATTTAATGAGTACTAAAAACTTGAGTCACCACTGATAAGATCCTTTCCTTTGCCTCCAGATCCAGTCGCCTAGTGCTTTCAAATGTCTGTTTCCAGCATGTAGAGTCTCTAGTTCACAGTATGTTTACCATCCTGATTACTCCAGTCACCTCCTAACTGGTCTTCCAGTTTCTGCTCTCACTTCCTGTAACTTATACATCTCCAGCTTTTGCTCCATCCACAATAAAAGCTACATTTGAGAATAATCCCTACTGTATAAACATAGGTCTGCTTCTGTGAGTTCATGAGAGTAGAAGGAAAGACTATGAAATAATACATGTCCTTTTTATGATTTATTTAAAATCAAGAAATCATTTAATCAAAAAAAAATCCTTTCTATTTTTCTTTCTTCCTGATATGGGTGATCAATGAAGTTCATTTCATGACTGTTAATGGTTTGAAATACACTGTTTCACTTTGACATTGTAACCCATCTGATAATTTCCTATCGCTTCCCTGCTTAAAATCTTTCATCAGCTTTCAATTACACACTTAAAAATCAACCTACAAATAATAGTATGGTCTCCAAGGTTCTGCATAGTATTCCTCGCCTCACCTTCACTCTTTCCCATTGTCTCACCTTCACACACATTCCCTCCTCACCACAGAATTGTCTTCCTTTTTCTATGTCTTTACCTGTCTAGCAACTACTACTCTTCAGGTCTGAGTAATTACCACCCTCTTAAGAAAATGAGATAGTCCTTCATAATTCTCATTTCCCTTTTGTACTCTTTATTCACTGTGTTTATTATATGCTATAATTGTTTCTTTGGATGATTTTTTGAGTATTAGTGACTTCCACTCAATTGTAGGTTCTGTGATTGCTGAGATGTCTGTTTTTAACCATTCTACCAATAGCAGCTAGTGATGAGGTTATAGACGTTACTCTCAAAGAGTTCTGCTCTGAAGACAAGGTATCTAAAGGACAGTTGATACACATATTAGAATTTTAATTTCTTATAAAAATCTGAGGGGAGACTTTCCTTATTTACTTTAAACATATATCTATGGAACTGCAGTGATATTGTTGAATGATTACAAATATATTTCACTGATATATAAAAAAGACAAGCCAGTGATAGGTACTTTTTATTTATGATTGTGTACTATACGGTTGTGTACTTCTCAGAAGCTGAAAGACTGAAGGAATCTTGCAATTGTAAATATCAGCCTTCTTTTTATTTGATGCTGGAACACTCAATTATAACATACCTGACAGGTATTTTTTAGAGTTGAAACTGTTCCATGCTGGATAGGCTACCATTACACAAAATAGCTTGTTCAGACTATAGGAATTATTAGACTTTTTTTCCTTATGATAAGTTCCTTTGCTTCCTATTTGTCTACCTCATGGAGATAAGTTTGTTTTCTCTTCACTCACCATTTCTTTTCATATAGCCAGCCCTTGGAACAATCCTAGTTTCTCCATTTAGTCCTCATATGACATGATTTCCATGCTCTTTCTATAACATTTCTGACATGTTCTGCTTTTTCTGTATGTGGCTCCAGAGTAGAGGCTGTACTCCATCTGTGTCCAAACCAGTACATTCTGAACACTATACTTTTGCTAATCAGGCTTTAAATTACAGTGGGGTTTCCATCAGCCAAGTGTCAGTATTGGCTCATAATGTTCCTAGTCAACTAAAACCCCTAGAACTTTTTATGTGAACTCTTGTTCAGTCTATTCATTTTCCCATCATAAACTTAGGCATGTAATAACTTTCTTTCTCATATCCATGTAATAGATTTTTTTACATGTATTCCCATTCAGTCTCATATTATTACCTTTAGTACAATCTTTCAGTCATTCTTTTGTGGGCTCTGCAGACTTGGCCAAAGAGAAGGGAAAAAACACAAAAACCCTGAAACTTCAGTGAATACCACAAACAGTTATTTGCTTAAGTTCAGGAAATGAAAAGTTATGCTGGTTTTAAGTTTCTCAAATTACCTCCCTCTCCTCCTTCAGTGCTTTGGTTTGGGGCCCAATGGAGGGTGTCTGCAACTAGACTCCCTTTAGGGAGTACCCCATTGTATCCTCCTCATTCTACCATCCAGTAATAGCTGAAATCTCTCCAAGCTAAGTCAAGGGAGCATCTTCTAGCCTCACTGAGGAAACAAACCTTCACTGCCTAGCCATATGCCACCTACGTGGACTTTAAGTATTTATTGTCTGGTGGATTTGGTCCATCATCTCCCAGAAGAAACAAAACAGCCACCCCTGCCCCCCACCACTCGCCAATCTCTTTTGTCCCCACAGTTGAGCTCTGGAAAATATCTGAAGGCCACAGAAGTGGGAGTACCCTTTAATGTTTATTTTGGCTGGATCCCTTTTCTTCTTACTTCTTTTTCTTTCTTTATTCCTTTTTTTTTTCTCTTAATAATCAGGGTAGTAGAAAATGTAGAGAATTAACCGCATGACAGCAGCAGAGGAATTCATTAGAGAAACTGAGATGAATTCTACTCAGATTTCAAGCTCTCAGGCAAGAGTCACAAAGGAGTAATCGTCTTCTCGTTGTTTTTAATCATTTCTTTTGTGGAATCTTCCTTGTCCATGAAACCAATCTCAGCATCCAACATCGGGGAGCCTAAGAACAGAGGCTTTCAGATGGTGGCTTTGATTTAGGGATTATTAACATCAGTGTTAGCCACTTCCTTCTTACTTCCCTGTGATAAGATGAACTTGTCCGTCTTGGAGAACTAGTGGATAATACCATAGTTGTTGCTGGGTCTCTCAGATGCATTGCTGCTGTTAAAATTTTACTACCAGAGTTCATTGTTGTCCTCTGCTTTCTTTAAGTAGTGAAGTTTCTTGCTATTCTAATTTTTTTTTTTGCCAGTTATGGGGCTTGAACTCAGGGCCTGAACACTCCTTGGGCTTTCCTCATGGCTAGAGCTCTACCACTTGAGCTATAGCATCACTTCCAGCTTTTTCTATGTATGTGGTACCAAGGAATCAAACCCGGGTTTTCGTGCATGATAAGCAAGCACTCTACTAGGCCAAACTCCAGGCCCGCTATTCTAATTTTTTATGACTTGTTTTTCAATCCAAATCATATTAAAGATTTTCTTTTTTTTTGGCCCCTTTCTCTTTCTGGCCCCGCTCGCTCGGGCCCCGCTCGCTCCGGCCCGGCTAGGCCCTCTTTCTAGCTCAGGCCCCGCTCGCTCCGACCCCGCTCGCTCCGGCCCCGCTTGCTTCCGCCCGGCTCGCTCCAGCTTGCTCTTGGCCCGGCTCACTCCGGCCCGGCCCGGCTCACTCCGGCCGGGCCCTGCTCCTGGCTTGCTCTGGCCCCGCTCGCTCTGGCCCGGCCAGCTCTCGCTTGCTCCTGGCTCTGCTCGCTCCGGCCCCTTCTCGCTCTGGCCCCGCTCGCTCCGGCCTCGCTGGCTCTGGCTCGGCTCGCTCCCGCACGCTCCGGTCCCGCTCGCTCCGGCCCCGCTCGCTCCGGCCACCACTCGGTTGGGCTCTGTTCACTTCAGCTCAGCTCGCTTCTTTCGCTCTCTGTCGCCGTCGCAGTCTGTCTCTGCCACTTTTCCGGTTTGGTTGTGTATGTGGGATACCGAGGAATCGAACCCGGGTCTTTGTGCATGCTAGTCAAGCACTTTAACCGCTAGGCCAAACTCCCGGGCCCATATTAAAGATTTTCATACTGGAATTATTTAAGAGAAAGATCTTTCTTCAAGTACCCTTACATGCTTTAAAAGTTGATATTCACATACAACAGTTTGTTGATCTTAAAATATAAATCATTTATGTTTATTTATTAAATCAGTTTAATAAAGCCCCTTCTCAGTTATACACTTTAGTATAGTCCAAGTTACATACATCTTAAAACAATAGGAAGGGGCAATTCTTGAATGTTAGTAACATTTCTGGAAAAGAGAATTACAGTCAGCTTGTACTTTTATCATACATTTAGGGCCTCACAGAGATAGATCTAGAATCACAAAACATTTTCCAGGATTACCCTTTTCATGGATAGGAGAGTATGCTTAAAACTTAGGGAGGAGGCTTTGGAACTTACTTATATACTCCGTAAGCCACGTCCAACTACATCTGCTTGTCAAGGAAGGGGAAGATTTGTGAGCCTTTTCACCTTTCCCCTTCCTTATCACCTCTGCTTTCGCTTGCCTGCCTTCCTTCCTTCCTTCCTTCCTTCCTTCCTTCCTTCCTTCCTTCCTTCCTTCCTTCCTTCCTTCCTTATCAGTTTTATCAGTAAGGTATGATATTCTAGTCTGTAGGTACAGGAAAAGATCTAGGTAGGAGGGGAGGCTTGAGTTCATGGAGGTATTCACCATTCATGGGCTTTTATCAGGGGCTTCTCATTCAAACCAATGTAAGTTACATTGCCTGCTTTGGGTTGGATTGGGATAAAGGCAGAGTGAAGATAACTGTGAGCAAGGGACTAAAAGCATGGGAGGGAAGAAACTCATTCTGTGTGTAGTAACTAATGAAAGATGTGATTCCATTTAACTTTTTTTGTGTGTAGGGGGGTCATGGGCACTGTCCCTGAACTCTTCAGCTCAAGGCTACTGCCCTACCCCTGTTCCTGGGCATTCTCCCTGAGCTCTTCAGCCCTAGGCTACCACCCTACCCTTGAGCCAAGCCCCAGGTTAATTGGAGATAAGAGTCTCAGGTCCTTCTATGCTGGGGCTGGCTTTGAAGCTTGATCCTCAGATCTCAGCCTCCTGAGTAGCTAGGATTACAGGTGTGAGCTACCACACCCCACTCCATTTAACTTTTAAAATAGGCTGGTTGTTCATCCTAGAAAACTTGAGAGATGAACACAAGCACATTTGTACAGTGATTTTCAGTGTGTGTGTGTGTGTGTGTGTGTGTGTGTGTGTGCATATGTGCTCATCGTGGGGATTGAACTCTGAGTTTGGGTGCTTTTCCTGAGCCTTTTTTCACTTAAGGCTGGTGTTCTACTTCTTGAGCCGTATCTCCACTTCTGTATTTTTTGGTGGTTAATTGGAGATAAGAGTCTCTTGGAGTTTCCTGCCAAGTCTGGCTTCTAACAAATCTTAGCCTTTCAAGTAGTTAGGATTATATTGTGTTGCTTTTTTTTTTTTTTTTTTTTGCCAGTCCTCGGCCTTGAGCTCAGGGCCTAAGCATTGTCCTTGGGCTTTCTCAAGGCTAGAACTCTACCAGTTGAGCCACAGAACCACTTCTGGCTTTTTTCTATGTATGTGGTACCTAGGAATTGAACCAAGGTCTTCATGCATGCTAGGCAAGCACTCTACCACTAGGTCAAACTCCCAGCCCTATATCATGTTGCTTTTAAAATAAAAAATTGAAAAAACCCAGAAAAATGACTATATTTGTAAGTACACTAAAAATTGTTTTAGTGCTATTAAGAAGACATGTTACATAAAATACTTATGCAAATGGGAAAATGCTCATGATATAGACAAGGATGAAAATGTATATTATTAGAAAGTATATAGAGACTGAAACTGTAGCTCAAGGGGTAGGCTGCCTGCCTAGTAAGTGTGAGGTCTGAGTTCAATCTTCAATATTACCAAAATAAAATACAAGCAAAAAAAAATAGTGTATAGTGTGAGTCCCCACTTAGGAAACTATATTTCCTTTTTATTTGAAATTAAAAAACTTGCAAAAATAAAAATAATGCATAGAATACTCATGCCTTTATCTATATTCATCTATTTCTAAGTTTTTGCATTTGCTTTATAGTTTAGTATACATTCTTTACATATATATGTGTATATGTGTGATATATGTGTGTGTATTCATATACATCCATACACACATACATATTCCGTTAGCAATTGAGAAATTTCTTTTGTTGTCGTTGGCCATGGGGCTTGATCTTTAGACCTGGGCTCTGTCCCTGAGCTCTTCAGCTCAAGGCTAGAGTTCTACCATGTTAAGCTACAGTGTCATGTCCATGTTTTGGATTGGTTAATTGGAGATAAGAGTCTCACAGACCTTCATGCTGTGACTGGCTTTGAACCACAATCTTCAGATCTCAGCCTCCTGAATAGCTAGGATTACAGAAGTAAGCCACTAGTTCTCAGCTTCTTGATTTTTTTTTTACTTCCAAATACATCAGCATGTTCTTCCATAAAATGGAACATTCTCTTATATTCTGCCATAGTAGAATTACAAACTTTAGTAACTTTGTTTGAATAATCTATTGTTTGCATTCAGATGAATCAATAGTTCAGCGAGGCCATTTATAGCATTTATCTCTTCCAGCACAAATCCAGTCTTGGATTAGCTATTGCAATTAGTTGGGATGTCCTTTTAATCTAGTGTGTTTCTATGGCCTTTATTCTTTTTTAAATTACTTTATATGTATGTATCCTCTTCTTTTTGTTCTTTACTGCTTCTGCTTCTTCATTTTTCTTTTTCTGCTGGTCCTGGGGCTTGTACTCTGGGCCTGGGTACTGCCTCTGAGCACCTTTTGCTGCAGGCTAGCCCCATTACCATTAGCTCAATAAGCCACAGTGCCACTTTGGCTTTTCCTGTGATTAATTGGGATAAGATTCCCACAGACTTTCTTGCTCAAACTGGCTTTGAAACCAGGATCCTCAGATTTCAGGCTCCTGAGTAGGTAGGATTGCAGGCATGAGCCACTGGCACCTAGATAATATATGTTTTAATTTTTGAATAATTCAGTAACAAAATATATATAAAATATCCATTTACCATGCAATTTTGATACAAATTTTTATCAACAATGAAAGCATTGTCTAAGTTTTCTTCTGTATAGTTACTATTTTTCCCTTACACAAAGTAGTTGTTAGAAAAGGAACATCAAACATGACCATCTTTAGATTTAGTATTTATTTATTGGTGATTTTTATACAATCCAAGCTTAATAAAATGGCTACGAAGTTATGATTCTTTCTTTCCTTCTTTCTTTCTTTTTTTTTGTTGTGTTGATCGCAGGACTTAAACTCTGGAACTGGGCATTGTCCCTGAGCTCTTCAGCTCAAGGCTAGCGCTCTACCACATTGAGCCACAGTGCCACAATAGGTTTTCTGGTGGTTAATTGGAGAGACGAGTCTCATGGACTTTTGTGACCAGGCTGGCTTTGAACCTCGATCCTCAGATCTCAGCCTCCTCAGTAGCTAGGATTTCAAGTGTGAGCCACTGGCACCCTGCTTCAGAGTTATAATTTTCTAACTCCAACATTCTCTTTACATTTTCCAATTAGCACTACACCTCTTTCCTATAAACAGGAGAACTGTCTTCTCTTTATTCATCATACATCTATCCATTCTGCCATCTATCCATTTACCCTTCCCTTATTCCTCCATTCATCTCTTCTCAATTTGTAATTATGAATTCCTAGTTTCTGGAAGCTCGTACTCAAGGGCCTGAGTACTGTCCTTGTGCTTTCTCAAGGCTAGAGCTTACACTTGAGCCACAGCACCACTTCTGTTTCTTTCTATGTATGTGATACCAAGGAATTGAACCCCGGTCTTCATGCATACTAGGCAAGCACTCTACCACTAGGCCCTCCTAGTTTTTTATTCTATTCAGTAGTTAGTAGTATATTGAATTATTTTGATGCTAAAATTATCCCAGTGTTTCCTGGTATTTTCTTGAGTCATAGTCTCACTGGATTTTTAACATTTATTTACTTTTACTAGGATAATAAGTTATCTGAGGCACATCTTATAGCCATTCTCCTTAGCTTTCAAATCACTAATTCTTTTGAGAACCTGGAGTTATTTTTAGTAGAAGTAGGGTTATAAAATACATTTTAGACATTGTTCTGTTTATTGCTATTGTGACATCTTTGCTTCTTGGCTGTTGGAGTGAATAATTTGTTAAGTGAATAGGAGATAAATAAGAATAGCTTGATGTCAAAAAGAAAGTTTTAAAAGTGAGAGGAGAGTGAATACTACATAGTCATGATGGTCAAGATTAGAATGAATTTGGGAAGTAAAATTCCACAGAAAGCCTGGCACCTATGATCCTACCTACTCAGGAGGCTGAGATATAAGGATTGTGTTTCAAAGCCACCCTGGGCAAGGAAGTCTGTGAGATTCTTATCTCCAATCAAATCATAGAATAAGGTAGAAGTAGTGTAGTGGCTCAAGTGGTAGCCTTGAGCAACAGGCACTCAGGAACAGGGCCCAGGGCCAGCCTCAGGGCTGGCGAAAAGAAGGAGGAGGAGGAGGAGGAGGAGGAGGAGGAGGAAGGAAGGAAGGAAGGAAGGAAGGAAGGAAGGAAGGAAGGAAGGAAGGAAGGAAGGAAAGAAACCAGGCACAGAATGATCAGAGAAAAATTCAAAGCCTAGATGGGGCCTTTGGAATTCATATTTGGTTACCAGAGATTTTAAGATCTTGATTTAGAAATTTATTTAAGCTTTTTCTGAGAATATAACTAAGTTAATAGCTCAGCTTGCATTAATTAATATTTATTTGGTACCTATGGACATTTAATTTTTCTACACCTTTTAGATATGGTCACCAAGAATTATTTTATTTCTGATTGCATGCTAAGCAAGTTATGCTTTGTGTAAAAAGTACCTAAGTTTGAGGGGCATTGTAGACCAGCTATTTTTAGGGAACTCTTGTTTTTCTTTAAGAGCTCAGTTAGCATTTGGAATCGATATACAGTATAATATTTAAAAGGAAAACAACATATTTCCTCATTCCCCAAGAGGTTTCTTAAAATAGCTTGTAATCTTACCTACAGTGGGAAAAGCTTCAAACTTTATAAATTGAGTTGGATGGAGTCCAGATTACCTGACCAGAAGAACCCCCAAGAAAAACAAGATGTGGTAAAGGTTATAGTAATGGTAATTAAGAAATTTGTATTGTGCCTGCTGGGCCTCAGTAAAAGCAGTGACCCAGTCTGTGGCTGCTGGCATCATTTCTACTGCTGAGACATGTTGTCTTTTTGGAGAGAAATCCAAACCAAATCTTTGCCCACTTTGAAAGCCAAAATAGTCTCCTCTTTCCTTTCAGCCACAGAAAGGGCTGAGAATTTGCTAATAAGATTCATGCCCTATGACATGCTGATGCATCAACCTGTTTGCTCTGCCACTGTATAAGACATACAGAGTTTGCTTTTAGTTCCTGTTCTTCAGAATCATAGAGCATTACCAGTGTTAGAAGCTAGAAAGAGTCCTTGAGGTTATCTACTTTTAGTTTCTCTGTTTACTGAGGAAAACACCTAAGGCCTACGGGGTGAAATAATGTGTCTATGGCCCTCAAGGTAGAAAATGGTAATGTGCCAACTCAGATTTGGTACTTCACTCCGGTCTGTGGCTTCACCATGCATTATGGCACCTCTATCCAAAGTTGTGTTACCTTCAGAGTGTTGTGTGTGCCTGTGACCATTGTGATGGCAGGTGGCACTACAGTTGAGATGTACTATGTTCAACAATAGTTTAATAGCTACACATCAGCAAACTCTTTGGGCAATCTCCACTGAACTAAGTGTGATCTATGAAGAACTTTGCTAAGCTTGTCTTGAGGTGAAGCCCAATTAGGTTCAGTCAGTGGTTTCCATTTTCTAGGTTGTAGACTTTTCAGAAGGAAGTTTCCTGAGGGATGACTCAGCTATTAAAGCCATGATGATCTGAGAGGATTTTTGTGATTGTTCACATTGCAAGATTTAAAGACATTTTACTCGAAGCAGTGTCGTTTCCTCCTTTCTTCCTTCAGAGAACCATTCTGTTTCAGGACATTAGTACTCCGGGATCCCATCCTTTGGGAGATGTGAGAACCTGTTTCCATTCCATGTAATTTCAGGCAGTAATTATTGCATAGAACTTTGTGTGAGCCCCAGGCACCATGCGAGGTGCCTGACAGGAGCTGGCAGGGATGTTTATCCTTCTCAAATTCAGGGTGGTGACAAATGGTACAGCAACTAGTGCTGGCAACACCTGCTATAGTGTTTGCTGACTGACTGTTCTGGCCTCCTAGAACTTCATGTTTTCATAGCCTCATGATGCTCTTGGGGTGTTGGGGCCTGACCTCCATCTCTGGGGCCTGATTCTGCCTCAGCGGCCATTGAAGGGCTTTGGCCAAGCATTCACTCCTTGCACCTCTCTTAAGGCATCTCTGTGTACATGACTCGCCTGAGCCCCCTGCAGCTTCACGGGTCTCACAGCAGCGCAGGTCTCTGGCGCTTTCCTGTACTGGTCCCATCCAGTACCTGAAAGCGGCCTCCAGACCTTTAGTGGTAGCATGGTGGCCCTCTTCCTATTGGCTAGCTTCCCAGTTCCCACCTTCTCTTACCCCAACAGTATATAACTAATTGTCTGACGCAATGAAGAGAGAACAGCAGATCAGATCAGCAGAGATCAGCAAAGAGAGATCTGATGCGCTTTCATAGTTAACACAACTCCTGACTCAGCGTGGTTTTTTCTTCCCTGGTAATTGGGGGAGGGCTGAGTCATCGATACTTACCATCTTGCTGGGCTCTGAGGGACCTACAGGCTGGCCCTGTGTGTCCCTCCCCATTCCTGAGTTGCTCCCCAGAGAAGCAACATTGGGGAATTTTGTTCCTTCCCTCAAGAAGATGAGTTTTACCAATGGAATTTGACAATTTTCTTTTGTTATGCTTGTTTTACAATTTTTTTCTTTAAAATTTGAAAGAGCCACAGGGAATAGAAAGAGGAAAGGGGAACTAGCCAGGTGCTGGTGGCTCATGCCTATAATCCTAGCTACTCAGGAGGCTGAGATCTGAAGATTATGAAGTAGTGCTGTGACTCAAGTGGTAGAGCAATAGCCTTGATCACGAAAACATTCAGAGACATCGTTTCAGGCCCCAGAACTTGTGTGTGTGTGTGTGTGTGTGTGTGTGTAGAGGGGGGGATATTATAAGGCTGAAAGATATGAAAGACAAAAGACTCCTTTGACTCCTTTAAAAAAAATCTCCTTTGGGAAGAAATCCTACAAATCTCATTCACTTTTACCACTGTCATTATGTTAAAGATGCTATATTTAGGAATCAAAGAAAGGAATTATATTGAGAACTTTAGTGATAATTTTTTGCTTGTTACTTTGGTTGGGTTCCCCTTCCCCCACTACCTTATCTCTACTAAGCTTTAAACATGGATACTGAAGGAAGCTCTTTGCCAGTCTATATCATACCTCCAGGGAATGGAGTACATGGTGTTTTTTCTTATTTGGCAATGAATTCCATCAGGCTATTCGAAGTGAAATACTCTCTTTAGGAGAGTTTTGTAGTTAGGAACCTCTTCACTGAACCAAAGGTTCTATATACCATGCCTTAAACAGAGGGGACCAGTGCTTATATTGCAGTACACAGGACTGCCTAGATTCAGGTATTCTTATATGTGTGGGTTTTATTTTAAAGATGTCAAGGACAGTAACTACCATTTTCTGCTTATACATGAACAGATCTGTTAGTGAAGGACAGTGGAGTGATCACAGTATATATTTTGTTTGCTTTTAGTGAAGCCTGTTGGGCTGTGTAGCAGCTAACACTGCTGTAGTATCATGGGAAAACCACTGACCATAAAGCAGTTCCCTCACCTGGAACAAAGCAGACAGCAGTCCTCACCTCACATGATGTGTGTATGTGGGCGGGGGAGAACAGGGGAAGGCTGCAAGAGAAAGTACTCTAGGGAGTACTTTATAGTTCCCGAAAAAGCAAGGAAATAATGATTGTGATCATTGGCATGGTCATTGGAGAGGTTCCCCAGATATTGATGATAAGGTCATCCAAAAAGAGTAGGTAAATCACTCCCCCAAACAGAATTCTGTAGGGATTACAGAAACTGCTGTGTTTACTCATTGACTCAGTAGTCAGACATCAAGGAAGGATAATGAGAAGTAAACTGTGTTTAAAAATGTTCATTTTATTTTCACATTCTGTTCTTAACCACCAGAACGGTTTCCCTTCATTCCTAGTTCCTTTCACTTTTGAGTAAGTTCTCAGGCTTGCTTAGTGAAGTTCTCACAGTTAAACACTTGCATTGTCTTCCTTGACCTTCTCTGGAAGGCTGTTTCTGTGACTAATGCACAATGGCCAGGGTTGAGAGCATTATTCACGGTACATTTCCTAGATAGGAATGTCCAAAATCAATAATGGCCTAGATCAGAATATTCTCTGTGATCTTCTGCTCACTGCCCTTCTGCCCAGTACCTAGTGATTTTGATTACTTGAGGGCAGAACTAACTATGACTGTCATTGAAGTATCTGACTGCCCTGGCACAGACATTTAACCCTGTATCATATGACCTCTCCCTTCCCTGCTGCCCAATGAAGGGCAGTAGCAGCCCTATTAATACAACATACTTTTTAATTATTAATTCAACATGGTACAAGTGGAGGGGGGTTTTTGTACATACGTTTTAAAAGGCAAAAGAGGAAACAATGAAATATAATAGGAAAGTTCTTAGTTCTCTGCAGTGAGCCAAAAACTTTAGGTCAGGGTTTATGTATTATAGACTAGATACAAAGATTACTTGAGAATTTGAGTGGAAAATAAAATAATACTTAAAAGTACCAGAGAATGGGGCAGGAAGTTTGGCCTAGTGGTAGCCTAGCATGCACAAAGGCCCGGGTTCGATTCCTCAGTACCACATATATAGAAAAAAAGCCAGAAGTGGTGTTAAGGCTCAAGTGGTAGAGCTCTATAGCCTTGAGAAAGTCCAAGGACAGTGCTCAGGCCCTGAGCTCAAGCCTAGGACTGGCAAAAAAAAAAAAAAGTACCAGAAAATATATCTGAACAGAGTTGTGGAATGCCACCTAAAGAAAGTGGCTGCCTTTACGCCAAAGAGGAGCATAAATATAGAAGTGGAGCACAGATGTATCAGAGAGAGCTGGTTGACATCAGAGGCACCTGATATAAACATGGGCATGCCCTTTGCCCTCAGTAACTCTATAGAGATAGGAATGTTGGCAAACTTCAGAGTTTCAGTTCCACTGGCAAGCTTTCTCCTTTGTTGAAAATCCAACTTAACGTTCAAGTTTTAGTGTCTCTAGGGCTTGGACTGCTCCTCCAGCCATATAGCTTATAAAGTCATATTACCATTTAAGTTAATAAGATAAAGTGTGTGGGGGAGAATAATACAGCACTTGATTGGATGCTCAGGCTCAAGAATCTAATTCACCCCTTTTTGAATCCTAGTTCAGCCATTTACAGGCTGTGAGACCTAAGACCAATTCCACCCTTCAAAAAAAAAAATACTATCATAACACTAAACAAAAAAAAGTTGATCTTAGGATTAAAGTAGCATATGCAAAATATTTGGCCCAGAGTTGAACATACAGCTGTTTCCAGCAGCAACAGCAGCAGCAAAAAGGCAGATGCTCACCTGGCCCCAGTGGCTCACACCCATTATCTTATCTATACAAGAGACTGAGAGCCAAGGATTGAGGCTCCTAGCCAGCCCAGCTGAAGTCTGTGAGACTCCATCTTCAAAATAACAAGCAAAACAACAAAAATGAAAACAGCTAAAGGCACCACTGCTCAAAAAAAAAAAAAAAGATAGTTGCCACCCTGTGTCTTGTGTAGTCAGAAAATAGGACCATCTTGGAACTCTCCTAACTCAATGCTAGGGTCTTTCCATTATTACCACAGCCCGGGGTAGATATAGACTGCCATAGACTGCCAGTGTGAACACATCATTTATAAAAAAAACCACAGCAATGCGGTATAATGCCAGAATATTGAAAAAGGACAGACATTTTAATTTAGAAAATAAGACTGAAAGAAGGAATATTTTAAAATCTGTAGTACATTGATTTTCAGCAAAATTTAGAGTGGGTCATTGAATGATTGCTTATGAAAAAATATGATTATTTGGAGACAATATGAACTCACTAAAAGCAAACCATTCCTATTTCTAACATTTCATTCTTTCACAGATCATTGCTTGGTTATGAGGATATCAAAACATGGGTTTTTATTTCTGGGAGGAGTTTGGCAGGGATTCTTCTAATATCCTGTCATTTTATTGAGGTTAATTAAGGAGATTCATAGTTAGTTGAATAAATATGTCCCGGCAGCTTTGAGCTGAGTGATGGGTTGATATCCATCTGGAAGGACATCATGAATCCATCAGGAATCTGTTTGCTGGTGCTGCTCAGACCATTTTTCTCATGTAAAATTTTGATGGATGGACAAAAGATGTACTTTTGCAACAACTAGTTGACTGGAAGATAGAAATGAAGTCAAATACATCCAACAAATAAGGCTGACTCCTAAAAAGATCTATGTGGTTTGATGGATAGATTTGCTAAAAAGCAACCATAGGTAGCATTTACTATAGGCTATGTAGAATTCTGAATGTGCTGTGTGGATTCCCTTTTTTAATCCCCACAGTGATTCTCTAAGGAATGAACTATTACATTTCCATTCCAGGTAGAAAAAGAGGCACTGACAATTTTAGTCATTTACTCAAGTCTCATAGCTAAAAGAGACACATTTAGGGTAAACCAAAGCTGATGTTCCTAATTACTGTAGTATACTACTAGCAAATCAAAATTTTACAGGGATCGATGTAAAGTCCTAAGTATAGGCTAACAAAATATTATGGTTTCTTTTTTTTTTTTTTTGCCAGTCCTGGGGCTTGAACTCAGGGCCTAAACACTATTCTTGGCTTTCTCAAGGCTAGAGCTCTACCACTTGAGCCACAGCACCACTTCTGGCTTTTTTCTATGTATGTGGTACCGAGGAATTGAACCCAGGTCTTCATGTATGCTAGGCAAGCACACTACCACTAGGTCAAACTCCCTGCTATGATATATTTTAAGCAAGAATTTGGGCACTTGCTTGATAACACGTAATAGGGGAATGTTTTAGGGATGTTAATTGAAAGGGAACTCAACATGAATCAGTATTGTCATGTGATACATGGTTTAAAAAAAGAAAAGGTCAACATACAAACCCTCAGCTTAATTTTAATTATGTTCTAAAACCTAAGTGCCAGTGATTATATACAGAGATTTCCTTCTTGAATAATTTTTGTTAAACATGACATTTGAAATATGATGTTAAAAAAAAAGAAAAGAAAAGGTCAACTGGGTATCATTGGCTTGTACCTGTAATCCTAACTACTTAGGAGATCAAGATTAGAAGGATCACAGTTTAAGGGTGGCCTGGACCAAAAAAAAAAAAAACTTTGCCAGATCCCTTCTAAACCCATAACTAAGTATTATGGTACACACCTAGTATCCTAAGTTATGAAAGGCTGAGAAAAAAAAAACAAAACAACAGTTCCAACAAAAAGTTGGAGGCATGGCTCAAGGGGTAGACCACCAGTCAGTCTAGTAAGTGTGAGGCCTCACACTTGAGTTCAAACCTCAGTATCACAAAAAAAAAGGAAAAGAAAAGAAAGAAAGAAGGAGAGAAATAAAAGAAAGAACAACAACAGCAGCAACAACAACAAAAAAAACAAGCAACATGAATGACGTGTTTTTAGGTTGTACAATTACAGACCAGGAGTAGCAATCGTTCTTCTGTGGTAATGCATGCCCTTAGGCCAGTATCAAGACAGTCCTTCACTGTTGTAATCAGGGAAACAAGTCTGGATTTATATTCTTAGAGGAAGAATGGTGAACTCATCATGTTGCCTTGGAAAAGAGCAAACCGAAGGGGAATGGGAAGATCATCTTCATATTCCTAACAGGGATATATGAAGAGAGAGAATAAGCTTTCCCATTTTTTAGAGAGCCCAAAGTCTTTTCTTCTAATTCCTAATTGAGAAATGGAACCAAGCATTAGCTTGATAGCAAAATGCTAGCATTATTCCAGAAAAAGCATATTGGAAAATGTGGCTTGTCTGTGGCTACAAGAAGGCTTTTTGTTCCCTCTCCTTCCCTTTTTAAATTATGCACTCTAGAAGTTGGGCAAGGAAGTTGGACTCCTGGAGCAGGCCTGGTCTTACTAACAGCATTAGGTGGGGAGGGATGTTGTCTAGATGACTTCTAAAGACCCCTCCCTAAGATTCTCCTGAAATCAGTTTAGATACCTTTTGGTAAACAGCAAAAATTCCAAGTTAAGCTTGTCATGTTCTTGGGGTGGCTTTGTGTCAATAGTTTGCTCACTAGTGTTTTGAGTTAAAGGGAATGGCAGTCTACAAATTTATGTACATGGTACTCACAGGATAGAAGAGGCCAACTTCTGGGCTCTAATACTCCCATGCAATGAATATAGAGCTCTGTCCTTCCCCCAGGACTCAGTTTCAAAGCCTAATTATTGCATTGTGCTGTAGTAAGAATTTCCCAGTTTTGTGGGCAATCTGTGAAACCTGCCTTCCCTTAATTTCAGCTTTGTTGTTGTTTTTGCTTTAATGCTTGGGATTAAATGAATCCTTAGGGGTTCCAATTTTAATCACGGATAAAAGAACTTGGAGTTCTGAGAACATAAAGAACAATTTGTTTTCCTCAGTTAGATGTGTAAGACTTTAGGATTTGGTTATTGTTTTCACAACAGTTTCAAGAAAGATTAATCATCTCTGTGATTTCTCATGACTGAGAAGGTATACTTGGTTCTGTCCAAAGTTATCATCAAAATGACCCTGTATTCATATATGGCCTTGTATATTTTTACACATAATAATCATCATAAATAGTCTGGTTTGGAAAATAGAGCAGTAGAGGCAACACAGATATAATTGTCCCCATCTCAGAAATAGGGAACATGAATCACGGAGAGCACTGGTGGTGAAAATTACAACAGGCATTTCCTGAACATAGAGGAACCTACTGAGTACTAAAGAGATGATCCCTGGGCCTGGGCACTGTCTCTGAGCTCTTCAGCTCAAGGTTAGCACCCTATCCCTAGAGCTATAATGTGCTTCCGGTTTTCTGGTGGTTAATTGGATATAAGAGTCTCACAGACTTTGGTGCCCAGGCTGGCTTTGAACCATGATCCTCAGATCTCAGCCTCCTGAGTAGCTAGGATTACAGGTGTGAGCCTCCAGCTCCCCACTTATAAGAGATTTTTGTGCCTAACATTCTCTTCATATCCCCTTTCTTCATTATCACTTCCTCTACCCCCACTCTCTTCATTAGCTAATGTAGGTAGTTCTCATTTAATAGTAATTCATATTTTTTTTGCTAGTCCTGGGGCTTGAACTCAGGACCTGAGCACTGTCCTTGGGCTTTCCTCAAGGCTAGCACCATACCACTTGAGCCACAGCACCACTTCCAGCTTTTTTGTGTACATGGTACTGAGGAATCAAACCCAGGTCTTTGTGCATGCTAGGCAAGCATTCTACCACTAGGCCAAACTCCTTGCCCCACATGTATGTTTTTACCAAGTATACCTATTGTACTATTTTTTATATTGATAAAGGTAGTATATTTCCCAACCGTTTGAGAAAATAAATTTTCATAGTAACTGTAGAAGAAAGACAAGAGAGTCAGTGGGGAACTTAAACCAACACTGGATAGCAGAGAAGAAAATCGAAAGTCCTAGCTCAGCCTATTACTAATAAAGGAACTGTAGATGAGTTACTAAACTCACTGAAAACCTATTTCTGCATTTTAAAGTGGGGCTAACATTTGAGTCATGGGTTTGTTAGATAGAGCCAATGGAAAAGACAGTTAAATGACCATTGGGAATGGACTGTGGTAAATGGGTGCTTGCACTTGCCTCACTTAGTCCTTCTGACAGCCCCATGACTTCCGATTATTAACATCAATTGACAAATAAGGAAACAAAAATCTCAAGATAGTTGAAATTTTCCCAAAGTGAAATCAAATACATTTTCTAAATGCTGTGAGTTATCTTTAAATCTCCCTCAAAAGGTTCCCCCACATAAGGTTGACATAATCCTCCACATCTAAGTTCCATCATCTTAGTGGTTCCTTCATCAATTTATATTTCATCAATGAAATATTTTAAAATTTGTCAAATATTTTCTGTTGTCTAGATTTATATATTACCTCCTTCAGGGATCAAGGAGAATGTAAATATGTGAATGAGACTCCCGCTTCCTCAGACTTCCTCACTGCCATCCACAGGAGTCGAGGGGAGTCTGGACATGGATCCCTTTGTGATCTCTATCACCAGTATTGGCCTTAAACAAGTGATTCTTGTGATTGCTTTGATCAGGCAAGAAGCCTGACTTGTAAGAAAACCCTTCCCTTCCCAAACTCCAGTTACTACTCAATTTCATCCTTCCCAAGTCCAGTGGCCTTGGAATGCAGCCAGTATCAGCTAACTCCCCCATGTTCCCAACCCCTTCCTGCAGCTTTTCTTTTGCATGGAGTATGTAAATATATGTGTTTGGTTAATATGTGGCTCTTTTATGAAGAAAGTTGATAATGGACTCTCGATCAAGAGCGCAAGTTCTGGTTTGGGTAGTTTGTAGTCTATGATGGCAGTATGTAGTCCAGGACATGGGTTCTTGCATCCAGCTGACTGAGAGCTTGAATCTGAACTTACTCAGAGTTAAGGACTGCTGTGTTAGCAGGTGGAAACATAGTCCCTACCCTAGAGTGAAATTCATAAGCTTTATTTCCTCGTGGTATTGTATGGCTATGGGCCAAATTAAATTTGATGTGTCTCGCTTTCATAGGGCCTTGTGGAGTAATGAGACAAGCAGAATGTGAGGCAGAGTTGGGCGTTCATATAGAAGAACATATTTCTAAAAAGGCAGAAATCATAGGTGAGTCAGTGTTAGGAATATAAAGTGTTCATCTGCTTAATTTAGAAAGGACGAATTTTGTTTAATCTAGTAAGGCCTTTGACTTAAATTTAGACACAACTAAGAGAGCCTTGTTGGGTTTCTCCCATGATTCTTAGTAGTTAACAGAGGTCAGAATTATTCCTTATCTGTAAGTGCCAGGTCTTTAGATTATAGACCTAATGGGGATATAACTTTAATGCTGTACAGTTAAACCAACATCACACTATTTACAAGACATGTCATACAATACTGAAAACAAGAAATTAGAGTACATGGAAACTATGCTACTAAAATTAAGCAGCAAAAGGAAAATGAATGTAAGCCTATAAGTCACAGCCTGACTTGTTTTAGCAGCTGACCATGGGCAGTGGAGCCAAAAACAATTTTAAGACTTGTTCTGTCCTGACTTGTAAAGATTATTTGATGTTGCTCCTCACCTCCACCCCTCCAAATGAGTACCAGGGGTTAGGAAAAAGATTGCAATGTTGCCTGGCTAATTTCTGGTCTAACTTTTATTCTGGCTTCAGCAAGGTGCAAAGTCTATTTTTTGTTAGGTATTCGTGGCAGTTGACAGTATATTTTATATCTGTTTATGTGATTCCAAATAATACTTGTGACACTCTGAGGATGGGTACTAGCTAAACATATGCTTGTCTGAGTGATGACTTAACTGCCTGAATGTGAATGCTATTGTTGTGACATCAACATAGGTCTCCCGTTTATTCAATCAAATGACAGATACCAGTTCAGATGTATATTTATGATATCAGTATATTTATCTTTCTTTTGGGATGGCAAGTACAGTAAAGATCTATGAAAGTTGGCTTGATCATAAAACCTCTATAGCGTCATTTTCAAAATGACCTCATTGTGTGAAGCTTGTTATAATTTCTGTATAAAAATAGGATGTGTTTGATGTTGGTGTGTATGTGAGTGTACATTATGTGTGTGTATACATTATTGCAACCTAACACCATTAAATATGGTAGATTATGCAGTGAAAATAGTAGCTGTTGTGGATCTGGTGGAAACAGCAAAGTGCCAGGTCTGCTGAGAGGGCTGTGGGAACATTGGGCAGGTGAATGGAAAGCTGACACTCATCATTTGGAAGTAGGGGACAGATATAAAATATTCAAAAGATTAAAGAGAAAAGCAACTTCTCTATAGCTAGAACTCTCACCCAGGGAGTGTTGTTGACATAGTAAACGGGTTTTATGTATCCCTTCTTCATTTAAAGTAAGAAAAATTGACATTTTTCTCTCATGAAGGGGTATTTACAAAGAAAATCAGTAAGAAATTTGAATTATTATTATTTTTTCGCAGTCTTGGGCCTTGATCTCAGGGTCTCAGCACTGTCCTTGGGCTTTCTCAAGGCTAGCACTCTACCACTTGAGCCACAGCACCACTTCTGGCTTTTTTTCTATGTATGTGGTACCAAGGAATGGAACTGGGGTCTTCATGCATGCTAGGCAAGCACTCTACCAGTAGGCCAAACTCCTGGCCCAAAAATTTGAATTATTTTAAAGATACTTATTTTAACATTAACCTAGTTGGACTTTACTCATTCTCTTTTATCCCTTTGAGTTACCTGAATCTTAAAATGGCGATGTTGGCTCCTACCTGAAATCCTTGCTACTCACTTGAGAGCTGAGGATCATGGTTGAAGCCAGCCAAGGCAAGAGAGTCCAAGAGAGTGTCTCCAATTAGCCACCAAAAAGCCAGAAATGGAACAGTGGCTCAAGGATAGATTTATGTTGTCTCGGTGTTACACAATCCAGCCTGTGATCTCCTGGTTTACAGTTCTTGACTCTGTGAGGGAATCCATCACGACCAAGGAAAATGATTCGCCTCATAGCAGTAACATGAGGTGGCAAAGAGTGTGACTGAAAGAGGAATGATACATAAGATGCATCTTTCTAGGGGAACACCCCCCCCCCATCATCTTCTTCCTCCAACTATTCATCTACCTCATCTACTACTCATCATCTTCCCACACTATCCAAGGAAGGGATTTGTTTATTGAGATATTCAGAGCCCTGAGAATCCCATCACTTCCCCAATGCCCCTTAGCAGAAACAAAGGCCCAGTACACGAGCCTGTGGAGAACATTTTACATTTGAACCTAAACCATTCCTTTCAGCCAGGGCACAGTGGCTCATGCCTATAATCCTAGCTACTCATGAGGCTGAAATCTGGCTGAGATCTGAGGATCGCGGTTCAAAGCCAGCCTGGGCACTAAAGACCTTGAGACTTCTTGTGTCTGTTCCAAGTCTCTTGTGTTGTCTTCTGAGCTCTCTACTCTTTGCTGTATCTTCGGAGAAGACAGAAAGTAGCTGGTTGCTATTCTCTACGTAACAATCTTCATGTACCTGAAGAAACTGGTATGTAATCACTCCCTTGACTTGATATTTTTCAGATAGATTCATTCCTATCACTTTAAATCACTGCCATATAAATCCTATTTTCCATGTCTAATCAGCCTGGGCTTCCCTTTAAACCATCTGGATTACAAAATGTGGTTCTATAGTCCATCAGGCCTGTCCAATTAGTAGAAATACTGTTTTGTTTTTTTTTAGTTCCCCCCCCAAAAAAATCCCTTCTTGTGAATCTCATTGGCCTGCTTGAATTTTTAATTATAATTTTGAAATATAATTCACATACCATACAGTAAACTCCCTCCCTCTCTCCCTCCCTCCCTCCTTCCCTCCCTCCCTTCTTTCCCTCCTCTCTCTCTCTCTCTCTCTCTCTCTCTCTCTCTCTCTCTCTCTCTC
Source organism: Megascapheus bottae (assembly GCF_031878675.1). Taxonomy (NCBI): domain Eukaryota; kingdom Metazoa; phylum Chordata; class Mammalia; order Rodentia; family Geomyidae; genus Megascapheus; species Megascapheus bottae. The sequence goes on from NC_143522.1 coordinate 7,556,789, forward strand.
TCTCTCTCTCTCTCTTTCTCTCTCTCGTTCTTTCTTTCTTTCTCTCTTTCTTTCTTGTATACTAGGGTTTGTATCCAATGCCTGGGCACTGTCACTTAGCTTTTCTGCTCAAGGCTAGCTCTTCACCACTTGAAACACAACTCCACTTCTGGCTTTTTGATGGTTAATTGGAGATAAAAGTCTCATGGACATCTCTTCCAAGGTTGGCTTCAAACCATGATCTTCAGGTCTCATGCTCCTGAGCCACTGGTACTTGGCAATAAACTCATTTTGAAGTGATTCAGTGAGGATTTTTTTTAAAAGTACATTCACTAGATTATACAACTATTACCATTATCTAGCTACAAAAATCTCTATCACTCCAAAAAAGAAATATCATGATCATTAGCATTCACTTCTTATTTCCTCCTTTACCCTAGAAGCTGTCAATCTATTTTCTATTTTATGGATTTATAAATTCTAGAAATTGTCTAAAAATGGAATCACCTATTATATATTCTTTTTGTGTTTGTTTTTAGCATAATTTTAAAGATTCATCCATATTGTAATATGAATTAAGATTCTACTCATTTTTGTAGCTAGATACTTATTAGCTGGATACAGGTGTATTGTAAAGTCAATCACGCTTTTTTTTTCTTAATTGTTAAACTCAGAACTCCTAATGTCAAATAATCTACTTCATTATTCTCCCAAGATTGCTATGTCAATTCTGAATGTTACTTAGCCTTTTAATTCATTATTCTTCAACTTAATCAGGTCTGTCTCAATCCTAATTTTACCTCTCAGCATGACACTGTTCATATACTGAGGAGGCATTCTAAAGCCAATCTCCTCAAAACATTACTGATTTCATTTTTAGAGTAGATACTTACATAATAATTCCTTTTTAATTTATCCAGTTTTCATTCCTCAAGTTTAAACATTCACTAAAATGTCAGAGTACCCTTTTAACATGATAACTAGTTGCCTAGTTATCTGAAGTGCAGGAGGGGTTGGGTACAGGTGTTTGACAGATGATTCCCAATTATTATAAAATTTTCCCCTTGTCATTGATGGGGATCATCTGTCCCCTTTGCTTAAAGAGTAGACATGTAGATCCAGTCAGTATGGATTCACTCCTATGAACATAAGACAGTTTTGAATTGGTGTCTTGGCTGTGTCCTTTGCCAGAAATTATATTTCATCTGTATTATCTATTCAATGAAGTAGTAATACCAACCTCATAGGGTTGTGATTTGTAAGTATAATAACTTCTGCAATACATTTAAAAGTAATGTGTGGCACTTGGAATGTGCTCAAAAGTAGCAATTTTTGTGCAGAGTTTTGAAAAAGAAATAAATGCTATCATGAGCTGTGATATCAAGGAGCATAGTATTCTAGTAGGAGGGACAAAATAGATAATTAATAATCCCAAATTTAAGAACAAAGTTAAATGTACAGAAAAGGCCTGGAGAATATGCAGTAATAGTTTCTTACTTAATTTTAGTAATTTTTTTGGAAATAACCATGTTAAAAGTTCCATTAATGCTAAGAAAGAACTGTTTTTCTTGCTCAAATACTCATTGGATAGAAATCTTGTTGAGGGCTGGAATTCTATTTACTGTGCTCCTATGCCTGGAAATACTTCACAAAAGGACTGCACAGAGTGGTTGCCCAAGAGGGTACTGAGTTATAGCATTCAAGCTACCACACTTAGTTCTCTTCTTTATGGTGTATGTATCATTTATGCTTGTGGAATCAACCCATTTCTGGCCAGTCCCACATCTTTACCTTGAGTCAATTTCTCTCTACCATGCTAAGCTCAGGTGTCCCAATGTGTACTGAGCATCTCCTGTGAAGTGTTTGGTGGCTCCCTACAACTCATAATACTTGAATTTGAATAGTCTTTTTTCCTCAAATTACTGTCACATTTCCTCTATCTTGTTTAGTAGTAAAATCTAATGCAGTTGTCCTAGGACATGATTTTATGACATACAAACTCTTCTTGCTTCTCATATACAGTTGAGTTTGGCTACATTCTATTTTCTCCTGGTTTGGGATCCCCTCCAAGACAAAGATCTAGTCTTAGTACTTATCTCTGCCTGTGCTCAGGCATGACTTAGAATACATATGTTTTTAATAAATATCTAGTGAGCAGGAACTTTTTTTCTATAGCTTTTCATTTTCTATTGAAAGGACAGCACATTCACTAACACGTGTGTGCCTGCAAGCACATACAGAAAATGTTCACCAACTCATATTCAGTTCTTTAACTCCCTCAGTGTATTGTGATGTTGTTATGTAGCACAAGCCTGCAGTCAGGTGTAAATGTTAAAAGAGATGTGGATTGAGAATTCTGCCATGATAACTCATAATTTCTTTTGGAGAGTTAAGCCACATACCTCATTCTGTCAAGCCATTCTCAGCTATTTCTCAACCACTTTCTTTTTCCTTTGTTAACTATTTAAACAATAAAAGAAAGGGGAAAAAAACCAAAAAGAAAATCCTAAGCAAAGAAACTATCTTGGCTTTGATGAGAATACAGTTTGTTTTGGATCCCAGTTGACCATTTTCCATTCTGTCACAAAGATATATTTGGAGACTAACAAATAACCCCTGGCCTTGCGATTGTTTCTTTATGGTTTATGTTTCATATTCTGCTGCTTAGCCAGAAGGGAGGGAAACATAACAGGCAAACCCAATTTCTTTAGCTGTGTTGATATCACACATGATTCCAAAACCACATTGAAAAATTACAAATCAACTTCAGCCACATTTTTGTTTTTGGTTTTTTTTTTCCAGTGAGAAACACACAAAGAAGTTCCATCTTTGGTACATGGGACCAAACAACCCTGCAATGGCATGAAGGAAACAAAATTGTGAACCCATAGATGGTGAACGATTAAAAAAGAAAGAAACTGTGTTTCCTTGATTGCCAGATTTTCACCTGCCTCTCTTTATGCATTGTCATCCTGTATAGGACTTGTTGGGCTAATTCGTTGTTTTCACATCCAGAGGTTGCACTGAAAAATGGTGTGACTCTGTTTCAGGATTTGGATGGCTTGCAAGAACCAATTTCATTCTTTCCCAATCATTTCCTTTGCCAGTGTCTCATTAGCTGTTAAGAGTGGTGCTGTTTTGCTTTCCTTTGCTCAGGGCTCACCTTTGCTTGGCAAATCTCCCCTTCCACTGGAATATCGGTCAAAATACCATTCCCTTTTCTTTTGTTTTTTGCCATTCCCTTTTCTATGTCCAATTTAAATATCACCTGCTCTGAAAAATCTTTCAGATTCACACAATGCTCTCTACACACCTAGTTTGTACATAGTAGGAGTCTAATAACTATTTATTGAGCTGGTATTACAACCAGGTCAGAAAATTTCTAATTTTATACTACCATGATCTTGTTTTTTTAATATAAATAGCAAAAGAATGTTTAAAAGTTATCTTCTTTTATACCTCAGGAGGGAAAAGTATTTGTTAAAGAAGAAACACAAGGGAAAAGTATTTGTTAAACAAGAAAAATCTGACATACTGTTGTGTAATTTAGAAAACTATTCTTGTAAACATGGTAAATTCAGAGGAATTGTGGAAAAAAACTGAAAACACCAGAAGGATAGTCAATGATTAGCAAAATGTACTACAGCAAATGCTCGATTCTTAGATATCACTGAATTACTCTTGCTAGTGGAGTAACAGTGATACAAAAAACAAACCTATTTATTCATACTTCATACACCTTTTAGAATTCTTTTTCATTCTATTTCCTTTGATGCAGATGTTTTATCTAGGTCTTATTAAAATTGGGTCTTCCTGATTTCTTGGAGAAATAGAAATATTTGAGAACTGGGTGTCCAGCAGTTCACATTTAAATTTCCTATGAAGCTACAAATAATCTACTTTCTATCCAGAGTAAGGTAGCCTGTATAGCTCTAAAAACCAAAGCATGATTATGCTATGCTCGTTTAGAGAACTTCTCTGCGGGAACTATGGCCCTAATAGCTTACCAGAAAACATTCAGAACTACAGGTAGAAATTGTGCCCAGTTCTGCAGTGTGTAATTAATAGGGAGGAGTCAAGTCTAGAGGTGGCTGCAAGTTCAGCCCCAAAGGTGATTAGAGAATTGGGAAATACAAGGGAATTTAAAGAAACTAGGATTACTCAGCATAAAAAGAAGAGGATAAAGGACAATTGAATAACAATCTTTATATATATATATATATATATATATATATATATATGTGTGTGTGTGTGTGTGATGTTTAGTACACAGTCACCGGTGTTTTTCATATTAGCTGAGAACAGCACAAGGGGCTTAAACTACAAAATGAAGGATCTGAAATGCACATAAGGAAGTGTCCACTGACAAGCAAGACTTGAATTACTGAGATAGGGGTACAATTTTTATCTGGGTGTATGTATGTGTGTACATACATGCACTCATTTTCTCTGGTTGTTTCCTTTTATACATGTGGTGCTAGGAATCAAACATCAAACCCAGGGCCTTATGCATGCAAGGCAAGCATTTTCTAACACTGAGCTACCCCACAGGCTCCATATTATCACTTCAGAAACTCTTCTTTATAGATTTCAACAGAAAGCACAAAAATCAAGTGAAGAAACAGTGAGATAAAGTTTCATTCCTATAGAATTGTCCTATGGATCATCTTATAATGTCATTAATTATACTAGTGTTAAGAATAGCTAGTGTTTTGAGAAGAGGTATCAATGTGTGAGAAGTAATGCAGCTACTTCCTGGCAAATATAACTGTAACCCCTCTATACATTACCCCGATAATAAATAAATGTTTTTTAAAGAATAGCTAATATTTATTAAGGCTGTACCAGCATTGAGCCAAAAGCTTTACATACATTATATCTTATTTTTATGAGAAATAATTACTCCATTTTACAGAGTTTAAAGGTAGGTCAATAACTTAAGGTAGGTCAATAACTTGTCCAAGGTTACCAAATAGTCAATGGCAGATCCAGAATTTACATTAAACTCAGATGTCTTAATCTCTACAGACCATAGCTCATGATCTTTTTCAACATAGCTCCCTCCTCACCACCTTAGGCAGGACTACATTAGTAGTCATAGTGGTTTATTAGACTTACTCTGGGCACTATGGTTAGCTGGCAAGAATGTTCTGTATTGCTGGTAAACAATTCACATGGATAATTGAATCATTATTGTTACTAAACTTGCCTCATTCTCTTGTCTTTCCCACAGTGTGAAAATGTACTCCAATATGAGAAATTTGACATTTTTAGAAACCTTTGGTTCTTTTTTAAAGGAACTTCTATTCATTTTGTGTTTGTTCCTATTACAGCTCTGGCATATCAGACTTGTGTGATACATTTGTGTTGAATGGGACGAATGAATGAGAATTTAATACCTACTTTTATTCTAACGCATTTACTTAGGACACAGATCGTTTGTATTATGGATTTAATCTGACCACAGAGCAGCTGTTTGTCAGTTATCATGACTTCTTGACTAATCTCTCATATTCAATCTGTTCTTTGAAAATAATGGCATTTATTCCAAATAGTTGCTACAGTCCCTTCTAGGTCTCAACTTTTGTGGCTTTAAGTTGACTGTTTCTTGTCACTACTCTGGAATTCAAGGAACTATCAGATTTGGGAAGAAAAATTTAATGTTCTCTAAAAATGCTAGAGAAATTCTGAATTTACAAACAGAAAAGGTCTACTGCTTCTAAAGTTCAAAAAGACATGATTTGGGCCGGGAGTTTGGCCTAGTGGTAGAGTGCTTGCCTAGCATGAATGAAGACACAGGTTTGATTTCTCGGTACCACATATATAGAAAAGCTGAAAGTGATGCTGTGGCTCAAGTGGTAGAGGGCTAGCCTTGAGGAAAGCCCAAGACAGTGCCAAACCCTAAGTTCAAGCCCCAAGACTGGGGGATGGGGAAAGACACGATTTATGGAATAGCTGATACCATCCTTTACCAATCAGGAAAATTGATAAATAAACCTAGATTTATATGTATGATAGTATATTAAAAAGTTCATTTGTAACCAGGCTTCTGTTCTCTCACATATTGCATGTATCTGCCTTAGTCTTATATTTTGACTTGCAAGTTATCTTACTGGTCAAGCTAACATACTTTATTAACTAGGAAATAGAGAGCCAGGTCATATTGTCTCATTGTATTTTTGGCCTGCCTAAAGAATTCTTGGCAACTAGGATTTCTTATAAAACTTTCCTGGAGGGTCCTTTGTGAATAAATGAATAGCGCATTACATTTTAGAATAAGAACCAAGATGAGATAATTTTTGAGAATTCTAGACAACCCTTAGTTCAAGTAAAACTGAGACATTGTAGAAGATGCCTTGGCTCACTCATCTCTGGAACAAGAGAATAGCCCTTACAACACAGGGAATAGAAACTAAGAGACACATCAGGTCACCACTGCTGGGATGACTCCATTTCAAATATTTTCTGATCTTAGTTGTTCAGTTAATTACTTATATTCCCAGGAGAGAGCTTGAATTGTAAGCCTACCTCTTAGCCATGGGAAGGAACTAAGCTCTTGAAAGACAGCCTCATCAACACTCATTATAAATGTAGTTGTTACTTACCCAAATGTAAACCAGAATGTTTCTTCCAAATGAAAGGAAATCTCAAAGACAGATGTCCATTATAAAACCTATTGTAGAGGAATTCTCCAGTGAGGGAATAAATTCAATTTTTCAGCCAATAAACTAGATTGTGATATAGAAGATTCTGCTTCTGGAGTAGCTGCCAATAAAGATTCATCCACCTTAGTTGTTCTCAGCTGTGATTTTAGTGTTCTTTTTCTGCCAGTGTATTTTCAGCATTTAATGCAACCATGAACAAGAGGCAACTTTTTTTTTTTTTTGCCAGTTGTGGGGCTTGATCTCAGGCCTAAGTACTGTCCTTGGGCCTTTTTTTTTTTTTTGGCCTCATCTCTTGTAATTTGTGGCATGATCCAGAAGTATGAACAGCATGTGTACATGCCAAATAATTAGTAAAAGACAAAATATCATAAGGAAAGGTGGGAGAACATTTTCATTGCGAACAAAAGAGATTAGAGAGGTGCACCTGACACTGGGTAAGCCACTAACAAAGGGTGGCAGTCTCAGGGTGCTGTATGGAGCCAACTCAGCCACTAATTGTCCTTGGGCTTTTTCCTCAAGGTTAGTGCCCTGCCACTTGAGCCAGAGCACCACTTCTGGCTTTTCTACGTATGTGGTACTGAGGACTCGAACCTGGGTCTTCGGCAAGCACTCTACCACTAGGCCAGCACTCTACTATTAGGCCAAGAGGCAATTTTAGTCATTCATTTTTTGTTGTCGTTGTTTGTTTTGTTTTTGTTTTGTTTTATGCCAGGCCTGGGGCTTCAACTCGGAGCCTAAACACTGTCCTTGGGCTTTGTCAAGGATGGAGTTCTACCTCTTGAGCCACAGCCCCACTTCGGTTTCAATTCCTTGGTACCACATACATAGAAAAAGTCGGGTCTTAACTAGCAAACTATAGAAAGCCTGCAGAGTGGGAGAAGATCTTCACTAACCATATAACAGACAAAGGCCTCATATCTAAAATATATCAACAGCTCAAAAAATGGAATCACTCCAAAACTAATCTCCAAAGAAACAACCATCCCATTAAAAGATGGGCCAAAGACTTAGAGTCTTCTCTGAAAAAGAAATAAGAATGGCCCTATAGACACATGAAGAAATGCTCGATATCTCTGGCCATAAAAGAAATGCAAATCAAAACAACTCTTAAGATTCCACCTCACTCCAGTTAGAATGGCCATGATCAAGAAATCTAATAATAATAGATGCTGGCAGGGATGTGGCCAAGAGGGATCACTACTACAATGTTGGTGGGAGTGCAAGCTCATTCAACCACTATGGAAAGCAGTATGGCAGTTCCTCAAAAGACTAAATGTAGAGCTTCCCTGTGGCCCAGCAATTCCACTACTTGGCATTTACCCAATTGTCCAAAAACAAAATAAAATTAAAAACAAAAAAAGAAAAAGCTGAGTCTTATTTTTGCCAGTCCTGGGCTTGAGCTCAGGGCCTAAGCACTATCCTTGAACTTTCTCAAGGGCAGAGCTCTACCACTTGAGCCTCAGCACCACTTCCAGCTTTTTTTTCTATGTATGTGGTACTGAGGAATTGAACCCAGGACTTTGTGCATGTTAGGCAAACACTCTACCACTAGGCCAAACTCCCGGCCCCAAGAATGAATTTTTAAAATTCCTTTGAATATAATAAACTATTATCATTAGCAAAATTAAGATATCTGAAGAACATCCCAGTGATTTTCTCACTTTTGAGTGGTATAGAGTAAAAAGACTTGAGTCTTTGATGGCTTTGACTAAATGACTGACTTTAAATTAATTACAGAAGGGATATTTCTGCTTCTATATGCTGAAAGACTTGTAACAAGAAGCCATATTGCGAATGGTAGATTATAATAACAAAGGAGATTTTAAAATGAGGCTAGCACATTGATTTGGAATGTTTTCTCATCTGTATTTACTTATTTCTAAATATTTTCTCTCATGCTCTCTTTTTCAAGTGAATGACCAGCTGTATACCACCTTTCTCTTTTCTCCTTATGTCTGTTCCTGATCTTTTATTCTTCCACTTTCCTTTCTCCAATCCTTTTTTCCCTTTAATAAATCTCTTTCCCTAACAATTTCATCTCTGCCTTTCATTTCCTTATTTGTAACTTCGATTTCTTTTCTTTAAGTTCTCTTCCTTTTCCCTTCTCTTCCAATCCTCCATTCTAATGCCCTATCTCCTAACTTCTTATCTCCATACTGTGAATCTCCAAGTGTTTACTGACCTGTGGGTAAAGAACAAACTCTTCATACCCCCTCCATACCTGCACAGTGAAAAGCAGCAGCTTTCATTACTCAACCAGATTCTTGTGATCCATAAATTAATTAATGGATAAAAATAATTATGCGTGTGTGTGTGTGTGTAAGTATGACAATACTTGCTAGATAGAGAAGCACTTGGAATCTTTTTTAGGAGCAAAGAAAATTAAGCAGAAAACTTTCCTTAAATGTATTTCTTTATTACATTAGTGAATGAAGACAGACAACGTTAAAGAGAGAAATAGAAGAGAAGAAGAAAAATAGATAATATTAAAGAGAGAAATAAAGCTTGGAAACCAATAAACAACCACCAGACCTTAGAATATCCTACTGACAAAATGTTGATTTCAGTAACAGAAAACAGAACCAGGAAAGAAACAGACAGTAATGAATATCCAAGTGATTCATATATTTAAATGAAATGAAGAAGAAAGAAGGAAGAAAGTGGAAGGACAAATAAGTGAAGTTAGAAGCTAGGTGCTGATGTCCCATGTTTGTAATCTTAGCATCTCAGGAAGCTGAGAACTGAGGATGACTATTTGAGGCTAGCTCAGGCAGAAAAGTCTGTGAGATTCTTATCTCCAATTAGCCACCAAAAAGCTGAAAGTGGATCACTCAAGTGATTGAGTGGCAGACTTAAGCTGAGTTCAAACCCCAGTACCCACTCCATTCCCCACCCCATGCACACAAAACAAACAAATGAAAAGGAAATGGAGATAGAGACATAACCAGTGGCTACAAATCAGAAAAATATGTAACACCCCCCCCCTTGTATGATAAAATATCTAATGTTAACAAACAACTGTTCATTTGTGTTGCCTGTAGTACTTTAGGAATATAAAAGCTAAATAATAGTAGAATATATTTTTTTAATTTCTTGGTCATGGAACTTTAACTTAGGAGCTGGTCCCTGTCCCTGAGCTCTTATGCTCAAGGCTCATGCTCTACCACCTTGAGCCAAAGTACCACTTCCCATTTTCTGCTGGTTACCTAGAGATAAAAGTCTCATGGACTTTTCTTCCTGGGCTGGCACGGACTGTGATCCTCAGATCTCAGCTTCCTGAGTAGCTAGGGATACAGGCACGAGCCACTGGCCCCAGGCTGAGTAGTTTATGTTTTTAAAGTGACTTTAGTTTTTGGAAGTTCTTCTTTCTCACCAATCCTAATGTTCTTTCTGTCTTTGAAGTCCTTATTTACTGTCTTTGTTTTTGTTAAGTTGAAAAATCATTACAACAAATGATATGTGGATACACATGCTGTGAGGAACATTGTGTGTCAGTAGGAAACTGCATTGATTGAATAACACTCTCTTGGTATCTTATTCAGACCCCGTGAATATTATTTTACAACTCTATAAGAAGGCTACTGATTACAATCTAAGTCATTCTGCCCCATCTAATACAGTGCAAAATAGTTTGCTTTCCTCAGTGAGGGAGAAAGTGAGTTCAGGACCTAGGCCTGGCTCACACGTAGGAGCACTTAAGCTCAAGGTCCTGAAGTCAATCCCTGGTACTGGATACAACCAAACAAAACAAGTAATTGCAGAAATCAAGTTCCCAATAAAGAGAACTGGATGAATTTAAATAGATAAAGCAAGGAACACTGGCAAATGATCCAAATTTTAACGTGATCTTAAATCGAGCTGGCAGGGTAACAACCTGTAAAACAGTAAAGAGAGGTGCTTATCTATATCCTGAATGTTGGGAAACCAACCTGGCCTAACAAAAGAACAGACCCATCTGACTGACTGCCAAGTATTGTGCTAGACACTTGCATACACTTCTAATTTAAACCTCACTATGCATAAAAATGGAGCCAAAGACGGAGAATGTGATCCACTGGGAGGAAAAAGCAGAGGGGATTTTCTGAGCTCGTTCCGAAGTCATGAGACTCTGGGGGAATTACTTTGGTTTTTGTCAAGTCCAAGTGAACAGCCAAAGGCAGCAGATGAGGATATGGTCAGAGTTAAATCACCCAGCTAGAGCTGCTCTGTCTTCTTGCAAGGTCAGAGGACCATAGCAGCCAGCCAAATGTTCTCAACTGTGGAAATCCCCAAACTTTCCAACGGCTGCTGTCCCACAGCTCCGAGGCTTTACTCACAGGATGGCTCTTTTCCAGCTTTCAAATCTCTCCAAGTTGATTAATCATTTTCTTGTCCTGACTCATTCAAGCCTCTAGAAAAATAGTCAAGGTACGCGATGGGCTGTGTAGATCAAGGAGGTCAGAAAAATTGGTTTGATGTGAGTGTACTTTAAAAACCTAGATGACAGTTCCAAAAGTCTTTCAACATGCTGTTCTCAGATGCTCGCATGACTGTGCCCACAGAATCTTCATATTCTTTAGGAAATTTGGGGATGTGTGAGTAGTTTCCTTTCCTTCCATAAGATGAAGTGTTACAGGCTGGTTGCTTAGACAGTCAGAATTCCATTCTGACAGCTTATTTTTACATCTATTTAGATGGACTGTGGACCAGTTCATAACCTTCTAACAATAACAACTGCAAACACATACAGAATGCTTATTTGTCAGGCACTGTACAACCTGTTCCCTTTAATACCACATTCGTTCTACTGAAAGATCCCTTCTAAGGGTGATAGCAATTACATTATTCTTGTATGGTTAGTATTCTTCATCAAGAAGCTTAAGAAAATATTGTTCATTTTTAGTTTTATGATTATACTTCTTGGTCATAGTGGAAAGTCTATTTTCTTATTTCTGTACTTCATAATGTCCTGCTTTACTGGTTCAATTCATAGATGATTATGAAGCACCTTAGTGTATTGGTCACTGGTGGTATAATGGATATCATCTGAGACCTGAAATTATATATTGTGTTTGTGCTTTGTGATTAATATAAGCATAATTCTTGGGGAAATTCAGAAGAAGCAGAAAACATTCTGGCAAAGGAAAGGTGGACTGAGTTTCAAGAGTAAATACCAATTTGTCCAATTAAAAACTCTGATAGGAATATCATCAGTGCAGGGAACAACAGTATGTTTAAGTGCTCAGTGGTGAGAAACAGCATGGTATGTTCAGAGTAAAGCAAGGCCTTATAGTAATGGAAGAATCAAAGTAAGAAAGTCAAAGTAAGATTGTGTTAGACCTTGTAGAAAAAGCTCTATAGGAGGGCATGTTGGTTTTTAATGAAAGTGACTTAATTTGATTATGTTTTCAGGAAGAAAATTCTGATAATTTGTAGTGTGGGAGAAAAGCGTAAGCAAGGGATCTGTTGGAAGGAAAACTGCTATGTGTTCCAGAGTAGATAGCAGTAGGTGAAAGAGGAGAAGGGGTAGATTCAGGATATATGTGAGGAGTCAGATGGGCAGATAGCAATGCCTGGTTGGATACAGGGGTTGATGTTTTGGTCCTAAGGGAATGCTGAGGTCTCCCTGTAGCATGTCAGTTTAACATAAGTTTAAGTTGGGCACTAAAAAGAGGACATTCAGATGAAAAAGTCCAGTAAGTGACCATAATGTAGTTAAAAACAAGAGAAGTACCTGAAATACTTGATGCCAAGATAGTCTATTAGATGAACCAAGAAGAGAAGGGAGCTGAAGACAGTAAAGAATATATTCTAATCAGGTTTTTTTTGTTTTTGTTGTTTTGTGTTTTTTTACCAGTCCTGGGCTTGGGCTCAGGGTCTGAGTGCTGTCCTTGGGTTTTTCTTAAGGCTAGAGTCTACCACTTGAGCTATAGCACAACTTCTGACTTTTTTTCTATGTATCTGGAACTGAGAAATCAAACCCAGGTGTTTGTGCATGCTAGGCAAGCACTCTACCACTAGACCATACTCCTAGCCCCTCTAATCAGTTTTATGTCAAGGAATCTACTCATCCCACTGGAGTTTCAGGAATTGTAAAGGGTGTGTTATACCTCCTTGTTGTTGCTTTAATGGCAGAACATACTTTGGCTTCTGTTTTGTTTTATCCTATATATGACTTTTAAACTTTTTAATGAGAATTTAAGCCATAGTCAAAAGTTAGTAAGAACCTGCCCTCTGCTAGCAGAGGAGGGTGCGGAGGAGTTAGGGAGTTATTCTGTAAGTTACATGAACACACACTCCTGCTCAACATTCTGAGACTGACCTGGAGTCCCCACAGCAGCTGGAACTGGACAGATTTTCAGGCATCCACACCAAGAAGGGCCATTTGTGTACAGTCCTGAACTAATTACAGCAATCACCTCCTTACAACTCCGAGAAAACACACAAACCCATTGCCTTGCACTTGCCTGTTTTCAAGGACACCTGTAGGTCATTCCATCATATCTGCTGCTCCTTGACCTTTCATTCACCTGATATTTCAATTAGGAAAACAGCAATGGACCAACCTCCTAGGTCCCTGCCTGGAAATTTCTTTGCAAGAGAGTGTTGGAAACAATATTTTTTGCAGTAGAGCCAACTCAGAGATTTAAATCTCTTCCAACTTACAGAGAGAGAGAGAGAGCACCTGGATTCAAGTGTCTATTCCCTCCTGACTCTGAAGAATGAACCGCATATTAAATTGAAGCTCGTAAGCACTTTTAGAAACTATGAGTCGGTTTCCTCCCGCTGTTCACTGAAGCAGTGAAAAGCAAATAGATTCAGGTAGTTCAGAGCCAGTTTTCTTGAATTTATCCCAAGATGTTCCCCCAGTCCAATGTTCTGGAACTTGTAAGCATTGGTTGTAATGCTTTTTTCACAACTATCTTGTGCAAGAAACTCCCATACCAATACAACACTTAAACCTTTTGTGGTGAAAATTGACTTCTTTTGACTTGTCATTGACTCTTAACTTCATGCTACCCTTAACTTCTAGTTGTTTTTCACTTATAAGGTCAATGGTAAATATTTGTTAACTAGTTGGATTTTCCAAGCTCCACAGGTTGCTTCTTGAAAGCAATGCACTTTGGTAATTGCCAAGACATTGATTCAAGGCTACAGATTGTCAGCTGTGGGAGTCTAATGCCAGGCATATTTTGCTTGACTGTCTCAGTGGTATCTTTTTTTTTGTCATTTATGAGATTTGAACTTTGGGCCTGGCACACTGTCCCTGAGCTCTTCAGCTCAAGGCTACCACTCTACCCTTTAAGCCACAAAGCCATTTCCAGGTTTCTGGTAGTTAGTTAGAGATAAAAGTCTCATGGATTTTTGTGCCCAGACTGGCTTTGAACTGCAATCCTCAGATCTTAGCCTCCACCACCAGCACCGAAGTATTCAGTGCTATGTTTTTTTTTTTTTTTTGTGGGTCATGGGGCTTGAACTAGGCCTGGGCGTTGTCCCTTGAGCTCTTCAGCTCAAGGCTACCACCCTACCCCTGAGCCTGGGGATTATCCCTCAGCTTTTCAGCTTAAGGCTACCGCCCTACCCTTGAGCCAAGCCCCATTTCCAGTTTTCTAGAGGTTAATTGGATTACAGGCATGAGCCACCTTACTAGGCTTCCTTGGTATCTTTATAAAAGAAGTTTGTTAGGTGCTAGTGGCTCATGCCTGTGATAATCGGGAGGCTGAGATCTGAAGATTACAGTTCAAAGCCAGCCCTGGCAGGAAAGTCTGTGAGACTCTTATCTCCAATAAACGACTAAGAAAAAGCTGAAAGTGGTGCTATGGCTTAAGTGGTAGAGCACTAGCCTTGAACAAAAAGAAGTTCAAGGACACTGCCAGGCCCTGAATTCAAACCCCAGGACTGCCCCCCCCTCCACACACAAAAATCATATCTATCTGTCTTGTCTATATTATATATGTACATATGATTTCAGTGTAGCATTTAAAACTGTGCAGTAGCATATAAAAGCCCAGGTTTCTGGCTTTTCTTCAAATCAGTAGCTATATCAGTGTGTATTCTTCTTACAGAGACTCCTTACAGGAGTCTTCTTGCAGGAGACTTCTTACAGGACTCCTTAGTCCTGAACAGCTAGCATTTCCTTTAGAGTGGTTCCATGCTCCCCGGAGCCACCACTCCCTATTGTCTTATACCTCACTCACTTGGCTTGTATATGTGACATGCCTTGCTCTGCAATTTTTAATTTGTAAGTTCTGGTAACAAAATTAAATAATTTTGTTAATATAATAGATGTATTTATTCACAGCATTCAACAACTATTGCCACTACTGAATTTTTCTTTTTGGAGGGGGGGAGAAATTTAACCTAAAAGAAATCTTTGGCCATGAGCAGTCACTCCCCATGCCTTCCCAATTTTCTAGGCTTAGACAACTACTAGTCTTTCTTTTGGTACAGATTTGGAATATTTCTTTCTACTTTTAGCTATCATAAATATTGCTTCTGTGAGCATTTATATACAAGATTTCCATAGATATAGATTTTCATTTCTCTTGGGAATATATACCTAGGGGTGAATTCATTGGATCATATATTAATTCTGCCAGTTAGTATGTTGGGCAACTGCTAGATTATTTTTGCATAGTGACCATACTATTTTATCCCAGCAGTATATGAGGGTTCTAGTTTCTTCACATCTTTGCCAATACTTTCTGTTGTCAACTTATAGCTATACTTGTTGTTGTAAAGTGATATTTTATTGTGGAATTGATCAAAAATGAGGTTTTTTTCCAAAATAGAATTTCTTAATTGTTACAAGGAAATGTTGCCGGTGAATAATACTGACCATTACTCATCCTAGGACTCTCAGCTTGATTTCAGATGTTAGGTGTCCTTGGACTGTGGTCTATAGAACAACTGCAGTGAATTCCGCCATCTCAAGGTTGACATGCTAAAAGTTTGAATTCCTGGATCCCACTTAGAATATCAGGCCCAGATTATCTGTGGGTGGGGTAGGGTCTTGAACAATTGTATTGCTCTGCTTAGTCTCAGCTTTTTAGTTGGTCAGTTTCGGAACTGGTTTCATCCAAGAATTGGAGGTGATGATCCCTGTGGTCCTTTTCTATGGTGGTGAAAGTCTGTAACTGTCAGTGATCTGGTATTAGAAGACACTAGTTCTGGAGTAATATTGGCACCTTAACAACAAAATAAACATTTTTTGAACCTTGGTAACACACAAGGTACCATGCTGACCACATGAGGTCACATGTATCACTAAGCTACATCCCTTGTCCTGGTGGATATCTCCTGAATGAGACTCATTCCAGATAAGACGCAATTGTTATCTGTTTCTCTGTCACTGTCCTTGGGAGCCCCTGGAGGGTATAGGTGGATTTGCTGCTTTCTGATGACCTCTCTCATCCATTCTTCTCCTCACCAATTCCCTTTCTCAAGGTTTCACAAGCAGCACTATAGGCACTCTTAGTGTTGCTGAATTTAACCAGTTCTGGGGTGTCGTAAGTGTGTGTAATTGCTCATGAGGCATGGCAACTCTTCTCTCTTCTCTCTCTTTTTATAATCTGAGCCCATGATTCTACTGCATGTTTGGGTTTGTCTTTTTTTCCCCTTCCTCTAACAGACCCATCCATCCCATCAGCCCAGCTTGGTGATATTAATCTTGAAGCATCCTTTATAATCACCACTAGCCAAAAGAATCACGTGAGTCCTTTCTTCTTTGTCCTTTAGAATCTGATATATAACTACTAGATTCAAAAGGCCCATTTCAAATATTCTGTTTATTTGTCTCTTGAATATACTTTACTGATGAGGACTTTTTCTTTTTTGCCAGTCCTGGGCTTGCACTCAGGTCCTGGGCACTGTCCCTGGGCTTTCTCAAGGCTAGAGCTCTACCACTTGAGCCACAGCACCATTTCTGGCTTTTTGCTATACATCTGATACTGAGGAATCAAGCCCAGGTCTTCATGCATGCTAGGCAAGCACTCTACCACTAGACTAAACTCCTAGCCCCTGAGGAGGGCTTTTTTTAAAAAAACAAAATCTTTTAAGCTGAGAAAACTTGGGTATTTGTGGGTCTGAATAGAAAAATGAAAGACTTGGGGCCGAGAGTTTGGCCTAGTGGTAGAGTGCTTGCCTGGCATGCATGAAGACCTGGGTTCGATTCCTCGGTACCACATACATAGAAAAAAGCCAGAAGTGGTGCTGATGCTCAAGTGGTAGAGCTCTAGCGTTGAGAAAGCCCAGGGGCAGTGCCCAGGACCTGAGCTCAAGCCCAGGACTGGCAAAAAAAAAAAAAAATGAAAGACTTTAGGTTGGATATAATAAAGCTATATTACCCACATTATTTGGGTCTACCAACTTTCCTTATTTTTACCTAGTCTCTATACCTGGAAGGCCATAGTCTTGCCATAAGAATGTCCACAAGGCATCTGGAAACAGAGAGCTTTTCATCAGTTGTGACACTGATATTTTCCAGAAGTTGCAGGCCCTTCTTTATCAGCATCAGTGGTTTTCTAGGGCACACTTATTACCCTTGGTGTTAAATCTACAACAATAAAGACAACCTTAGATATTTCTTTTCTTCATCATAGAACAGACCTTGGGGTGTATATTGGGAGCCACGCCCATTCCTTTTATGTTTGTGATGACTGGGGAGACGTTGTCATCATCTTTCAGCCCAGTATCTGGACACCTTTAACAGCCTCAATCCGCTTCCACATAGAACCATTTAGGAATGGTTAAGAACCAGACAGGAACTTCTAGTGCTTGTCTGATCATAGAGATCAGGGAGAAAAAATATGTGATATCTATTAGCAGTGTGGGGCTTTTGAATTTAGATCCATATAATTCCTGGAGGGAGCAGAGTACCTTCTGTGTGGTAGGTCTAGAATTAATACTTTCAATTGTCTAATGTGTCATTACAAGTACTTTATTCATCAATTTCTGGGACAAAAAAGTAGTGATAAAGGGTGATTATTTTTCCAACTAATGTGGGATAATCTGAGGTCTCAACTGACATATTCACTTGCTGTTTCTGGCAAGTCACAGGTAGTATAAAGTGTTGAGAGTACACGAAGCCTCTTGTTTCCAGTGGCCAATTTTCACTCCCATCCCTGCCTGTCTCAGGGAAACAAGCTATGTTCCCTTCCCCATCCTGACTCCTTTTTCATAGGTAATGTCAAAACTCCAAAGCTTTAACCCATGGAGATTTGCTTTGATGTTCTTCTTTTTGAAAGATTATAGAATCATTGTTTTTTATTCAAGTTAAACTATCAGAGAAAGAAAGTCTATCTTGCCATTTTATTGACTTCGTTGGATAAGAAGGTAAAAAGGAAAAGGAAAGTAACATTTGCTTTGCCTCTGGCCTTGTGCTGAATACTTTATATATTCGTGTTATTAAACTAAAATTATATATGCATACACACACATACGCACACATGTAACTGCCGGGGCCAGCCGGCAGCGAACCTGGATTCCTGAAATAGGGGGCAAGGACTAGGAAAAACTAAAAGAGAGACAAACAGATGGGGTTTTGGAGGACTACAGCCCAAGTCAGCAGCACAAGAAGGCTGTGAGCTTAAGACTGCAGCCTAGTTTATTTCCAAATGGTAAATCTCAGATCAGTTAAGCAGGACAAGGCCAAAAAACAATAAAGCAATAAAACAATAAATCAAAGAGATCAGAAAGTTCACAATATAGACAATGTACCTCGGAAGTTCCTAGGCATGGCACCAGCTCCCTTCTTAGTGAGGTTATCTTACTCTGATGTGCGGATTCAAGGGATAGCCTGGCTCCATACTCTGGCTTCCAACATGTAACTTCTCTACAGAGAAAAGCTATTCCGTAAACATGCTATCTTTGCATGTCTATCATTTGTTTTGTGACCAGTATCTTTATGATATTATAGTTTTCACTCCAGATACCCACCATGGCCTGGTCTGTGCCATCTTCTTGTCTTTCCTTTTAAAATGTGTCTCTGGTATACTGAGAAACATAAATTTCATGCTCTTCCCCCTTGGAAGCTGTTATATAGCCTTTTCTTTCTTTTTCTTTCTTTTTTTATATTGTATTTTTTTTTTTTTTTTGCCAGATCTGGCTTGAACTCAGCGCCTGAGTGCTGTCCTTGGGCTTTCTCAAGGCTAGAGCTCTACCACTTGAACCACAGCACCACTTCCAGCTTTTTTCTATGTATGTGGTACCAAAGAATCAAACCCGATCTTTGTGCATGCTAGGCAAGCACTCTACCACTAGGCCAAACTCCCAGCCCCATATTGTAATCTTTTTAAATCGTCAATCATGGTGTCATGGTAGAAATATTTGATTTTATCATTCTAGATGAATTAATAAATATAGGTACCACCTGAATTTAAATTCTTTTAGCTCACACTTTTTTAAAAAAAAATATGCAGTTTCTGCCTGTCTTTCCCATCTCCTGCTCCTATCTATACAGCTTCTCTGTTTTTCTTCTTCCATTCCTAACAATGTTTACTATGCCTAATTATGTTCCTGCTCATGAACTCTAAAATTTGTGTCCTACCAACGTCAGTTCTAAGTTGTGTGATCTTGGCAGCGCCTCAGTTTCCCCATCGGAGGTCACGTCATGAGGTGTTATAAACATTTAACTGGCAGCATCTGCCCTGGGTCTAGGTTTATCCTCCACACAACTGTCACATCAGATTGTCTTGGTATGGCCATGTTTTGGCTCTTGAAGCTTCTTTTCCCTGGTTTCCATTACCTGTGCCTTGGCATCTGAGGAACCTTCTGCCAATTCTACATGTTTTTCTAGATCTATCATCGCTTGCTTTTCAGCATGAACTTTTGTTCACCAGCTCACCTGGAGTAGTCAGCCTCCTTATGAATACATTTACTTTTTCCATTTCTTCCTTGGCTCATTCCATCCTCTTTGCCCAGAGGGAACTCAATTCTCATCTCTGCTTATCAAAGCCCAATCACTTTTTAAAATGTCCTCCTTAGGCATTCAAACCAAGGGTCCCTTATAGGTGACGGGGTGATCTGCAACCGAATGGAGATCAAGGTCGCTACTCAGTCGTCTATTTGCTACGCAAATAGATGTTAGTGCCTCCTCTTTCGCTTACTAGATTAAAAGTTCCTTGAAAGTAGAAAGTCTAGTTTCTCTTGTGTTAAGTGCTTTGCATTTCTTGAGTATGTTAATAATAAAGCCTCTTTTGTCATTTATTTGTCTCTTCAGTTTAAATAGCTTTCTCTTATGTTCAATCATCAACAGTTTATTTTTTTTTTAGATGGCCTATATGGGGATAGGCTATGGGGGTAGGTGGTGGTGGTGTTATCTTCCTGTGTTGCACAGGCTGGTCTCAGACTCCTGGGATCAAGAGATCCTCTTGCCTCAACCTCCCAATTAGCTGGGACCACACATGTATACCATTCCACCTGGTAGTATCAAATACACTTTTAAGTGCCTATTAGGTGTTAGAAACTAGGCTAATTACTGGGGCCTAGTCATAATTATAGCTATAATTTACTGAGCTCTTCCTAGACAACAGGCTAAATAAGTACTTTTCAAATATCATCTCACATTATTCTCATGACGGCTACACAAAGAAGATCTTCTTGTCAACTTATTGGTACCTAAAGTCTACGTCAGAGAAGTTTGTACCTTGCCAAGGTTGCCCAGGCTCACTGCTTGTAGCCCTTTCTTATAGAATGTGAGGGCAGGAAACCCCTCTAAATCTGAGCCTCCGTGCTGCAGGCTGTCTGCCAACCATATTCCCTGTACATAGAAAAAAGCTGGAAGTGGTGCTGTGGCTCAAGTGGTAGAGCTCTAGCCTTGAGAAATGTCCAAGGACAGTGCTCAGGCCCTGAATTCAAGCCCCACAACTGGCCAAAAAAAACCCAAACAAACTATTTCTCTTTGTTCACTTCTTTGTAGTTCTGCTGTGTTTGGAGCTTTAGTTTTTATTGTTTCTGTTGCTCCATAGTAATAGTAGCACTAAACCTATTTTGAATTCCAGGCTCCTGCTACATATGAGTGGACATACACTCCTTGATGACTTAAATAGACTACACTGAATCCCCTTTATTACAGTATATTGTTGAGATTCTAGGTTACTGTGTTGGTCTGTTCCCAAACAGCTGACCAACACAGTGCTTGTTTGAGACAGGCAATGTTTTATTTCTGTTAGCATTAAACTCTCACGGTATAATTATATGTTGGCTTGTAATTTGAAGAATTTTCCTGTCGTTTAATTTCCTATTGATTTTCTATCCTTTCTCCTATTTGTAATCCTCCAGGATTATTGTATTAATTTCCTTTTTGTTAAATAGATCTCCTTTTATGATGGCCTGTTTCTAATACTTACTTTTCTATTCAGTAACTCTACCAACCTGAGTTATCTGTTTAAAAGAAAGGAAAAAACAGAACACACTGATATGTTAGTGGGCTTTGTGTTGCCCTCTAAAATGTCATGGGAATTTGGGTAGATGAATGGGGATACTGGCATTATTATTATTATAGTGAATTGCAATGGCATTTATCTCTCTGGTGTATAGTAAGACCCCCAACCTAAGGAGACAAAAACAAACCTAACTAGAATCCTCATAGAACTCTGATTGGGTACAGTGAGAAGACATCAAATACACAGAAGCTGCATTTCCTAGGAAATAGGCTTTTTCCTGTATTTGGGAGTGGTGATGGATACGCCCACAGACTTGGAACAGATATAGTGTTGGCAGACAAACAAAAGATCTGTTGGGCAGGACTTCCTTTTTGTTCCCCTGAGCTTTCTCTCCCATTATCTTAGAGAATATGGAGCAAGTACACAGAGAGAAGCTGCTTCAGTATCCTCTTTTATTGACAGGCTGCTTGTGTTCAGTGGTTCCTAAGGCACACAGTGACTGCTGGACAGTTGGAGGCTTTTTGAAGCCATTGTATTGTTAGAGAATAATTAGAGTGACTGAAGCAGGGGGCAGGGGTTAACAACAATTCATTGTTACAAGCAGTTGCTAGTCTTGGCATCAGTACTGGTAACAGGCCAATCTACTGGAAGGAATGGAAACAAAAGATGGAAAGGTTGTGGTTGGTTTGTCTAATCCATCCAGTAAATTCACTCATGTGTGACAATTATGCCCTGTGAGCTCTTTGGAAATGCCTTTGGTCACACTGCATTCCAAGCCACTGGATAGGCGATTTCTGTGCAGTCTTACACATGAATTTCCTAGAATGCTTTCCATAGCAAAAGAAATGAGGCACAGGTGTTGAATTAGAAAATGTCCAAACACAAAATTGTTGGGTGGGTCTATTGATACTAAAGCAAAAACATCTAGACAAAACCCTGACCTGAGCTGTCATGGTTCCATTTCTGTTAGGCCAATCATGCCCAATTCTGGTCCTAAGAGTTTTCATTTCACTTGTATTGCAATCTAGACGAAGCTCATCCAAGGTGATTTCAGCAAATTGCAGTGGCTATGAATATATAACACATAAAAAAATAGCTTGGTCCCGGAACATAGCCTAATGGCTGAGTGCTCGCCTAGCATTCATAAAGCCCTGGGTCGTGGTGCTGTGGTTCAAGTGGTAGGGTGCTAGTCTTGAGCAAAAAGTTTCCAAGGACGGTGCCCAGGCCTTGAGTTCAAGTCCCAGGACTGGTACACACACACACACACACACACACACACACACACACACACACACACACACACGCAGCTCTTGTTTCCATTTCATGGAGTTTGGTTCAATCAATGTTATTTTATATGATCAAGAGTGAACCAATGCAGCGATGTTACTCACTAGATACTATGTTGAAAATGAACTCTACAACTTGTGGGTGGGGATAAGAAGTTGAAACAGAGATGAGGGAAGGGGTGACAATGTTTAAGAAGATACGTACTCTTTATCTGACTTATATATCTATAAACCTTTGGCACATCATCTTTACAATAACAGTGAAATTCGTTTAAAAATAGTTCTTTGTAGATAGGGCTATAGCTCAGTGGTAATAGACTTGCTTAGTATATACAGAGATCTGGGTTCAATTCCCAGCACTGGGGAAAAAAAATATACTTAGCACCGAGTATCTACATCTCTTCTCCAATTTGAGGAATCAGAATCCTGCAGCTATAGGTAATCAGTTTCTTGATGTATTTGTCATGTGTGACAGTAACCCCTTACTTGGGGAGCCTAGATTCTTACTTCAGGCCCATCATTTAGATTTTCTGTCATGTGTCTTGCCTCATCATTTCCCAAGCAAAGTGGCCAGCCTCAAGCATTTGGTTCAAAATGTGCAATAATATTTACAATATATCTGTTTTGTATTGCTTATCAAAGAGGGCAGAGACACTAAGGCAATGTAGAAGTGGAGATTGAAATGTCTCCAGGAAATCTCAAGACCTTAGACACACATCCTTGAAAGGCAACTTCTTGCACTCCCGTAAGGTAAAAGGTTCTTACCATAGTCTAATGAGACAAAGATGACTTACATTTGAAATGGCAAGCTAGAACAGTTCAAGACTGATATTGAACCCTGTGTAGCAAGGCACAGGTGGTGTTCATTTCACAGCACACATCTTACTCTCTGGACTGGCCTGTGTGTGAGGAATGCTGGAGCAGGCTGGCAAAGAGGGAAGGGAGCAAGGGCTGAAGTGCTTATTTTCAGTTTGTGAGCTGCTTTGGAAAACCCAGAGTGAATGAGATACAACATGCCTTCTGGGTTATTGTAAGCTAAAGAGAGACTAGGTCACTCCTTTAACAAAACAAAACAAAACAAAACAAACAACAACAACAAAAACCTCTGTGGAATTTAAAATTTCTCATATATTTGCTTTAGGGCAAATGTAAAATCTCTAAATTTTATTCAGGAGAATGTTAGCTCCCAGAAGGATCCAGTGGGCCCTGACTCCTTGCATGGCCATGTGGCTTGAGGGAGATGAAGGAGTCCACCAGTGTTGCATTTAGACTCCTGGCTCTGTTTGTCAGTGGAGAAAGATTGATGAGGACCTTGATTAGAACTGTCTCCATGGCCTCAAGCAGATTATTGAAAGGACTTGAAAAAAATCTTTTTGACAGAGAAGATGGAAGTTCCTGTAGATGAGAGAAAAGAAAGGCTAAATCTTTCTGACTGAAATATGCCAGGGTCTATACAACTTGAAGGAGACTGAAGAGACTAAGCAGAGCCCAACTTTATTATTATTAGTATTAGTATTAGTATTAGTATTAAATCCAGTAATGGCATCACCCTAAAGGATGCTGTTATGTTTGAATATATAAAAATAAGTATGAGAACTGTTAAGCCCTATTGGTTATGATCTCTGAAACTGAAGTCAACAGATGTTTTTTGTTTTTGTTTTTGTTTTTTTTTAATTTTTTCTGGGCATGAGTTATGTCCTTTATTGATGATCATGTTCCAAGTTTAATCCCTCCAGTGTGACTTTGGTCTGTCAGACACATTATGAGAACTCTAGGCTGTTTTTATTGTATTCCCAAGTAGTGCTGACATTTGTAGGGAGAGAGGAAATCTGGATAAATAGAATTCTTTTCTTGGTATTATTAAAGTATTATTAGAAAGGGCAAAGGATGTTTTCAGAGATAAATGAACTCTTGTTCTGCAGTTTTAAAAACCCAGGTAGGAGTTTTTGTCACCCTTTTCTTGTAGCCTGTTTGTTTTTGTCCATAGCAGCTTTGAGCAGCTGTAAGAAACTTGAATGTACAAACTCATATTACTGTGACCTTCCTAATGTCTTTTGGACTATACACCTTTAGTTTTCTCAAGAACTACATTTTAACTAGACTGTGATAAGCTTTTTTTTTTTTTGTAGTGGTGGGGCTTGGACTCAGCCTGGGCGCTGTCCCTGGACTCTTCAGTTCAAGGCTAATGCCCTAACCCCTTGAGCCACGGCACCACTTCTGGTTTTCTACTGGTTAATTACTCTCATGGACTACTTTAGTTCCGGGCTGGCTTTGAACTATGATCCTCAGGTATCAGCCTCCTGAGTAGCTAGGATTACAGGCTTAGAGCCCCTGCCTTTGTGATAAGCTTTGAATTTCACTATCAAAAACACAACAGCTTTTTATCATAGAGCTGATAGAAGTTGGTTGTTCATATTGTCCCATTTTAATACAATTGGAAACTGAAATTGAGCATGGGTAAGTCACTTGCTTGAAGTTAAAAAGCTAGGTAGTATGGGAACAGCAATGAAAAGTTCTATTTCCCAGTGCCTGGTAATGACAATGTATGCTCCATCTCTAAGAAGGCAATTGCATTCAGATTCTCAGTAACATGTAGGAATTACATGAGACTGGGAGGGTAGCCTAATGGTAGATCACTAATTACCACATGGAATGCCATGGATTTGATCTCCAGCATCGCAAAACAAAATAAAACATTGTTTGAATATATCTATCTTAGTAGAACAGCTAATCAAGATAGCCTTGTCACTCTCTGGAATATCAATTTTAAAGGCTTGAACTCTGAGCTTGGATGCTGTCCCTGAGCTCTTCAGCTCAAGGCTACCACTCTACCCATGGAGCCACAGTACCATTTCCAGTTTTCTACTGGTTAATTGGAGATAAGAGTCTCACAGACTTTAGTGCCTGGGCTGGCTTTGAACCACGATCCTCAGATCTCAGCCTCCTGAGTAGTTAGGATTATAGGTGTGAGCCACCGCGTCCAGCCCACTTTTAATCTTAAGAAGAATGAGCATTGGTAATCTAGGACATAGTGAATATGCATGACCTTTATTCAGAGGGCCACAGACCAACAAGTAAGTGATTATATAAGTTAGGGAAGGGACCAGCACAGCAGGGAAATGGTCTTCACAGTGCTGCACAGTTCAGACTGTGTCTCCACATATGTTTTCAACAGATCTTCCAGCCAGATTTTTAGAGCAGGAAGAATGAATGTAGCATAACTGCTTTCTAGAAGACAAACTTGAAGTTCAGAAGCACTATGCAATTTGCCATCACTTACTGTGCAAAGCTAGTGAGTTTGGGCCAAACCCAGACTTACACTGTAAGCTTACAGCTTATTTTATTACATTGTTATTCACCAGTTGCTAAAGTGAGGATGTTTTTTTCTATCTTCTCCAGGGCAGAAATGACAGTGGCTAGTCTTTTCCCCAATGACAAGTCATCTCACTGCCTAGTTTGTATTACTAGATGTATGCTATTTATTATCACAGAGGGAAAGGGCCTTTTAAACGTAACTGGGATGAGATTATACTCTTAGCCTCCTTCACATTCTAACGTAGACCCAATGCTCTTTGACATTCTATCCCCTGAGAAGAGCTGTGGCAGTTGGCAATGCCTCAACAAGCTGCCAGTATGAATGAGGCAAGTTAGCAAAGTTCATAATTCTCTTTCTATTCTTCAAACAGCATTTTTTTTTAAACCAGATGTTATTTGTTTATTTTCTTGTGCAACACTAGGTGGCAGAATAACTACACTGCAAAGCAGTTTCCTTTGTTTCTATTATTGAGAGGGCGGAAAGAAGACCTAAATACTGAGGCATAAACCATCTGTGGCTACAGATTAGACCAACCAACCTGGCCAATATTTTCTTGATGGGGAACTGGCTGCAGTGATTCTGAAACATATGCTTTCAAGACACTGACTTTAAGTGTCTTTCTTCCTTTCCTTCTAGTTGTTCTCTTGTGTTTTAATTTTTCTGCCCCATTGCGTTCTTGGTAGCAGAGGCCAGATGGGAGTGGGTTCAAAATGGCAGATTGGGATGGACAGACCCACTAATGCCAACACTCTTGTCTCTTTACAGGCTAGTGGGTCACAGAAGGTCTAGGGACAAGGCAACTGAGCCCATGCTGTGAAAGTCCCAGCCATTCAATCAGAGAAATAGAAAACTGTGCAGGACCAGCTTAGAAATGGCTGCTCAGGCTAACTCAGATATACAGACCACATTTTTGTCTAAAAATAGTGGTGAAATTGACTGGGCCAACTAGCTGATTCAGAGGTTCTGCAATATGGTAGAAGCTACCAGGCCTCCAGTTTCTCCTTAATCATGTGCTGATGTGAGTACCCTGAACGCCTCATGTGCCCCTGAACACATGGGGCTAAATCACACTGCCGTGCAAGTTTTGTTCTTTGTGTTGTGAAAAGTATGAGCTTGGCTATATAGAAATACTTCTTTGGACTTTTTTTCTGAAAAAAAAAAATAAAAACGAAAGAAAGAGAACAATATCTACCAACTGGTAATAATACTTTTAGTATGCCCGGCCTTAAGATATTCCACGGCAATCAACTCTGAATATATACAATTGATCAAACAAGGTTTTATTTTAATTACAAAAGCATTCTTTACAACTGAAACCCCAATCGGATTTCATTAAATTGCAAATAGTGGGTTTCTGATGTAAATGGTGAATGAGTCCATGTACAAAAACTGGGAGGGAGGGCAGTAAGTGTGGCATTGAACTCCCAATTTTTCAGTAGCTCACTTGTTGCATTTCTTTAAAATGGCAGTAGTTTTACACACATGATTATGTCACATCTTATACCACTTCCCAACTGAGAATCCCATGGTATTTTCATTTTTAGTTTGGAGTCCTAGTAATATTGTAACTGCACACATAGGCCCAGTGATCTTTTTAAAGTGACCAGGTTAGTCATAGTAACCAGAAGATTCCTGTACATTGGACTAGAGTTGCAGAGGTTTGTTTGTTTGCTTGTAAGCATTATAAATTTTTCATTAAAAAATAAATGATATGACTTTTGAGACCATTACAAACAGCATACATAAATTTGCCTGAGGATATTCAACACAAGTGTGGCCATAATGATGCTTTGAAGTTAGAAGAGGTTAATGAGACCTTCTTGTTTGTTAAGAAAGAAATGCCAGTTTAAAGTAATTTGTAAGACATTTTTAATATAAAACACACTAAGCCTATCTTTTTAATCAAAAGATGAACTAGTACATGTAAGAATAGGTTAACAAGTATAAATGTAGACCATGTAAGTCAGAAATTTGAAATCAACCAGAAAATAAAGACTCTGACATTGTGAGATATAGTCCATGCTTATCATTATTACAAGAAAATCAAATGTTATAATTACATATATAGATGTCAATTGGATAAATGTATTTGTGAAGTGTAAACATAAACATTTATTTCAACATTACTTCTCCTCAACCATCCTCCCAATTAATGCATTATTAATATTATTATTATTATTATCATAACTTTTGTGACTATTCTGAGGCTTGAACTCAGGGCCTGGGCACTGTTTCTGAAATTTTTGTGCTCAAATCCAGCTTCCTCCCACTTGAGTCACAGTTCAATTTTCAGCTTTTTGGGGGCTAATTCGAGATACGACTTTTCCTTCCTGGGTTGGTTTTGAACTAAGATCTTCAGATTTAGTCTCATGAGTAGCTAACTTGATTACCTTATTTTAATCACTGACTTGATTACCTTGTTTCAAATATGAAAACATGAGTCAAATGCAACTAATACCTTTATCAACTTAGTAAATTAGTAACATGGCACACTGTACAGTATTATTTATATCAGTTTCTGTATATGTGGATAACTTGGAGCTGTCCAATTCATGATGGTATATTGCACCATATGTTATAAAATCAACAACAAAAAATGAATTAAAATTTGATTAATGGCTTCTATAAATGTATATTTATTTCAAGCCATTTTAAAATTGAAGAAGAGTAAGTTAAACCATAGAAAACCTTGTATTTACATATGTGCTTCTGTTTGTGTGTATACTTATATACATGTATGTATATATGTTTATCCCATATTTGTTATTTTTCCTTTTATCTATTCTCATAAAAGAAGATATAAGCAAATGACTCATGCAAGAAATATAGTTGGCTGAGAGTTTGGCCTAGTGGTAGAGTGCTTGCCTGCTTAGCAGGCACGAAGACCCAGATTCGATTCCTCGGTACCACATACTTAGAAAAAAAAAAAGCCAGAAGTGGTGCTAAGGCTCAAGTGGTAGATCTACCTGAGAATAATCCAAGGACAGTGCTCAGGCCCTGAGCTTAATCCCAAGACTGGCAAAAAAAAAAAAAAGAAATATCACAGTTATTTTAAATTGTACAGTACTTGGAAATGGGCTATTAATAATAATCTTCCTACATGTATTTTTAAATCATAAAAGAAAAATACATACTTGAACATTACCATGTTTTTCAACTGTTTAACTTCATTTATCTTGATATTAACATAGACATCTTGTATCTGTAAGAAGAATTCATAATTAATAATCACGCAACTATGTTGAATTAGTGTTTGACACTTTAATACAAAGAAAAAGTAAAAAACATGCAATACTAAATATAACTTTTAATATTGTAATTAAACCTGAGTAATCTTATAAAAAATAAACCAAACAAAATTACATGAATTTAAAAAAAAAAAAAAGAAAGAAAGAAATGCCATTAAAATCCCAAAGCAAGCTTTGAGTGGTAGCTCACACCTGTAATCCTAGCTACTCAGGAGGTGAGATCTGAGGATCAAGTTTCTAAGCCAGTCCTGGTACAAAAGGACCTGAGACCCTTATCTCCAATTAACCTCTAGAAGATAGGGAAGTGGGGCTTGGCTCTAGAGTTGGGCGGTAGTCTTGAGCTGAAGAGCTCAAGGACAATGCCCAGGCCCAGGGGTAGGGTGGTATCCTTGAGCTGAAGAGCTCAGGGAGAGTGCCCAGGCCTAGTTCAAGCCCTGTGACCCACCCCCCAAAAAAAATTACCAAGGAGAAGGACCTCTTTCTTGTTTCCTTTAATGGTTGCTTTTGTAAGCTGGGCAAGGTGGCTCACGCCTATAATCCTAGCTACTCAGGAGGGAGATCTGAGGATCACTGATCAAAGCCAACCCTGGCACTAAAGACAATGAGACTTATCTCCAATTAATCACTAGAAAACAGGAAGCCAGAAGGGGTAGGGTGGTAGCCTTGACCTAGAGAGTTCAGGGACAGTGCCCAGGCCCAGAGTTCAAGCCCTATGACCCACAAAAAAAAAAATAATAGTTGCTTTTGTATGTTAGTGAATTAATGTATCAAGCAAAATATTCCTAGTGTAGGCTTTGAGCAGTAGCTTGGCTTTGCTACTTACTTCTTTTGTGTATCATGTCTATTCTGATATTAATTTATGGTATTTTTTACATTGTTTTTCCTCTCTCCCCACCACTTCACATTTGTCCTGCCTTTATTTTCATACTTCTCCAATTAATTCATATCTTCTGCCCTTAGGCTTATAGCAAATATGTCTGTGCATTTATATGTGGATCTTCACTATGCAGACCATACTTTTTTTTTTTTTTGCCAGTCCTGGGCTTAGGCTCAGGGCTTGAGCACTGTCCTTGGGCTTTCTCAAGGCTAGAACTCTACCACTTGAGCCTCAGCACCACTTCCAGCTTTTTGCTATGTATGTGGGGTACCGAGGAATTGAACCTGGGTCTTCGTGCATGCTAGGCAAGCACTCTACCATTAGGCCAAACTTCAGGCCCCAACAGACCATACTTTTAAGTTTCTGGAAGAGAACTTTGGTAAAAATGAGTCACTGCTGTTTCTGTATTTGTATCGGAATCAAGAAGCTTCATTTTCTCACTATTATGCCTGAGGTATAGAAGGATATAGTTTACTTTTAAAGAAAACAACCCAAACATAGTGTTTTAAATTAGATGTTTTCAAATATTACAAAATTCTTTAGATTCATATTTCCAGAGTAAACTACACAGTGGTAATGGTTTTATTATTTTTATCCATAGGCTGGAAAAGTACACCCAAAATAGGCAAAACCCTCCCTCAAATCCTGTGGGAACAGGTCATTTGGGTATTGTCCAGGCCTGCTCACAGCCTCAGGACAACCATTAGTAATTTTCTAGAGAAACTCATACCTACCTCTAAATGACAGATCAGGGACCCAAGAGCCCTGAGTCTAGCAGTAGAAAACCAGAGAGTAGAACTGCCACTGGGAGGAGGGGTATTGGCAGTGGGAAACAAATAGGAGCAATTCTTAAATGTCAATTTATTGAGCTCTCGCACAGCCTCATAACTTACACTGATTAAGAGAAAAAAACTTTCAGGGAAAAGAGAGATGCTAGACAAAGCAACTGTGTCTTTGCCTAGTTGTCAAGACCCTGTTTCTTGAAGTGATGGACAAGTCCATGATTCTTGTATGACAAAACCAGGGGAATAAAAAGGTGATTAGTAGATCTGAGGATCGTGGTTCAAAGCCAGCTGAGTCACAAAAGTCCATGAGACTCTTATCTCCAATTAACCACCAGAAAAGCAGAAGTGGCACTGTGGCTGTATGAGTAGAGCACTAGCCTTGAGCTGAAGAGCTCAAGGACAGTGCCCAGGCCTAGAGTTCAAGCTGCATGACTGACCAAAAAACCCCAAAAAACAAAAGATAATTAGTCTTCTTCTATTGTATATTTCAAGGAGGTTTTCTCCCCCTCTCCCTCCTCCCTCCTCCCGCCTCCTTCCTCTCTCCTCTCTCCTTCCCTCCCTCCCTCCCTTCCTTCCTTCTTTCTTTTTTATTTTCTTTCACAGAAAGAGAGTTTTGTTTATGGACTTAACAAAACTAGTAGTGGCCAGTGAGCTCAAACTCTGTAAGGTATAATTTACCACTGTGTTCCTCCCTCCTATGTTTGTGCACTTCAAGGAGCCTGTCCCATTAAAATTCCTTTTTCAAAGCATAAAGTGAGCACTGAAAATGTGACTTAGTGCTAGAGTGCTTGCCTAGCATGCATGAAGCTCTGGGTTCAATTCCTCAGTACCACATAAACAGAAAAAGGACAGAAATAGCTATGTAGCTCAAGTGGTTGAGTGCTAGCCTTGAGCAAAAGAAGCTCAGAGACCATGCTGGGGCCCTGAGTTCAAACCCCAGGATTAGCCAAACAACAAACAAACAAAAGCATAAAGTGAAAGAGCCAATCATGCTGTTTCTTTAAGAAAGGAGGTTAGCTCTAAGGGGAAAGAGACCTCAATTATTTTAAAGGCTTTGTTTTTCAATCTTTAAAAAGTTATCTTCAAGTAGCTGTACAATTGAGTTTCCATTTAACAATTCAATTTATGAATACAGTAAATCTTGATCACACACCTTTCTATCATTTTCTCTTATCTTGTCCAACCCCACTTCTTCCCTCAGTTTTCTTCATCAGATACGTATTGAGAGTTTTTTCTTTTGTCTGCTTTCTTTTGTGGATCATGGGGCTTGAGCTCTGGGCCTGGGCACTGTCCCTGAGCTCTTCAGCTCAAGGCTACCGCCTTACCCCTGGAGCCACAGCGCTACTTCTTATTTTCTAGTAGTTAATTGGAGATACGACTCTCAGGGTCTTTAGTGCCTGGGCTGGCTTTGCCTGGCTTTGAAATGAGATCCTCCGATCTCAGCCTCCTGAGTAGCTAGGATTACAGGTGTGAGCCACCACATCCAGCTTTTATGCAGTTTTATGACGGCATTAAATGCTGATAACACCTTTGAAAGAATGTAGAGAAGTTGTCCTTTTGACTTTTGTGTTCAGTAAAGAACTTTAAGAAAAGAGACTCTCCTGTAATGGGCTCTGTTCTCTGAATGTTTTGCACATAGCACATCTGTTTCTCCAGGTATCCAAATTAATTCACTTACCTCTGTGATTTTTGGATCTAGCCTCCTTATTCATTGTCCGTTTAAATTTTTTTTTCAGATTTTTGTGTTGTACTTTTACAAGGTGAATCTTGTGAAACTATGAAATCTTGGTTTTTAGAGAAGACAGTGTTCTTTACACTTAACATGCTGATGGGGGGGGAAGGGAAATGGGTACCAAGACATGTGAAAGGGTATCAATGTATGTGAATTAATGCACCTTCTATCTGGCAAATATCATGTAACCCTTTTACTAATTACAATAAAAAAAACATGCTGATAATACATTAATGTAAAAATGTAATATTATCAGAGAAACATCATTGTCTATTGTGACTGCATGTAGTTCTCAGTCTATGCTTTATTGTAGTCATGCAAATGAAGAAAAAACACAACTGGTAAGGTATGGAAAAAATTTGATTACTGAGATTTAAAGGAATGTCTGCCATGGGCATTCTTTCTTTTTGAGCTTCTTATTTCTAAAGGATCTCCTGCAGCTTCTACAAAAAAAAAAGAAGCTCAGATTCCTAATCCTACAGCAGTAAGAATCAAATATACCTGCGGTCAGGCACTCAAACTTAAAATGACACATTGGTGACTTTCATAAAATTTCATTTTACTTGTGGACATTTTGAGTTTTTGAGAATGACATGGTCCTAGTTTCTCTGGAAACAATCTGTGTAGATTTTCTGCCTTTCTATTATCTATCCCAGCTGCTTGAGAAATTATATGAATGAGAGAAGAAAAATACGAGCTATTTAAAATAATGTAATGTAAATGTAGCTTGGGTATACATTTTTCAAGTTACATTTGAATTTACATATGGCTCTAGCTTTCAGTCTGGAAATTGAATACACTCACTCTTGTATATTTTCTGACTTCTTCTGCCACCACTGCTCCTCTTTCCTCTCCTCCCTTAATTTCCTTCCCCCCATAACTTTTAGCAAACAGAGCAATGTGCACAGCATTTTTAATATAAACTGTTTGGCAACTTTTTATGTAGCAACCTTATAGAAGCAATATGCTTTCATTCTATTACTTATTAGTTCATATTGATTACATCCATGCACATTCTATATGTCTTTAATCCACTAAGATAAATCATTTGAAGGATGAAAATTTTATTTTGACTTAGACTTTTGTACATACTTTATCTTTCAATTTTTCTTTTTTTGTTATTTTCCTATTGAAATATAAGTATGTATTTTATATTGATTTATTAAGGATCCT
The DNA here is from genome assembly GCF_031878675.1 of Megascapheus bottae. Taxonomy (NCBI): domain Eukaryota; kingdom Metazoa; phylum Chordata; class Mammalia; order Rodentia; family Geomyidae; genus Megascapheus; species Megascapheus bottae. The sequence goes on from NC_143522.1 coordinate 7,590,213, forward strand.
TTTTATAGGAAGATTGGTTTTGCTTTAGTTGTGTTTTTATTTTTCAGTGATACTGAGTTTGAACTCACGAGCTTGATTTTGTTTGGCAGATGCTCTACCACTTGAGCCATACTTCCAGTCCTTGTTTCAGTTACTTTTCCTAGTTTTCATTTGATATGTGTGTGGGGGGGGGTATGTATGTGTATATACATATATGTGCGTGTATATTTAAATATATATACATATGTGCTTTAATTTTCTCATCTGTTTCACTAATAAGAAAATTAAAGCCCAGAGAGTCATATAGCTAGAAGTAGTATAAAGAAGAGTTAAGCTCAGACAGTATTATTGTGAGCCTCCACTCTTACCCTTTACATTCTATTGCTTATATCTACTGGCATTTTTTACATCATATATTATGTCTTAACAATCACTAAAAACAAGAAAAATATTCATGTTTTCTTTTAATGTTTTGAATAGTTTTATGCTTAGTTTATTTGGATAAAATTTTGAAATGTGATATGAAATGGAAGCATTCTTTAGGCACTTGGCAAGCACTGACTTCTCCAAGAACACTTTATAAAATTAGTGCCCCATCCATATTAATTGCTTCTTCAATTTTTTATTTCTTCAGAGTTCATGGTTTCCTCAGCAACTCTGATCTGTATGCTATCTTTAAATTTTTATTAAAATAACAATTATGTACGTATGCTTTATGATACTTAAGTTCATATAATGTACTTTAATCAAATCAACTCCTTCTATATTATTCTTTCTTAATCCTTATTCCTCCCTCCTTTCATAAAAGGTCAAGTCCTACTTTCCTACAGGATCTACCAAATTCTTTTACAGTATTTTTTTTTCTTTATCAGGTAACCATTCACTCTAATTTTCAAACAGGCCAACAAGGAATGATCTGTTTCAAAAGAATAGAACTATATTATATCTATTTTGCAACTGTATTATTGACTTAGAGTCATTTATTTGGGAATTGGTCAAAGGCTATAGGTCTTTTATGAACAAAATGTTACCACATAATTTTCTCACATGAAGTGGAACTCTGTCAGTATTTAGTTACTGAGATATCTGCACTATGGTCTATCCTACCTGCTGCAACCTAATAGTCACCGGGCACAGATGCCATTTAGAACCATCTGTAGAGCTATAGAACTTTTCCTACTTACAGTAATTTCTATGTCTGGGATAATGCCATTTTCTTGATGAAAAACATTAGCTCACCTTACAACTTTTATAAGCTGAAAATTGGAATTGCCTTGGGGAGGGGAATGAGGCAGATGGATTGTTTACTTGAGTGCTATAGTTTCACTTGTTATGCAGCAGTCACCTTGGAAGAATTAATGCCCTTCCAGTGTGCCAATCAGATTGCCCCAGTCATCTCTAAACATTCCATTTGGCTTATTAGAATAATAAATACTGTGCTAGCAGAAAGTTTATCTGGATTCAGGCTATTAGACTGTGGTCAGCTGAGGAAGTATATGCTACACCTTACCTCAGTGACAAGTGGGTTGGAGAAATGGATACAGATATACACTATGTAGGTGTTGGACTTGATGACTATTGTCCAGTGTTCTGGTCTTTAACAGAATATTACCTGTCTAGGGCCAGTGTGGAGGCCATTAGTCCTACCCCTTGACATCTGATGTTTGCTGAGTGGTCTCTTTGGGAAAGATGAAGAGATTTCATTTCTGCCAGGTGAACTGAAGTAACATTATCCATTATAGCCACCAACCCCAATGTAGCAAGAGTCCATGAATTCTTTCTTTTAATTTGATGACTGTGAGTCTAATTTCATTTCTATTGGGGAAATCAGTCTCTTTTCCTTCCTTCCTTTCCTTCCTTCCTTCCTTCCTTCCTTCCTTCCTTCCTTCCTTCCTTCCTTCCTTCCTTGCTTTGCCAGTCCTGGGGCTTGAACTCAAGACTTGCACTGTCCTCGGGCTTTCTCAAGAGTACAACTCTACCACTTGAGCCTCAGCACCACTTCCAACTTTTTCTATGTATGTGGTACCAAGGAATTGAATCCCAGTCTTCATGCATGCTAGACCAAACTAGGCCAAACTCCTGGCCCCAAATTTTACTTTTTAAGTCTGATTTTTATCTCCTTCCATGAAATACCCATTCTCATCTTATTGAGGCTCCCTTTTAGCTGTTTCTTAGCAGCAGGTGTAGTTGTAGAATCGTGGAAGTCCTCCTGCTTGGTCATTGTGCCTCTGCATTTGCTCTCAGACTGATTTCCTTGTGTGAGGCTAGTTCATCATCCCACCAGGTTTCCAAGGCCCAGGTGTGAGCTACTTCTTTAGGATGCACTTCACTCTAGCATGTTCTCCCCATCCTGTCTTGCCTTGGACTCCATGCTTGATACTATTCTAGTCAACTTTGGGTAGGGAAAGATCATCTTGATTTGAAAAGTGGCCATCTAGACTACTCATAGTAGAGGCTCAAGATTTTTAGATAGTTTTGGAGCAGCAATCTGAGGGAAGAAGAGAAAGGATGTTGTTTGCTTATTATATATAACTATATATATATATATTTTTTTTTTTTTTTGCCAGCCCTGGGCTTGAGCTCAGGGCCTGAGCACTGTCCTTGGACTTTCTCAAGGCTAGAGCTCTACCACTTGAGCCTCAGCACCACTTCCAGCTTTTTTCTATGTATGTGGTACCGAGGACTCGAACCTGGGTCTTCGTGCATGCTAGGCAAGCACTCTACCACTAGGCCAAACTCCCGGCCCTTATTATATGTTTTTAAACAGAAAAAAAATCTTATTTGTCCTTATCAGAGAATTTAAAGGTAGAGAGGTGGAAAGGAGGTGCTTTGTTACCAACACTGCCAGAAGGACCTGTGGATAGATTGTTTTCCTCAGGAGGAGACAAGATTAGGTAGGCCACAACCTAGTGTCTCCAACATAGACATATAAAATGATCACTTTTTCAGGCTTATGGGATTTCTTTTTTTGAAAGTAATTAATATCTAGGTAATATCAGTTTGCTAGAGGTAAGAGGTTCTAGTTAGAGAGTGAAAAATGTGTATAAGACCTAAAATAGAATTCAGCATGAAATGTCAGTTCTAATCTACAGTCTTTGGTCAACTTCCAGGTCTCTATTAGGGTTCCTGACTCCCTTTTTCTACATGTTCTACTTAGAGTCACACTTGATGAACTCATTGCCTATTGTAAGTCATCTGTAGAGGATCTTGACTTCTCAGAGAAAGTCACTGACTTCCATGGATCTTTTTTTTTCTTCAACCAACATCAAATAAGCTTGTGCTCTTACCTTCTCCCCAATGATAGCAGTTATACAACTCTCAAGTTTATAATTTCAAGAACCCTTTCTCTGACCACCACCTCCCTGATGCATAGCTCATTTATTTTATTATTTCCACTCCAATAACATTTTAATCACATTAACATCCTCCAAGCCAGTGATTATACCACTTTTTTTAAAACTATCATCAGGTCCTCAATCCACCTGGTTAACCAAAACCGAATCAGTTGTTCACTGGAGCACAACACATCCACTTTAAGTCTGCATCCATAGTCTTTTTTGAACACTTTAAGTTCTTCCCAGTACCAGATCTCATAACCTCTCTTCAAAACCATCATTCCATACCTTTTCCTTTTCCCATCTACTGATACATCCTCTCTTCTTCTCTTCAGTGACCTCTCTAATTTCACCAAGAAAGCAGAGTCAATTACAGGATATTGAATTGCATCT